>NC_133407.1:165562656-166177187 GCF_049350105.2 Macaca mulatta | reverse complement strand
ATGAGAGATTCCATATCCAAGACAAACGGGTAGATTTGGATTTGAATTGAATTAGAGAAGGGACAGCTGTGAACCTACCATGAAAGAGTTTTTTTGTTTTTTTTTTTTTTTTCACTAACTGAGAATTAAGAAGACTGATGATGTTCAGTCTTAAGAGAGAAATGTACATCCTTCTCTACACTCCTCACCTGTTTCCTCCTGCACACCTTGAGCAATCATTATTTGCTTATCAGATTAAGGTTGTTTATGGGAAAAAAAAAAGTTAAGAGACAGATAATAAGGGACTGAAAGAGATGAGAGAGACAGAGTAAGACAGAGTGAGAGAGAATGTCTCCATTAAATTACTAAAACAAAACAAAACAGTTATCACTCTTTCAGTTTCAGGCCCTCATCTCTAATATGCTCCTGAACTACTGGGGTCCTGAAGACATAAAGTTCTTTTCTCAGGGTCAGATCCTTTCACCTCTAGATACAGTCAGAGTCCTGGAGGGAAGAAGGGAAAGGAGTAAGGAAGAAAGAAAGGAAAAGTATTACTTTGGGGGTAAGAGAGATTTTTCTCTTCCCTTTCTTTCCTGCATGTGTGGAGGGGCAAGGAAAGACTTACTTGACCTTCAGCCAGATAACTGCCTGTGGCTTTCTCTTGTACACCCAGAGGCTACATTCCTTGGTTCAGTCTACTTTCAGCTGCACAAGCTCTGTGCCTTCATTTCATTAAAGGATAGTTTCTACCACAAACAAGTCTTTGTTCCTGGTACTAGGGTTAGGCCTGGTAATGCTTCAAAGTCTTAAGAAAAAATTTAAAACCCCGATTTTATATGTAGAGAACCATCTCTTTTGATTAAGAATATTTTACATCATAATCAAATGCAGTCAAAGCTGAGGGGCAATTTGTCCTCTGGGGTATCACTTCTCTGAGTTCAAAAAAATATTCCTGTTTGTTCTAAATCACCTCTAAATTTACTTTGATTTGCAAATTCAATGTACTTTGTATAAACAAACACTGGCAAGGAATTAACAATACTATATGACCCCTTCTTTCCCTGAATGAATATAGATTTTCATGCTCAGATGATATTTGTGTCCCCGTCACATGGTTTGCTTCAGATCTTAATGAGTGACCTTGAGTCTTAATAACTTTTCCTTTAAGCCAAGCTCTCTTATTTTTCTTGGATATTTTCATCAACTACATACCATCCCCTCTAATAAATGAGAAAAGGTGAGGGTGCCCAGTCACAGTGGTATTCTGTCCAGATAGGAGCACGTTTCTATCCTGTCCACTTCCTACTGGCAAAAGCAAGGCATGATAATTTGCTGCCAGCATTACTCAACCTTACATTTAGACAAATTATGTTATTTAAGAAATCTACTCTAACGGAAATTATTGTTCTGTTTCAATCGATTTCTTCATTCCTCACTATCACCAAACCATATTCTGCTTCAATTGATTTGTATTTAGTATTCACTCAACAAACCTTAATTGAGAACTACCATGGGCCAGGCCTCATTCTGTATTTAGGAAATAGTTTAGACTCTTAGTATCAACCCTCAAAGAACTGGACAGCTCACTTGGGTAGAAGGAATAAGAAAACCAAAGACTACAAAAAAGGAAAAGGATAGGAAGACTTATTTGACAGACAGCCATAGTCTTTCCATAGGCCTGCAGAGAAAGGTTGGGCAGCTAATGCATTTTGGCTTGGGGAAGAAGAGTAAGAAATAGTCTAGAAAGACTTTTGAAACCTGACAGAGAATAGAACATGGGTAAAAACTGATCCCAGAGTAACTCCACATTTAAGGGGTACCATAGAATAACAGTATAAAGTGTGATTGGACTGGGGATTTTTAAACAATGTAAAGAGAATTTGAGCATAATTATAATCAGAAAGTAAGGGAGCAATATCTTTAAAAATATATGTGAAAATAAGGTAAGAACTGATGAACCAAGGTCTCAGAAGAGGTAGGAGAACATGGGACTGTCTCCTACTCTATGGGGTCACCCCAAGGGCAGGTTCCAGGCATGGATTACATCACAACACTTATACCACTTATGTTTGTTTAGAAGTGAAATCCCATAGCTGATAGCGGCCATTAAAAGGCATGGGTGACATATGATGACAGTAGAGAATATAAGGACTGTGTGTGCAGGTATGCGGGAAGATTAGATTTGGACATTGGCTGTAAATGACTTAATGGATTCAACCAAAATGTAATGAGCACTTGTACAGAGGCCACAGATGTGTGTCATTCAGATGCCCTTTCTGGAGAACCTGAGCTTTTGCAGAGAAGAATTGACAGAGACTCCTGGTTGCTGCCCCTTTGGGTCAATTGCACATTCTTGTCAAGGCCACCCTCCTGCCAGGCTTCCCTCAGTCAATGCCTGGTCCCAGCAGGGCTACTGATTCTGACCCATTCCTATTGGATTTCTGTAACAGGTCACTTTTGCTTTTCCATCCACCTGACTGAGATCTTTCTAAGAACTGTGCTGCAGTCTGTGACTCTTCCTACAAAATCCTTTCTTTCTTCTCTCCTTTCAGCATTGCAGTCTGAAGCCTTTCCCTGCCTATACCTCCTTTTCCCCCATTTATCCAACGCTGGCAGTTCCTACCATAAATCTCTTGTACTTGTAATTCTGTCTTGGCATCTGTTTCTGAGATAACCCAAACTAACTCATGGGATTAACTTGAGGGCTAATATTTTTAAAAAAGCTGACAAAGAAGACAAAGTTTCTATCATCAAAGATATTAGAATTTGTTGTTTTAAAATATAGAACATAAGTGGGTATATCTTGCTTCTATTTTCAGTTTCTGTAAAGAGAGTGATCCCATTCTTTTTTTTCTTTTTTCTTTTGTTTTGCTTTAATTCATTGCTTTAGTATTGGTATATCCTAGGATACCTAGGGCTGCTTTTCATATCTCTCAGTTTGAGTTTATACTGTTTCCCTTACATCTCTGCCAATATCAGAGTGTCATTTTTCCTTACCTTTATTAGCAATCCCATCGTTTATAATTTGTCTCTCAAAGTTGGCCCTTGGCACTGTGGCAGAAAGTGAGTCATCCTACATCCATGAAATCTAAGATGATTCTGAGATAATTTAGTAAAGATTAAGTATCTCACACCTTTCCCCCTCACTCTGTTTTTCATTCTGGCTCCCTGCCGCTGGCTGACAACATGTGCACGTAACTTTACTCATTCTGAACTGCACAGGCTAGACTGTCTCTACACTCACATGTCTTTCAACAAAATCCTACTTTGATTTAAAAGGCATGAGTCACTTTATTCATATCTTGGGTTTTGTTTTGGAAAATGCTAATGCTAGGAAATAGGAGTCTCATTTCTTCTCTCTCCTTTATTTTTCATGTTCCTCCATAGCCTAGGTAGCAATTCTGGTTCACACTTGGTATGGCCCATGGTTTGCAATGCTCCTTAGTCACAAAGGCCTAATGATTCACAGGTTTGGCAGGATTGCTACTTGATCTGGTATGCTGACCCTTTCGCCAAAGGTCTTAAGGCCATCCTTCTTTGTGGAGGGAAAAATTGTTCTTCTGGTATATGTGTATGGAAAGGAGTGGAAAGGGAAGAGGTATTAGGGTGAGATTGAGAGGACGGAGGCGTCTCACTGTGGAAGTATGATAACCCACTGCCTCTCATGGATGATATGCTCCATTTCATTTTCTGTTTTTCTGCTTTACCTGGTATAAAGCATTATAAACCATTCAAAACAATCCATTTTGCAATAAAATGCTGTTGCATTCCAGTATGACTGTCCGTAGCTCAATTTAAACTCGACCCCACATCAAAAGGGAGTGAAACTAGTCAGCTGCTAAGTCTCAGCAGACGCTCGTAGGTTGTCTTCAGGGCTTGAAAAATGTTGAAGGAAACCATATTTTAAAACAAAGTGCATTGTATATCAGTGGACATGCTTCATTAGATCAGAGTGTTGCTGCAGGACTCCTTAGAACGCAAGCACTAAAGCTCTGTAGGTTGGTGCACAGGAGAATCTCGTCTTCTTATATTAATACATTTTTAAATTCAAGTAGAGACAAAAGTATGAAAAGCTGTGAAGGTATTAGGAACAAGTGTTTGGGATAATGAACCTCAGTGGACTTAAGGGCATAATCTGAAATCAGGAGCACTGGATAAGCTTCCTTACCTCCTCGGAGCCCTTATGGCAGTGATGGCAAAACAGTGAGACAAGATGCTATGGTGTAAAATGCCTGGCTGAACAATACTGCTGTCCTACTTTGGGAGGATGAGTTGGCTCTGGTCTCACTGTGTCTCTCACTGTCTTCTGAAATTATATTCAAAGTTCATTTTTTGGAAAACATTCCAGACTAATCCTATTAGTCAGGTATGTTTGCATAGGTGTATAAAATTCATAAACATGCACAGAGATAGAGATGTAAGTGTAGACACACAGTTTCTTCCACGTGTGCCAGTTAAGCTATTGTCTTCCTAGTGCATGGATAATAGAGGCTTTTTTGTGTGTTTGTTCTGCCCTCTGCATTAAGTGGCTAACTCTTATAGGCCAAGGATCATAGCTACACAATCCATTGTCTCTAGACACCCATCTGAGAAAGGCAGATTATTCTCTTGCACAAATGGTGAAGTTTATGGTCAGAAAATCATGGATCTACTTTTATACAAATTCAGTCAGATAATAATTTCTGTGTGCCTCAAACTCCCCTGCTGTAAATCAGGATCAGAAACAATTTCTTTGTGGGGGTGGTCTGAGAATTCTGATAATGGAGGGCAGGGGAAGGTATAAGGCAAGGTGGTGTGGAATTTCACAGTGCTGTTTTTTTACTACTCTAGTCTTCTAGTTTGCGAAGAGATTGTGTTTTAAGCCGTTGGCTTTGTATTGAGGACACTTTATTTCTCCGTAAGAGCTAACTCTGCCCCCTTGTGCTGAGTAAAAGAATTTTTCTATTTAATTTGGTTTATTTTATTTGCATTTAAGTGTTCATACCTATTTGAAAAATCATATCCAGCTTCTCTTTTCAATAAGTCAAGTTATATAAGTGTATTTTCTTTAATAAGTTCCCTGGAGTCGCTTTTTCCATTTTCTTTTTCATATTTTTTTTCCTTTCCTCAATTCATCTGCAACCTTTTATGTTTAAAGTGCAATTCTTCACGAGGTGCCCCTGATGCTATTCATCACAGGCTTTTCTCTGTTGAGTAGTGTCACAATTAGTTTTATTGTCCAATCTTTACCATGTCATAAGGAATAACTAAGACTTAAGGGTCAAAAGAACAAAATGAGGTAGCAAGAGCTGAGGGTAGTGTTGAAAGTTTTTGAAGAGTATAACAAACGGATCCGTCAATTCAAAAAGTGTACTTGGGAGTTTCACATAGATTGCCTCATTTCCTGACTAAAGATGTGTTTGAAGGCCAGGAGCGGTGGCTCACGCCTATAATCCCAGCACTTTGGGAGGCTGAGGCGGGCAGATCACGAGGTCAGGAGATTGAGACCATCCTGGCTAACACAATGAAACCCCGTCTCTACTAAAAATACAAAAAACTAGCTGGGCGTGGTGGCGGGTGCCTGTAGTCCCAGCTCCTCAGGAGGCTGAGGCAGGAGAATGGTGTGAACCCGGGAGGTGGAGCTTGCAGTGAGCCGAGATCGCGCTGCTGCACTCCCGCCTGGTGACAGAGCAAGACTCCATCTCAAATAAATAAATAAATAAATAAATAAATACATAAATACATAAATAAATAAATAAAAATAAAAAGATGTGTTTGCATTATTCTGATCAATAAGTGATATAGGTCCTTTTTCAAAGAGTTGAGGCATAAATAAATAACAACATTCTACTAGATTCCATGGGAAACAACTTGACCTGCAGAACTAAAAGTCTAATCGCTTAAATAACAATACAAAAAAACAGGATACAATTAAGAATTACCCATCTACTTGACCAAAAAAATGAGTACTTTTAAACTTCTGAGGATATGTATATTCAAGTGATCTGAAAAAAGTAGGTGATGAAACTTAAAGTAAGGCCTTGAAGGATAAGATCTGGTGAAGTATTAAAAATAAATTCAGTAGTTCACAGAATTAGTGACAGAACTGGAGAACAAAGATCAAGGTTACGGGAAAAGAAAATGCCCCAAACCACCTTAGAATTGGTTCTGATGAGGAAAAAAAAAAAAGTCTGCTTCCAGAGAGAGAGAACTTGCACCACTTGCTTCTCAAAGTGTCTTAAAGCATAGCCAGTGGCCGTGGGATCTTTTCTTCCCAAAATGTAGGTCCCAAATGTAGCTTATGCCACAGCTGAAGTTCCGGGAAGCTGAGAAAGTCAGTTTCCTCTCCAGTAGTGGAAATAATCTCTTCACTGAGACGTAAAATGTGGTTAGAAGGGGAATGGAAATCTCCAAACATACACACGGATGGGCAGATATCAGGCGGCCATTGTGAATGCCAAACACTCGCTATCAGCAGCCTCTTTTCAGTCAGCATCAGTTCATAAGACTTCAAAAGATTTCACAGGAAGAGGTATCCGTGTTCTCAAACTCTCAACATTTCGGAGCTAGCAGGGACATTAAAACTCCTTCAGCCCAATCTTTTTAATAAGTAAACCAAGCCTCAGAGACATGAGAAGCTGTATCCAGGGTCACACCTCTAATTACTGGTGCAGCCATGATTAATGCTCTGGTCTTCTAATCCATACCCAGTGTAGTGCTTGTGAATCTGTTCCATGGGCAATTATAAGAGAAATTATTCTTATAAGAGAAATTACTTCTTGGAAGAATGAGAGCAGCATCATATCTTCTCTATACTTAAGGAAGGCTTCCTTTCTGCCAGTCAGATGCAAAGTTCTAGAAAAGTCAGGGCTGGTCTGCAGGTCTTGAAACAAACCCCTATGGGATTTTTCTCTTTCACCAGCGCCAGGTCATGCTCCTTGTGTCCCAAGGCTCCACCAGTGGTTTACATTGTGTTTGACTACAATATATTCTATTATTTTTTGTGTTTGTTTTGTTTGGTTTTTTGTTTTGTTTTGTTTTGTTTTGTTTTAGACGGAGTCTCGCTCTTTCGGCCAGGCTGGAGTGCAGTGGCGCAATCTCGGCTCACTGCAAGCTCCACTCCCGGGTTCACGCCATTCTCCTGTCTCAGGCTCCCGAGTAACTGGGACTACAGGCACCCGCCACCACGCCCGGCTAATTTTTTGTATTTTTAGTAGAGACGGGGTTTCACCGTGTTAGCCAGGATGGTCTTGATCTCCTGACCTCGTGATCTGCCCGCTTCAGCCTCCCAAAGTGCTGGAATTACAGGCGTGAGCCACCGGGCCCAGTCATGTTTTATTCTCTTTTATAAATCTGAGCACTTCGTTTGGGATAGACTCAGCGGCAAAGAATTACTGTATTAAAGAAAACCTCTGTCCTTCACTGACATGTGAATTTGTACATATCACTTCTCCTTTCTGAGACTTACTTTCCTGATCTGTAACATCAAGGTATACACCTGTCAGTTTTTTAGTTTTTGTTTTGTTTAATTTGTGTTTGCTTCTTTTAGGATCAAAAGAGACCAACAATGCACTAAATAGGTACATAATAAATGTTTATTGATTGAATGAACAGTGCATGTTTCAAAATATGTATTTATTTGTAGATACAAGAAAATCAAGCTTCTCTCTCACATCCTCATTCTCAGCCATATGCTCTCTCTCTCTGTCTCTTTAGCTTGCATTCTTTTCTTGTCTCCTTTCCTTACTCCGTTCTTTTGTCCCCCTTTCTATTCTCTATCTCTCTTTCTCCCCCAATCTCTCCATAATGCATACATAAATAATATACAGACATCTACAGTACAAATGTATGTTGATCAAAAAAGCAGGTACTACTTCTATCCCTTTATCCATAAACATGTTATTAAGGAACATAAAACTGCAAGTTTCTACCAAGAAGCCACAGTTGTTTAGCCTCTTTATCCTTCAGTGTTTGGCCTCTGCTTCCAGTTCTGATGTCAGGATCAAGTTACTAATCTTGCCATTTCTTTGGTTTAGTCTCCCACACAACAAAGTTCTAACCATGTTTGTGAATTGGGTACTCACCTATGGCCTACTGAGCACTGGTCTTAGCATACTTATACAACAATATGCATTTTGGCTTTATTCTGCAGTAGACATTAATCTTCCTTTGATTTCTTATTCCATATACCCTTTTAAAAAATTTATGTTTTCCACATACACTGGTTGAATTTTACTTTAGTATTTTTGGGTCTATGATCCTAAACACTTTATGTCTATGATCCTTTCTGCTTTTCTCAAGTTTTAATGTGCTTGAAACACCTTCTTGCTTAGTGTTCTCCAAATAAATGTGCCATCAATGTTATTTATTTAGTTCCCAGATTTCTAGTGCGACTTTAATCTCTGCCCACCACTTGTCACTGAAAAAACTTCCGAAGTAAATATGTAGATGGACCACTTCTTAGTAGAGAAATTTCTATCTGTGTACATGTTTTATCCTGTTTAAGTGTTTTGCTATCAGATTGTAATTCCTAATATTCTAAAATTTGTCAACCTATAAAAATTTCAATTGTATATAGTTAAACCCACTGTGTATACTCTGAAAAGAGTACAAGACTTGAAGTCAGGAGCCATGAGCTAATTTCTGCCATTGAGTGATTGTAGGCATTTACTTTTCTTTACCTCTCTAGGCTTCAGTTCCCACAACTTCAGGATGAAGCTTTAAATTAAGTGATTTCTCACTTTCCCTCTAGCCTTTAAAAAATCCATATACACCTGTCTTGAAGCTTGTTTAAACCTATCTTTAAAAAAACTTTTAAAACATTTTTTAAAGTGTTCAGAGACAGAACATATAAAACACCTTAGAAAATAGTTCTGGAAGATTTTGCATCAGAAGCTATTTGTGGAAATTTGGAGATAAGCTCTATCTGCCACAGAAGTTAAGAAAAAAAATTGTTTCACCTCAAGTAACATCTGCCTATCAGCTCATTGGGAATGCCTGCATGTTTATGATACCCAATGTGTAGGATAGGCCATAGTGAACCAATAATCTCTTACAGCTTTGCTACGAGAAGTTTACTACAACTAACAACTCATTACTCAGAGTCATAAGCTCTGAGTCATCCTTGACTTCTGCTCTTTGCTTTCTCCATTCAATCAGCTGCCAAATTTCTACCCACTTGCAGTTTCTCACTAATTCTGTACTCCACACCTATCACCCAAATTCAGACCTCATGAACCATTACCTAGATTATTTTAATCATCCAACAACTTTCATTCCTGCTTCCAAGATCTCCCCATTTTTATAATTTATTTTTTAAATTTTATTTTTCACTCAAAGCAAAAATGGTCAATATCCATTTTTAATTTAACTTACAAAATGCCATATGTTAAAATTCCTTAACTATAACTCTGATCACATTAATCTCAAGCACAGCCATTGGCTTACTAATGTCTAACAAAGTTTAAAATCCTTTGGTCTATTAAAAATTAGTCTGAGATTTAATCCCAACCATCTCCCTTATCTTGTATTCTGCTAGTTCAAATTAATGTTATTCAAGTTCCAAAGTCAATCTTTTCTTAAAACACCCCTTAGCTGTTACAATAACTCTTCCTCAAATTAACTCCCTCAAAGAACTCATAACTTTGTAGCAGAAAAATCACAATTTCTTGTGTACCCATTAGATCACTTTTTATTGAAGGAAAATAGGAAGTATATTTTCTTTCAATATTACAGCCTCCATTATCACTTGGAGAGAGATTATTATATGAATATAGCATAGACAGATGATTTTCCTCTTTCCTATGGTAAAAAAGCAGTTTACTTTCTTTTAGGTAAAAGTAGGGAGGAAATTATTTTGATACCTTATATTTTAAATACAAAATTAAAATTAAAAGGTATATCGCATTTATATATCTACTTTTAAAACATCATACAAGTTTCATCAGCCATTTCTTTAGAGAGAAAGATATTGTCTTTATTTATTTAACAAAGACATTTCAGTTTCAGAAAATGTGTTCTACTTATTTATTTAATATATGTGTTTCAGCACTTCACTAAGTAGTGATATTCTACAAGTTCAATTCCAATCATAACTCATTGACTTAGCCATCAAAGTTTATCTTTCCTTTTGAACTATGCACAAGATAATGCCTATTCTATCCATCAATAAAACTCACATGGGTTTCTTCACTTTTCAAGTAAGTATACTTTCCCATCCATCAGGTTGAAGAACAGGATTAAATACATATCAGGAATAAATAACTCCATTAGTCAAAAAATAGACTCATCAATCAGCTTCTGAGGTCAAACATTTGACAGGTGCCAATGAGCTTGTTTCAATATCACCTTTCAGAAATAAAGACATTAAAGGAGTTAATCAAGGTATAGTCAAGGAGACTACCAACCTAACTGAGACAAAAGATACCAGTTGGTTCCACTCAAGGTTCAGGACAAGCTCAGAACCAGAATGTACTTTATGATATTGTTAGTTGACCCAAATAACTAAAATTGGTGAAATATTTAACATTTTCATAAAAAGTGGTATTAAAGGTCATTCTAAGATACCAGAGCATGGAGCAGTATATATATTTACTATTATTATCAATCTAGTCAGGATATCCCTTGCCTCTTTAAAAAGAACTATAACATATAAGCAGAAAATTGGACCTTTTCTTGGTATATTTGAGGAACATTTTGAGTCTCATTTGTTGAAAATACTCATAGAAACAAATAGATTTTTGGCTGACTATCCTTGACAACACCTCTTTTCATATAATCCCAGGTATTAGGAAAAAAGAAAAAAATATTTTATTTGCTTTATTTGAACACATGCAAATCAGATGGTCAAAGTAAGATATTATATATCTGAAAACCCAGATATCTCTCTCTCTGCCCTCTGCTTGAGGCAGTCCTCACTAGTCACTGCTGTTGCCAATAAACTGGAAGCCAAGGTTGGGAGTTTGACATTCTTGTTATGTTCTGACTACAGGATAGACCCTTAATTCAAGCAACTGAATGACAAATACCTACAAAAAGACTTGATATGGTTTGGATCTGTGTCCCCACCCAAATCTCATGTTGAATTATAATCCCCAGTGTTGGAGGTGGGGCCTAGTGGAAGGTGACTGGATCATGGGGGCAGTTTGCAAAGGATTAGCAACATCCTCCTAGTGCTGAACTTATGATAGAGTTCTCATGAGATCTGGCTGTTTAGAAATGTGTAGCTCCTCCCCCTTCTCTCTCTTCCTCCGGGGCTGCCCATGTAAGATGTGCCTGCTTTCTCCTCACCTTGTGCTATGATTGAAAGTTTCCTGAGACCTCCCCAGAAGCCATCATGCTTCCTGTAGAGCCAGCAGAAGAGTGAGCCTATTAAATTTGTTTTGTTTATAAATTGCGCATTCTTCTTTATAGCAGTGAGAGAATGGACTAATACAAGACATAAAAGAACCACAGGGTATCACTGAAACCTTTTCAAACAAGTGGGAAAAAAAAACACTTGAAGTTTAAGCCCAACACAAGTCTTTCACAAAACTGCCAGGTGATGAAAATTAATCCAAGTTCTTGTTCGTTTCTTGCATTTATCATCTCCTTGAGGACCACAAATTCCCCAGATTTTTGCCCCCTCATTAGACATACTTAGCTGAGTCAGCACTCAACTCATATATAAATAGCAAAAACAACACATGACAGATAGCACATTTCTTTCTCTCAGGCTCTTCTTGCCTTCCACAGAAAATCTTTCACTGTCCACTACACTATCAGAAAATAATAAAGGAGAGACTCTCCCCACTAGGATCCTCCTCCCAACCTCTACTTCATCAGATAAGGATCTTATTTTCTAACTCAAGGGAGCATATTCCACCGGCCACATTTCAAACCTGGGTGCTAATATTAGGAAACTGAACATTTAGAGCACTGCTTGTGTTACTTTTATACGGTCAACCCATATTCTTAATAAGCAATACATTGTTGTCTGCCTCAAAGGATAGAGCACTGGGAATGAAGAGCAAGCATCAGTGAATGAACTCAGCAGCCACAAACAAATTACCAGAGACGTGTACCTTCCTGAGAGGTAGAGAATTATAGAGGCAATGTTGCATGATGGGATATGTAAGTACAGCCTTGGAAGATCATATGTGGATGGAAACCAATTAAGTAAAGCACTTAGGAAAATTGCTTTCTACTGTCTGAATAAGAATTTATCATGAGACATAGTTTTTAAGTGAAAAACTTTATATGTAAACCTGGACTAAGTGTTTTGTCCAAGGTGACACAATAAGGCAGGCAATCAAGATAAAAATAGGATGCTTGAAACCAGCCTCCTGATCTAATCACCAAACACTTTGCAAGTTTATCTCTGAAGAGGACCTAATGCAAAGTAGAACCTTTAGAGTGAGAGGTCAGCATAAGAATTGCAGCAGCCAACTGGGCAGCAATAGAAATGGAATTGATTGCTTCCCTAAGAAATGATAAAATGTTATCAATAATGACACAACAAAAGAAAAAAATGCAGCGATACGCATCATGAAGGAGAAAGCATTTTCTCCACTAAAATACCTTTTGTTAATCATAACCAGTCATTAAAGAAGACATGGTATCAGACCTTCTTTAATCCAGGCATTCTGGCTGAAGCTATAAACAAATTATTTCATTATGTCTTTGTCTATTAAAAAATCTATTTTGGTATGATTTCTCTCACTCATTCAAAGTTTTACAGAGCATCTGCTAAATATCAACTCCTCTGAAAGGGATGTAAAAATGGAGGGGGCATATTTCCACCTGTCAAGGATCTCAAGTTCTGTTGTTCATGAATGCTTAGATAATACTTGTGGATGCAAAGTGGTAAGTGCTCTAAAAGAAATAAGGTTAAAGTCCTGTGGGAATACAATAGGGGGCAGAAAGAGAGTGAGATTAAGAAAGAAAGATACAGAAGTTCTGCTCTGGTGGAGTTAAATCAAGCCACAGGAGCTGATGACTTTGCAGGTGGATACAGGGGAATACCGTAGAGTGGAACAGAATTCCGGGCAAAGGGAATAACTTGAGCAAAAGCTCTTCTACTTTATTTAGCAGATTTCCCTTTTCAAACATTTATTTCTCACCTCAACCCAAGCTTTATTCCCCATTGGCTGTTTTAAGTTTCTTAATCTTGATAATTTTCAGTTTCCTGGCTTATAGGACGGTAATACCAAGAGTGTCTTTCTAATATTATTGTCATGAGGATTAAGTGAGATATTCCTTTCAAGGACTTCAATAGAAATCGCTAAATTGTGGCCTCTACAATAATTGTTATAATTATTTACTCAGTGAATACAGAATATGAACTCTCTCTTTCTCCATGCTGAATATGAGTTACATGAGACATCATTCGTCTGACTTATCGAGGAGAACCATAAGTCATGTCCAATCGATGATATTGCCTCAGTGGTTTCTCACATGCTTTGAATACCACAAACATTAGATGGATTAGGTAACGGTTCCCTGAGAAGGATGCATTCAGTTAGTTAGTCATTGCAAAATAAGAAATGAGTAAACAAGATTTACCTAGCAAGAGCTACAAAGTGGCAGACCCCAAGGAGATGGGAAGCAAGCAGATATATTTTGATATGAAGAAAAATCTGCAGTGTCACAGTGGAGAACACTTGAAGTGCAACAGAATATTAGAGGAGCAAAGTATTCAGGAAAAAAAAAAAATCACCTACAACATAGTTCTGACTGGTGGAAGCCCCCAAGAGACTGTAATTAGGGTATCATCTATTGGCTTAGAATGAATACTTCAAAAGTCCGTCACATAATCAATATGGACAGGATGGTTAGGGCTACAGGGATGGTGATAAGACATAAACTATTTCTTCCTGGGAACATTCCCGCTCACCCCCACTACCTGAAGCTACCCAGAGAAACTTATAAACAGTTTATGAATAAGATGGTGGAAGGGGGAGCACAAATTAAAAATCAACACACACTTGGGTGTTATTAAAAACTCATTTTACTGGAGAAGGCATTTTGTTGTTGTTTTTTTTAAGACAGAGTCTCACTCTGTCACCCAGGCTGGAGTGCAGTGGCGTCATCTCGGCTCACTACAACCTCTGTCTCATGGGTTCAAGCTACTCTCTTGCCTCAACCTCTCGAACTACTGGGATTACAGGTGCGTGCCATCATGCCCTCTTTTTAGTAGAGATGGGATTCACCATGTTGGCTAGGCTGGTCTTGAACTCCTGACCTTAAATTATCCACCCACCTCAGCCTCCCAAAGTGCTGGGATTACAGGCAGGAACAATCGCGCCCGGCCTGGAAAAGGCATTTTATGTTGTTGTGAGCAGGTACTCTTCTCTAAGAATTATTGTGGGTGTGAATATGTTTGTGGTGAGGAGAGGTTGCACAGGATGCATATAAGAAGTATGTAAATATACCCCGTATTTGTCACTTGAGAGTCCATTATATAGTTTGAAGAATAATTAAGACTGAATCGCCCATTGAAAAGTGACACAGATGCCCATGCTCTCTTGGGAAGGAAGAGAAAGTAGGGAAAAAAAATGACTTCTTACTATGTGAATTGCTTTATAAAGAGGAGCCCAGAGAAAATATGGGAAAAGACTTATTTCCAAACCCAGTCTTCTCTGTGTAGTTTATCCTAGATTAATTTTACACATACAAAAAATGATTCTATTTCTGCATGGTCTTATTATATCTAAATTATTCTGGAAGGTTCAGTGCTCTGAGGTGTGGACAGATTTTGTATTTTGTATGTTTTTTTTTGTTGTTGTTGTTAGTAGCATGAAATAAGCCTCAATCCACAAAGTGACAGTCACAAAATGCTTCCCATATATATACTGTACCTAATATTTAAGAAAAACTACATCAATAATAACCCTAAGACAAAAACAAAAATCTACCTTAATACATTATTGATATGCTTTGACTGTGTCCCCACCCAAATTTCATCTTGAATTGTAGTCTCATAATCCCCACATGTCATGGGAGGGACGTGGTAGGAGGTAATTTAATCATGGAGTTAGTCACCCTCATGCTATTCTCAAGATAGTGAGTGAGTTCTCATGAGAACTGATGGTTTTATAAGGGGCTTTTCCCCCTTTTGCTTGGCACTTCTCTGTTGCCACCATGTGAAGAAGGATGTGTTCGCTTCCCCTTCCACCATGATTGTAAGTTTTCTGAGGCCTCCCCAGCCACAGAACTGTGAGTCAATTAAACCCCTTTCCTTTATAAATTACCCAATCTCAGATATGTCTTTATTAGCAGCGTGAGAACAGACTAATACAATTATCTAAACCAAAACCTTAGCATAAGGAAAATTATTACCATCCAAATTTTAAAATTGAATAAGATTAAATGAAGAGCTTAGCACATATAGAAAAACAAACCCTTGGTGTGTTAACACAGGGGAGCAGTTAATAGTGAAGACTGTGACATCACATAGACTTGAGCTATCCTTTACATTCTGACTCTTACTAGCCACGTGATCTTGTCAAGTCACTTAATCTAAGACTGTTTCCTCATCTGTAAAATAAAGATACTATCACATAACTCAGAGAGTTGATGAAAGGAAATAATTCATAAAAAGTACTTGGCATATGATAAAGCCCTGATAAATGATATTTATTATCATTGTCATTTATATTAAATAGCATTTTCAAGTCATAAAGCAAGCATGTGACAGAGCTGGAACTTAAACCAGGACCTTCTGCCTCCACATCCATGCCTCTTTACATTTTCTACACTAGTGCCAATACTTTTCCCAGAAAAAAATTTTATCATTGAAGAGAAACTTGTCTTTATTTATTAATTTGTTAAAGTATTACATTAATAGTAAAGGGAGTCTTGAGCCCGATGAAACCTTAGAAAAGGTGAGAATGGAACCTTCATAGATTTTGAGAATAGATCTATATGGTACAGGAAGGAATGCTCCCTCTCTCCATGTTCAATGACAAATAAAGTAAATTTGGCAGCATGTGGTGAAGCCGCATGGACTACGTCAAGTTCATTTCATTAGTAAATCAACGAAAAATAAGAGCTGTGTGTTTGCCAGTCCCTTTGCCAATGGCAGTGTGAGCACCTGTCACCACAAGGTCAACAATGGTGCTCTGACAGTGTCAGCGCCCTGTAATATGAGGCATAAGGGACTGGCTGGCTCAGACCACATCTGCACTGACACTGCAACAGCTTTCTGTATATTTTGCAGATGATGTCAATGCAGTGCATATGATAATCAAACCAATGGATGCTTCCAGTTGAATAAACGAATACTGGGCAAGTGCTATGTGAGTGGTCTAAGCCCTATAAATACAGAGTCTGCAAAATGTGAGACTCAGTATCTTCATCCCTTTTCCTCTCCCCATGTTAGGCCTCTTAAGTCTGTTTTATCCAAACTCCCCCAGCTCCCAAACTGTAGGACCAGTTGTCACCTTAGGCAGAAGATAGTAAGTACCTTTAGATCCATATTTTTAATAAAACAACCATATTCTTGAGTTCTGCAATAAGTCATGCTTACTAAAGTCTATTCAACAACTACTTGAGTATTTATTCAGTGTGTTTCCGATTCTGATGTAGGTAAACAAAACAGAAAAATAGGTAAAAATGCAATTCCACTTTTAAGCTATCATCTACTGGGTGGAAAGAGACAATAACATAAGTAAATGTAGAGTATCTTAGTAAAGGAATACCATTAATAAAAAGAAAGGATAATCGGCTGGGCACAGTGGCTCACGCCTGTAATTCCAGCACTTTGGAAGGCCAAGGCGGGCAGATCAGGAGATTGAGACCATCCTGGCTAACACGGTGAAACCCCGTCTCCACTGAAAATACAAAAAATTAGTCAGGCGTGGTGGTGGGCACCTGTAGCCCCAGCTACTCAGGAGGCTGAGGCAGGAGAATACCCTGAACAAAGGAGGCAGAGCTCGCAGAGAGCCGAGATTGCACCACTGCACTCCAGCCTGGGCGACAGAGCGAGACTCGGTCTCGGAAAAAAAAACAAAAAAAAAGAAAGGGTAGTCAAAAGTGGGTATCTCCTCAGACAGTTGGTTGGCAATTTTAATAAGGGTGATTAGGAGAAGTTTTTCTGAGAAATGTTTTGAAGAATGGAAGGAGTAAACCAAGCAGCTATCTAGAGAAGAATGTTCCAAGTAAAGCAAAGAAAAAGTGCACAGGACTAAGTGGAAGTATGACTGATAAGTTTAAAAGAGCAGGGAGACAGTGTGGCTGGAGTGCAGTCGGGAAAGGAGAGCAGCAGATGAGGTCAGAGAGCTAACAGAACAGATCACACACAACTTTGTAAGCCATCATCAATATTTTTGTCCTTATTTTTGAGTGGAAGCATAATATGAACTTATTAACTGTTTAACAGGATCACTCTGGCCTGCTGCCTATTTTTGTACAATCTGTGAACTGAGAATGTTTTCTGTATTTTTAGATGGTTGAAAAAAAATCAAAAGAAGAATATTTCATGACATGTGGAAATCATATGAAATTCAAATTTCTGTATTTCTGTAAAGTTCGACTGGAACAAATCTATGCTCATTCATTTACCTGTCTATTGCTGCTTTCACGATGAAATAGCAGAGTTGAGTAGTTGTGACAGAAACTAGACAGCTCCCGAAGCCTAAAATTTTTACACCCTAGCCCTCTACAGATAAGTTTGCTGACCCCTGGACTACACTATAAAGGGCAAATGTGGAAGCAGAGACCAGTTAAAAGGCATTGTAACCTCCAAAGCAAGACAGCGATGGTAACTTGGGCCAGGTGGTCAGTGGTTGGGATGGTGAGAAACAGTCAGATGTTGGGTCTATTTTTTTGAAGATGAAGCTAAGTCCATTTGCAAATACATTGCACGTAGGGTCCAGGAAAAATAGAGGGTTAGGAGGATTCCAAATTGCAGTTCATCAGTCCTACTTCCAGGGCTCCAAACTCCAGGGCCACTCATTCCAGTGCATCATAGTTGTTGTATTTTCTAAAATATGCTTTCAAATTGGTCATTGTTCAAGTTCTTATTCTTGCAAACTCTTTTCTATCTCCTTCTTCTCTAGGAGAGGGCTCTTGTACTTCCTTGCCAAACTTTCCTCCAGATCAAGGTTATGCTTTATCTCTTCATTTTTCTGTCTTTGTTTACATACCAGAAAGTGGAGAGAAGAGGAAATACAGCTATATAAAAGATATTCAAAGAGAGTCCTTGCCCTTTTTCCTACAGGTCAATACTTAGTAAGAAGCAGGGATTCTTTAGAAAATCTGATGCTGAGCAACTTTTATATTTTGTCTCTGTAAGAGAGAGATTCAGAAACAGATCTCTAAAACGGCAAGCTGTTCTTGCAGAACAAATCATCTAAAATGGTGCTTTTATAAATAAAATAATTAACTTTCTCGTATTTTCATACAATATTGTCTTATAGAAGACTAAACAAACATTGATTCCTCATACATTTTTGCCAAAGAGCAGAAACATGAGATTTCACAAAACTTGCTATAAGAGTTTGCCAGAACTATTTTTTACTGTTAAAATTATAGGATTTAATTTATAGTATTTCACTTGTGATCTACAAAGAAACTAAAATATATGTCTGTCATTAGGGCTCTGATTTTTTTTCTTTTCGTCACAGTTTTGTTAGGCATCATCTTCATCAAAAAATGGTATAAGTGCTTCTCTTGTGAGTTAGAATGGAGACTATTAATAAGTCAAGAAACAACAGATGCTGGTGACGCTGTGGAGAAATAGCAACACTTTTACACGGTTGGTGGCAGTGTAAATTAGTGCAACCATTGGGGAAGACATTGTGGAATGTCTTCCTTGACGAATTGCCAACCATTATGGCTATTCCTCAAGGATCTAAAACCGGAAATACCATTTGACCCAGCAATCCCATTACTGGGTATATACCCAAAGGATTATAAATCATTCTACTATAAAGACACATGCACACATATGCTTATTGCAGCACTATTTAAAATAGCAAAGACTTGGAACCAACTAAATGTCTATCAAGGATAGACCAGATAAAGAAAATGTGGCACATATACACCAGGGAATACTATGCAGCCTAAAAAAAAAAAAAAAAAATGACTTTATGTCCTTTGCAGGGACATGGATGAAACTGGAAACCATCAATCTTAGCAAACTAACACAGGAACAGAAAACCAAATGCTACACGTTCTCATTCATAAGTGAGAGTTGAACAATGAGAACTCATAGACACAGGGACAGGAACATCACAAACCAGGGCCTGTCAGGGGCTGGGGGTTAAGGGGAGGCAGAACATTAGGCTACATATGCAGGCCTTAAAAGCTAGATGGTGGCCGGGCGCGGTGGCTCACGCCTGTAATCCCAGCACTTTGGGAGGCTGAGGTGGGCGGATCATGAGGTCAGGAGATCAAGACCACGGTGAAACCCCGTCTCTACTAAAAATACAAAAAATTAGCCAGGCGTGGTGGCGGGCGCCTGTAGTCCCAGCTACTCGGGAGGCTGAGGCAGGAGAATGGCATGAACCTGGGAGGCGGAGCTTGCAGTGAGCTGAGATCAGGCCACTGCATTCCAGCCTGGGCGACAGAGTGAGACTCCATCTCCAAAAAAAAAAAAAAAAAAAAGCTAGATGTCAATTTGATAGGTGCAGCAAACCACCATGGCACATGTATACCTATGTAACAAACCTGCACGTTCTGTATATGTATCCCAAAACTTAAAGTACAATTAAAAACAAAAAATGATATAATATAAGTGGGCTGGGCATGGTAGTTCACAACTATAATCTCAGCATTGTGGGAGGCCAAGGTGGGAGGGTGGCTTGAGGCCAGGAGTTGGAGGCTACTATGATTGTGTCACTGCACTCCATTCTGGGTGACAGAGCAAAACACCGTCTCAAAAAAATGAAAATTAAAAAAAAATGCATAAGTGGATTAAGCTAGTTTTAAGAGTTTTTGTCCATTTTTTATTTTTAGTGTTTTGTGTTGGTGAGTAACCTTGGGCTTTGCTAATATTCAAGACATTTAGGGAAGAAGAACCTACACAAAACACTAAGTCGTGGAGGCAAAATCCATTTCCTTGCATTTTAGGCTGTCTACTTCCTGCTATCCTTGTCTCCTATTTCTGTCCCTACAAGGTTAACTTTTTGCATACAAACAGTCTCTTTGCCAGGTCTTTTGTTCTCTGGAATCAGAGGTCAAGCTCTCTGCTTATAATGTCACAACTACCCCAACTGGCTCAAGACTGTAGTGAATGCCAATTACTATACCTGCGGTTAGAAACCAATTATTTTCTCTTAAAATCATGTGTGTTGTGTAGTCAAAATGAAGAATGCAGCTTAGTAATGGAGGGCAGTCAGACTGAGCAGGAGGTGAAAGAAAAGGGCAGTGGGGTGAGAGAAAGGTTAGGATATAGTATTCATTGAGATGAATTGTCATAGAACTACAGAATGTTAGAACTAAACAAGATCTTAGAGATCATGATCTCAGAAATATACCCTTGGCCCTGACCCAGTCTTTGGAAATAGGATGTACCCCTAGCTGATGATTCAGTGATTCAGATGCTTCAAATAATATCATTTCAATTTTACATATATTCTGCAATGTAATGAAAAACGAATAAAGCTTCATCGAGAAAGTCAGACGTACCTACACATGGATACAAGTCTACCATTTCTAAGCTCTGAATCCTTCAACAATTTAACTACCTTCTCAGCATCCCAAATCTCATATAGAAAAAATGAGGACAATCACAGCTACCTCGAGGAAATTGTGAATTTTATCCATGATGTAGGTGCTAAATAATCCCTTAACTAATAGTGCTTTTTACCATTTTCTGTGTGTAGTTTTGTTTAAAGTACCACTCCAACCAATTTCTACTTCTTTACTTCTAAAGTTTTCTACAGCTCTATTCTCCAACCACCTTGATCTTTCTTGAATGCTTAATATACCTTCCTCAACCTGAGGATGACCCAAAGATCCTTGGATATTCTTTATCTTTCCTATGTCATACTGGGAATTTAAAAGTTCTCAAGCGCTCTTCTTCATCTGCCACTATTATTCCCTGCTGACATTTCTTAGAACTGATCTTATATGAGGTCAGCTCCATCCTGGTAGTTGTCTTTTGGTGACTCAATGTAGAATGAGGTACAAGTGTGTGCATACACTCTTCAGATACACCACATGCAAACATATCTGATGGGGAGGGGACCCTGGAAGTGGAGTCGAATCCTGGTAAGGATTCTTAGGAAGAGCTAAGTCTATATCCAGAAAGATATACAGTGCTAAGAATCCATACTCCAAGCTTCAGGAAGAAGAGGCTGAAGCATTTTTCTCTTGGCTGGTAATGATGAAATGATTTTCCCCTTATTTCCTCTTTCCTCTCTGGGGCAAGTGAGGGTGTAAAAAGACAACCGAATAGAGAACACAAAGGTTTGACTTAATTTTCCTGAGTATAGCACTCAAATCCCTAGGATACTGTTTCTGAAAGAACATCCAAGGTTAGGAATTCTACAGATATATTTATATTCTAGAGTCAGCTTAGGAGAGTAGAAGAGATGAAATTTTATAGCTCTCCAACACCTCTAGAAAAATTTAAGATCTTTCCCAAATAAGGCAGAAGAAGTGAAGTTCACTGCCCTTAGATGCTGCCTTATAAGTCAGTAATTAACCTAAGGGGAAAGGTGGTTTAAAAATTTTTTTCTGCATCTATGCAAATGCCATGAAAATCCACGTGTCATATTTGCATTTGTCATGGGCTCCAGCATTAATAGCATATTTAAAAGTCATGATGTCACTGCCATTAATCAGGCCCCGTGGTGCCAGGCTTCAGTGTCATCCATTAATCACCAGTGTCGGCAGACACGTGTATTTGGAAAGGCCAAGTTTAGATCTATAAAGCATGATTTACTTTTGTAAGTAGCATGATTGAAGATGTATTGCCAACTTTCTTTGCTTTAGAATCTCTTACTATTGTGTCCTTAGGAAAGGTCTGGCATTTCTAAGCTGGTATTTAAACAGCTATTCTAAAACAGAATGCAGTTTTGGAGGTCCTGAAAAAGCCACTGCTGAATATCTGGCTTCACTTTCAAAAGAGTTTGGCATTCTGTTCTGGGAGTTTGGTCTTGTTCTTTCTGAGCCACAGCTTCAGGAATAGAGGAGACATCACAGGAAGGTGAAGAAGCCACACTTGCAAAGGATAGCAATCTTGAGATAGGACACTGGATCAAACTCCAGCAGATTTCTTTCTACTGGGTCTTGCTTCTTATCTGATTTCCGAAAAAAGAAATTTCTGGAGATTTATTTGTTCATGGGTTGTTATGGAATCCTAAGATTGGCTGCAATACGGAAGAGTCGCAAGGGAAAATTACTCCAGTGTTTGAGAAGAGGAAATAAAAGAATAAAATGGAAGGCAGGGAGATGACAGACAAATGTAACAAAACAGAAAACCAAAAAAGGAGGTGATAGAAATAATGAGAAAATAATTGAAAAGTTAATAAAATGAAATTGATTTTATAAAAGAAAAAAGTGAGTAGTGGAGGCGGCAATAGGGAAAGATCTGAAGGAAATCCAGGCAGAACCATGAGAATACCATGTAAAGACTAAGATACCAGTGTGGAGTACTTATTTTCCTCACGGCAGTCTTTTCTTAGATTAGTGTGACCTGTTTACATGTTGTTCTAGATTCAACATCAGACTGTATGCTTTATGCAGACTTATACATGTCTTAGCATAAATAAACAATATCACCAGGCTGGGCATGGAGGCTCATGCCTGTAATCCCAGCAATTTGGGAGAATGAGATGGGAGGATTGCTTGAGGTCAGAAATTTGAGACCAGCCTGGGCTACATAGCAAAGCCCTGTTTCCACAAAAAAAAAAAAAAAAAAAAAAAAAAAAAAAAAAAAGTTTTCTTTTTTGGTTTCTTTTTAATTAACTGGACTTGGTAGTGCATGCCTGTAGTCCTAGTAACTTGGGAGGCTGAGGCAGGAAGATCGGTTGAGCCCAGGAGTTTGAGGCTGCAGTGAGCCATGATCATACTACGGTACTCTAGCATGGGTGACAAAGAGATCCTACCTCAATAAATAAATTAAAATAAATAAATAAATAAATAAAAATAATATAGTCTATTTAGTCAGTCTGACAAGACACTAGAAATGTTATTATGTGAATTGCTATGTGATGCAGCTCCCCCGTTATGTCAACATGATTAGAAAGGTTCAGCACTTTAATTACTCCTATTGTATATTTAAAGTCTTATAGAAAAATGAAAAAAATAATCCATACAACAATCCTTTAGGTTTCAAACTTAGAGTTACAGTTCCTAGAATAATCATGAAGATTCAGCAGGAATTTGAGCATTATGCTTTATTCAAAGAAATGAAATCAAGTTGTTGTCAATTACAGAAATCCACCAGTTTAAGATAATATCCTTTCTTTCTACAGTAGTCCCTTTCCTGAAACTCTAACTATGTGGTCTTTCATGTACACTCTAAGTATTCATACATCCCAGGAATTCCGTGAATGACTTCTCAGTGGAGACTAGTTAGTTAGAAGTTACTATTACTAAAAGATCAAGGTGGTGTTTCTCGTGTGTTCATCCTTTCTCAGCCTCAAAAAGAGGAATAATGTAAAATACTGTTTGAAAAATGGTTTATACATTGGCTCTTGGGGCCTGGAGGAATTATGTTTGTTTGTTATTACCTTGCCTCCATTTACACAGTTCATTTTGCTTCGAATCTCTGCTTAAAAAAGATTTTGCATGAGGAAGAAGAAAAGGAAAACTAGAGATGAATGAGTTCCAACCACATTTTTTACTGTATATCTCTGTGACTAATGCAACATAGTCTCTGCCTTCAAAGAATTCATACTTTTGGGAAAAGGCTGGAAACAGACTCCTAAACAAGAAAGGGCCATAAGTTGTTAAGGTTCTACAATAGAAGCCCATCAAATGAGAAAGCATTATTTCTACTACTGAAATAAAGTAGAACTAAAAGGGAGATTGGTAGGGGAGGGAGGGAAAATTTGGTACAGAGAACTTATATTTGGGATTAAGGTTCTAGAGAAAATAATTTTGGAGGTTTTTGTTTTGCATGCCATAATAAAAAAATGCTAATATCAGAATCAATTTCTTTCAGAAATATTCTGTCTACAACAGAAATAATTATCAGATTCTTTGTACTTGAAATTTCAGTCAATATTAGATAACTAGACATTATAGGACACACAGCAGAGTTCATGTTTCTTTCTGGAGTTTAAAAATATGGGAAAATTTCTATAGGCAAATATTAGGGTCCACCCCAAAATATGCTGAGTTGAAGTAAATAGAAATTAAGCTTATGACATTTTCCAATATCTTAGCAAAGGGGACACTAACAGGACAGAACACCAGTAATCTAAATAAATGGGGAACATAAATTACACTACTGTTAAATAGTCTTGATTCGAGATAGAAATTATCATTGTGCCTTCCTAGGAAGCAAAGTTTTGTGCATCTCTACAAATTTGAATGGCTATCATATATGTATTTTTAAAAATTCTACAGTTCCAGCCTAGGCAACAGAGTGAGACCACGTCTCTAATAAAATAAAAAAAAATCAGCCAGGCGTGGTGGTGGTGCATGCCTGTAGTTCTAGCTACTCCAGAGCCTGAGGCGGGAGAATCACTTGATCCCAGGAATTTGAGGCTGCAGTAAGCCTACTATGCCACTGAACTATAGCCTGGGAAACACAGCAAGACCCTGTCTCAAAAAAAAAAAAATTAAATAAAAAATAATAATAATAAATAAAAGCCAAGCATGGTGGCTCATGCCTGCAATCCCAGCACTTTGGGAGGCTGAGGCAGGAGAATCTCTTGAGATCAGGAGTTCGAGACCAGCCTGGCCAACATGGAGAAACCCTTTCTCTACTAAAAATACAAAAATTAAGCAGGCATGGTGGCGTGCACCTGTGATTTCAGCTTCTTGGGAGGCTGAGGCAAGAGAATCACTTGAACTGGGAGGTGGAGGTTGTGGTGAGCTGAGATTGCACCACTAGCCTGGGCAACAGAGCGAGACTGAAAAATAAAATAAATAATAAAATAAAATAAAATAATCTAGTCTTCTGCACATATGGAAACTTAGATTCCCTTTTAATTGTGATTAAAGTAGAAAAATGTATAAATAGGTGATAATCTTTTCATTTTTCCCTCTCAGTGCTTATAATAAAATTAACGTTGAGGTTCAAACTCAACCTTTGTGTTTCAACATCCAAGGGAATGGTAGAAAGGAAGTGTTAATGATAAGACCTATAAAGTCTCTCTGGACAAAAAAGAATTAGACCCAATTTTTATCAATATTTTCCCTACACACACACATTCTTCTCAAAAATTCTTGTCATTCAACTGTGACCTAGGGGAATGAATATTTCACAAGAGGATTGATCTCATCATGCAGGCTGGTTAGTTTTACTCTCAGATGTCTCCAAAGAATCATGTAACAACAGCCTCCTCAAACCATTATTATTTTTTTTTTGGTCTTTGATCATTCTCTTTTTGTGGGGATAGCCTTTGTCCTTTGCTCATCATTTTCCCACAGGGACCCAAACTCCAAAAGGCAGAGCAGGTACAGGAAACAGAAGCAGAAGTGGTCCTATTTGGTCCAAAAACTAGAAAAACACTCAGTCTTTAAAATTAGTCCTTTCCTTGACTGCTTATCTTTTTCCTTAATCTGTTTCCCTTATAAGAGGACAATTCCAGTAGAAACATATCCTGTCTTCTTTTTGCAGCCTTATTCAGTTTCCCCAGGTAGTTGGGTCTTTGGTCTTCTTTACTCCAAGAGCAATATCTTTGTTATTGCATTCATTCCACTAGAAGAGAAACTTTTAAAAGAGAAGATGGGCTTTTTTTTTTTTTTTTGAGATGGAGTCTCTGTCGACCAGGCTGGAGTGCTGTGGCGCGATCTTGGCTAACTGCAACCTCTGCCTCCCGAACTCAAGCGATTCTCCTGCCTCAGCCTCCCAAGTGGCTGGGATTACAGGTGTGCACCACCAGGCCTGGCTAATTTTTGTATTTTTAGTGGAGACAGGGTTTCATCATGTTGGCCAGGCTGGTCTCAAACTCTTAACCTTAAGTGATCCTCCTGCCTCGGTCTCCCAAAGTGCTGGGGTTACAGGCAGAATGGCTTAATTTATAATGTTGAATGGATGAATAAATAATAACAGTATTTACTAAAGAATCTGGAGCGAAGTCTATCAAGTCAATGGCTTTATTTAATAAAACTATAATAATATACTAATTAAACATGCACATAGATAATAGCTACTGTAAAAGTACCAAAGTATTGACTGAAAAAATAAGTTGGACTCTTGAGTTATTTCATGAGACGCTTCAAATACGAGAAATCCAAAAAGCTATTGTCAATGCTTTTCATAACAATACACAAGATAACATTTCATCTGTGGAATTAGGTGCTGCTATAACCAGGCCTCGAAGAGAAGGCAAAAGCATTACACTTTTATGACTGACCAGGAAAACACTCTACCTCCTCCTTCCAAAGAACTAGTGAAAAACAGTATTAGGAAGTGAGGAGATGAAACAGTTTTATATTAGCACCTAGGAGTGACTTGAGGAACAGTCCAATGTTGTATTTTAGCCATGGATAAAGATGGGCCAAGAAAATCCTAAAATGAACCTTATATTTATGACTGCTGACAAATAATTAGACTAGAAGCATAAAAGAAAAGAAAAAAAAAAAAAAGGCAACTAATAGGTGGTTGAATTAGAAAAGTCTTAGTGTAGAAACCAATCCTAAATTATTAGAAAAAAAGACGTCACATATAGACATACTGTCTCTTACTGTTCCATTTCAGGTAAATCAAGAAACCTTTAGCCTTCCAGGTTTGGTTATGAAAATAGAGCAATCACTCTGATCAGACACAGAATGGTAGTGCTTCAGATATACAATCTGTTTTTAAAGGTGTGTATGAAGCAAACATTTTACATTAATTCCATTTTATCATTTATTTTCATTCGAATAAGGATGCCATGAAACATATTTGAGGCTTACTTAAAGAGAAAAAAATAAACTTAAGAATTGTAATGATTATCTCGACATTCACACTTTTTTTTCATACAACATCTGCCTGGAGCTCTTCTCAGTCTCCTCAGCCAGAAGCTAATCAAACTTCCAACTAATCCACATCATTGGATTGAGACTTCTGCTTCCAGCTATGACAAAATACCTTGTAACAGACTAACACTCCCACTGTGAACAACCATAAAAGCTCCATAAAATACAAAACACATATGAATGGATCAGACAGCAACCACAGCAGCCAGAATATAATGATCCAAGATTCCAAGAAGGTAAACACATTGAAGTAAATCCTCCACTGCTTTTCCCCTCAAAGCATTTGCCAGTTTGTAAGCTGTGCAGGATTGAAAGCACAAGCAGAAAGTAGGAGCTCAAAACTTTTGACAGGCTCGTGAGACTGGGGAAATGAAAATTGAAGTTCAGGATTAGCAAGGCAGTCAGGATATGAGGGGGCTGAGATGGAAGGAAAAAGGGAACCTCAGACAAGTGAACCCATCTTTATATGCCACTTTTTGTATTTGAAGTTTTCTAAGCAGTAGTAGGCAAGAGACCTAGAGGCCAAAAGGAAAAAAAAAAAAAAAAAAGGGCAACTAAGAGAGAACAAAACTAAGCAGAGCCTTCAATAGTCTCCAGGGGCTGAGAAGACAAAAATTGGAGTTCAGGGCCAGGTAAGGAAGGGTACACAGCCCAGGCTTTTTGTTGAGAACTCTGAAAATCTACAGCCTAGGAATAAGAGCACTCACAAAGACAGAAAATTAGCCTGAAATCACCTCAGTGCCTTATTGGGTCAAGCTGATCAATTCCTAATTCATGCATTCTCAATAGGAGTGATATCGCTTCCAAGGGAGTGAAGATTGGTCCTCGGATAGTAAGAAAAAAAATCTTGGATGTTTAGTTTGTAGCCCACCAAACCTTGACTCTACTCAACAAGATCATATTCCTTAATACTTATTTTATTTCATCAGGTTTTCTTGGCCTTCACATGAGCAACATTGACAATAAGCTCACAGGAGATAAACAACATGTATGCAAGGTAAGTTCTACAAATCTCAGCTAAATGGTTATCTGTGATGGGGTGACTTTCTTTTGATTGATTGTTAAATCTCAAAGTCATATTACCAGAGGCAGATTGCAGGAGCCTAAAACATGACTACTTTATGGATGTTATTGACGTTTGATCCATGGTGTATTTACATGTGACTTGGACTTTGAAAATGTAATAAAAATGAATGTAATTTTATAATTACATTCTATGAAAATTATTCAACCCATCCTTAATTATGTCACATGCTTAGAAGAACAAGTGTCAATAATATCTGAAGGAGTATTTGGCACTACTTAAGCTAAAAATTATTTTTTCATATCATGTAAAAGTTAAGAAAAATTCACTAAAAATAATTTTAAGGAATGATTTTTTCAGTTGTTTTACCTTTGGCAGAAACATTAGTTTTAAATGATTTTAATGTGTATTGCTATTATTATTATGTATTTATATAAATTGCGAATTTTGCATATATAATACATTGAAAGTTGCTCAGAAAACGCAATTGTAAAGTTAAATGTTAAGAGCTTTTTAGTTGTTAAATTAACATTAAAAAATTATTTTATTTTAGGTTCTGGGATACATGTACAGAACATGCAGGTTTGTTACATAGGTAACATGTGCCATGGTGGTTTGCTGCACCTCTCAACCCATCACCTAGGCATTAGGCTCCACATGCATTAGCTATTTGTCCTGATTAACATTTGTCTTGTTTTCTTGTTTTGTTTTGTTTGAGATGGGGTCTTTCTGTCTTGCCTAGGCTGGAGTTCAGTGGTAGAAACACAGCTCACTGCTGCCTTGACCTCATTGGCTGAAGTGATCCTCCTACCTCAGCCTCCCGAGTAGCTGGGACTACAGGTGCACACCACCAGGCCCAGCTGATTTTAAAATATTTTTTGTAGAGATGAGGTTTCCCTTTGTTACCAAGGCTGGTCGTGAACTTTTGGCCTTAAGTGATCATCCCACCTCAGCCTCCCAAAATGTTGAGATTACAGGCAAGAGCCAACGTACCTGGCCTAAATTAACTTTTAACGTATTCTTTTTATTCAGTCATTCTTAATCATGTATTAAATAAAAAAGAATAAGCTTTATGCTTACTCTTTTTATGTATAAAGCACAAATATAGAGACATTCAAAAACAGATATGCAGTCTATCTGGGGCATGACATTACAATTTCATGGGAGGAATGATTAGAAACAAAATGTCTAAAAAGTCTGATTAGTAAGGTAATAATTTAAAATGCTTAAGATATGTGTCCTAATCAGTCTTCCAGAGGAAAGCAAAATTTTCACTGGAGGAAGGTAAAATTTTATCCAGAGCCTCTAAAATGTGACATGGACAATGTCTGGTGCCCAGTAAAAAATTACCAGGTGTGCAAAGAATGCAAGATCAAAACCACAAAGAAGAAATATATAAATACAATAGAAACAGGCCCATAGATAAAAATAAATATTGGCACTATTAGACATAGGCTTAAAATTACTATGCCAGATATATTCAGAAAATAGATGACAAGATGGGAAATTTCACCTGTGAATTGGAATCTATAGGAAACAATGAAATAGGAATTTTAGAACTAAACATGTAATAACCGAAATCATTAACTTGACACATGGTTTAACAGCAGATACAGCAGAATAAGAGATAAGAGAAACAGCAGTAATACTTGAAGATATACTGGCAAATAATTCTTTATATCAGATCAAATACATTAAGGCACTGATTTAAGAAGCCATATAAATCCCAAGTAGGATAAATACAAAGAAAACAATATCTGGGTTTTGTTAGTAACACTACCAAAAGTGAAAGAAGTTAGAGGGGAGAAAAAGAACACCTTGCATTTAAAGGAACAACTATAAGAATAAGAGCTGGAGTTTTGTTTGCTGTTTGTTTCAATTTTTATTGACACATAATATTTGCACATATTCATGAGGTACATGTTATTTTTTCATATGCATAGAATGAACAATGATAAAGTCAGAGTGTTTATGGTACCTTGAATATTTATAATTTTTATGTGTTAGGAGCACCTTAAGTTCTCTCTTCTAGCTATTTTGAAATATATAAAACGTTGTTAATTATAGTCACCATACTCTGCTATTAATCATTAGAATTTATTCCTTCTATCTTACTGTATATTTGTACCCATTAATCAACTTCTCTTCATCCACTCACACACCCTTCCCAGACTCTAGTTATTATTTTTATACTCTATTTCCATGAGACAAACTTTTTTTAGTTCCCACATATGAGTGAGAGAACATGAAATATTTTTATTTTTGTGCCTGGCTTATTTCACTGATCATAATGACCTCTAGTTCCATCCATGTTGCCGCAAATGACAAGAATGTATTCTTTTTTATGGCAAAGTAATATTCCATTGTGCATACATACATAATTTTCTTTATACATTTATCTACTGATAGACACTGAGGTGTTTCCAAATTATTGAAACAGCTAAAAGAATGATGGCTGAAGTTTTGACAAAAATAGTGTAAGATGGGTTATGAATGACATCTTCAAATGCTAAAGAAAATGTAAATTTTCGGGGATTCTACATGCCGCAGTTACAAGTGTTAACCGTATATTAGAAAAGGTGTAAACTGATACCATAGGAATATTAAAAGTTGTTTTGTAGAAGCTCTTCTGCAGACAGGTAACTGTCAACTGAAGGTTTCTATTAGCTCAGTTTATGCAAAGGAAATAAACAAATTCCTATTCTCATCTCCGTCCTTACACACAGATCCAAGCCCATTTTTTTCAGTTCAGAATATAACTATTGTTCTTGACCTGATTCTCATATGCGTCCCAACACATAACCCCTCAAACACCTTAGTAACTTAAAAACAAACAAACACATATACCTGTCATCCAATTTATCTAAATATATTTGATATGCTCTGGCTCTGTGTCTCCACCCAAATCTCATCTTGAATTGTAATCTGAATTGTAATCCCCATGTGTTGGGGGAGGGACCTCATGGGAGGTAATTAGATCACGGGGGCGGTCTCCCCATGCTGTTCTCCCCATAGTGAGTTCTCATGAGATCTGATGGTTTTATAAGGGGCTTTTCCGCACTTCCCTTATTCTTCTCCTTCCTGCTGCCATGTAAAGAAGGACATGTTTGCTTCCCCTTCCACCATGATTGTAAGTTTTCTGAGGCCTCCCCAACCCTGAAGAACTGTGAGTCAATAAAACCGCTTTCCTTTATAAATTACCCAGTCTCAGGCAGTTCTTTATAACAATGAGACAACAGACTAACATATTATCTTAATATAAATTTTTTATATCTTGTAATAAACCACAAAAATAGTAACAGTAGAATAATTGTATTGTTCGTGACACAAAATCTATTACGTCTCTTACTCTGACATCTCCTTAAAAAATAATAACCTCTTCTCCAGGTCCTTATATCTCCAATCCAGATTACTACATTGGACTATTATTCTGTGTTGCTTTCTTCATATATCTACTCCTCAGAGGCACCTGAATGAAGATATGACATCACATTATTCATACTTAATTCCTTGCCTTGGGATAAATTCCAAGTTCATTAATATACCATGAAAGCCCATTTTATCAGCTAAGGCTTGATTAATTCTCCTTTTTTTCCCTTTATTCTTTGGAGCTACTTTTAGTTACCCTATACTCCACCACACACACACACACACACACACACACACACTCCATACCCTGTTCATAATATTCTCTCTAGTTAGACTAGCTTCTCCTTCTTCCTCACAAAGCTAAATCATATGAATCCTTAAAAAAATCCGTTTAGGTACTATGCTCAAGTGGCCTATTACAAAGTTTTACATTAGGGTATAGCGCTTTTTCTCCATATTCTCTTTATATACTATATTGAAATTTATGAATAAATTTATGTATACATAACAGTATACATTTGTTCCCATTCTACTAGAATATAATCTTCTTTAGCTCAAGGGTACTAGAGCCAGTACGTATCTCAGCAATCAGAAGACTGTAGGTCCTCAATATGTGTTAAAATGAGAATAATGTAGCTCCCAAGAAAATATAAGATCTAAAATGTAGGCTCATTGGCCATATTAAATTTAGAATATTCAGTAGCACTTCTGCTCTGGACCTATATATCAAATTATTTGATATAATTTCTGGTTGAATTCCATGACTGAAAAGATTAGATGGCAAGTGCCAGGGTATGGCAAACATCATCTGTTGCCAAATCATACCTGATTCAGTTGTAACTATGGGCTTCAAAGAGGCAGGCAGGTGAAGGCTCTCATTCATTTGAACGCAAGCTCTTTGCGTCTTTTTTCTTTTAAAAAATCTGAATTGCTTACCTGTTCCTGTTCCTTACCCGTTGATCCTATTCCCACACTGGCATTTGCACTGAATTCTGATTTTATTCTGATTATCTAGAGTGGAGGTCAGCCTTGTTTTAAGATTTGGATTGCCACATGACCCACAATCCTGCCACTCATAGTACTGCCTTTATGCAGAATAGCTGCCTTGCTATGAAACAAAAGTTTTGATTCGTTCTTTAACACAGCGGTGTCTAATTTGATTTCCTAAGCATCAGTACTGGATCCTGACCTTCAAGTTCAGTAAATAGTTCACAGAAGATAAAAAAGGGGTCTACTTCCTGAATAAGTGTATATTTTCTTGATTAAAATTTTTCTCTTGAGAAATACTCACTAGACATTGAATAACATAATAAAAATAGTTTCTTATAACAAAATTGTTTAACTTCTTCAGACACAATGGAGGAAGAAAGAAGACAGACAGAAAACAACTTCCTAGTAAAATTTCATATAACTATGACGCTCCTTTTAAACCTTCAAAAGACTTGGTTACTTTTCCAGATTTGACCTTTCCCAATTTTGGATACACATTGTACAATAATTCCCATGGTGCAATCTAACAACATTGAGTGCCCTCTGAATACCTAGTACTGAAATTGACCTAAGGTTCTGAAATATATTAACCCGTTGCAGGTAAGAGAATATACTTTGAAATAACTTCATAGTCAGTTTCATGATGGAATTTTACAAATACTAATTTTCCAAATTCAAAAATATGGTATTTATTAATTCAATAAATGTTTATTAAGCATATATTTGATCTAGGCTTTATGCAGGATACCAGGGATATAAAAATGAACAAGGTATGTACTCCTCCTCATAGACCTACAGATATAGGTAACTAAATAAATAACCAAAAATTATATAAGTGATAAGGAAAAAATAGTGTTCCTACTGCAAATAGCAACAACACATAACCTGGTTTAGGGGTTATCTGGAAGGAAGTGCTTCCTAAGAAAGCATGAAGAATAAGAAGGAGAATGTAAGTTCAGTAGAAAGGACAAAGAGTGAACATCAAAATTATATCTGGCTAAACAGTGGGATCAATTAAGAATCATGATAAAAATTAGAGTAACTTATAGAAAACTTCTGAAAGAGAAACTTCTCTGACAGGTGTTGATTTAGAAAATCACTTTTTCTCATCTATGCTCACAGATAGCTTGAATTTTTACCCCAAAAGGAAAGACTGAGCTTTCATAATATGAAAATTATGTTTCTCAGCATTGCTGAAAATAGGAGATTATGTGAGGGGAAATTCCATTATCTCAGCCAACACAAATGTTCAAGAATTCTAGCTATAAAAGAATGCTAATCATCCTAATTATCCAGATGTTGTTCCTTTGGATGAAAAAAAAAAAAAAAAGGAGAAGAAGGAGGTCGGGGGTGGCTGAGAGTCCTGATGTCACTGCCATACTGTCTCAATGATGGAAAATAACTAGTCCAGGGAAGAATAAAATGGCCTGTCTTAGCGCCTAAGCTTTGTCCACGGAATGAAATGTTAGCTAATAGAAACGGCTGTCATCTGCTGTACAGCGTGGAGAGGGAGGGGAGAGGGACATATCTCAACTTACATGTGAATCGACACCATTCAGACATGTCTGTCCTGGCTCTCAACCCTCTTTTCAGCCTGGAATGGAAGTTGATGTGTATAAATCTTCCCTAATGGATAGGGTTGTCCACAGTTTGCCATGCAATTCCCTGACAAGAGATTCAACATTCTGTCTGACAAGAAGAACAAAGTCAGAACTTTCTGCTTCTTCAACCAGGAGACAGGGAGTCACCCTGTCTCCTGATAATTTTTGCTTCCTCTGCTCCAATTCCTACCCGCAAACCCAATTATGATCAAATCTACCATTCAGTGAGAAAGAAAACATGGTAAAAAATGATAAACATTTAAAACTTCATTTGGTCCTTTCTGGATTACCCAGTGATTTGCGTAAATTATGCTTGATGACCTGAAACAGTATTTTTAACTTTGTAAAGCCACGTGACACTTTCTTCAAACAAAACTTTTTGAGCAAGTCCATATATAAAACAGATGAAGTAATGCTGCATTGGTTCAGCTCTAGCCCTTGTCTAGGGACTGTAAAGCCTAAGCAGTCTCATCACCCTGAGCTAGGCGCCAGGGAGCCACAGTCCCATAAAGAAGCCATCTCAGATCCATAAGGATTGTCCCACCTGTGTCTCTTATTCTTGCTTGCTTCAGTCACCACTGCTAACCTAGACCTCACTGGATATTTGTTTTCACCCAGACTCATCTCTAAATTTTTCAGTTCATCTCCTATTCAGACCCAATCTTTATCCTTTCCTCACTTCCTCAAGCTGCTTTCTACTGTTCATGTCTCAAAACATTTCCTTTACTTCCTTATCTTAGCTGAAACCTACTTTTCCTCTGAGAACAAAATTTTTCTATAACCTCAAGCAGTGATTGTGTTTTCTCTTCTATATCTCATTACCTCAAGGCCAGAAAGTGAGGCTGGTGTCCTCCTTGCTTCCCCTTGTGGCTTCTAGCCTATCGCCTCCTCGTCCCTTATAAAAACCACTACTCCTTTAAGATGTCCACCATCTGGATAAATCACAGTCTTACCTTACTGGCTACAGTTACTTCCCTATCTCCTTGTCACTTCCTTTATTTCATGAAAAACGTTACCACATAACTCCTTTCCACCACAACTGTTGCCATTATTCATAGTGAATTCAATATCCACATTAATGAATCATTCAACCTGCTTCTCCTTTCCTTCAAGCCTCCATTTTCTCCACATCCTCTCACCAATTCAAGTACATTGTCAAGGGCACACTCCAGACTTTGTACTTATGAGAAACTCAATTTTAAACATTCTAATATTTAATTACTTCTTCTAATCCCCCTCCCCCACCCCCATGTGCTGTGATACTCATATTGCCACAATTCTTTCATTTCCTACATATACTATTTATCCTCCTCTGTCTCCATTGTTTGCTTACCTGTCATTGTTTACATTCTCTTTGCCAATGCTCTCACCTCCCTCTGTTAGAGTCACCTGGTAAAACTCCAACTTTGAGTGTATTATATATACCATTAACCTTTCCTGTATTTGTGCCTAAACAGCTAAACATCACTGCTAAAAATTTCATAAAAATCACACCTTTAATCCTCTAACTCATTTTAATTGCATAATCATAAACCTTAAATAATAACTCAATAATGTCCAGCAATCCCACCGTAGTGTGCTAGAAAATTCAGTTTTATTCATCAAGAAAATTTTCATACTTTTCCCTCCCTCCTCAAAGTCCCTACAATTCCCTTTTCATTTACAGTCACCTGAAGACGTTACCTCAGATTTCATTAGGAAACACCAGGGCAAGCCACCAACATGGACTCTCTTCATTCTCTTATCACTGGATCTGTCTGTCAACCTGCCAGTGTCCGCACCCCCTTCCTCCTGCTACAACAAAAGTGGCCCTCATGCCATCAAAGTCCAGTTCCACATAGTTTTCCGTACGTTCTATTCATTTTCACCATCTCAAAGACACTAATTATTCAGTTGTTCTTCTTCCTTCAACCTGAATCTCAGCATTTCAGTCACAAACTCTGAAAAGATCTATATACATATGTTTCCTCCAGTTCCTTCCTGTACTTCTCAACCTATTATAGTAAAAATAGGTTATAAATAAAAGTACAGGGTATTATATCTTCTTTAAAAAGAATGTATCCATATGTATACATAAATTGAAAGGGTAGACATCAGAAAAGATCTAGTTCCTTCCAAGGGATGGGATTATACCTACTTATTTTCTTAATGCTTAAAGAAATCTTAGCTGGGTGCGGTGGCTCACGCCTGTAATCTCAACACTTTGGGAGGCCGAGGTGGGCGGATTGCCTGAGCTCAGGAGTTCACAACCAGCCTGGGCAACACAGTGAAACTCCGTCTCTACTAAAATACAAAAAAAATTAGCTGGGGATAGCAGTGTGCACCTGTAGTCCTAGCTACTTGGGAGGCTGAGGCAGAAGAATTGCTTGAACCTGGGAGGCGGAGGTTGCAGTGAGCCAAGATCATGCCACTGCACTTCAGCCTGGGTGACAGAGTGAGACTCCATCTCAAAAAAAAAAAAAAAAGAGAGAGAGAGAGGGAAAAAAAAGAAATGTACTGTTTGTGCAGTCTTCCATAACCACATATTTATAATAATAAAGATAGGGTATTAGCTAGAATTCTGATTTGCAAAGCAATTTCTTACGTATTTTGTGAATGCATGTCATGTCACTAATAACCAAGTGACCTTGGGACAGAAGCAAGCACACAAAGATTCAGGACTACCCACCCTCACAATTCTAGCAGGACTTATTTGTAGCATTTTATTTAGTTATCCCATATTCGATTTCAGTGATCTGCAATTCATATGCTTGCTGCCATGACTGCCATCCTTCTTTGGAAGGAATCTCTCAGAAAGTCTCTGCCCTCAGGCTAGATTTGTCATGCCCTGATAGGCAGCTTTAAAGAGTGTGTAAATGAATAATACTCTTTGAGAATAGTGAATAGCACAAGAGAAACAAGCCAATTACATTATTGAAATATTAAAGAGAATAAAATTTTGTGATAATAGGAACAAAATACAGGTAAGAAAGAGAGAGTGTATTCTTTGGAGGAAGTAGGGAGATAGATGCACAAAAGAAACATGAAGGTTTTCTTTTAATTTCTTGGGTCATTGGTGAAGAGAGGGTAGTGGGGACATTTTCTCGCACTAAATTTATGGCTGAAGCTGTTTGTAGCTCACAGATGATGACTCCTTCAAGTGTTTCTTTTGCTATTTCTCATTCTTTAACACTTTTATTTCTCCACACAGGAATGGCAAGGTGCTATCATTCTTTAATTTGGGTGCTTCTCTGGGATGCCTTCGCTTCCTTCCCCACTCTGATTTTAATGCTTCCATGATTGGCCATTTCAGGCAGAAAATATGTTGCGAGATTTTTCACATCATAGCTCTATTAAATCAATCCTATTTGAACTCTTCCTTCTCATCACTTCACTGAAAATAACCTCCTGAGGATTGGAGGGTCTGAAAAGGGCAAAAAGCTTTAGCTATTGCTTGAAGAAAACTTTGTGTACAAAGGAAATATCAGACAGAACTACTTGTATTCACATATCATGTTTACATGTCCATTTAGGGCTGCTTTCAGAGGTCATCTGTCATAATGGCTGAACAGGGAACTGGCTGTAATGGAAAATAAGCTGAAATATACTTTATAGGAAAAGGAGAAGAAGATGCTACCCATGGTTAGTGATAACAGCAATACAAATACAAAACTATGTCTGAATGCCACTAAACTGTTTAGGATTCATAGAAGTAGATATAAGAATTTCTGCAAATATTTATCACAGGATATCTACTTTCCAATTAAAAAGATTTCCAACAGGATATCTACTTTCTTTTTTCCCTACCCCTACCCTAACCTTACATATAAAAATTAAAAAAAATTAATGCCAACACATTTAAATGATTGGAATAGCAGTTTCCCAGAATTACCTACTATAGGCAGCCCTCCATTTTCATGGACAAGATCCCCTTATCCAATGAATGCAAACTTTGTTTAACAATTGAGACTCCTACACACATCACCTGACAATAATATCAATAATACTATGCAATTGTAATGCATGTTTATGGCTTACTGTTTTCAATAATGACAAGAATAAAATTTTTGTCACTGTTCCAATCTCTCTATCAAAATCTGCTACTGCAGTATGTGAAGTTTTGTAATGTTTTTCTCAGGCATACAGGATGGTCTAAAACTCTAAGTTTTTGGTCATTTTATTTTATTTTTTCTTTTGAGACAGGGTCTCACTCTGCCACCCAGGCTGAAGTGCAGTGACATGATCAAATTATAGCTCCTTGCAACTATGAACTCCTGGGCTCAAGTGATCCTCCCACCTCAGCCTTCTGAGAACCTGGAACTACAGGTGCCCACCACCATGCCCAGCTAATTTTTTAATGTTTTGTAAAAGCAGAGTTTTGTTTTCTCATAAAGGCTGGTCTCAAACTCTTGACCTCAAGTGATCCTCCCACCCTGACCTCCCAAAGCACTGGAGTTACAGACATGAGCAAAAACACTAAGTTTTTAAGGAAAATTAATACTCCCATGTTAATGCTACAGCTTTGAGCCTCATTCTGAGCCTATGGTCTTCTCCATCATTTATTTCTTTATTTCATATCGTTATATCCCCCAATTCGCTTTCCTCTTATGATTATTTTCAACACCCTATCAGAATAGAGTCCCTAAAGTAACCTAATGCAATTATTTGTGCTTCATAGTTAATATGTTCCATAATGTGCATGAATATACTTTCCCATATCATCCCCATAATTACATGAGGCAGACAGTCCTTGAATGAACCTGGTTTTCCGGACTACAAAACCCAGAGAAGAGACGAGTCCAAGGATGTGGATGCAACATGTTGCACACCAGCATTAGGAGCCATTATGCCCATCTCTAACTGTGTGCGCTTTTCCTGACCGAGTCACCATGACTATGCACATACTACACTATGTCAGTTACTAAAACCAGTGTGTTAAGACCTCCATACGTGAATCAACAATCTAGTCATTAGAAGAGGAAGACTTAAAGTGCAGAGAAAAGTACATCTTGAGTATAGTATATAAGTCTGAAATTTGTGGGCATGAACACTGAAAAGCAAACTTAGATATTAAATAAATAGCATTTTAAAAGTGTTCTAAATGATGAGAAAACATGGACACGTAGAAGGGGCTTGGGACCTTTCAGAAGGTGGAGGGTGGGAGGAGGGAGAAGATCAGGAAAAATAACTAATGTGTATTAGGCTTAATACCTGGGTAATGAAATAATGTGTACAACAAACCCCCACGACACAAGTTCACCTACATAACAAACCTGCACTTGTACCCTTGAACTTAAAATAAAAGTTAAAGAAAGTGTTTAAAGATGTCCCAATATAGACCATAGTATTAATTTTTCTTCAAATTACACTTTGAATATTCCTACTATCTGAATTCACAAAATGAAACAACCAGTATTTAGTTTGAAAGTAGAATGCCATATTAAATAATGTTTAATTAAAAAATTGAAATATGCATATTAATCTCCAAGTCCAGAACACTTATGTATGTGACTAAGAATTTAATACTCCTCTTGGAAACTTTACATGGGACTTTATATATACCATTGGACACAGTTACAACTACTGTAGGAAATACTTGTGTCTAGGGTCCTTACCTTACAAACATAACGCTATTTTATCAGCAGATATTCTGGGTAAAGTAGGAGGGGTGAGTGCTTGGAGAGCACCTTGTGAATTCAGGAGACATCCATAGGTATAATGGTATAGGAACAACTACCATCATTTCTAATTTTTATAAGGACTGGCCTTTCATTTTTTATTACATACTTGGGGAGTTGGGAGCTCACACAGAAACATAATATTTAAGGTATTTTCAGGTCATTTTTAGTGAAAACATATGATTTAGCAGAAAGAAAATTAGATTTGATAGCAGAAGACCCTTTGTTCTAGTTTTGGCTTTGACTCTAAACAATTTCTCATCTGTGAAATAGGGGGACTATTAAATTCTTTCCAGCTCCTGTAGCTTTTGTGATTTAAGTGATATACTTGTCAGTTCTTTTTTTAACACTCCTTTAAAGCCAACAGAATCTGGGGTAAGTGTGGCAGCAATGTGGGAGGGGCCCATGGGAGAGCATGTTTTAATTAAAGAATCAGGAGGAGAAAGAGGCAAAACAAAATTGAACGACTTCCAAATACTAAATAAGAGAGGTTTGCCACACTCCGGTTTTGTTTATCGTTTCTAGCTTTCAGATCCACAATCAGTCCAGCATATACTAGTAGATAAAATACCTTTCTGCTTATAATCCTTGGTTCTACTGAGTTATTTTTCACTATGTTTAGTGTCCAAAACCAGTAAACATAGACTATATTCAATGTAATAACAGAGAAATTAGAAATATTATTGTATTGCCCAAATGAAATGACATGTTCAATTAATTTCATCAAAATAAAGTTGTTTATTTACACAAGTATCTAGCATGTTATTTTAAAATTATTTAAAAGAGATTCATGAGGCACACAGAACAAAGCAATAATAAAAATATTGCTGTTACACAAAGAACTCTCAAGAGAACAAGAAATTGGCCTGGGAAATATTTGCCAAAGCTCTTCAAACTTCAAGACAGGGTGTCTAATTCCCAAACACTGTAAACATCCTCAAATAACGATCATCTAGAATATTGTCTTTTTTAAAAAGACATGCAATGTTTACCTATATGACAAACCTGCGCTTCTGCACATGTACCCTGAACTTAAAATAAAAGTTGAAGAAAAATAAAAATATTTTAAAAGTAGACGTGTAATTTTGGATTATTTTTCTTTCACATGCTATAATGAATGAAGGTAATAATGTTTATTTTTAAATTCCAGTTCTAAAAGTGATCATTTTTATTCAAAAGGACAAATAAATTAACCATCCATAAGAATGGAGATATGGTCATAGTCCTCCAGACAATGGCAAGTTGGGTGCATGATGTGGTCTATAAAGTACAAGAAATCAGACTTTTTGCTAAGACCAGTTTGCTGGGTAAATCAGAAGAGAGACTGTAGGGCAGCCCTGGCCAAAATAAATACAATGTGAGAAACATGTAATTTTAAACTTTCTAGCAGCCCCTTTTAAAAAATTACAAATGAATATGATTAATTTTACTAGTATATTTTCTTAGATAAAATATATCAAAAATATTACCATTTCAACATATAATCAATATAACATGATTAATGTAATATTATACATTATTTTTTCAGAAGTCTTTGAAATCTAGTGTATGGTTTACATGTAGAGCACATCTCAGTTTGGTAATGCTAAATTTTAATTGGAAATATTTGATGTGTATTTATATTTCATGAGATTTAGAGCTGGGAAAGTAAATTCACATACCTAAATTGTTCTGAGCATACTTTAAAAGTTTTCCAATAACTGAATCAAGAATAAGTTTTAAAAATTTAAGTTAATTAAAATTGAATAAAATTAAAAATTCAGTTCCTCAAGTCCCAGTAGCTACATTTTAATTATTCAATAGCCACATGCGGTGGGTGGTTACAGCACTGAACAGTGCAGCTATAGGGGAAGGAGAGGGTGGTCCTGCCCAACAGTCGTGCTGATGAAGATCCTAAAGAATTTCGATAATTTAATAAGACTATGAGGAGTCGTATTTATGAAATATAACATTCTATGAGTTTTTAGTTTTGTTTTAGTTTCCCGAGGCTGCTGTAACAAATTCCCACAAACCTGGTGGTTGAAAACAATAGAAATGTATCATCCCACAGTTCTGGAAGCTAGGAGTCCAGATCCAGCAAGGCCACCTTCCCTGGGGACTTACAGAAGAATGCTTCCCTTGTCTTTTTCAGTTCCTGGTGGCTGCCCTATATTCCTAGGTTTGTGGCTGCACCACCCCGGTCTCTGCCTCTGTCTTCACATTGCTTTCTCCTTCTGTGTCTATATTACCACCTGCTGCCTCTCTCTTATAAGAGCACTTATAAAATAGATATTGGCACTTGTGAAGGCATGTAGGATTCACTGGATTAACACAAGGTAATCTCCTCATTTCAAGATCTGTAACTTAATTACATCCAAAAAGACTCCTTTTCTGTATAAGGTAACATGAACAAATTCCAGGGATTAGCACTTGATATCTTTTATTCCACATACTGTTCATAAGATCTGTGAAATCCTATTTTTTCTGTATCTGTATCATGAAAGTTCATGGTCTGGCAGAGTGGTCTCTTTCTACCTGAACAACAAATGCATTTGAATATAAACAAATCCAGGTTCACTAACATCTGCATTCCTACTCTGAAGGGCAGTGACAGAGCAACCAGAGGGATCCTGAGCCAACAGAGCACTGATAAGCTGTAAGAGGCCTAATGGGAACAATCAAAGAGATATGAGTTGATTAACACAATCTTGATTAGCGCATAAACACTTCCATTGAAACACACACATACACAGCCTATGCCTTCTTTGCAAGTGATTTGTTGGTAGAACCCTCAATTTTAAACTATAATCCTATCTGAGGTGACACAGCTGTCACTGCCCAGTGTAGAATGGTCTAGAGCACAGAGTTCTCCGAAATGAAAATTATAAACTATAGAAATGAGCAGTCATGAAGAAACACAGATGCTCTTAAAAAGAAGAGATGAGCAAATGGTTTATGCACGCAATTGCACAATTTCCGGTATTCCAGAAATATAGCGACGGTGTGCATATATGTTAATATTATAATTGAAAAGATAATGACTATAAGAAAAGAGAAACATTTTAAAAACTTTTAAGAGAGTTGAAATTTGAATGTAAACAAAGTTCTGGAGAAAATAATAACCTGAGAGGTCTCTTCACATGGCGCCTTTCTCACTGCCGAAGCTGATGGATAGGACTAAGGGTTGGGAAGAATTCTTACTGAAGCTGAGAAGTCAGTCATCTCCTGTCTCTATGAATGATAGCTCTTGATTTATGATCAGACAGCTAAAGGTAAATAAGAAGAGCACAGACTCCAAATAACAGAATATTAATAGCTCTATTTAAAAGAAAAAGAAAAAAAATTAAAGCAGTACTTATTACTTTATTATGGAAATTAAGCATTTAATAGATATCTATATAATCCTTTTCTGAATTGGTAAGGAAAAACATCCTCAGAGGGAAAATAAATTTTGGTTTCTTTCTCTTTCCCTGAAGGATGGAACTTTTAACAATAGCCTATAACATTTTAACAAGGGCTTCCTAACTTTTCAGTTAAATCTGAATTGGGTCATTATTCCTTAATTGCAACGCAAGAAAAAACTGTTCACAGTGTTAAACTAGGTAACAGACAAACACATTCATCTTCAGCTTTTTTTTTTTTTTTTTTTTTTAACTTTCTAGAATGCTTTGGTGTTATCTAACTCATGAGAAGAAAACACAGGGTCTATTTAAAAAAAAAAACCTACAAAACAAAAAACAACAGAAAGTTTTCCCCAAGTCAACATATAATAGGAAAACATATAATGGACACAAGCTTGCTATGAGATTTCATAGTCTGTGGAAAAGCCATTTCCCCACAATGGTTAAGGTTATTAAAGCACACATCAGGGCTTCTGGTAGTCACCTAATCTGTTAGAGCCTTGAGTCACTGAAGAAAACAATTTCATTCTCAGAAGAGTTTTCTTTTTTCTTCCTTGTTTCACCCACCACCTCTATACCTGTTGCAGCATATCCTTTTCTGATTTCAGAGAAAGTTCACAGTAAGATTGCAAACAAGTGTTGGTAATTGGACTATTACAGGCTTCCATGGATAATCTGGGTAATTCTCAGTATTGTCACCAAATGTCTCTGCAGTCTGTAAGGAAGCTGAAAGTAAGGCAAGCCCTTACATGGATTTTGAGATGGTTTCTATTTTGTTTTTTTTTGTTTTTTTTTTTCCAAGCCAAACTGTATCCAGCTTTATTAAAGATACTTTCCATAAACAATCATGGTATTTCAGGCAGGACATGGGCAGACAATCGTTAACAGTATACAACAACTTTCAAACTCCCTTCTTCAATGGACTACCAAAAATCAGAAAGCCACTATAAAACCCAATGAAGTCTTCATCTGATGCTCTGAACAGGGAAAGTTTAGAGTGAGGGTTGACATTTCACATTTAGCATGTTGTTTAACAACTTTTCACAAGCCGACCCTGACTTTCAGGAAGTGAAATGAAAATGGCAGAATTTATCTGAAGATCCACAATCTAGAAATGGAACCAATGCTGTTTTGACAGGTGCCATCTCAGTGGCATCACTGGAAAGTCCAGATTGCCTGACACACTGGTAACCAATGACTACGGGTCAGGTCCCAACAGATGTCTGGGCTTAAGGGAGTTAAGTCTATGCTGAAAGATGGAAAGGGAGAAGAGGACATAAAAACAAATTTGTTTTTCCACACCACAAGGCTTTTGTGCCAAGGTGGCCATGTGTGTCAAAGTCAGGGACTCCCTCCTCCTGGGAACCAAGAGGAAGTCTCCCAAAACTAGAAGGGAAAGGTGTTTTCCCCACATTAATCCAGCTTTGGAGACATTCTATTAGTGACATATGCCCCTTCCCCCAAAAACAACAATGAAGTGTTCTGTGTGCTAACAACATAGCTTTAAAAAAAAAAAAAAAAGTAAAACAAAATTCTGCATTTTTATAAAACTTGATAAAAAATAGTATTTCAAACCGTACAGTCACCAGAAGTACACAGTTATCAAAAATGCACACACTTCACTTGGCATCTCCAGCACCTTCAGCTTTCTGTGCCTGGTCTGTTTTGGCATCTCCGTTTTCTGCAGGGTTATTCCCCTCCTTGCCAGCATCAGCTTTTCCCTTTTTCCCTTTGGGTACCTTCTCTCCCTTCTTTGCAGGGGCCTTTTTAGGCTTGGGCTCTGGCTTTGGAGGAGCAGGTTTAGCAGACAACCTCGTGGATCTTCTCTGTGGTTCGTCCTTCACCTTGGCTTTATCTCCTTTAGCATCCCCTTCAGCCTTTCTCTTGGGCATGGTGGCGACGGCGGCGGGACGTAGGTGCTGGACGCGGGATGCAGCGCGCGCGGGCTTTGGTCGGTCCGGGGTCGTTCTCGCCTCTTCTTCTTCACACGGCTCCGATGGTTTCTATTTTGAAAGGCAGCCAACCAGCACCACAATTGGCCCTAATTGCTTCTCTTGTGGGCAGTCTCAGGAGAGAGGACAGGGATGAATGAGTGAGGGAGGCTTAAACTGTTTCTCATTAGGAGCTCGACCTGTGTGAGTCAAGGCTGAAGCACCCAGGGGAACGGTGCATACAGCAGGGGTCCTTACAGCTCTACCTTTCTTACAGGTAAACGAGATGCCAGTCTAGGACTTTCCATTTAACATTCTCGCTGCAATAATCTGAATTGATTAAATGAGAAGAATGACAAAGAGGACAGAATGAGTGTCATTGGAAATGAGGGGAAGCTATTTTGGGTTAGGAGAACTGGGAGAAATAACTGGCCACTATAACTCAGGAATTCAGAGGTTTTCCCTCTAACTTGAAATGTGGGATCTAAGGTTTCATCACCTCTAAGTTCTTGTGAATTTGTGGGGATATTTTCTTCCTTTCCTTTTTTTCCCATTATGAAAACGATATTTAATAATGAGGAAGAAATGTTCAATATAACATTATATATTACAATATATATGATATATTTTAGTTTACAATATATATTAGTAAAACTAATATAAGCCACTTAAACATAAAAATCACATATTTTCTATTTTAGATTTTAAAAAATGAACTTCTAATTTTTAAATAGTTTTATATTTACCCAAACATGCAAAGAAAGTAGAGTTCACATGTGCCTAATTCCTCCCACTGTTAACATTTTGCATTAGTAAGGCACATTTTGTCACAATTAATCAATATTGGTTTAATCCAAATTTTAATTAGATCTCCTTTCTCCCTCATGTCATTTTTCTGTTCCAGGATCTTATCTAGAATACCACATTACATTTAGTCACGTCTGCTTAGTCTCTTTGTGCTATAACAGTTTCTCGGACTTTCTTTGTTTCTGATGACCTTAACAATCTTAAGGAACATGGGTCAGGTATTTTATGGAATGCCCTTCAGTGTGGGTTTCTTTGAGGTTATTTGGGAGAGTTTCTGAGTTTGCAGGAGGAAAACCACAGAGGTAAGGTGCCATTGTCATCATAGCAAGAGTACGTATTATCAACATGACCCGAGACTCGATGATGACCTTCATCACCTGACTGATGTGGTGTCTGTCAGCTTCCTCCACTGTGAAGTTACTGTTTTTCCCTCTTTCCATACTGCAATCTTTGAAAGAATGTCACAATATGCAGCCATATTTAAAGGTAGGGAATTATGCTCTACCTTCTTAAGAAGGGACTATTCGTATAAATAATTTGTAATTCTTCTGCATGGGAGATTTGTGATCTGGTTCTTCTCTCCTATTTAATTATTTATTTATTTAATGATTTATTTATATCAGTATGAATTCACAGATACTTATTTTATTCTCTGGGTTGTAATCCAACACTACATTATTCATTTTGTTGCTCGAATCCTTCCAGCTTTCGGTTTTGGGAGCTCTCCCAGTTGGCTCCTATATTCCTTTGACCTTTCTTTATCATTGTGGAGGGTTTTAAATTTTTTTAATTATTTGTTTGTTTTGTTTTGTTTGTGTGTGTGTCTTTAGCTCTACGCTCATCCTATATATTCCCTGACCCAGCCCTAGAATCAGCCATTTCTCCAAGGGGTCCTAGCTTCTTTTATTGGAGAATGACATTAGAAACCAATATCTGAATTCTGGGTATTTTATTACTACTGAGTTGCCTTTCCTCTAGGCCCACTCAGATGACAGAGTAACAACATACATGTATCTACGCTAACTGATGTGCATACAAATATCCATAAATACCTCTATGTATATCCATCTCTAGTAAAGTAAATATGAGTTCATACTGATGTTTCCAACTGTCAACCTGTACTACATGGATCATTCTGGCCTCCCTTAAAAACTTGCTTATCTGTACTCTCCAACTCCAACCGTGAAAAACCTAGCTGATGCCATATGCTATCTAATTTATTTAACTGTGCAATTCCAGTATATATGTAAAGTGGTTTCAGAATTGCTAGCCTGTACCACCACAGAATAAAACTTTACCAATTGGGTTACAGTGCTTACAGTTCCTTTTGCCATTAATCTTATATTGTACGCTAATTTCTAAAGGTACTTAGATCTGTCCCTTTTCCCCCATCCACTTCAGTTCGATTTTTCATACATTTTCAACATGGTAAACTCTTTGTCACAGTCTGTATTACAGCCTGGAATCACCTGACTCCTAGATGATTTTTACTGTGTATACTCTTTCGGTAGTACAATTTTATGGGTTTGGATAAATGCATATTGTCAGGTATCCAACAGTACACTATCATACCAAACAGTTTCACCACGTTACAAAATCCCGTTTTTCACCTTCACCTATTCCACTGTCCCCCTTCAACAAACCTCAGCTACCACTGATCTGTTTATCATCTCTAAAGGTCCTTGTTTTCTAGAATATTATATAAATGGAAAAATGCAGTATATAGCCTTTTCAGATTGACTTCTTTCACCTAGCAATATGCATTTAAGGCTTTGCTATGTCTTTTCATGGCTTGATCGCTCATTTTTTAAAAAAAATCATTGAATAATAGCATTGATCGAAGCACAGTTTGTTTATTCATTCACTTATTGAAGGACATCTTGGTTGCTTCCAGTTCTTGGAGATTATAATAAAGCTGCTATAAACATTCACATGAAGGTTTTTGTGTGGACATAAGTTTTCAAATCAGTTAGATAAATACCTACAAGCACAAATGCTGAATTGCATGATGAGATTATGTTTAGCTTGCAGACTATTTGTACCAGGAACAAAATAAGAAACCAATAGTTGACCGCACTCTTGTCCTGCTGAAAACCACATATATATGCCTATTATGCTCTCTGAAAAGGCCCTGAGAGGATTTACGTGAGGAAAAAAAAAATGGAAAAGGATCAGCTTCAAAGTGGTGGTGAACAGAAATGTATTCTTGCCACTCTTAAAGTATGAAGACAAAGGCTGACCTTAAAACAGGCTTCCTGCGGGGCTTCAGACCTGTACAGGCCAGCCTCAAGATGCTTTTCAGTTTATAGTCATCTTTCTCACATGAATTGTGATGGTCCAAATTCTATATGATTTTTAATTTGCTATTTAAATTGCATAAAATGAAATAAGGTGAAAGGAATGCACATAAGTGTATTTTGGGTCATTTAGCAGACCACTTTACACCACCTCAAATTTCCTAACTCAACTCCATGCCCACGTTTTTATCTATTCCCCATCATAAAGGTCAAATAACATTGTGGAACACTGATGCAGAGATTTCCCAATAGTTTAGCCGAGTAGTAATACTCATTCTTGGATTGTCTCAAAGCCGTATTCTTAGGACTATGTGAGAATAGTTTTGCTTTCTTTTTTTTGTTTAGAAGTGCTCTGTATATTCATTCATGAGCAATTCTGTGGTGGAGCATAGGCAGTCACAGGACGCCTTTTGAAGAAATATCAATGAGAAGGAATCCCTTACTTGCTGAGAGGATGAATCAAAAGATAGAAGTACTCATTACAAAGATAGAATTCACACCTAGCCCTAGCTATTTTTTCCCTCAGATTAGACTCATGCACATTTATGTTCTTTACATACAAACCTAAAATAGTTACCTAGAATTTTTTCCTGGTAAGATTAGATATGCAACCTTTGAGGTTAGACGTCTTCTAAAACCAAAAGCCCCTGTCCTCCTCTGTATCTGCCTCTGGCTCTGTCTCTGTCCCTCTGCCTCTTTCTCTGTCTTTCTATGTATGGATATGTGTGTGTATGCGCACATGAGTTTGCATATATGTACTCAAATTATACCCACACTAGAGAAATCAGAAAGCAAACAACAAAGGTCAGTGTAGATACTATTTGAGGAAATCCTACTATGTGATAGAAACTATGCTATTTCCATACATTAATGCATTTTATCTTCTCAGCAACACTGTATGGTAAATATTTTTATAATCACCATTTTACAGATGAAAAATTGACTCTAAAATGAATTAAGGGGGCTGGGTGCAGTGACTCATGCCTGTAAATCCAGCACTTTGGGAGGCCAAGGTGGGCAGATCACCTGAGGTCAGGAGTTTGAGACCAGCCTGGCCAATATGGCAAAAACTTGTCTCTACTAAAAATACACAAATTAGCAGGGCATGGTGGCATGTAATCCCAGCTACTCGGGAGGCTGAGGCATGAGAATCACTTGAACCTGAGAGGCGGAGTTTACAGTGAGCTGAGATTGCACCACTGCACTCCAGCTTGGGGGACAGAGAGAGACTCTGTCTCCAGAAATAAAAACAAAAATAAATAAACAAAATAAAATTAATTAAAGGATGTGCTAAACAACACATAAAACTACTAGTAGAGATGAAATTCAGAGCTCAGTGTTTTCAGACATCAGCGTCTGGTATCCTTCTATATCGGGTTAAATACAGTGTCAAGAATCTCCTGTTAAGTTTACCTTAAAGAACATTTCATAGCATTATGGCTCATCTTATACTGCAACCCCTTTTACACAGCCTTTTATAAAAGAGTAAATTAGCTTAAATACCTGCTGATTTAGATAACATTCATGTAATAGTAGAAAACGTTGTGATGTTTCACAAAGTATAATCCAAGTACTATCCGTGTCATAATTACCTGGGGTGATGATTAAAATGTTGATTCTTAGGTCAAAACCTACTCTGCAGGTATTTTTATATACATCTCATCTTAAAATTGTCTGTGACGCCCTCACAGCTTACTTTTCCAGTTTTCAAATAAGCCAGCATGCTCTTCATTTTAACTGGGATAAAAGTTGGTTTAGATACCTTTAGTAAGTGGAAAATGAATTCTAATTCTTCCTTTCGTCAGGAGCTTCATAAATAAAGGCAGAAATAATATAAAAGCCAAAAATGTTCTGAGATGTCAAGAATGGAAGACAGTTGTTTTAAAAATAAATATTCTTTAAAACAAAGTCAAATGTGCCAGAAAATGCAAAATATGTACCTACCAGTGGTGGAAAAGAGTTGGAAGATCAAGGTTTATCTTGAAGTTGAAGGATCATGTGGGAAGTGAGGGGTGTGTTGAAATACAACTGACACAGAAAGAGGTTGAGGACAAAATCATGGTAAGGCAGAAAAAGTTCTAAGTACTGGAAGAAGCTGGTGAAATAAAGCCCCTTAACCCTCAGGAAGTCATAGGACTAGACCTCTGGGGCCTCCATTAAGTCCAGTATTTTAGAGAACTGTCGTTTGTGACTTTCTCCCTGGGAACCCTGATGACTAAATCAGGTATAGTTCTTAAGGGAGGTGGGGGGTGGTGCTTATGTGTTTCGTAGGACTAAATGACTTCTCTTAGGGGGCATCCAGGCCTTTAGTACACAGCATACAGAAAGGGCCAGAGCTTGCCAAAAACAGAGCACTGCAAATAGAGCTCCACGAGGAATGCCTGTGAATAGGAGGGGCTAAAGATGAACGCTCTGCCTTTAATTTTCTAGGAAATCATAAACTCAAGAATTTGATAAAATTGAGTAAAAGAGAATTCCCTTCCTTGTTCGATATGTTCAATTAAAAAAAAAAAAAAAAGGCCGGGCACAGTGGCTCACGCCTGTAATCCCAGCACTTTGGAAGGCCAAAGCAGGCAGATCACGAGGTCAGGAGTTCAAGACCAACCTGCCCAATGTGGTGAAACCCTGTCTCTACTAAAATACAAAAATTAGCCGGGCATGGTGGTGGGTGCCTGTAATTCCAGCTACTCCAGAGGTTGAGGCAGGAGAATTGCTTGAACCTGGGAGGTGGAGGCTGCAGTGAGCTGAGATCACACTACAGCACTCCAGGCTGGGCAACAGAGCAAGACTCCGTCTTGGAGGGAAAAAAAAAGAAAGAAAACAAAACAAAACAAAAACTTGTGATTGCAACTTTCTACATCACAAGCAAACTTCCTGCTCTCCAGTCTGACCCTTTAATATTTCAGAGATTTACCCCTTACAGACTTGATACCTGCTTGATCCTAGTTCTGTGGACCTTGATTCAATTCTGACCCAAGCTTGGAAGCTTCTAATTTGCATTTTCCACAATCCTGTCTTGAAGGCTATTACTCAGACTGCTTTGACCCTCAGCTTTGTGCAAATGCAGCTCTGATGCTTTGGAAATAAAGCAAGACCTTGCATTTACTTTAATGTCTCTTGCTGACAATTGTTCCACTTTATAACTCCAAATGAACTCTCCCTCCCACACCAAGGTCATGCTCTGACTCCCGTGTCTCTGCCACTACCCTTCTTGCTAATTATTGCTTTTTTCTAAAAATTTCGCTGCTGTTTCATTATTCTAATATTTCAAGTAGTGTAGACAGCACAGGCATTTAGTTGAAAATATTATAGAAAACAGAGGAACACCTATAACCCAAAGTAGCAAGGGATTTTTTAATATTTAAAAGAAAATTCAAGATGCTGAAGTCAAACTCCACAGCCTTCACCATTTTGCTGAAGGTCAGACCTATATGTGGACAACCATGCTAAATCCAAGAAAAGCTGTGAATCGAATGTATTTTCATATATACCTGACAAAGACCCCTTTTCACTTTGTACACTTTATAGAGATGGTAGAAATCGTCTATAAAAATGTGCTTTACCATTGTTTATTAATCGAGATCACTATTGTGAAATTTAAGAGAAGGTTAAAGGAAGCAGATAGTTCCTTTTCCAAAAGGCTCAGAGAAGACTAGTTTCAACAGAAGAAAATAATTTCATGAATACTTTTAAAATTAAAGTGATCAAATTGTCTAGGCAAACTGATGTGCTATAAGACCCACAGCAAAGTCTGGGAGGACTTGTCTGTGGCTGGTGGGGCAGGAAGTCCCATTGGGGGAAAAAATTAAACGTGTGACCAGCCTATGTGTGGGGGTGATACGGTCCTTTTAATTTATTTTTTTGGAGTGTGATAGCATCTCTTCAGATGGGAGATATGATGAAATCACAGGAGAGGCTGTTCCATGTGACTTCAAGGTTAATAAGAGGGAAACTTGGCAATGACAGGGCCAGCAGCCAGGGAGAAAAATCTCCCTTTAAAGCTACAGATCGAAGGGTTGGAGTGATATCTATGTGACATTTCACCACTGATGTTCCTGATTAATTATCAACAATTCAAAAGAATATCAGTGTAGAGAATGGGAAGCTCTTGACAGTTAAAAGGGACATAACCTCATTAAATCTTTGGGATACAGCTTCTCTCAAGTCATTTCAGAGATGGGAAAAATGATCTCAAGTGTGTAAATCAGAAAGAAATTACATTAAATTCTTAGCATCAATGTGATTTTAAGAGCATTTATTACAATAATAGCATTTGCCATACCAATTCTAACACATGTTCTAAAAACGTGTGTTATAAATTGATTAAATATTTATAGCAGGATTATTTGCAATAACACAAAATTAAGAGTCTAGATGTCAATCAATAAGGATATTGCTAAATAAAATATGGTGTATTCATGCTACAATTTACTGTGGCAGTTCAAGAATGAACTTGATCTATTTGTAACACTTATATAGCTTTTGCAAGATGTCAGACACTATTTCAAATGCTTTATGCATCTTAAATAATTATCACAACAAACCTGGGAGTATACGAAAAGTAGAAAAGAAACCTATTGTATCCCAGTTTCACAGATGAAGGACTGGGAAACAGAAACATTAATAATTTCTTTAAGGTCTCACAGACAATAAATAGACCCAGGTAGCCTGGCTTCGCAATCCAGACTCTTAATATGCTTTATTTTCTTTGGTCTGCTTTAAACAGTATATGTTTAAAAAAAAGAATTTGATATAAAAAAAACCAAGCTTAATAATACTAAAAAGCTCCATCAGAGAAAAATAACAATATCTTATACATCATATTCTACTTTGGATATATACTGGGCATATATGTACACACATACCTATATGAATGTGTTTGCGTGTATATATATGTATACACAGAGAGAGAGAGAGAGGAAAAAGTCTACAATGCTAGGGGGGTTTGTCTTTCTTTTCAATATTGTAATTCCTATGTTAAGAATATATCTATGTATCTCTCATAAAATTGTGAAGAATTCAAGTAAAACAGAGCTGAAGTCCTTTTCCTAAAACAGAGAACAGATGAGAAAACACCTTCTACATCTTTTCCAAACTAACTAGAAACTACTTAAGGGTTTCCCCCTACCCACACCTTCCTTTTAGACCTAGTCTCTCAGCACTGCCCCTGGCTAATCAAATCACACTCTGTTTTATAAACATGTGCTGTATTTCCCAAATCTAGACTTCCACTTAGGCAGGCTCTTCTGTTTATCAAAACTGCTTTCTCTTTGCAACACACTTAAGTGCACTTTGATTAAAGTCAGCCCTTGCTCCAAGGCCCATCTTGAATGCTAGCTCTTCAGAAAAGCTCCCAGGGGGTGGTGCTAAGCATTCTTCTTTCAAGTCCTCAAGATTTTCTAAAGCTTCCATGTGGAACCAAGTTCTGCCTTAGGTTTTTGCAATGTCTTATATCCCATGTTGAAATGTAGCATCCCTGAAGACCAGCACTGGGTCTGGTTCCTTTTTGTGTAAACTGTTTAGTTAAGGAATCTCAAGGAGTGGAGAACATACATGGGAAATGGTTTCCTTTTTTTTTTTTTTTTTTTTCAATTTTGGTCCCTAAATATGCTTCATCTTCCTGAAATGAAACTTTGGCTTAATAACTAGTCCCAATTCTAACAGCTCAGTCACTTGCGTTTATTAAAACAGTCTACTTCTGGCAGATAGGATGCTACCGCTTTCCTTTCCAAATGTCAGCCTCAAACTCAATTCAAAATTATCTTTCCCAGTCCCTAATACAAGCTAGCCCCTGTGGCTCTGGTGGGTGTGTGAATAGGTAGGGGAAAAGAGAGACCATATACTTTTTTCACCTGTTTCTCCCTTTCTTTCTGACTCCTTCAGAGGTATATGGAAGGCTCCATGTCTCTTGGGGGTGAGGGTCCCATCCTGTCTCTGGTAATTATTTCACTTATTGTGCCTCTTGTTGTCAAAACTCTACAGTGTAGCAAGTGACCAAAAAGCTGAGATTCTCATGGAACATTTGTATATGCACTTTGGACAGTCCTGAGTATCTCCCCATTATCCAGTTCCCTGAGATGAGAAGTAAAGCTCCGATTCAAATACATCCTTTGTCTTTACTTCCCACCATCAGGAGTCTGGATACAGCTCCTTCATGTGGAGTCTTCTGACCAGGACTGTAGATGGAGTGCCAGTAATAAGCCTAACTTCTTCGCAGTGTCCTGGAGACATACAGGAAACTCAGGTATGATTGCCACACTTAACTGTTTGTGCTGCTGTAACAAAAATCCATCAGATTGGGTGGCTTAAATACCAAGCTGAAACACCAAACATTTCTTTCGTACAGCTCTGAAGGCTGGGAGTCTAAGATCAAGATGCCGTTTGATTCAGTGTCTGATGAGGCCCCACTTCCTGGTTCATGTTACTGTGTCCTTACATGGCAGAAGTGAAGAAGAGATCTTTGGGGTCTCTTTTATAAGAGCATTAATCCTATGAGGGACCTACCGAAGGCCCCTCCCCCAAATAGCCATCACCTTGGGAGTTAGGATTTCAAGAGATGAGTCTTGTAAGAGTAGGGGAGAAAACAAAGGTTCCATCTATAGCACATGCCAAATAGCAGGAGAGCAGGAGTCACTCTGAGGTTATCTCACAGTCTTGCCATCTGCCTCCAAATATCCCTACTTCAGGTTGTAAAGTGTCAGCTCAGTAGGACATTTGGCCAGATCCCAACCAACTGTAGAATAAAATAAATCTATGCTTTCTAAACTTTGATCATTTCCCCTCACCTGAGTCTCAATCTTCTTCTTACAGTGATGTGTGTTTGTATGTGTCTGTGTGTGTAGGGTGGAGGTGTCAGAAGCAAAATGGGCAATGAATTGATTGTGCTTCGTCTCAGAGAACATCCTCTCAGTCAATTCTTTGGGGAGATGTCTGATCACCATTGATGGTGGCTCTTGGAATCTGGAATATGGATACTTAGCACTTTTTGGCCTCAGCTTTGAGTGTTGAACACAACTGCAATATAACAGGAAAATTCTTGCTCTGCATCATGATGAGGTATGAACCTTCCTCAACAATCAGCTCTGGGTCTGGGACAGAAATGGGTACACAATAGAGATTGCTGAATAGAATCCCTGAGAGGTTCCAAATGAGATGATGTCTGGGAGAAGACAGACTCAGGAAAACGGACACACTCTTCTCTGGAGTGGCACTGGGGACATTTCAGTAGCACAGATTCACTGCCTCCCCATTCCTTCCTGCTCACCACACAAAACAGCTCTCTCTCCCTGCAAGTCTGTGTTTCCATTCAAGGAAACAGAATTTGAAAACAGCTGTGTGTCCCAAGGCCCAGCAGCAGCCATGGAGACTACTGGGCTCTGGAGCAGGATTCAGGCTGTCTCCTCCCCCTGTCTCACATTGCCTCACAGTCCTCTCCAGCCAGCTCCACAGAAGCCTGGCACACCTGCGTTTGCCTTATTTACACCCGCCTTTTGAAGGAAGCCCTTTTTTGCCTGTTCCCTCCCATTCATTAGTTTTCTGTTCTCTGTTCATTTCTCTAGATTTGAACTGAAACTTGGTGGGGAATTTTCTGTTTCCTCAACAGCTGCTTGAATGTACACCCCAGCCCAACAGGTGTTCACACACATGTTCAGATCCCCACTGATTTGTTTTTGCCTTTAGTTAAAACTTCACAGAAGTGTCAATAAACTAATCTTAAAAGGTACAGGGCTCAACAGGAGCCAAAACCCTAAAATACTGACAAATGAGCTCAAAACACCAATAAGTTAAAAACCTTAGAGTTCTGAAATGTATGTTTCTTCTTTCCCTATTCTACCTGTAATGGGAAGCACGGAAGAGCTAGGTTCAAGAGAAAAAGACAACATGCCTGCGTTCACACTATTCTATAAAACTGTCTTCTCTCCCTCTCAGAGACAAACACTTGGATATACTAAGAAGCATCCATGTCCTTACATCGGTAATCACACTAGCACAGGCTTCTGTGCTCAATGACTCACAAGACCTGGTTGGAGGCTGGAGTGGGAATGCACAGGTCAACATTTACTCAGCACCAGTATGCCCCAGAAACTCTACATACTGCCCCGTAAGATGGATTCAGACTCAGAGAGGGTATGTAGCTTGTCCAAGTCACACCCAGAGAAGCAACAGAGGCAGAATTTAAATCAGCTTTTCCTCATGCCATGATACTTCCCCATGACCTAGTGCTGCCTTCTGGGGTAGCAGGGTTAGCCTCTGAACAGTATTCCCAAATCCTATGCATATCAGAGTCAGCTGGAGAATCTGTTTTATAAAACATATTTTGAGGTCTTATTCCTAGATATTTGTATTTTTAAGTCTTAGTTGGAACTATGGCAATCTGTGTACAGTTTTAAAGTACCCCCAGGTGAGTCTGATCTACTGATGGCTTTGAAAAACACTATTTTAAATTATCCACAGCAGCAGTTAATAAGCACCGGTAAACATCATCTGGCTTATTTTTGATAACTCATTATGTGTATTTCAGCTGTAACATTATCAAAACCTGTTTAAGTTCACTTAGTTTTAACTATTTAAGAGTAGAGAAATGCATAAATATACTCTCTGCTATGTAGCAGCTATCATCTACTCACCTCTCTACCTGCTAGCTTCTGTGGCTTTCCCATGGCTATGGCACTGTAGGGTCTACCCAGCCAGTTTCTGTTTACCTTATCTGTGCCCTTTATCTTTTTGTAGAGGTCAGTATGTAGAAAGGTAATCATTTTAATCTGCTCTCACACAGCACCCTTTTTAAAAATCCCTCTGATCATTTTATCTGCCCTTCTTCAGACCTTTTCTAGCTCCATTTCCTCTCTTTTAAGGTTCATCAACCAGAACCACATATAGTGCAGATGAACGAAGGTTTTGTACAAGGGCATTGCCCTTGGTGTTCCTGGGGGATGCAATGCAGTTATCCTAGAAAAGGCAAATCCTAGGGATTGAAACGTAAAATAAGACTGGAAATAGAAAGGGAGAGGAGATAGGCACATGAATAAAAATTCTTCCTTTTTTCTGTCTCAGGCTATTTATTCCTTCATTTCTTTTTGCTTCTTAAGTGGAAAATGGGTGGGGATTGCATGACAAGACATTATAGGAGCTGCAGTGACTTGGGGAAGCAGAGATGTTCATTAATTCCAGCTGGTCCGTAGAGCAGTTGACAGGATTCCAGGCAAAATTGTTTTTATTAGCATCTATCTCCTTTTTTAAATCCATCACTCCTGCTTTTCTATTCTTCCCCTTGTCTTTCCCTACATTTCTTTAAGAGGTCTATTGGCTGTCCAAAGTGTACCCCAAATTACCATCTGCTCCTAAAACCTTGCCTTCCCTACCCCCTCCTACTCAAAACAGAAGTGCAAATTTGCAGAAGAAATTTTGCTGAGCTGGCAGCCCTCAGGAGCTGGTGATCTGATTATCTCATTAAAGCAATTTACTCTGAGTGTGAATAAGCCTTAACCCTTCCAGGGATCACATGGATTTTGAAAAGTATTTTTCGAATCGAAATAATCTATGATTGATCACATTTTTGGGAGCATTGGAATATGCGTAAGTGTGGGGGTGGGGAGTAGTCTGTTTTGGAGAGATGGCTGCTTCTTTTGCACCCTTCCAGGCCTTGGTGTTGTGTGTAGGGGAGTAGGAGAGGTTACACCAAGAGAGAAGAGAGAAATGCACAGACACCACATTACAGCCACACAAAATGCATACTCGGTTAAGTAAAAACAGAGAGTCCTTTGCAAAAGAGAACCAGATTAACTGATGAAATCCCAGTTTTTTCAAACTTTAAAATCTCTTAACTGTGGAGGGGTATTTATGTTTTAAATGGACTCTCCATCAACTCCTTTTCTTGCCCACAGCACTAATTTCCTGTTTTCTTGAGTACTGATCATACCTTCCTGAAGTTCATCAACTATTCCTATGTTTCCTTTTGCATACCTCTCCCCACAAACCTCAGTGCCAACTGCAAAGTTGAATAGCAGTCTCATAGGATCTCGGCATTGGAAAGAACCTAAGAAATCACGCAGTTACGTTTTTCATCCTAGTTTTAACAGACCTCTGTCATTTTTGCAGCCCATTGTCTAGATGTCTTTTTTCCAGATAGAAGACTAGCCTGAATATCTTTCAGAAACAACCCGTCCACACTGTTAGCCCAGGAAGTTTGCCTGAGTTTGACCCTATTTTCAACTGGTGGAAGGGTAGGCCCTGACTGACTTTTGTAATGAAGCAACGATCCCATACCCAGCTGACCACAGTAATTGCCTCAGGAGTAGGAAAGGAGGCCAATTATGGGTAAGGCAAATCAGGTTTGGAATTTTCATCCTACCGTTTATAAGAGAGGGCTTTCCTTGGATGTGAGATACAGGGTGGGAAATCTAGAGGGCTGTAGCCATCTGGCTATCATGAAACCAAGCTGCTGTCACGATGAAACCACAAGGAAGGAGGGAAGTGAATTGTGTGGGTGTATCATCAGAGTCCTGCATGTAGCCTCTGAAAAACTAAAGCTTGATTAAGCTCACCATTTCTCAGCCACTACATCTCCTTTTTGATTTACATAGTTTTGAGCAGGATTTTCAACCACTTGCATCAGAGAGGAACCAAAATGACAGGCCTAAGATGGGGAATGAACTTATTTCTACTCTAGCTTGCCACACAGTTTTTTAAACATTAGGAAATCCTTCTGAATATTTTATTCTCTGAATCTTCTGCCCATTTACTCAAGTGTTTTATTTAAGGTTTTGTTTAGAGATAATCAGAATTTCTTTCATTCTGTTATCCTTCAGGTACTTGAACACAGTTAGCCTGGCTCATCGTACCTAGGTCCCCAACTGGGCAATTCTGTGGGAAAAACATCTTGAGTTACTATAACTTTTCTTTATATGACAAGTTGCCACCTCATGAATGATACAGTTGTTATTTAAATGTAGTTCCTATAATGCAGTATCACAGGACCATGTGGGTTTATAGCTCTGTGACATCCCTCCATCCCTCAACCCCTGTTAAAACGCTATTGTTATTTATGCAACCTAAGTCACAGTCTTTTTTATTAGCTACTGTATCACATTGTGGAAACGTCTGTCCTCCACATAACCAGAAAAATGTTTTCATTTTAAATGGCACACCCCTTAATCTTATATTTTCAAGATAACATTTTTATCATAAAATTAACACATGTATGTTATGGAAAATTAGAAGACATAGACAAACACGAAGAAGAAATTGTATCCCTAAAAGTATGAACCAGAGAAACCACAGACATACTCCTGGATAGCCCTTCACACATTTTCTTTGCATGTATTTGCATATCTACATAAGCATAACATATATTTTGTAAAAATAAAGTATGTAATATTCTTCCAGTCTTTTTAACTGCTTTATCATTGAGATATTCTCATATGAATAGGTAAATACAACATATTTTCAATGGATGTATTGTATTACCTTATGGCAGGGGTATAATTTGACTATTCATGTTTTTGTTGTTTTTTTTCTGTCAATAGATATTTTCCTGATTATTTTCTTAGACTAATCCTCTCTGATAGAATAGCAAGCTTAGAAGTTATGAATATTTTGGAGCTTCCGTTGTTTATTTCCTAATTTCCCTCCAGGAGGATTACACTAATTTATCAGCTCATTAGCAACATCCCCACCATCATGAGGTGTCATTTAAACAACAACGAAAACTATCATCAGGACTTGCAACTTAATCATCTTGATTTTGACCCAAGAGTTTAGCCTGTCGGGATTGTTTTAAGTCTTCATTCTCTTATGAATGTATTATTGATATTCACCTCTTGTCACATTATTATTTATCATGGAAAAGTTACTTCTATGACATAGTTAATAACAGATAAAAACTTGAGCAGGGTCATGACTTGTTGAGGTTAAACACTTTGAGACCTCTTTCCAGGTTCAAGATAATTTGTAAGTTAATATTATTTGGATTGTTATACCTCTTTTACTATAATCAAACCCATATTTTCATCTTCTCCACCAGATTTGGTGGCTCGACAGATACCTAAAATTAAAATATGTCTCTGTGGATTTCCCTACCACACCTCCAGCCAGCCTTCCTTTGAGATTAGAATTCAGCCCAAAGTTACAATTCCCCCATAACATCTTCTAACTTAGGAAAGATGAAACTGTCAGCACAGTAAGTCAGGTCAATAATTTATCAGAGTCTGCTTTTAGTAGATATTTTAGTGTGAATTCCCTCATCTAGACCATTTATAAAAGTGTCAAAACTGGCCCTGGAAGTGATTCCTCTGAGTCTTAATTATTAGCCTTTCTCTACATATAGAAATGTATATGTATTCCTCTATCTTTTCTTCTTCTGACTTCAAATCCAATCCCCTATTATAAATTATTTCCTCTACCTCCATAGTGATTCATTTTAATGGTGTATATTACAGGAAGATAGTAATAACTTCTGATGTTCTAAAAATTCTCTGAAACTCCTTAAGAATGTTAGTTTACGAGAGCACATGTTACTACACAATGGAGATTTTAAAAAGTAAAAAGCGTAAGTGCTAGAGATAAGGACTGTTGGGGTATATTCAAAGTGGAATAGGAAAAAGATAGGCCTTAGACAAATAATTTAGTGCCATAGCCTTAGTTTGTTCTTTTATCTACCAAGTAACGAATACTTGCCATGTGCACCTCACAGAGGTCCCAAGAATCAAATGAAAGCACACGCACAAGGTGCGAATGTGTCACCATGAAGCACCAAATAATGTATAAACATTAGCATATTTAATACAAATAAATATGTATAAGAAATATCTCGTTTAATCTTCAGTGACGTCAAGGCCTTTAATCTCAATTTTAGTAGATGCCAATACTGAGGCTCCAAGAGTTTGCTATAACACCCAGGATCATATGGCAGATTTGTATCCCAAGTCCCAGCTCATAAGGTTCCAAATCAATGGTCATTTGACTTAATGGGTTGTGAGGTATGTGGCTGAAAGTCATTCCCTACTTATCATAAAATATTAAAGTCTGGAAAATTAAAAAACAAATATAATTTAGAATTATATTCAATTTTGAATTATACAAAATTTATCTTTAATTATGTCATTATCACTCATTGGAATTTCATGCTCTTTCCAGAGTGATAGACAATAGGGGTGGAGGTACAGCTAACATGAAATTAATTATTCATGCTTAACATCCAGCCTTTCTGAGGTGCCCACAGGGAGCAACAGATACTGATGCCACTTTAATAATTACGTTGACTATGAATTATTGCAGTGCCTGACTTTACTATAAATGTTGTGGTGTTTTTTCAAAATCTGGGTATGCCTATGGGAGTGTGTTGAGCATATGAATGTCATCTGTCATATGTGTCACGCAGAAACAGTGGCTAGGGATGCTGGACAACATCAGACTGCAACCCCAGAAGAGGTATAAAGGAACTTATATACTTCTTAAAAGATTTTCATCTCCTCATTGAGCTGTCTGATGTGTGAGATTACCTAATCCTCCAAGGGCAGGAAATTTCATTATTTTAAGATTTGAACCCATATAACTTGACTTATTCTGTTTTCATAAGGGGGATCCTGTAGTAATCTCTCAGCTACTTAGATCCCTTTTAATTAAGGTCCTTAAAACAGAGGAAATACTTTTTATAAAGTGGAACCTTAGCAGTAGAAAAGCAAGTTCAGATGCCTAAGACATCTGAGACTTCATAGTTATTTTTAACAAGAGAACACAGGCCAGTGAAAATAAGATGCACAGAGACCTACAGGTAGAGAAGCAGATGTCAAGCCCAGCTTTTGGTGACCTGCAGCATTGAAAATATTTAAATTGAAATGCCACAACTAGTCTTGTGAGATCCCCCTTAAACAACGGACTGTTTGTTGAAACAGACCATGGAGTTCCTTAGGGGTATTTCTGGAAAGATAATTCTGGTTGATAATATAAATTTTCAACAATGGGTATAGTTGAATGAATCAACTAAAGGTTACTTTTGCTAAACTACACATAATTTAAAAGATACTACTGATGGCAGGAAACTCACTTATTTATATTACCAGAGAAGGTGGTGTTACACATAGATGAAATTTTCTGTATAATTAAAGCCCAACCACTTTTTGTCAAGATCTGCAAAAGTATGTAAGAGTGGCTAACCCTACCTAAATTGGTTGCAACTGCAATAAACTTTAAGCTCTTGTTTCTGCTCTGACAGTAAGCAATCTGACAGCAAAGAATAATGGCATGGACTGAAAAACCTGATAGCCAAGTCTAAACAAATAATCTCATGTAAGAGTAATAGGTTCTGAAAGAGAGTTTGAGGGAAAAAGTCCTGAAACATTGATACATGTATATCATGCAAGACTGTAAGCGCGGAAAGAAAGATCCTAGTAGTTACAAATAAGAAGGCCACTCCATGTTATGTCTCAGATATCACACAGTCAATGTCTCTGCCCATGAAAAATCCTGTTGATTCCATCCCCAGTTGAGAGCTGACTCTTCCTGTTACAGTCAAGGTGGATAAATTTCACCCCATCTCTCTCTCTTACCCAAACATAGGGGAGAGTTTCCCAGGCAGATCTAAAAAAGCAATGCTCAATAAAATACTCAGAGCAGCAGTCGCACACGTAACTTCAGAGTCTGTTCTCAAATAGCCAAAGAATATCTGCCCCACAAAAATAAAGAGAACTCGTTTGATCTCTAATCAGTGGAAGCCATAATGTAACTCTTCCTCATCTACAGGTGAGGAATCTTTAAGAAAGACCTGAACTCTGAGTAACTACTGAAGGCAAGCTTAGGTTTCTCCGCAATTAAAACCAGGGAGCCTGGCTGGGCACGTTGGCTCACACCTGTAATCACCCAACATTTTGGGAGGCTGAGGCAGGCGGATCACCTGAGGTCAGGAGTTGAAGACCAGCCTGGGCAACATGCTGAAACCCCATCTCTACAAAAAAAAAAAAAAAAAAAAAAAAAACACAACAATTAGGCGGGCATGATGGCGGGTGCCTGTAATCCCAGCTACTCGGGAGGCTGAGGCGGGAGAAGCGCTTGAACCCAGGAGGCAGAGGTTGCAACGAGCCAAGATCACACCATTGCACTCCAGCCTTCGTGACAGACTCCGTCTCAAAACAAAAACAAAAACAAAAAAAAAGGACCCTTACTCAAAGTAGTGATCATCCTGGGAACATTCTGGAAGACAGGGAGGAGAATCAGCAGAACCAACACAATGAAAAGAAAAAGGAAACCAGGAGCACAGCAGACACAGTGTACTATAGCCATTTCAGAGAGACGGAGAGGAAATTAGAATATCAGAAACGCATTGCATATTTTATATTGCTCATAGCATTTCATTATGCTACAATTAATGGGATAATAAACTATATTATAATTCATTCAATAGTACGCATTTTGTCTTTGTAAGATCCTAAATTGAAATTTCCCAACAGGTATTATAATACTATTGTCAATGACTGAACCAAGGGACACCCTAAATGACAACTGCAGTTAACATTCCGGCATGCAAAGAAGGTAGGTAGGAGTGCAATCACCTCTTACATATGCCACACACAAGCTAACACAGCTCATTCATGTCACTCCAATAGGTAAAACAATTCATCGTTTTCTTGGAAGAATTTTATTTTTGCTTCCTTTAGAAATAAGTGATGTTGTAAAAGAGCAATTATTACTTGACATTTAAAAAAGTAAATATCTCTGCTCTAAGTATAAGCACTTGAGTTTTTGAAATTTAATTTGAAATCAGAGTGGACCAACTTGATACATAACAAACAATAAATAATGTTTAGTAACAATAATATTGCAAACTATCAGGACCTTACTACTTTCTTAATGACTTTATTTCATTTGTTTCTAGTTTCTTTCTTTATGTACATGCATCCATGGCTAAACTGACTCTTGCCCTTTGTAGAATGCCAAGCAAATTTAGGAAAACATATGCTATTGGTTTATAGCTATTTTAATTTTAAAGTTTAAATAATCACCTTTTCATTTAAATAATCATTTAATCAATCCTTGAATAAAGGTTCTAGCTTCTAACAGTACTACAAATTACTTAGGACTTGTTCATAGCTCAGTCAATACTGAAATATTCAGAATCACGAAGCCCAAATTGGCACCATCTTCCTTGATTTCATTATACATTTATTACAGTTCATACCTCTCTTTCTCATAGCAGACTGTGTCTGGAGTTATTCTTTCCTGTGGGTTTTTGGTCTTGCAGACTTCAAGAAGGAAGCCGCGGACCTTTGCAGTGAATATTGCAGCTCTTAAAGGTGGCGCAGACCCAAAGAGTGAGCAGAAGCAAGATATATTGTGAAGAGCAAAAGAACAACACTTCCTCAGGCGTAAGGGGATCCCAACAGGTTGCCCCTGCCGGCTGGGGTGGCCAGCTTTTATTCCCTTATTTGTCCCCTCCCATGTCCTGCTGATTGGTCCATTTTTCAGAGTGCTGATTGGTCCATTTTACAGAGTGCTGATTGGTCCATTTTACAAACCTCTAGATAGCCACAGAGCGCTGATTGGTGCGTTTTTACAGAGTGCTGATTGATGCATTTTACAAACCTCTAGCTAGCCACAGAAAAGTTCTTCAACTCCCCACCCAACCCAGAAGTCCAGCTGGCTTCACCTCTCAATACTACACTTATTCATCACGACTTTATTCACGTAAGACAGCTCCCTCCTAATCTTTCTCACACCTCTGTACAGCCTCAACTCCTCTGCCCCAGAAATAACTCAAAAAGTTAAGATACTCTATATCCAATTAAACTTTCTGATGGGCCGGGGGGTAGGAAGAGGAAGATTGATTATGACAAGCTACTGGTGAATAGTTTTATGATATCCAAAAATTGACAAAATAGCCATAAAATGTGATATATGTTAATGAAGTCCAAGTCACCACATGAAATTAACACCAGTGTAATTATTTAACCATAAAATAATTCAGTGCATAATGCCTGCTTTCTGTTTCTCTCTCTCCTTGCTCTCCCTGTTAGCTGACAACAGGATTTTGTAGGATTCTTTGTTTTTTCTTTTATACCCATTTGATGGTGATAGAAATTGAAAACTTTAATACAGCCTAAGATTACTGAATACTGAACACAAACAAACACATACACATATCCTCAAAACACAAACACTAACATTATTTTGCAGGAAGACAGTTCTCCAGATAGCGGTGGCTAACCCAGCTCTCCCCACCCTGCCTCTTGCAGCTCTCAGGATAATTGTAGAATAAGTCAATAATGAAATGTCCTGAGATAAGGAGGAAATGTCTGGAACATTCCAGGCGATGTCCTTTTTCTTCCTAGAACAGGATGTCCTACAATGCTTGTGCTCAGTGCAAGGTTGTGCCAAGGGTATAAAACCCAGGGCAGAGTGCCTCTGGTGCCCCCCAGCTACAATGTGAAGTGGGGCATACACAGGAAAGACACTTCTCACCCTGGGCAGCCTTCCTGAGACTTGGGGGACAAACTTGCCATGGACTTTAGATTTCTATTTATTCTTGCTGTCTATCTGTGAGTAATAAATGTGCTGTGCCTGCTGTGTTGTGCTAGTGTTTTGTCTCACCGGACTTGAGAACCTTTGCATATTTATACACAATTACTTAAATATTGTTGAAGCATTTTAGGAACATTTAGAATAAATCAAAATATCAATTAACACGCATCTCATAGGGCAAAAGGTATTATTGGTCAATAGCAAGGCTAACTTGTTTATGAAAAACAAATCTTGTTGAATTAATTTAATTACTGTCTAGAAATGACAAATTAATGTCACAGTTTATAGGGGAGTGACAGAGATGATCCTTCTTGACATCATCAAGACCTGGGCCTGCATGAAATTCCTACAAAAGGAGCTAAATTTTAAATTGCTTTGCTTTATTCTTTCAACAGTGTCCACAAGTTGTAAAGTTTTGGAACTAAAAGTTGAGCCTCTTTACAGGGAGGATCGCAACAGGCTGCAAAATTGAAAACTGCAAATTTCATAAGAAAGAATACGTATCAATGTTAATTAAGCATTCATTAGAAAGGCTAAGTGAACCATGGGGGAAAAACAGAGTACAATCTAGCTGTTGGTAATTTAGAAAGTCAAAATAACCTGCCTTGATTAGAAGTTAAGGGTCACAGTTTCAGGGGAGGAATACAGAAAAAAACAGGGAGCAGAGGGTTTTATTTTTCCCTTGCTTTTTATATTTTTCATTTTAGACTTCAAGAGCAGTTGTGCAAAAAGATTGAATGGGTATTTTTAAAAGGTCAGTGTATAGTAAGGAAGGAATCATGATGCGAGTTTAAGATCTCCTCACAAGAACTTATTAAGAAGGCTATTGTAAGAAAGCTAATTAAGGCAATTAACTCAGCATCAGGTGGAACAGCTGGTGGGGATTTTCCTAACAAAGCCTGAACTAGCTTAGGTGTCCTACTGTCATTGGCATAGTCTGGGGGCTCCTAGCCTTCACAAAAAGATAAGGAAATTGTAATTCAGGTCTGGGAAGGAATCCAAAGGTTTGATTTAGTTAAGTGATAATTGATAATTGCTGAGGAGAAATCAAAATTGTCTAAGTGTACTTAAAAGTAACAATGAGTACAGACAGTGCCTTATAAACTGCAAGGAGCAGCCACATTTGGACTTGTTAATTCATATCATTTTAACATTAAGTCTAAGATTTATCTAAAATAATCTAAAACTTATCTTGCTTTTACAAAATATCCTTTGTGATTGTAACCTGAGCATCACTTCTAGGAACCCTATTTTCTAACCAGAGGTCAGTGCCTACTGCCTCAAACCTGTTGGAGGCAATTCGAGTGGCTCTTTTGGTCTGTGGCACTTACCTTTCAAATTTCAATTAATTATCTGTTCACAAACACATAAGAAAACAGCAGGTAAAAATGCTTGGCTGAACATGGAAGTAAGAAGAAAAAGAAAACTACTCAAGAAAAAGCAACTAACAGAGAGACCTAGAGTTCATTATCAAGAATTTCCCACTGATGGAAAAAACAGGGACTTGAACAAAGAAAAGATATGAAGCAGTGAAAATGGAGGAAAAAAGTCTAATGATAATGAGTAGAGCAAAAATAAGATGAAATTGTGAGTTGAAATGGTTTTGAATGAGGAAATAGAAGTTTGTCAACTTAGCTATAATAAATGTGGTACATACACACTATGGAATACTACACAGTCATAAAACATTTTAAAAAATCATATCCTTTGCAGCAACATGGATGCAGCTGGAGACTCTTACTTATCCTAAGCGAACTATCACAGAAAGAGAAAATCAAATATCACTTAAAAGTGGGAGCTAAACATTGAATACACATGGACATAAAGATGAAAATGATAGACACTGGAGAATTTAAGAGGGGACAAAACTACCTACTGGGTACTATGCCCGCTATCTGGGCGACAAATTCATTTGTACTCCCAGCCACAGCATCACGCAATACACTTTTGTAACAAACATGCACACATGTACCCCAATTCTAAAATAAAAGTTGAGGCTGGGTGTGGTGGCTCACACCTATAATCCCAGCACTTTGGGAGCCAAGGCAGGTGGATCATGAGGTCAGGAGATGGAGACCAGCCTGGCCAACATGGTGAAACCCCATCTCTACTAAAAATACAAAAATGTAGCTGGGCGTGGTGGCAGGCACCTGTAATTGCAGGTACTTGGGAGCCCGAGGCAGGATAATCGCTTGAACCCAGGAGGCGGAGGTTGCAGTGAGCTGAGATCGCGCCACTGTGCTCCAGCCTGGGCAACAGAGCAAGACTCCTTCTCAAAAATATAAAATAAAATAAAATAAAATAATAAAACGTTGAAAAAAAGAAGAAAATAATTATCTACACAGGGTCTGAGAGAAAGAGATCTTAAATGTGTGTTTAGTCTTATGAGTGAATTGTAAGTCTATGCTAATAATAATTTGAGTCCAATCAATATGTACTTGTTTGGTGTATTTTGTGCAACACTATTGATGAAATAGAAGAAATTTGCATTCTATTGAAAAGAGCAAATGCTTAAGAGTCAATATACTTTTATTTCTTCAATTATAATAGCTTATATTGAATAAGCACTTCCTAACTGCTTTATTTGGTTAATACTTGAGAGGTGTTATTTTACATGAGTTTTTTGCCAAATTTTTGTGTAGGTACCATTTCACCTCCATTTCACACCTTGAAGAAATATAGGCTTAAGAAGACAAGCTACTTCAGCATTATCGTTAGTAAACACTGCTGCTATAAGTTTACTTACATTTCAAAAAAGTAATATTAGCAAAGAAACAAGTGGTTAGTAAGAGGTAAAATTAAATTTTTGTGTTGTTTTGTTTAAAAACAAGATCATTATATTTAATTTTAGAGTCAATTTGTCAGAGTTCAAGAAATACTCTGAATTTTTATTGAAATTACATTATATTTAAAATTTAATTTAGGATTTTTTAAATAATTTAAGACATTGAGATTTCTCAACTATACACATTTTATTGTATAATTTTAATTGTCTATATCATGTCCTTATTAATATTTAAAATTTTCTTCATGAAGGTTGTGCTTATTTTTAATATTTATTTCTAGTTTGTTTTTATTATAAGTTATATAATTTTCATTGATTACATTTTGAATTAGTTTTTGTTAGCATAGTGGAACACATTTAATTTTTGCATGTTGATCCTCTAAGTTAACATCATCTGGCCGCTGATGTCCACTCTTGCTTAGGCAAGCTCCAGAGTTATAATTTCTTCATTTATCAAACAATCTTTGAAGCAAGATAGGAAACCCATGAAGTATAACTATGCTATGCAGGATAGTCAGTAAAAAGTAGTGAAGGAAGGCCCAGTCTTCACCCATCCTCAGTAATTAATACCTGAATAGCAATTCAGGGGGAAAGTGGGCAAGGCATCCTAAGGCTCAGAAGGAACAAAATGCTATACACACACACACACACACACACGCACACACACACCAATGCCTCTAACTTCATAAAGCTCTCTTCCTGGAACTCCTCTTCACCCCTTTTTTAAATTTACGTTTTTAACTTAAGTACATGTTAATAAACTGTATGAATCAGAAGTGCACAGCTTGAATCTTTAGAGGGTGAAAAGGTCCATGTAACCAATACTTAGGTTAATAAACAGAACATTCAGAAGTCCCTGCATACTCTTAAATTCATGACAGTCTATCTATTCAACCAAAATATAAAACCTGGGATCTCTGCTGGACTCTGTCCTGCATATATCTACATACAACTAACACCAACTCATGTGGATGGTACCACATATCCCTCATATACATCACCTTTTTCCTACTTCCAATCTCACATCTCTCCTTACTGGAGATACTGTAACAGGCTCTTGCCTGGCCTTCCTAGTCTCCATTGCTGTTCCAGTGTTGTTTTTCTCAAATCCATCATGTGCACTCACTGCTCATGTGCCATCTCCTGCAAGAAGCTTTCCTTGAACCTTCCAACAGAACCCCACTGCCACTCTCCTGTCAGCCATATCCTTACTCTATCATTCAATGTGATCACTGCTTCAAAGTATTTTTGTTTATATGTCTGTTTCTTCAAGAAAATTGTATTCATAGTTATACCCATAATGATCAGTAGACTGACATCTAGTAGATGGTCATCAGGTGCTTATACAACTAAAGGCAAAGGGTTACACCTGCCTGTCCTTCATTTAACAGTCAATATTAGCTGGTGCACACCTGTAATCCCAGCTATAATACTTGAGAGGCTGAAGTGGGAGGACCAGCTGAGCCCAGGAATTCAAGACCAGCCTAGGCAAGATAGCCAGGCCCTGTCTCAAAAACAAAACACAAAAATTACACAGGCCATCCTGCACTAATTTTTTCAGACTAATTAAATAAACATTGTGTTTGTTTTTTTCCCCTTTCCAGGCCACCCTTTTATCTCTATTTCAATTTGATTTTATCTGGAAAATTCTTCTGGGTGAAAGGGGTGCCAAAAGGGTTGTATGCTTTGGTTTATAGCCTCAAATAGTGGGTGTAGATTCATCCTCAACTGGATGAAACCAAATGCTCTAGCATGGGTATAGAAGAACAAGGGTGTCTGTTGCTATGATGAAAGGGAGGCCCATGAACATTCTCGTAATTACAATTTTAAGAATACATGCAAGATAACTTAGGTTTGCAGTGACATTTTTAGTTCTACTTATATAGAGTCACCACAGGTCCTTATTAAGTAAAGAACCAGAGAAGGGTCATGTCTGATACAGAAGTCTTTTCTGTAGTTCACAACAAGTCTAATACACAGGTTCAAGTGCTTCTCCCTATTACTACTGCACAGTTACACGTCACTCTGTGGGTTTTATTTCTTTTTCTTTTAATATCTGGGATGAGGAAAAGAAAGAAACACTTCAGAAATGAAAGATTAGTTTCCTAAATCATAAAGATGAGCTTTGTAATCATTTTCCTTTAAGCAAGGAATTAAGGGATAATAAAAGCCCTAATTAAGGACCTCGTTAGCTTAACTAGATTTTCATATGCAAAACACAGTTATGAAGTGCTGCTATAGAATGAATGGAGATGCCTCCTGTCCACAGCAAACCCAAAGGGAACATTCCTGCCAGGGCTTTTCTTGTGGTTCTGTCTTTCTGTCCATGAGGAGTCATTCTGTTTTTCCACGAGCACCAGTTCTCTTCACCCTGACCGTAATTCCTTCTTTTTGTTTTAGTTGTCCAGCCTTTCCGCTTTCTTTCATCGTCTTTTAAAATTTGCCATGATTCACTCATCCATTTATTATTCAACTAGCCTTTATTGAGACTTCATTGTGAGCCAGGGATAAAGTCAGTAGATTGGGAGGCACAGATTAATGTAGCATGTTCTTTTCTGTCTTCCTTATCCTCTGGCCCATTCATTCATCATTATCTTCCTAAGTAATTACTTCTCTGAGTCCTTCTTTCTCTGAGAGCAACATACCTTTTCCAGGGTGGGATTACAACCTTCCATTTTCTTTCAGCTCTCTTCCTCTCATGCAATAACCTAATATTGTATTGGCCACATATGACTTACCCAGGTCCATAGTTAATATTACCATATGATATTGTTGGGTTATTCTATGCCCTCTATAATCTATAATATACTCTATAAGAGTATATTAAAAGAACTCTTTAATGGAAACAACAGTTATATTGGCTAGGGCTGAGACAACTACAAGCAAAATTATTCTCTCTGTGAGTCTGGGAAAATGGCGACGACATATTCTCATCCAATAAAATGAGTACTTCTAGAAGTAACGTTTAACCCAATGTTTAACGTGATGACTATAGAAATCATTGGGAGAGGGGCCAAACATTCTCAAATTATTTTACATAAAATTCTCTGGTTTTTAACATCGAACTTGAAAAGCAAGAGGTGGTTTCACAGAGTAAAGTCCTGAGATTTACTCTAGACTTATTGAATAAGAATCTCCTGCAGATGGGGCTTGTGAGTTTGAATATTTAAAAAAAATACCCAGGGAAGCTCAAACACTAAACTTTCAGAAACTATTGGAGTGAGTTTTGAAGCCAGAAAAGTTTGATGAAAATCCCAGCCCTACATTGAATCCCTTCTTTGAGCTTTGGTGTCCTTATTTGTAAAGTGAGATGAATAATATCTACTTTATGAAGTTGTTGTTAGAATTAAATAAAATAATGTACTTTGTGTAAAGTATCCAGTTTATAAAGAGCTAGATATGCAGCAGTTGCAAACCCAGTATATGAAATATAAAACAAGTAATCAATTAAAAATATTTTCTATGCATATTAGGAATAAAATTTCTTCCATTTTTATATTATTAAATTAAATCACAATTGGTTCTTATTGACACTTTCTTGTCAACTTTGTGAATCAGAATAATATTACACTGAACTAGAACCAGAAAAACCAAATAGAAAGTTTCTTTGAAAATAAAACTGGCTAGTAAAACTATTTGAGCAAATAAAGTAGAAAAGATGAGCTACACAAGGAGTGCAGAGACACATTTTTGTTTTCCTTGGCAGTTTTATTCTTATTGCTGTTAATAACTGTTGGGTGCCTATAATGCATTCGGCCTTGAAAAAGAGCAGAAGTAGAAAGTGTCTTGGCCCACAGGAGGTACATTATTGATCCAGAAAAGGCCTTATTGAAGATGTGAGCCTAACAGAAGAAGACAGGTGGTCAGTGGGAGGTAGTTCTAGAATTCTTGGTTAGTAGAAATGGGACAGTGTTGAAAGTGAGAAAAGGGAGAATATGGAATTAGAAATAATATAGATTCATTCTTTCCAGCATTATAAGCTGCAAAGCCAGAGATAGATGTTGAAGCCATGAGGCAGAAAGTGGCAAATTCAAAAAGGGGCAGAAATATGGACTATTCTAGAATATTTTATTTTAAAGAATGAGAAGGTGTTTACTGAATGAACGATGATAAGGAAGTAAGAGAGTGATTAAGAAAAAGTAATGAACATATTCATAGGTGCAAAAGATTGTACTGATACCCAGTTAGTACCTAAATGTATAATATTCGTGCTCTACTGTGTGTGGGTGTGTGTGTATGTGTGTGTGTGCACGTTTGTGCATGTTTGGTGAGGTCTGGATACAAGGATAAATAAGACTTCAGCTCTGACCTCAAGTGTTTGGAATATCAAGAATAATAATAATTCAGGCATGTAGCATTTGAAAACCCAGTATATTAAATATAGAACAAGTCATGACAATTCAATATTTATCACATTATTAAGCCCAAGAACAATAGGATATATTGGCTTTCCAAAGCATTCATTTAATATTTTTATGTTTTGAAATGATAACTCTAATCAATATTGGATTTTATTTCACTTTAATCTATTTGGATATTTAATAACATAAGAAGCTAGTATGAAATGATTGTCTAAGAAAAATGCCATGTGTTGTCTTGAAGGTCAAATGACTCTTCTTTGCATATCCTGAAATAGCAGCTTCTGCTTCTGCTCTTTAACCAGTCCTCTTGGTGAGAAATGGTTTTCCTAAGGTTTTCAAGGTCTCATTATATGCCAGCCAAATTTGCTGAGCTATAATTTTCTTTCTAGTCACTTAAGGTTTTTTTTTTTAACAAAACTTGGCCAAAGAAAACTTAAAAGTTTAAGTGTTCTTGCAGAAACAGAAAACCAAATATTGCACACTCTCACTTACCAGTAGGAGCTAAACACTGAGTACATACGGACATAAAGATGAGAACAAGAAGTACTGGGGACTACTAGAGAGGGGAGGGTGGGAGGAGAATAAGGGCTGGAAAAAGTACTATCCTCTGCTCTGCTTACTACCTGGGCAATGGGATCATTCATACACCCAACCTCAGAGACACACAATTTACCCATGTAACAAACCTGCACATGAGCCTCCTAAACCTAAAATAAAAGTTGAAAAAAATAAAAAGGCAAATTCATTAATTTAAAAAATAATTAATGTTGGCTAAAATTGAAGAGGTTGGGCATGAGAACTCACAACTCTAATCCCATTGCTTTGGGAGGCTTAAGTGAGAGGATCACCGAGGCTAAGAGTTCCAGCCCAGCCTGGGCAACAAAGCAAGACCACTGTCTCTACAAAACTAAAACTAAAACTAAAAATAAATTAGCCAAGCATGGTGGCCCACGCTTGTAGTTCTAGCTACTTGGGAGGCTGAGGCAGAGAGTTGGTTTGAGCCCAGGAGTTTGAGGCTGCAGTGAGCCATGATTGCACCACTGCACTCCAGTCTGGCACAATAATAGTGTAAACAGACACTCTATTATTAGAGAAGAATATTTACTAACACTCTTTAAAATGATAAATAAAATTTATTGGCAACCTGCTATATGACAGAAACTGTGCTAAGCACTTTACTAATTTCATTTACATTTCCCAACAGTCCTATGAGATAGATATTGACATGGTTTGGATCTACGTCCCCACCCAAATCTCACCTTGAATTGTAATAATCCCCACACGTCAAGGGTGGTACCTGGTGGGAGGTAATTGAATCATGGGGGCGGTTTCCCTCATGCTGTTCTTGTGATAGTGAGTGAGCTCTCAGAACATTTGACAGTTTCATAAGCATCTGGCATTTCCTCTGCTTGTGCTCATTCTCTCTCCTGCCATCCTGTGAAAATATGCCTTCTACCATGATTGTAAGTTTCCTGAAACCACCCCAGCCATGCGGAACTGTGAGTCAATTAAACCTCTTTTCTTTATGAGTTACCCAGTCTCAGGTATTTCTCCATAGCAGTGTGAAAATGGACTAATACAGATATTGTCTTGATTTTACAGATGAGGAAAACTGAGGCACACAGCGGTTAAGTAAATGACCAGGTTGTACAGACGTATCACTTCTTTTTATCCAATTTCAAACTTTAAAAAAATAAATGCTTTGTTGAAAATGTCATATTCTAGAGCAAAAAGTATCATATCAATTTTTATCCTCTGGATAGTCTTTTCAAAATTTACAACCAGATAAAAGAGAGGGATATAATAAAAAGTGAAATGGAATCCCCTTTGACACTCTAAGAGCAATGAGTAATATATACATTATGTTTCTTTAGGAAATCAGAAATGCATTTTATTTTTAACTGTAATTATTCAGCAAAGGTAGAGCCATACATCTCTTAGGACACCTCTCTCTAATAAAAGCGGAGAGAATACTTGAGTTTGACATTTTCATTTGCTCAGAGCCAATATACCAAGCAAGAACAGGATGACCAGCAGAGAGCTGCCTAACGAAAGTGATGGTGGTGACAGCAGCAGATGGAAACCAAACCATTGGCATAATAGAAATAATCAGACATCATCCTACAGCTGGGAAATCAGCAAGAAACGAAGATCAGGCTTTCTCGTCATTAAATCTGTAATTAAGGCTTCACTCTGCTTTGCTGAAATCCTGCTGTGTTGGTGGGTAATACCCTCTCTGTACCAGGGTGAGAGAACCCCTACAAATGTCAGAGTGATAAGTTAATCAAAGGGTTATGTTGAGCAAGTTTGGTAAGAGATTTGGATGGAACGACAAATACCAATGAAATAATTCAATTTCCACGTGCCTATCCCAATCCGATGTGGAACTTGAAGGATATGGAAAAACATTCAGGACTCTGTGTTTGCCAATCCGAATTTTGATGGCAGGAGTGAAAATCAGAATCTATGTTGCAAGCTGAATAGATAAAATTCTCTGGAACATATGAAAATAATAAACTCTTTAATTTGCATTAGATCCTGGATTAAGACTGTAAGAAGTACCAAAAGTCAGATCCGTGGCATATTCTACCAAGAATTTAAATTTGACAGAGGCAATCCAAGATGATTTACGGAGAAGAATTATTGCTGTGTCACATCGGCATTTGAATATGAGACACATATCCAAATATTGTCAGACTTATTTAAAATTCCAATCATGATCTGTCATTGATGAGTTTACATAAACACATTTAATTGTCATTATCATACCAGCCTATACAATCTCTTGAGGTTGAGGTAAGAGATTGTATAGGCTGGTATGATAGTAACAAGTTTAATTTTGGCATAGCTACCTTTTCTATTTACAGATCCACAAATTTCCTCTTTCAGACTTAAGAAACTTGCCTGGTCTTTTTCCTGAAATTTAATGTACCCACACTGACTTTCCATAACTTGGTAAACTAGAGTTATAGGCTTCTGAGTTTTTCTCAATTGGAAAATACTCGAAATAACCTGTTGAATAAAATCCAATTGGTTTCTTGAATAACTTTCAGTATTGTCTTTAAAATCACAATATATTATTCTTGTCTTCACAAAAGGGAAAAAAGTGACATGTAATCGGTTACATGTAAATGTGATACGAAACTCAAATGTCTAAAGCAACTATAATACAGAAGACACTACCTTGAGAGAAGAAGGAAAATAGGGAGCCTATAGCCTTTTGTTTTGTTTTTATGGCTTAGACATAGACTTAAAATTCTCACATACAACTAGTGTCTAAATTCTGTCAACACAAGATTCTCAAAGAAATGTGGGCTCATCTCATTTTGCTATAGAGTAGAAAGACCCAAGAAACAGAAGGTCTGGACTTGGACCATGAACCTGGCACTCAACTATGTTCAGTGATAAATCCTCTGAAACCGTTTCTTCACACAACAAATGGAGATAAAGATAATACCAAACATAACATTTATGAAAGTGTTTTGTAAATGGTTAGAGACTACACAAATATTAGCTTAGCTGGTGCAGTTTTAGGGCCTAACACATCCCTGATCTTTTCCCTTACAAATTTCCATTGCCAAACACCAGGCCCCCATGACCACCTAAGGTTTTCATGAGCCCAGAAACCAGGAATGACTCCATTGCATTTTAGAAAAAGTATTTTTTCAGGAGGCAGATAACCAAACAGTGAAGCATCATTATTGTGCCATTTCATGAAAACTCTCAGCTTTAGGATATCTAGCTTTTAACACATGCTCCAGAGCAAGGCTTCTCAAAATTTAGTATGTATCCAAGTCACTAGAGGGGAATATCCTTAAATACAGAAACTACGACCAAAAGTTTAGAGTGGGGATTGAGATTGTGCGTTGCTAAAAGGTGCCATGTGATGTCAGTGTTGCTGGTCTTTGGGCCACACTTTGAGTGGCAAAGCTCTAGACCTTCTGGAGGTACATTCTCCAGTGTGGTGGCCAATAGTCACATGTGGCTATTTACATTTAAATATAATTAATAACATTAACATTCATTTCTTTTGGCCAGGCATGGTGGCTTATGCCTGCAATCCCAGCACTTTGAGAGGACATGGTGGGAGGATTGCTTGAGACCAGAAGTTTAAGACCAGCCTGGGCAACATAGTGAGACTCCCATCTCTTAAACAAAGTAATCATTTCTTTTGTTGCACTAGCCACATTTCGAGTGTTCACTAGCACATGTGGCTAGCGGCTACCACACTCGACAGCAGACATAGAACATTTTCATCACTGCAGAAAATTCTATTGGAGCACAGTAGCAATACTCAGAGTGGAAAAATTGCATTGACCTAATTGGTTTCTTCTCATCTCTGTGGGTTCTAAAATCATATTTTCGTATGTCTTCTAGGCATTAATGGTTTAATCTACAGTAGCCTTTACATATAAGAATGATATAAATGACCTCACCATGACACACTCTTGGGCCTATGATGACAGGAGGAATATGAGTTTTCTGAGTCTTTTAGAAAAACAAGAGAAACTGAATGTCAACTCCCTACCAGCAGGAAGAAGAGGGTCCAATGATGCCCAATGAGAGAATGACTAAGAGCCAGCCTTGCTCCTCTCAAGGGAAGAGTGAAGTGATATTAATCAGCACACTATTGTGTACAAAGAGTGTTCTCTCAGGAGAAGAGCAGCACATCTGTCCCACTCACACATCAAAGAGGCCCAGCAGCTGAAAATGCTTGTGTCAAATCTCCACTCAGCCTCTTTTTCTCCTTGCTTTCCTTTCCTGGTTCATTTGCTATTCTGTGGGCTGTTTAGCAATAAGCCCTTCATCTGATTAACATTTCAAACCCATTGTAGGTCTGTGTTGGCTTAAATGAACTAATCATCATTAGTACTTCAAAACCTGTCTGGCTATGCCTGCAAGGGGGAAAAAAGGAGGAAGAGAAGAAAAGGAAAAGGAAACAAGCCTGACTCATTAAATAAGTCATCCATAAGTAGTTGGCCAAGATTGAAACAAAAGCAGAATCCTGAGTATTTTAATAACTAATCAAGTCGTGGACAGGAATCAGAGCTAGAAGGAATAAGTGGGACCTTAGGCATGACGGAACAAAGACATCTTCCTCAGGAAGATGAGGAAAGGAAGCCTGGGGCCCCATCCATTTCCTTTGCTCTGATTCCCTTTGCCCTGGAAAATATCAATTAACAAAGCAAAACTTGTTTCAGAAGCCATTTATATTCTATTCTTTCTACTTTATCCATTTTGACAGATTATATTCCCGAAAACAGTTGAGGTCAGTCATCTTTCTGATTTTCAGTGATCTCGGCAGACTTTTAACACATGATCTTCATCATATTACATGTGTTTAAACCTACTAACTTATTGGACCAGGTAAACCAGCAGCCCGGCTTAACTTAAAATTATAAGAGGAGCTTTTTTCCTAAATCAGACTCTCCTAGGGAGTCTATCCAATGTTTATTTTACTTTATACTAAAGTTTTCATCATGATACCTATAATTCTGATAACGAAAAAAGGAGAGAATACATCTAGACCATTTTTTTGTGCTTGTCTGCAAGACACAGTGACATTTTTAAAGAACGTTCTAGATTTAAAAGGTTAATTTCAAGCTTAAACAATAACTTTTTATGGCTTTTCTTGTGAAGTCAACATTTCCCACAGATGACTGAGTCCCTGCAATCTAGTAGTATAATTCCTAAACTGTAACATGTGTAAGAGAGATGACTAGAGATGGTCAATATCACACAGCCTTAGATATTATTAAATTATATAGTGTGCGCCATTTCTCTTTTCGATTCTCTTCCAAATCTATGATCAAGTCAAGAAAAAAGTCTCTCTTGGTACCTCTGCATTTAATACTACTTCCACCTGTCAATTCCCATTTTAACAAGCAAAGCAGCCCTTAAACTCACAGTCATCTGAGGGAAATTGTATCTAGTTAAAAATAAGTAATATTGTTTCCATTTTATCAATTATTTTTTAACATTTTTTCATTTATTTATGGCACCTGAGACTGGTTTTTCTATTCATGGTAGTAATAAAATGTTCCTTAGGAATACATTTAAGTAAAAAACACTCTTTAAAGAAAAATATTAACGTTATAATAAAGCATGCGGATATGGCACAAATCATGAGAGTAGCCCTGATTTGGAGCACTCTTTATTTGAGGGGTGAGAAAGAAAAAAGTGGTGTTGTCCCTTTGCTGTTAGCCACCTATATACATAGCAGGTTTGATTTGTTCATCAAAAACTGTATTCATGACACAATCTTCAGGACAATGTTTCACAGAAACTGTAAGTGGGAAGATGAGGGAGGAACTGTCTAACTTTTTTTATAGAATGATAATTTGGGGCTGAAAAAAGTCCCAGAGAACACACAGGTGGCTGAACGGCAGGAAACTATGAAGTGAAAATGCATCCACAGTAGAAGGATGTGCTTAAGGATCAGCAGGGAGAATTTGAGAAAATAGTTCCCATCCATTCTAGCTTGCTTGGTTTCAGTATGGTAAGTTGCTTAGAGTTTGTTAGGAGCTTTTCCCAAAGATGAATTTTTAAGTGCCTTCTTGCTATCTTGAGGAAGGAAGTAGAAATACAAGATTAGTTCACTATGGTTCAAATCAGTGTCACATTGTCATTTTTTTGACAAATGGGGCCGGGCGCGGTGGCTCAAGCCTGTAATCCCAGCACTTTGGGAGGCCGAGACAGGTGGATCACGAGGTCAGGAGATCGAGACCATCCTGGCTAACACGGTGAAACCCCGTCTCTATGAAAAATATACAAAAAAACTAGCCGGGCGATGTGGCGGGCGCCTGTAGTCCCAGTTACTCAGGAGGCTGAGGCAGGAGAATGGCGTGAACCCGGGAGGTGGAGCTTGCAGTGAGCTGAGATCTGGCCGCTGCACTCCAGCCTGGGCGACAGAGCGAGACTCTGTCTCAGAAAACAACAACAACAACAAAAAAGACAAATGGGACCAAATTTATTCTGAGCAGCAAATATCCTGGAGGTCTCCATCATTAATTAGCCTCTTATGATCTCAAAATATTAGCTTATACATGCTAATATGTTTTAGATAAAACCCTTTGCCAGTACTTAATGAATAAACATTTATTGCACCCCTATTATTCATGAGGCAGTTTATATTTGTTGTGGCAAGGATACGATGTGGTATCTTGACACTCAAAGTGTGATTTGTGGACAAGCAGCCCTAGTATCACCTGGAAACTTGTTAGAAGTGTAGAAACTTAGGCTCCACACCAGACCTACTGAATGGGAATCTAAGATGGTTCATACGTACATAAATGTTTGGTAAAACCTGTTATGAAATATAGACTGTCCTCAAATAACTACATAGTCCAGTTTTGAAATAATACTGATATTAATATAATGAAGCCACAAGTGCTAGTAATTAGTATAAGTGGTAGAATCCAAATTTAGACAAGATAATGCCACCCACAAATCGTGGAAGAAATAAGAAAGGAACCATGTCTAAAAATCTATCCATATTTGAGGATAGAAGCAAGCCCTCACCTTGGAACGTGGATGAATTTTATAAAAAGGGAAGATAGAACTATACATACCTCTTAAATATGCACAGAGAAAACCTGCTTGATTATAGCAAAGAATACATGCTGGGGACTTGTGGTAAATCAAACTCAGTGAGAAGTGCAGGTCAGTTTTGGTAAATAGAGAAGTCACTTTTTAATAGCACAGGAAATATATGCCATCTTTGAAGACACGCAGACAAGGAAGTCACTAAAGTAGAATAAATGTCACTGTTTGCAAAATTGAGTTGGTTAAACTGTATGTGTGGAATGATTACTCTAGCCCTGCAGTGGATAAGATGAATTGCAGGGGGGGAAAGCCAGGATTCTAGAGGCTATAAATACCCTTGGTGTGGGATCAGATGTCTTGAATAATGTCTGTTTAGCAGAAGATAGTCAAAGGCCCTAAAAACAATAATTACATGTAAGAGACTAATATAGTTAAACTACTGTATCACAATGACTATGCTGATTTGAATTTGCCTCAATTAGGGAGCTCTTTCATTGAAATAAAGTTTCTAAAAATGTTACTTAATGGCATTACTGTACTGCTACTCAATTCATTCAGCTGAAATCCATGTGCTTGTTATGTATCCTTTTATTTCTATGTTCTATTGTAGAATAATAACAACAAAAATGAGTATCAACCACTGCATTTTAAGTCAGGAAGTACCTTTTCTTCAAATGAGGCAGCAGGTTGTATCCACAAAACCTTAAGCTGTAGAGCTACACTTGTATTTGAAACCTTGGCTATAGCACTTTCTGGTAGGGCACTGGTGCTGCGCAACACTGATCATTGGCTGAACTTCCCTGATCCTCACTTTCTTTATCTGTAAATTGAAGTGAATATGACTCATTTCACAGGGCTGTTGGCACAAGATCTGACACATACTTGAATCTTTAATATATGTGCTACTAGTAACATCTCAATCATCATCATACTCATAATCGTCATCAACATCATAACTGACTGGATGAGGGATTCAAACCTAAGACATACATGTTCTCCTTTCAAGTTTGAAAATATGGCTCTGATTTTACACCAGACCAAATTTTGATATAGTGATCCCATAGTTAAGCCAGAGGCCTTTCCAATAAAGAAGAAAAACAAGCAGTGTTTTTTGTTTTTGTTTTTGTTTTGTTTTGTTTTACAGAGTCTTGCTCTGTCACCCAGGCTGGAGTGCAGTGGCACAATCTTGGCTCACTGCAAACTCCACCTCCCGGGTTCAAGTGATTCTCCTGCCTCAGCGTCTCCAGTAGCTGGGACTACAGGTGCATGCTACCATGCCCTGCTGATTTTTTGTACTTTTAGTAGAGACGGGGTCTCACCGTGTTAGCCAGGATGGTCTCAATCTGCTGACCTCGTGATCCTCCCGCCTCAACCTCCCAAAATGCTTGGATTACAGGCGTGAGCCACCGTGCCTAGCCAAGCCAGTGTTTTATTGAAGCTGCACAGTGGTTCTCTATAACTATAAAACTGCACTTAGTGACCAGCAATGTGTTGATATGGGAATTCAATGTGAGAAAGGCTAGAGAACCTGAAATCCCTTTCCCTGACTCTTTACATTCCTAAGTTAGGTCTGATTCTGTGAGTTCCAGTTCACATTTACCCAGCCAGTTTTTTCTGGCTGATCTCAGCCTTCCTCTTCTGCTACCTCCTCTCTAATCCTAAGTGTGGTTAAAGCTACAAGCAAAGCCCTCCCCATCACTTTACTTTCCTCCCCTAATACTAACCCGAACTGCCCACAAAAATATTATTTCTTCTGAAGAAAGGAGAAACGCAAGAACCAAAGCACCTGAGTCATAACTGCATAAACTTTTCTTAAGCCCAGGAAGTCTAGCACTTTCTAGTTGTTACCAACTCTCCAGGGGTTATTGATAGAGCTTCCCTGGAGGAACTAAAAGAGGCTCTGACTAACAGTGATGATTGCCTTTGGATCAAGTTCCTGTCTAATCTTTTCCCAGCACTCCTGGTAGTTAAAAGCACGCAGGTATGTCCTCATTTGTAAATAAAGAGTATGTTCCTAATTCATTTATAATTGAGCTAGTTTTTATTTGCGAGTCATCTGGTATGATTCCCACAGTTAGTAGGAAGGACTTGAGTCTACTTTACTGACCTATTCAGGATTTAATCCATAGCATAGATTCTTGTAGTGACAAGAACTGTTCCAGAGCCTAGAGGAATCTCTTCACTGCCCATGAGTTGCCATTCATACACTATAGAAAACCAAAGAGCCTAAGATGACAACTGCTTGAACATGTCAAAATTTCTCATTTTCCAGCGGGGAAAGAGACCCCTGAAACCACTTCACCAAATTAACTCAGGGCCAAAACCATCTTTGCCTACATCAGTAATTCTCAAAGGTTGTATCAGAAACATGGGAAGAGCTTGTTAAAACAGACTGCTGTGCTCTACCCTAGAATTTCTGATTCAGTAGATAAGGGGTGTGGTCTGAGAATTTGCAAGTTCTCAGTTGATGCTGATGTTTTTGGCCTGGGAATCACACAATGAAAATCACTGCTTTATATGATATTGCCTCTCAACCATGCACAAACATAATAGAATGTTCACTCGATAATTTTTAATACTCATATTACATATTATAGTTGCTATTTGTTAGGGGAAAAACAATTTTGAAAAACTGTCCAGTGTGGTGACTCTGATGAAATTTCAAAAAAAAAAAAAAAAAAAGAAAGAAAGAAAACTGGATTATATATACAGTTATATTATCATCATCTCTCCTTTCCCCAGCCCACTCACTTGTCATTATTTTAAGAAAATTATTTCTTCTACGTACTTCCTGGCATGTTTTTAGCTCCATTTTGGGTTGTAAGGAACATATTCAGTGATAAATGAAACTAAACTGAAAGTCATTGTTGCTCTCTTTAAAAGAAGATGGTTTTTACTAAAAAGCAATCGTTTTATTGAAAATATTAGTGTGAATTTTCTGCAGTAGTTTGAATGAAAAGGAAATGGTGTGTAAAACAAGTATTTTTTGGAAAAGTAGAAGGCTTTGATGGGGGATGAGGAAAAAAGGAAAGGAAAGGAAGACAGCTTGTGTTTTGAGCACCTACTGTGTGTTTGGCGCCAGAGAAGCACCTCCATATCATTTCAAATGAATATTCAGTCAATCTGCATGTTCCTGGTACAGCTTCTTGCATTTTTTTCTTTTTGTGCTAAAGGACAGTTTATACCCTCTACCATGCCCCCTCTCCATATGCATTCATAGTTACACCCTTATAAATGATACTGATACAATATGTACAATCTGTACAATATGCCAATTACTTTTTATAGTAAGCCTTTGTTCATGTGATAGAAGATTTTGAGAAGCTGGAAGCCAACATTCTCAGCAAACTAACACAGGATCAGAAAACCAAACACCGTGTGTTCTCACTCGTAAGTGGGAGTTGAACAGTGAGAACACATGGACATAGTGAGGGGAACATCACACACTGGGGCCTCTCGGGGGGTGGGGCGGAAAGGGAGGGAGAACATTAGGATAAATACCTAATGCATGTGGGGCTTAAAATCTAGCTGCCAGTTTGATAGGTGTAGCAAATGACCATGGCACAAGTATACCTATATAACAAACCTGCACATTCTGCACATGTATCCCAGAACTTAAAAAAAAAAAAAAAACAAAAACAAAACAAAACTTGATAATCCTTAAAAAAAAAAAAAAAAGATTTTTACAGTTAAGTGTTCAAAAATAGGCAATTTACTCTAGGTCACGTTGGTATTCAATGGTAAAGGTGGAACTGTAACACAAATTTGTTTGATTCTAAATTTACTAAGGGAACTAAAGAAGATTTTGTTTTTCCTCTTATGCTGGACACTACACATGAGACTTTACTTACAAAAAATTAATACATAAATATAGAACAAAGATCAAAGAAAAGGTCTGGGACGTGCAGCTCTGAAGTGTATTTCTTCCTTCTTCTCTCTCTCACCACAGTCCTTCACTCTTTCTATATGGCCCTAAGATTTGACTTGCTAGGACAGGGGCAGGAGACGGGCAAAACAAAAGTTCAGGAGGGGAGGGGTGTGGCCTCGCTTGCTGCCCTGCAAATCCCCTAAGAGTGGTTTATGGGCACTACCAGAGCCTCTAGGGAGCTGGTTGTAGTCCCAGATGCATTTCTCTGAATATCATGAGTTTCCTTTTCATTCTTTGAATCGGTCAGCACAAAGAAAAGCAAAGAAACCTAAATTACTGTTATTAAATGGCAGGCTGCCAAAAATCTGAGAAAGCACACGGCAACACAATCTCTGGAGTCTAAAGGGAGAATTCCAAGCCAAGATTCGCATCTCACCCCGCTATCCAGCCAATCAGCCTCAGGGTTTCCACTCTCAGACATGTGACCATTTTACTGGGACATTCAGGAGTCATCTTGCAGATGTTCCAGGTGCAGATTGAAAGCAGTTGCTTGTATTTCTATTTTGGTGCTTAAGGGTGGTTTATACAGTTTGTACTATTCCCTCTTCCCCACTGCCATCCCGTATGTAGACATAGAGACCTGAACCTGTATAACATGTGGTATTAATAAAAGAGTATCCTTCTCTGAGGAACTCAGTGCATTTGTTTTCTCCTTGTTTTTTGCAAGGAAAACTCATGCAGCGGAGAAAAAAAATTAGTATCAGAAATAGCACGTAGTCACCCACGAGAAGAAACCTGCTCCGGTGTTTGACATTAGAGCTCTGTCGAGAAGCAGTGTCTGTTCGTGGAGTGCTGTTTCCTCTTGATCCTCATGGAGTCTGGTATAACTTTGCTGTTGGCTACTGAATTGAGTTCTAAATTGAATTAATTTACTTTTGACACTGCCAGCACGGCACAGCGTGAGATGAAGCAGATGCTACGTTAAGTGTAACATTATGAGTTCCTGGGTCTAATATCTTCTAAATAAGGAATGTTGTTGTGGATATAAAGGAAATTTTATTTGCGTTTGCTCAGAACTTATGCAGGCCAAAACTAGGTTCAGAATTTATTAAGTTAAATGATGGACTGAAGAGAAACCTAGTTAGTGTTATGCGAATATTACCCAGAACTTTTACATCTGTAAGTTCAAAGTACTATAGATCTGAAAAGATGAGGACTAGAGGAAGAAGGGCCCAGTGATTCCAACATGCTTATAACTGGCATAAGTGACCATAAACTACAAGGAGTAGGATAACAGCCGAGAGCCAATCAGCTTGGCACTGAAGACTGACAGATTGGCCAGATGGCAAACCTCATTCAAGTGGATGTCATATTTTGATTGGGATTATCTCTCAATACCCTTAATAACTCTTTAAATTCTGTAACAGAGACAAATCATTGCAGTATACCTACATTTGCCTTTCCCCCTCCAGAAATTATATAATAAATCTCTCAGGCAGAAGCATTTTATTTATTGTCAGCAGATTTTATAATCTATGGTCAAAGCAGCATAATAATGCTTAAAAATTATCTTCCAGATGAGGATTCTAGCACATTCGCTTATGAAATATTACTATTTGTTATCTACAATTGTCATTCTATAAATTGTTATCACATTTATCCTTAGATTGCAATTATAGGTCATGGTTTTGTCTTTTATTTTTCTCATGGTCTTTTAGAAACTAAATTTTCACTACATTTTACTGTGTCAACTGAATTAAGTCTATAAATTCAACAAACAAGATATGAGTGAATAGCTACCATATGCTAGAAGATGGGAATGTAAAGAAAAAAGCACATTTCTTGGCCATTACTCAACTTGAACTCTTAGTTTCAAGATCAAAATTAGTCGTCCTATTAGTCCAACTCTATTAAATTTTATTTGCTGTTATTTTTGAAGCAATGCTCTCTCTAAAGTTAGACTAGTCGCCTGACTCCCCTCAAAGAATACTGTTAATTATTTAATTCTCCTCTCCTACTCTGCCTTGAACACCTGCTCCTACCTATGTGTTTCAGTCAGGGTGGACTAGGTTATATTACAGTAATGAATGATCCCCAAATCTCAATGTCTCACCACAACAAAGGTTTATTTCTTCTCTTGCTACAAACCTATTATGGGTTGGCTCTGGTTCTGTTTCACAGTGAATCCTTTATCTGAACCATTGCCAGTTGTGTGGAAGAAGGAAAATAACCATAACTAAGCAAACATCGATCCTCTAGGTTCCCTCCTGGAAATGGCACACATTCCATTGGCCCAGAGCCAAACACATGGCCAAGCCTCATGCCAATAGGCTGGTGAAATATAATCTTCTCCAGGGAAGGGTAGTGAATATTTGACGACCACAATAGTCTGTTCCTCTAAACCAATCTTACTCATCTGGCAGCTCTCAGCCCAAGGTCCACTATTACATTTTCCCATTTCAGTTCTTACTAACTTTTCTTATGTTCTTCATCAAGGTTTATCTATACTACACATACAAGCATTTATATATAATATAGTATCTTGCAATATTTTAAAATACTTCACTTTTTTGTTGCATTTGTCTTTTCTACCCAATTGGAAGTTATTTGAAACCAGAAACCATGTTTGAAATTTTTTCTTGCACATACACAGTTTACAGAGCTCACAGATAATTGTATATTTCAGGGACTTTAGTAGCCTTAAGTATTCTCTGTTGACTAGCCCCCAAAATAAATCATCCTATGCACGTGCTGGTTTTCAATCAAAGCAAGTAAAACCAAGGCCCTGCCCTCTGCAAGGACATTAAAACTGGGTAGTTTTGATATAACTTACTTTTAGAACACATATAGAAACCATGTTAGATATAGTATTACCACAAAACATACAAAAATGTATTTGATATTATATAGAAAAGTAAAGGTTGTCATCATTTTAAGAAACAGAATGTTTAGGTGACTTTTCAAGACTACATTAAGATAAGCTAGGAAAAATACAAAGTAATCCAAACAATGATCTAGGTAAAGATCAGGTTGAAGGTACCTCATTAAAATGACTAAAGAAAGAAATAGATTTAGCCTACATCTAATGTTAGAGAAAAATTATCCATGCACATGCGTCTTACATTAGATCCAATGTTGTACTTGTCAAAATACTCTATTTTCTGCGGTGTTCCTCCTTATAATTATAGAGGAACCAGATGCATGACCTTGTATAGCATTTACTTTGTAACAAGTGCTTGGAGGATTAATAAAATAATTTGTCTGGCAGTTGTGGTATTGAAGGGGGAATACAATGGAATCTAATATAGACGTGTTAACCATGTATGATTCAGCAGATGTACAATTCGGAAATGCAAACATCAGCAGGCAAATATGTAACAACATCAGGACTGTAAGATGCCACTTAATAACAACTAACCAAGTACATCATATGTATTTAGCTCCTTGAAATCATTTCATTAGTCTGAAAATTAAGCATATGCTGCTTCTGAGTGGAGGAACAAGGAAGACTGGTTTGCTCAGGAGACTGGTAAATGCATGCAAAGCTATTTATCTTGAGATTATAGGTCTGGCTTCAACCAAGAAGCTAAAGACAGTTATTGCTACTTTATGGCCCATATGAAATGAACTATCATTATCAGTTTAGATGCTCATTTCAGCAGGCTGTCACCACAATATGGGTTTGGATAACCCAAATGGATATGTGGACAAACGTCTGTTTGGAGAGATAGCATATTGAAAAGAGCCCTTGGCTGAGAATAGGGGGATTGGAGTCTAGTTCCAATTCTGCCTCTAATAATAAGTAACATGACAATCTCCTCTCTGGGAGGGGAGCAGTGAGATAGAGAAGGGTCAGATGACCTCCAAAATCTCATCTGGACCTGAAGCTGGATAATACCCTGTGAAGGAAAGCTCCTTTTGGCTCTTCACAATAGAAACTTTCTCCTTATCTTCCCCAAAGTTATTACCCAAATAATCACTGGCCTTGATTTTGGATTTTAGTCCGGATCTATTATCCCCTCTGATAGAGGGATAGGATGCCATCTTCCTCTCCCTTTCTTCTTCAAATGTGCAACGTCCACATTATCCCTCAATCTAGGACAGATTCTTAGGCCTAGTTATACGTCTTGTTTGCCTCTTTAAGTTCATTTATCTTCATGATATGCCACCACCTATCAGAGTGTCAGAAAACTGCCTAAAGAAAATTAGTTTCAAATACATTTTTAAGCAAATATGCTATATTTTTTAATGTGATACTTTTACTTTTCTAAAGCAAATAGACTGAGATGAGTTCTGGGTCCCTGTAATGCTGAGATGTCCACAGCTCTTTCAGACTCAAAACTATTGGTAAAGAATAGCTGCCAGGCCAGAATTGTGCATCTGTAGCCTGATTCACTACAACGCACCTGTAATGCTCCTGTTCATTGGCTATTTCTTGCTGCTTTCAGTGAAAGCATACAGCTGTATGTTTCTTTGTGAGAAAGGATGACATGAATTGCAGATGATGGAAAAGAAGATGGTGTTTACATTTGCCTGGTTACGTTTTTCTTTTATTTTCTTATTTGAAACTTGGAGTTTGGGGGCCTAAGAAAAGTGAAACTGATACTAAAGCCTTAGATCAAAACTGGCATCATGCCGCCAAGTTAGAAGTGTCAAGGAAACAATGGCTCTCACAGGTGACAGGTGGAGGGAACGAGAACTAAAACTCAGAGCCAGCCGTGGGGATGGTGCTGTGCTCTCTCCGCCTACCTTAAGTCTTTTAGTCTTCATGGCCTGGCAGATGAAGAAACTGAGGTCCGCAAAGTTTGAGTCACTTGTTCAAGTTACAGAGCAGGGATGGAGCCACATTTGTCCTTCAGCATCCTACTTCTGGAGCTGATCCTATTAACCATCAAGCTCTACTGCCTTGGAAAGCTGTGTGCAGGGGCTGTTGGGAGGATCAGCTTCATTTCTATATCTATCTGGCTTCAAAACACACTAGTTCAAGCTTCCTTCCGATAATGAAGAAATGACAGTGATTGGGTGTGGAATAACAATAAATGCCAGCCAAATTCCTCCTCCTGGCATGCTCTACCCTATACCCAGAACTGTTGAGCTACCTCTGAAGGGGAAAACAGTCCTGCCTGGGAAAACTCTCTGAACAGACAAAATCATTTTCTAAAGATTGAGTGGAGGTGGATGTTTGTTTGTTTGTTTGTTGGAGATTGAGTGGAGGTGGATGTTTGTTTGTTTGTTTATTTGTCTGTTAAGACGGGATCTCTCTCTGTCATGCAGGCTGGAGTACAGTGGTGCAAGCATAGCTCACTGCAGTCTCTTATCTCCAGAGCTCAAGCGATCCTCCCACCTCAGCCACTGGAGTAGCTGAGACTACAGGCGCTTGCCACCATGCTCAGATTTCTTCCCTTCCCTTCCCTCCCCTCCCCTCCCCTCCCCTCCCCTCCCCTTCCCTTCCCTTCCCTTCTCTTCTTTCTTTTTTAATTAGAGACAAAATCGCTCTATGTTGCCCAGGCTGGTCTTCAAGTCCTGAGCTCAAGAAATTGTTCTGCCTCAACCTCCTGAAGTGCTGGGATTAGAGGCATGAGCTGCCACACCTGGCTGGTGGGTAGATGTTTGGAAGGTTGGGTCTCATCCTAGCTTTGCCAGTTACCAGGTGTTTGGCCTTGTCTATGCTACACAATGTAGATGAGTTTGATTCCACAGTTGTAATGTGAAAACACCAAGCATAATAAATTATAATTTATAATTTTTGATTATAAAATTTGATTCCACAGTTGTAATGTGAAAACACCAAGCATAATAAATTATAATTTATAATTTACTGTCTTTCGTATTTTCCTACAAAGAAATAGAATCCATTGTTTCAATGATATTTTAAGCCCAACCTTAACATATGAAACAAATGCAGTGACTTTCTCTGGGTGACACAGGATTCACTCCCACCCCTCATTCCACCCCAGGTCAACAAGGAAGCTGGAGACGTCTTACTGCACAGGAACAAACACCTAGTTTAGTTCCATTAGGTGGTCTCACAGCCCTTCACAACCTTGATAGCCAATGACAGTTCTAAAATTGCTTTGGAAAATATCAGGTAATCTTCCCTTTTTTTTTTTTTTTTTTTTTTTCAGACAGGGTCTCACTCTGTCACCCAGGCTGGAGTGCAGTGTTAGGATCTTGGCTCACTGCACTTCCACTTCCCAGGCTCAAGTGACCTTCCCACCTCAGCCTCCCAAGTAGCTGGGACCATAGGCATATGCCACCATGCCCAGCTAATTTTTGCATTTTTTTGTAGAGATGGGGTCTCACTGTATTGCCCAGGCTGGTCTCCAACTCGGGATCTCAAGTGATCCGCCGTCTTGGCCTCCCAAAATGCTGGGATTACAGGCAGGAGCCATCCCACCTGGCTTCATCTACGATTCTTTTTTTTTTTTTTTTTTTTTTTTTTTGAGACGGAGTCTCGCTCTGCCGCCCAGGCTGGAGTGCAGTGGCCGGATCTCAGCTCACTGCAAGCTCCGCCTCCCGGGTTTACGCCATTCTCCTGCCTCAGCCTCCCGAGTAGCTGGGACTACAGAGGCCCGCCACCTCGCCCGGCTAGTTTTTTGTATTTTTTAGTAGAGACGGGGTTTCACCGGGTTAGCCAGGATGGTCTCGATCTCCTGACCTCGTGATCCGCCCGTCTCGGCCTCCCAAAGTGCTGGGATTACAGGCTTGAGCCACCGCGCCGGGCTCATCTACGATTCTTAATACAACCTTTACTGTCTTCTTCAAGCAGTTCTAGTCATAAACCTCACAATTAGTCTCCTTCAAATTACAGATGTGACTTATTTAGTTTTAAACACACCAAGACACGCAGCACTTTAGATAGATTTACTCTTTGGTTCAGAGGAAAGAAGAACTGGACTTTGATCCATTACCACTGTGCCAGGAATTGATTTTAGGGAAGGATATGTGATTATGGGATAGAATGTGAATGGGGGCAGTTTGGGCCGACCTAGACTCTGTTTCTCCATTTGTGTGTGGTGCGGCATGAGTGACGCGGGGCGTGAGGAGTGCTTCATAAGATGTAAAAAGAACTGATTGATTTATCGATCTAAGGAAGACAGTCTCCTTGACGGAGACATGCTGTCAAACAGTGGCAGGATGCGCTGCTAAAAGCCCTCCAGATTGATTACCCTACCTGGCACCTGATCCCTCATCACTATGGCAGGTGAAGAGTTCTGGAAATGTACTCACAGCTGCATTAATAAGATAGAAGGAGAACAAACAAGGAAACGTGGGTCAGGCAAGGTTCTGACAGAGGAAAGGGTTTTCCGCTGCTCTGAATTCCCTCAAAATGGAAAGTCTCTCAAACCGTGTGAAACACACAGGCTGAAAATGAGACAAAATAGCTAATCGAGCTGAAAATGCGTGTGGCAGCAATGACACCTCTGGGTTCTGAAGTTCTGTGATTTGGTTTTCCCATCTGTTACTGCTTCTAAAATTTGACAATTCCTGTCTGAATACTTATGTAATTAGAAAATGCTTTGGAAATAGTGTACTAAGTGACACACCTGGTATAATATGCAAAACACTTCTTTTAACCACGCTAGAGGATCTCCACACTCAAACGTCGTGCATCCTACCATGGGGATCAATAAGCAAACTTAAAAGGCACACATATATGCATGACAGAAGTGCTCTTTATACACACACTCTTAGCAGGTCATTGCCAAAGATCAAACGCCAGGTGATAATCAGGGTAGGCATCTAGCTAAGACTGGACAAAAATAGTAGGGGTAAATAAGTCAATTATAATGGTGTTGAAAGCAGATATTGATGTTACCACTTTTTCAGAAGACTGGTGTAGTCTGTGACAGGTAGAGTCACACCCTTTTAAAAGGAGACTGTTCAAAGCCTTGAAGTGTTAAAAGAGAAATTAGTCTGCTCCAAATCGTGAAAGAAAATGAGAGTTTTGGCATAATGTTTATTTGTTTAAAAGGATGAAAGTTGTAGCTACAGATGTGAAGCATTAAAAATGTTATTTCAGTATTTCTAGCACTAAAATTTAAATTGTAGAATTGTAGGAAATCAGAGCTAGAGAGACTAGAGAATTCTCTATCCCCTTATTTTACCTATGAAAGTTTTCTGACAGGTGAGTAAGCCCCAGATATGTTAAAGAATTTGCCCAAATCCCACTATATGTTAGTGAAGAAGGAGATGGGATTTGAACCCAGTCTGCTGATTTCTGGCTCCAGTGACCTTTCCATTATATTATGAATGTATATTCAAGCTCTTCCTTTTTCTTAGATATTCCTATCACTTTTTAAATACGCTCATCTTCCTCATTAATTATAATAACAATAACAACAGCAGCAGCAGCAGTAATAACAATACTAAGAGACAAAAATCCACTCCGTGGCCACAATATCACTTTCTTCTTTTGCTTTTAAAATCTATTTACATAATTAACGAGTTAGTCAGAACCCAATTGGAACAGGCCTCTGTCCTCGCCTGGGAGATGATAACATCACAGATGGACGCCCACCATCATCCTAGAAAATGTACCCTAACTTTCAATGTGGTATCACAGACTGAAGGGATGACCTCGGGAAGAGAAAGGGCCACTAAAGTAAAACTAATTTCCTAGCTTCACAGAAATAAAATCTGGCAAAAAGAAGTAAACAGTTTATCAACCATAATTTTAGAGAGGGATAGGGACAGCTGAGTTAGATCTTTGAAGATAGCACTTCATTGCCTCCCAGCCTTTTGGCTAAGATCAAGTGAAGATAATGCTTCAGATGGAGCAATGGTTCCATCAGGCAGTTACGTAACCTACTGAATACTCCTTCTGCACAAGGGGTGTTTAACACGGGATCTGTGGACTAGATAGGAAAAAAATTACATCAGTGTTTTCAGTAAGCACTAAATAAATTTATTCTTTCCCTCAATTATGAATGTATTCAACAAACTGTGATAGTGTTAAAATTACCCATGATCTTATCCTTAGTAGAATCACAGATATTTTTGTACTGCACTAATTTAGATGTTGCAGATTTTCAAAATGTAATTTACACTCTTCCCTATTTTGAAGTTATAGTATAATCGAACCTACTTCTAGTTCTTGTTATTTAGTATACCTTCCCTATCCGTGGTATGTGTTCGCTAGTTGCAGTTACCCGTGGTTAACTATTTTGTACCCAGTACAAAAATAGGTGAGTACAGTACAATAAGATATTTGAGAGAGGGAGAGAGAGAGAGAGAGAGAGAGCGCACACAACTACATTCACACAACTTTTATTTCAGTATGTTGCTATAATTCTTCTACCTTATTATTAGTTGTTAATTTCTTACTGTGCTTAAGTTATAAATTTAGCTTCATCATGGGTTTTTATGTATAGGAAAAACAGTAGAGTTCAGTATTATGCATGGTTTCAGGCATCCACCGGGGTTCTTGGAATGTACGCCCTGTGGATAAGGGGGTTATAATACTAGTATACTTTTGTAATACTAGTATAATTATATACTTTCTAAATATAGTATGCCCCATGGATATCTGGTTTGCTTCCAGTTTTTGACTATTATGAATAAAACTGCTATGAACATTTTTGTACAGGTTTTTGTGTGAACTTTTCATTTCTTTGGAAAAAATTTCTTGGAGTGCAATCACTGGTCATATGGTGATTTCATGTTTTGTTTTGTTTTTGTTGTAAACTACCAAATTATTTTCCAAACTTTAGGAAGTTTTTTATTCCCTCTGTCATTGTGTGAGTAACCAGTTCCTCTGCAACCTCATCACCAATTTGGCATTCTCATATTTTAAAAAGTAGTAATTCTCATGGGTATAAACTGATATTGTGATTTTAACCTGCATTTCCCTAAATACATTAAACATCTTTTCATGTGATTATTTTCCACGTGTATGGTATATCGTCTTCAGTGAAACATTTGTTCCTGCCTTTTGACCATTCTCTGATAGGAGTTATTTTTCACTTTTGAAATTTGGGAATTCCGTATGTGTTCTAGATGGTAGATGTTTGCAGAATATGGGGATTAATTTTGTTTTTCTCCAAGTCTATAGCTTGTCCTTTCATCCTCTTGCTAGGGCCATTTGCAAAGATAACAAAATTAATTTCATTGAGGCCAAATTGATCAATTTCTCTTCTTACGGATTGTGCTTTTGGTGTCAACTATAAAAGATATTTGCCTAGCCCTAGATTCCAAAGATTTTATATGTTTTGTTTCTTAACAGGTTTATAGCTTTATATTTTATAACTAAGTTCATGATTCATTTTGAATTAATTTTTATATAAGGTGCGAGGTTCAGTTTGAGGTTTCTTTCATTTTGTTTTAATTTTTTGAACTATGAATGTCCAATTGCCCCATGACCCATTTATTGAAAAGCATATTCTTCCTCAATTTGTAAAATTAGTTTTAGGAGTTTTCTTACAGATTCCTTGCAATTTTCTACAGACATAATCATACCATCTGCCAGTAGGGACAGTTTTATGTATTTTTTTATTATTAATATGCCTTTTTATTTCCCTTTCTTGCTATTGTGCTGGCTAGAATTTCTAGTACTATATTGAGTAAGATTGGTAAGAGCAGACATCCCTGTCTTGCTCCCAACATTAGGGGAAAATCATTCAGTCTTTCACCACTAAGTGCAGTGTTAACTATAGAGTTTTTCCAGATGCTCTTTATCAAATTGAGGAAATTCACCCCTATTCCTCATTATCTAAGAATTGTTATGATGAATGAGTTTTGAATCTTGTCAAATGCTTTTTGTTACATCAATTAATATGATTACATGATTTTTGCTTCTTTAGCTTGTTAATACGGCAGATTACATTGACTGATTTTCAAATACAAAATCAGCCTTGTATTCCTAAACTCCACTTAATCATGTTGTTAAATCTTTTCATATATTGCAAAATTATATTCCTGATATTTTTAAAGGCATTTTGCTTCTATATTTGTAAGAGACATTTTTTTGTAGTTCTCACTTTTGCACTGCTTTTGTTTGGCTTTGGTATATGGAAAACACTAATGTAAATTAAATTGATATAACCTCTATTCCCTGTTTTCTGGAAGAGATTTTGTAGAATCGTTGTTGATTGTCTGTAAATATTTAGGAGTACTCTCTCATGAAATCATCTTGTCTTCAAGATTTATTTTGGAGAGTTTGAAAATTACAAATTCAAATTGAATAATTATAGTAGTATCACAATTTCCACTTCACATTGGGTGAGTTGTGGTAGTTTGCATTATTTGAGGGATTGGTTCATTTCATCCAAGCTGACAAATGTGTTTGAACAAGAATTGTTCATAGTATACCCTTATCATCTTTTTGACTTCTGCAGCATCTGAAGTGATATCTTCTGTTTCATTTCCAATACCGTTAGTCTGTTCCTTCTGTTTCAGGGGGTGCGTGCGGTCATCAGTTTTGCTTGATGTTGGTCAAAGGACCAGTTTTTTGTTTCATGTTTCTCTCATATTTATTTTTTCAATATCATTGATTTCTGCTCTGATTTGTATTATTCCTTCTTCCTGCTGGCTTTAGTTTTATTTTGCTCAAGTTTTTCTGGGTTTGTCAGGGAGGAGCTTAGATTATTGACTTAAGCTTTTTCCCCTTTTCTAATGTAACCATTTAGGGTAATACATTTCCTTCTCAGCCCTACTGTAGATATGTCCCACAAATTTTGGTATATTGGATTTTCATTTTAGTTCAGTTCAATGTACTTTTTCTAATTCCTCTTGAGACTTCCTCTTTGACCCATGGATTATTAAGAGCATGTTGTTTGGTTTCTAAGTGTTGGGATTTTTTAATGTTATCGTTCCGTTATTGATCTCCAGTTTGATTCCATGCTAGTCAGAGAAGACACTTTGTATAATTTCATTTTATTTTAATTTATAAGGTTTGTTTTATGGCCTAGGATATGGTCTATCTTGGCATGTATTTTATGGACACTTGAAAAGAAAGTGTATTTTGATGTTATTAAGTGAAATGTTCTATAAATGTTGTTTAGATCCTGTTGGTTGATAGTGTTTTAAGTTCTTCAATATTATTTGTGGTTTCTCACTACTTATACGGAATGTTGAAATGGATATTTCAGTCTCCAGCTCTAATTGTGGGTTTGTCTATTTCTTCTTTCACATCCATCAAGTTGACTTCATCTATTTTGCAGTTCTTTTGTTTGGTGCATACACACACATTTAGGCTTGCTATATCTTCTTGGTGAATTCAACTTTTTTATCTTTATATAATGTCCCTCTCCATCTCTGCTAATTTTCTTTACTCTGAAGTCTACTTCATTTAATTCTAATACAGACATTTCTGCTTTCTTTTGATTAAAGTCTTTTACATTATATCTTTTTCTATCCTTTTACTTTCAATTTGCTTATACCATTATCATTGAAGTGTATTTCTTTTAGATGGCATACAGATAATTTATGTATTTTAATCCATTCTGCCAATTTTTGTCTTTTAATTGATTTATTAAGCCATTTAATTAAATGTATTATTGAAATAGGGATAAGGTATACTATTTTATTTTTTGTTTTCTATTTGCTCCCTTCCTTCCTTCCTTCTTTCTTTCTTTCTTTTTCTTTCTTTCTTTCTTTCTTTCTTCCTTTCTTCCTTTCTTCCTTTCTTCCTTTCTTCCTTTCTTCCTTTCTTCTTCTTTCTTCCTTTCTTCCTTTCTTCTTCTTTCTTTCTTTCTTTCTTTCTTTCTTTCTTTCTTTCTTTCTTTCTTCCTTTCTTCCTTTCTTCCTTTCTTCCTTTCTTTTTTTCTTGTTTCTTTGAGATGAAGTCCCACTTTGTTGCCCAGGCTTGAGGGCAGTGGCAGGATCTTGGCTCACTGCAACCTCCACCTCGTGGGGTCAAGTGATCCTCCCATCTCAGCCTCCCAAGTAGCTGGAATTACAGGCACACACTATCACACCTAGCTAATTTTTGTATTTTTAGAATAGGCAGGGTTTCACCATGTTGGCCAGGCTGGTCTCAAACTCCTGACCTCAAGTGATCTGCCTGCCTCAGCCTCCCAAAGTGCTGGGATTAAAGGCGTGAGCCACCGCACCCAGTCTGCTCTGTTTTTTTATTTCTATCTCTCCCTATCTCTTTACTTTCCTACTGGTTACTTGGATATCATTTACTTGGATATCCCTTTTGTCTATAGTATTTTCAAATGCATCTCTTTGTAAATAATTTTTATTGGTAGTTCAAGGTATTTACAATATAAACATAATTTGTCACAGTCTATCATTATCAACATTTTATTGTGGGTGAAGAGTAGCAACTTTACCTTCCTATATGTCCCTTTACCATTTATAATCCAGCTGCCCTAAATATTTCTCCTCTACATATTTAGAATCACATCAGCAAGTGTTAAAATATTGCATCAAACATCAAATATAATTTTGAAAACTCAAGAAGTGAAGGACAATGTATTACTTTCACACATATTTTTATACTTTATTCCCTTTTCACTCCTAATGTTCAAAAATTCCTTCTTTCCTAATTTCCTTTCTGTTTAGTGAGATTTCTTGAGCCATTATTTTAGGGTAGATCTACCGGTCACAAATTCACTTTGCTTTACCTCCTCTGAGAATGGCATGATTTTTCCCTTCATTCCTAAAGGATAGTTTTGTTGTATATTGAATTCTGGTTCGGGAGTTCATTTAGCATTTGAGACATGTGTCACTTTCTTCTGGTGAGAAATCCACTATCATTCAATTTTCTTTTTCTTTATAGGTAAAGCACCATTTCTCTCTCACCGCTTTCAAGATATTTTTTTCCCCTTAGTTTTCTGAAGTTTTACTGTGATGTGCCTAGGTATAAATTTCTTTGGGTATATCTCTTAGGGGGTTACATTAGCTTCTTTAATTTTTAGGTTTATTTATTTTGTCAAATTTGGGAAATTATAGTCACTATTTCTTTGAAGATTTTTTCAGTCTTGCCCTTATATCCTATCATTCTTGAACCCCAATGTCATTAATATTAGATCTAGCCCCATAGGTTTTTCAGGCTCTGTTTTTTGTTTTGTTTTGTTTTGTTTTAAATCATTTTCTCTCTTACTCAGATTGGGTAATTTTTATTGTTATGTCATTGAGATCATTGATTATATTGCCCATTCATTTCCATTCTGATGTTGAGCTTATTTGCTGAATTGTATTTATTTTTGTTATTGTATCTTTCAGTTCTAAAATTTCTATTTGTTTATTTGTTTTTTACTTTTATTTTAAGATCAAGGGTACAAGTGCAGGTTTGTTACATAGGCAAACTTGTGTCATGGGGGTTTCTCATACAAGTTATTTCATCACCCAGATATTAAGCCTAGTACTTGTTAGTTATTTTTTTCCTGATCCTCTCCCTCCTCCAACCCTTCACCCTCTGAAAGGCCCCAGTGTGTGTTCTTCCCCTCTATGTCCATGTGTTCTCATCATTTAGCTCCTACTTAAAGGTAAAAACATGTAATATTTGGTTTTCTGTTCCTGTGGTAGTTTGCTAAGGATAATGACCCCTAGCTCTATTCATGTCCATGCAAAGGACATGATCTCATTCTATTTTTATGGTTGTGTAGTATTCCATGGTGTATATGTACCACATTTTCTTCATCTAGTCTATCATTGATGGGCATTTAAAGTTCATTCCATGTCCTTGATATTGTGGTTATCTTTTTTTTTTTTTTTTTTTTTTTGGCTAAAGGTTTTTAGCTCTTTGCTGAGTTTGCATTTTTTTTCCATTTGTTTCAAGTGTGTTAGTAATTGCTTACTGAAGCATTTTTATAGTGGTTGTTTAAAAATTATGTCAAATAATTTAACATCTCTGTCATCTCACTATTGATGTTTATTGATTTTTTAAAAATTCCAGTTGAGATTTCTTTGGATCTCTGTATAAAGATTGACTGGAACATATACATTTTGGGGTTTATATTTTAGCTGGCTTCTTCTGACAGTGCTTCAGCATGGAAGCAAGGAGGGGGCCTCATTACTGTCAGGTAAGGGTAAAAATCTAGGTTATCCATTGAGTCTCCAATGTCACTGAGAAAGGAATGGCTCTGTTATTGCTGGATAGGGTTGGCTGTTCCAATTGATAATCCTCTGTCTGGAAGGGCTAAGAGTGCCTCCCTGCTGTTCCTCTTGTTTCCACTGACAGTGGAGTGGTCTTGTTACTGCTGGGTGATGGTTGAGAGTTCTGACTCTCTACTATGGGGGACACAACCCTAGTGGAGAGAAGTAGGGACACCTTATTGCTGCCAGGCATAGGCGGAGGTCCAGTCTCCTTACTCCACCTACCCAACAGGGTAGGTTGAGGCACTTCATTATTGCCTAGTGAGAGTGGAAGTTTAGGCCTTCTACTCCCATCAGTCTTTTCTGGCCAGGGTGAAGACTGGGCCACAGTATTTTCTGTGGTGTTTGGCTGAACTAGAATAATTATTGGCTAAAACCTTTCTGTTTTATGGTCTGCTCCTTTCCTGGTATGTTGGTCAGAGAGAGCTGACTTTTGCAGAGACTTGTTTTTTTGTTGCTGGTGCTGCTACTGTTTGTTTTGTTTTCCTCTGTACCTGTTGGTGTTTTATTTGTTTTGTTTGTTTTGAGGGTGGAGTCTCGCTCTGTCACCCAGGCTGGAGTGCGAGTGGCGCAATCTCGGCTCACTGCAACCTTCGCCTCTTGGGTTCAAGCAATTCTCCTGCCTGAGCCTCCTGAGTAGCTGGAATTACAGGCATCCACCACCATGCCCAGCTAATTTTTGTATTATTAGTAGAGGTGGGGTTTCACCATGTTGACCAGGCTGGTCTTGAGCTCCCGACCTCGGGTGATCTGCCCGCCTTAGCCTCCCAAAATGCTGGGATTACAGGTGTGAGCCACCATGCCTGGCCACCCGTTAATATTTTTAAGTTGTTGGCTTCTTCACCTACAAGTGTGAGATGAACGATACAACACACAAACAAACCCTGGGAACTCATCACCATATCAGTCATAAGGTTACTAACCTATCTGCCCTCCTCTCTACAACTTTCAGAGTATTCTGTTTGTTGTACATGTAATGTCCAAGGTTTTCAGTTAAACTTAGTGGGAAAAAGAGGGAAAAGCACTCTACCTCATCTTACCATAAATGGAAGTCTAAATTCTGGATTTTAATTTATGCATTAAGTAATTATTCTTGGAATGTCTTCATCAAACTGACAAAGAAGGTTGTGTCACACAATAGGTGAAAGAGCCCTTTACTAGGCTTCCCCTTAGAATGAGTCATCCATGCCACTCTGCCTTTAATTCTGTCCTTAGAGCTGACCAAGCTGACCAGTTGTTTTTATGGTATTAAACATATCCACTGTACCCTACCTGTGAGTTGAACACCAAATGCCCCTCACAATTCCTCATCCAATTCTTCTACCTGTAAGCCAGGCTCTGTCTAAATCTACATTTTGTCTGACTATGGGTAATATTGTATATTTAGTTCCCACTTGCATGAATATGGGCACCAATTATAAGATAAATCATAAGTTGGACTGAAAGTCAGTGTCCCAATCCTAGATCTTATTGAGATCACTATAACATGTTGGAAAATAAAATGTAAGTTAAAAAAACTTTAGTTCAACAAATATATGTATTTTTAAAATCATTTTCAAGATACTAGGGTAAAAACATTCATTCCTTCATTTTGAAATAGTCATTTGCAGTGAAAATAAACATCCACATGATTCAAGCTTCAAAATCAACAACTGAATCAGTGAGTTACTCTCAACCTAAGAACATGAATTTCAGTTAGGGGAAAGAAGGGTAAGCCAGCTCTTGCATATTCAGGTAATTCTTGCATCTTTCTCAGGAATACAAGTTCATCAAAGCCTCACAAAAGCCTCTTTCGTGCATAAGTTCTCTTAGTGTCAATTAGCACAGTTGCACTAGCAGTGCTAAGAAGGAGAAAGAAAAAAAGAGAAATAATAAAAAGTGGGTGTATTAAAGTAGAGGTGAAACCTTTCTTGACCAGGATGAAGCCTGTCATGCTGACTAATATTCTTTAGCCCCTAAGTGGTCTTTGCTGTCAGCTGCAGCATTCTAAAGTATTGAAAATGAGGGTATTATTCACAGAATATATGTATTGATCATCTCAAAATGTGGTGGGTATGAGATTTATGAATCAGAAATAGTATTAAGTAATTAATTTATTTACTTATGCAAGTGCTGACATTGGATTCCTTGCAAATTAAATTACCTACAAGGACAGAGTCATGAAAAGGACAACCACACATCACTGTGTAGTTAGTAAGAGTAACTGAGTCAGGAAATATTTTGGGCTAATAACTGGCTCACCTAACTTGGCTGGATGAACACTCCTCAGCCATGTATAATTTTTAATAATTTGTTAATCTATGGTTCAGATGAAGGTTTGTCCAAGTTAAAAAAAAATGTTGAAAATGGAAAAATACTAGGCAGATGTACAATTTTCCTCTATCCCACTCTTTCCCTGGGCATTGGAATTGTTTACATTGAGCAATTTGAGATATACTTAAGATTCAAGCAGTAACTTTCCCTGAACACGGGAAAAATATGGCCCCAATGTTTGACTATAGCTGCAATCTATGGATTTAGATAACAAAGAAACTTAAAATTTAAGGACAGGATTAACCAAAGACAAACATGACAAATTTCCAGTTACTTATTTTCCAGAGGGGAGATTTTACATATTCTTTTTTTGCCATCATCATTATTTTATTAGTAGTAATATTATTATTATTTTATTGTACTTTAAGTTCTAGAGTACATGTGTACAACATGTAGGTTTGTTATATATGTATACATATGCCATGTTGGTGTGCTGTACCCATTAACTCGTCATTTACATTAGGTGTATCTCCTAAAGCTATCCCTCCCTGCTCCCCCCACTCCACGACAGGCCCCAGTGTGTGATGTTCCCCTTCTTGTGTCCAAGTGTTCTCATTGTTCAATTCCCACCTATGAGTGAGAACATGCAGTGTTTGGTTTTTTGTCCTTGGAATAGTTTGCTGAGAATGATGGTTTCCAGCTTCATCCATGTCCCTACAAAGGACATGAACTCATCCCTTTTTATGGCTGCATAGTATTCCATGGTGTATATGTGCCACATTTTCTTAATCCGGTCTGTCATTGATGGACATTTGGGTTGGTTCCAAGTCTTTGCTATTGTGAATAGTGCCGCAATAAATGTACGTGTGCATGTGTCTTTATAGCAGTGTGATTTATAATCCTTTGGGTATATACCCAGTAACGGGATAGCTGGGTCAAATGGTATTTCTAGTTCTAGATCCCTAAGGAATCGCCAAACTGTTTTCCACAATGGTTGAACTAGTATACAGTCCCACCAACAGTGTAAAAGTGTTCCTATTTCTCCACATCCTCTCCAGCACCTGTTGTTTCCTGACTTTAATGATCGCCATTCTAACTGGTGTGAGATGGTATCTCATTGTGGTTTTGATTTGCATTTCTCTGATGGCCAGTGATGATGAGCATTTTTTCATGTGTCTGTTGGCTGCATAAATGTCTTCTTTTCAGAAGTGTCTGTTCATATCCTTTGCCCACTTTTTTGATGGGATTGTTTGTTTTTTTCTTGTAAGTTTGAGTTCTTTGTAGATTCTGGATATTAGCCCTTTGTCAGATGAGTAGATTGCAAAAATTTTCACCCATTCTGTAGGTTCCCTGTTCACTCTGATGGTAGTTTCTTTTGCTGTGCAGAAGCTCTTTAGTTTAATTAGACCCATTTGTCAATTTTGGCTTTTGTCGCCATTGCTTTTTGTGTTTTAGACATGAAGTCCTTGCCCATGCCTATGTCCCGAATGGTATTGCCAAGGTTTTCTTCTACGGTTTTTATGATTTTAGGTCTTTAATCCATCTTGAATTATTTTTCATATAAGGTGTAAGTAAGGGATCCAGTTTCAGCCTTCTACATATGGCTAGCCAGTTTTCCCAGTACCATTTATTCAATAGGGAGTCCTTTCCCCATTTCTTGTTTTTGTCAGGTTTGTCAAAGATCAAATGGTTGTAGATGTGTGGTATTATTTCTGAGGGCTCTGTTCTGTTCCATTGGTCTATATCTCTGTTTTGGTACCAGTACCATGCTGTTTTGGTTACTGTAGCCTTGTAGCATAGTTTGAGGTCAGGTAGCGCGATGCTTCCAACTTTATTCTTTTGGCTTAGGATTGTCTTGGCAATGCAGGCGGATTTTACATATTCTTTTAGTGCTTCTGGATACCAGCTGACTACAGGGGTACCTGCCCCACTAAGTCATGCAGTCATCACTACAGTGATTCCCACATCATCCTCAGGCTCAAGTGGCTGCAGGGTGAATGTGACTGGGCACAGATGGTCAGAGAGAAATGGAGTTGTTATGCAGATGAGCATATGAAAAAAATAGTGACCCACCCCCCTGAAGCCTGTGCCCAGCACTGCTCCCCCAGGCCTCCAGACTGGGGGACTGCAGAGGAAGGCCTGTTCTTTCATATCCCTTTCCCCTCTTGGTCAATATTGCACCTCCAAACAGCTAGGGAGTAATGAGGTGGGAGCCAGAAGGACTGCTAAAAAGTATTATCAGAGAACATGGTTTTGTGCAACAAATATGCAAGAAATGGAATTACGACCTTGTATTCTCCAGTCACACAAAAAAGGGGACACTTGTGGAATCTGTCATTCTTTCTCTGTGTTTGACTGACAGACGATATTGAAGTGGCTTGATGATGAAAGGAGTGCTTAAGACTCAATATCATAACTTTTAGTTCATTTTCAGTTATATTCAAAACTAGAGCATTATGTATGATAGGTAATCTCTACAACATACTCCTTCAGCAAAAGAGAATAGAAGCAACGAAACACAGGGGTAGCAGAGGGATTCCTTGCTCTATGCTTTGCAGGCAGAGCACCAGCCATCTCTTTGTTCTTTCTGCCCATTTTTCAGGTGATTGGGAGGAAGGCCTGAGAGGAACATGGGTCTTCTCTGTGAGTGACTCTTTCCCACAGTCCCTCCTTTTATTAAAAGCTCTGTAAATTTCTCTGCAAAGCAACCATCCTTTATTTTCAATGGCTTCTAGATCTCACTTCAACAAACAGTAAAGAAGGAGTGTGGTAGAGGGAAGAAGAAGACAAAAGGATGACAGAGTTAAGAGGGACAGAAATGAAAAGAGCATTCATTCAGTCTATTCTCTCATTATTGTACCCTGGAACCTTGGAAGATTCTTTTCTGAGTATTCTTTTCATTATGATGCTAGGAAAATGATAGACTGGAAAAGCCAGAAATTCTGAAATTCTATAAAACATGATCTCATCAATAATATATGCCTTCCCTACAACTTGGAGAAAATAAAATATTAAAATGTCTAATTTTAAAGAGGAAACAAGGCGTGTGCTGTAATATTTTTCATCCAATATCAATGCTCTTGTGCATACATAATGTGTTCCAGTGATTTCCACGGTTTCTTCCCTGACTGCCTCCCTGACTTGGATACCTATTCCTCTATTAGAAGAGAGGAGCCCTGGGCTCTCAGCCTAACACAAAACATGCCCAGGGTTCGGGGTGTTGTTCACAGGATATCATTATTTTTAGTTTGGATGTCCTCCAAGTACTTTCTTTAAGCTACCTTGGGGCTCCTCCTCCCCGTCATTTTTTCATGCTCCCTTGTATAGTCAAGGTGTTGGCTTCACATTGCTCATCTGCAGCACTAAAACAGGCTCTCCACTTGCTCTGAAATACAAGACTGGTTATGAAAAAGAGATTATAAAAAGCTAAAGGATTCAGGTAGGTTTCATACTATTCCAGCTCAAGGGAAATGTTAATGCGTCTTGATGGGACATCATTAAGTCTTTATGATAGCATAAAAGCAAAGTAGGACTGATAAGTGAGACATAATATCCTTCGGATCAAATTTGGAAAGCTGGTCTTCAGGAACTCTAGTATTTCAGCTGGAAAATGTGCACATACAGGATCATTTATCATTCTTGTGTGTTTTATCATTCCCCCAAAATATTAAGAAAAAAAACCCTATTATAAAGAATAATTTAATATGTTTCTTGTTTAGCTGTCTGAAAAAATACAATTAATATAGTCTTAAACATACTTATTGACATCAAATTACATCATATTAGAAATCTTAGGTACAAATGACTTTCAGACTTAAGGATTATTGGCTCAAAAGAAGACCAGACACTATCTAATCCAGTGGTTTCAAACAGATTTTTGAAGAACCCTGGAACTATATTGACGTACCTCAGAGGCTCTGGGATAAGGGCAGGAAAGAGGTGGCTAGATACCGAATAAACAGAGTCTGAGTGCTTTAGTTTGCTTCAACTGGAAAAGTTTCATTTTTACCTGTTTTATACTGTCTCATAGTCTGACATTAAAACAATTATATACTTACTGATTGAAACTATCTCCTCTTTATTTTTAAAAATATCATCTTTTTGTCTTTTGAAAAAGATTAAGTAAAATATAATCATATTGTAAAAAATCATATAAAGTGTGTATTTTAAAACAATAAAAGTATCATACATCATATATATTTTGTAATTGAGGGGTTATTTTTTGGTAACAATTACTTATATGTATCACTAAATACTACAGACTCCCCACACTGCCAGACTTTTATGTCATAATTTTTCTCAACTGAAGATTGCATTATCATATCTACTAAATTAACATCCTAAATTACTTACAATAAATATGCATGGATGTGCACCTGTGTATTGGCCATGCAAATTAGCCTATGCAAATATGCCTATGGATTAAAATGAATCAGGGTATAGAACTAAATCAAATCAGTTGGTCAATTTAAATTTTAATAAATTCTACTACTTATGTACATTTAGGTTAAATTATCATTGTGATTTGTGAGAACTTTGCACCTCATAAGGCTTCAGATACCCTGAGCTGTGGGAGCAGACTGTTAGGGGCAATATTAAATGCATTGCTGATGGAGTCACTAAAAAAGTTAATGAAGTTGATGTTATAAAAAGGAAACAAGAAGAAAATAAACATGTTCATGGAAAAGTACCTTAAAAAAGGTGCTATGATGCAAGCTGATGAAAACAAATTAAATGTACACTGTTCTTGCAATCCAGAAGTTGATCAACTGACCAGTTCAGGCTTCAGAGAACAATTATGAATAAAATTATAAGTAATTACATAGGTGGAAGGACATTTCAGAATCAAAGGATAACAGATGCAAGAGCTGAAAGTGATACCGGTAATTATAAGTAGTATTTAAAACCCAAATGCCTAGAAAGGCATTTATAACCTGATTCCATGAAGTGGCTTGGGTGGAAAGACCACTGAGCAGGATGATTATGATAAAGTGTAAACAGTCTAGACAGGCTAAAAGGGATAACTTTCATCAGGTTGAGCCCGCTGTAACCATTCAGAAACTATGTTACTAATGATCGAATTTGTCAAGAAAATTTAAATACAAATCCCCTGATATTTTTAACTGGGTACTTAATGAATAAAATAGAACAAAACTCTAAGGACTAAATAAAACATATATATGACTTGCCATCATTGACACATATGCTCTCAGAGTTTATTGTTGAGGGAACTGAGTTCCAGAGAGGTCAACAGTACCCAGAGGCTCCCGAGCGGTCATTCACAGCTTTGTTTTCAGATCTTCTCATCCCTAAACAACTTGGAAACCTTCCCTCTGTCTCACTTCTCATGTCATCTCTTTATTGCTGGAGGCTGAAATGATTGTCAGTTGTGAAGGCTAGCTCCTCAGTTTCAGCCTAATGACATTTTGGGCAGCTCAGTGGTGGCCCTGCCACAAATGAGCCACTGCCTTTGCCCTTTCCAACTTTTGCTTATTCCCCTTCTCTTGATGGCCATAACATCAGCACTCTTCTTGGGCCAGGACTAATCCATCAAGACCTTGAGGAGCAAGAGGTTACTTCTCCCTGCCAACTCCTTCTCCTATACAAATTCCAGAAAAATCATGCCCTCCCTCCTATTAAAAGAGCTACAAGTTATTTTAAAGGTTTAGGTCAGAACATATTCCAATGGCATTCATTTTTCATTTCTCCTTCATGTGCCCAGTTTTGAAATTGTTCCACTTTAAAAATATTTTTATTTTGCTATTTTAGTTTCTACTTTTTGGCCGACATTCATTTCTGTCAAGAGGAAAGAAGCAGAAAAGCGGTGTTGTACGTGTCAGATGGAAGGAATCTGCTAAGTGTCATTGAAATAAAAGACAATGACCTATATTCTGCAGCTGTTATGCATGAGCACGCTATCCTCAAGAATAGGGTTAGGGCTAGAGTAAATTATTCCTGAGAAATAGCTTATGCAAACATTGCAATCTCCAAATACTCTCTAATAAAAATTAAGCAAGCTTCTTTTTAAAAATCTAATTTCTAAGTAAATGGGTGTCTTGCCACTGAGAGTAACCTCAATGGAAGTAACCTTGTCATGTCTTGCCAACTGAACAGCATTATAGCTTATCAATATGGACGGCAAAGTTCTGCAGCAAGTTCCTCCTGCAAAAGGAAAACACTCTGGTTGACGAGGAGAATGAAGCATCGTGTGTGGGTTCTTATTAGGATAATGTCAATTGGGAATTTACACCTAACCTGAGGAGGTGAATGAGGACAATCAAGTATTCTAAAGATATCTATAAAGTTATCCTGTGAACTCTTCATGTGATGTGAAGTTAAGAGAATGGATTCAATAGGACTTTAACCCATTCAAAAAAATTTACGCTTTTTACTCATTGGGAGTTCTCCAAGAAGACATTAAGAACTAACATATCTGGGGTCATGCTAGGTACCAAGAACCAAAAGCAATGCAATATCATCTGCCACTTTCAGGTGTAAAAGTAAACTGCAATCAATCAAATGAGAAGACAAGCCACAGACTGGGAGAAAATATTTGCAAGAGACATATTTGATAAAGGACTGTGTTACAAAACACACAAAGAGCACTTAAAGCTCAGCGATAAGAATACAAACAAGCAAATTAAAGATGGGCCAAAGACCTTAACAGAAACCTCACCAAGGAAAATATACAGATGGCAAATAAGCATGTGAAAAGATGCTCCACATCATACGTCATCAGGGAAATGTAAATTACAATAAAAATAAGATACTACTATATACACATTAAAATAGCCAAAGTCCTGAACACTGACAACATCAAATACAGGAAACTCATTCACCGCTGGTGGAAATGCAGAATGGTGCAGCCATATCAGAGGACAGTGTAGCAGTTTCTTAGAAAATAACATATTCTAAAACATATGATCCAGGAAATGTGCTGCTTGGTATTTACATAAATGAATTAAAAACTAATGAGGACACTAAAACCTGTCGGGGATATTTATGGCAGCTTTATTCATAATTGTCAGAAAGTGGAAGAAATCAAGATGTCCTTCAGTAGGTGAATGGATAAACTGTGGTACATCCAGATAATGGAATATTATATAACACTAAAAAGAAGCTATCAATCCATGAAAAGGCAAGAAGAAAGTTTAAATGCATATTACCAAGTGAAAGAAGCCACAAAACTTATGATTCCAACCATGACATTCTCGAAAAGGCAAAACTGTGGAGATAACAAAAAGATCAGTGGTTGCCAGAAGCTGGGTGATAAATACATGAAACACAGAGGATTTTTCAGGCAGTGGAAATACTCTGCGTCTACCATAATGGTGGAGACATGTCATTACACATTTGTCCAAGCCTGTAGAATGTACAACACCAAGAGAGAACTCCAATGTAAACTACGAGCGTTGGGTGATTATGAGTTGTCAATGTAGGTTCATCAGTGGTTACAAATGTACCACTTTGATGGTGGATGCTGACAGGGGAAAAGGCCATGCAGGGGTGTGGGCAAGGGGTGTGTAGAGTATCTGTCTACCTTCCTCTCAATTTTGCTGTGAGCCTAAACCTTCTCTTAAAAAAAAGTTTTTAAAAAATTCAAGTACAACATACAAGGAAGTATTTTGACAAGATGGAAAATATTATCAAGTACTGGCATGCTTGATATTTCAAATGTGATTTCCTTTGATTGGCTTTGCCTGGGGAGATGTCCTTTACTAGGATGATAACATAAGGGCAGAGGGTGGAATTTGGCACAGAGAAAAGTCAGGATAGGGCAGGGAAGAGGAGACCATAGGCACTGAAGGCATTGAGCCCTCAAACCGCAGGGTTATATCACCTGTGGTCACATGCATTCACATGAGGCTGATTGGGGGAGTGAGATAAACCTTCCCCAAAGAGGAGTGGTAGAGACTACAGTCTAGTCCTATTTTTGCTACAAAGTGGTTATTCTTTAAGAATATTTCATATTGGAAGATTGAATTATACAGAAAAGTAAAATGTGATATTATATAAAATGTACTCATTTAGGAGACAGATAAGAAGGTTAAAATATAGATCCTTCCCACACAAACACACACTACTCCACAGTCTAGAGGGTGGCCCTTGGAGATGCTTTAATTTGCCTCTCTTTTCCATTTGACTTATCAATAGGTGGGCAATGCAAGCATTAGGAATAATTCTCATTGAGGCCTCAGTAAGGGAGCAGTTCCATAACTCCATGCCATTCCAAGCAAGGTCCTGCACACATATATGCATCCTCTCAAAGTGAAAGCAGTTCTGTTCAAATATTGCAAGAGCAACTGAAGGGCAATCAGACACAACTGTGAGGGTTCTGCTCTTGCACAGGATCCCAAAGATAACTCACTCTGGCTGAACTGGGCTTGGTTTTCTTGGCTTAAATCTGCAAGGCTGTCTCCTGTTGGATAACTCGGTTTCTGGCAAGAGGCGATGGTTTTCAGCCACACTCGTAAAGACTTAGAGCTTCAAGCAAGAGAACATAACTGAACCAATATCTCTGAAATTGCTCTTGAACCAAAAATAATCCCTCGTAAGCTTGACTGACATACACTGCATTATCACGTTGGAATATAAGCCCCCTGAGAACAGGAGATGTGTTCACTTGAGTCGTTGTTGTGAATTACAGATTGAGTATAGTCAGCATATTGTATGTGTTCATTACATACTTCTTAAAATCATGCTTTAAATATTCAGCATATTTATTTAAATTAAATTAATGCATTAAATGTTCAGGATATTTATTTAAAATTCTCATCCTGGGGCATTGAATTTTAATTTAACTATAGATTTTTTCATAAGTAGCCAGGCTTCTCTCTCCCTCCATCTTCTGCATACATAAAAGAACACTATTGTAGATAAACACTTGCTGTAATCAAACCCTAGTGTCCTACGGAAATTAAAATGTCCTGAATATTTTTGCCTTCTGAGCTGTCTGGGAAAGTGGGTATTGGTATCTTCAGAGGGACATAATTGTTAAACCACTGAATGGAACATCCCATGCTTAGTTATTGTTTACTCAGAACGGAAAAACTTCTCTAGGACACATTTGCAGTAAGAGATTTGTTAGTATTACAAACACTAATGAGTATTACAAAAATCTCTGGATCTCCCTCCAAAATGTGAAGGAAAGGCTCAAAGAACATTTTTCATAAACATACTCACTTCAAAGCCTGTAATCAATAGAAAGTCTACACTCAGTCACATACAACTTTAAAAATTTCAATATACTCAGATGTATAGCTTTAGGTCTGCCTCTCTAATGTCTAGAAATTCCAATAAAATAAATTTTATAGACAGTGATCAATTTAAAATATGGAAATTATCAAAGTTGAAGCTTCTATTTAGCCTAGCAAATAAAATTTGGCCTCCTGTTGTCACCAGGTTGGGAAATCACAAAAATGATTATTTCTCTTTTTTTTACCTAAAGTATGTGTGATTGATTTGATGTAAGTGCCTTAACTACTAAGTGAATTAAATATTATTAGCAAATTTATCAAGTAACTTTGAGAAGGAGAAGAAATACTGTGTCAAATTAAACAATATAAATTCAAAATAAATCCATGGATATATTAATCAAGAATTTGAGAACTAACTATAAGCTAAGCATTACAGGTACTACATAGCTAGGTATTACACATGAGGCAGATTGTCAAAGATACGTGGTTCCTGCCTTACACGTCTTACAATCTAGTGGTGGAGATAGAAGTCAATAAAATAATGGCATAAATGTAAAATTTCAAAATGTGATAAGTACTCTGAGGGAAAAGTATATGATGTACAGACGACATCTGGGCTGGAGGGATGCAAGAGAGATGTTCCTGATACATTAATGCTGGAACTGAGATCTCAGGGATGTGCAGGAAGGAAGTGGTGCTAATCAGGTGGGCGAGTTGGACAGGAGGGAGAACACAGCACAAGTAAAGCCCTGTAGCAGGAGAAAGCTTCTGCTTTCTGCGAAGATGTGAAATTGGCTAGTGCTGCAAGAGCGGAGAGGATGAGGTAGATGAGGTTTTTGGTGTGGCTAATAGACTGGGAGGTCACAGGGCCCTGAGGTCATGGTAGAGATTTTGATCTTTTATTCTCAGAACAATGGGAAGACTTGGAATGTTTTAAGCATAGGTGATTTGTATTGTGAGAAGAGGACTCTGCTGCTTGCAATCTAGAGAGTGGACTGGAGCAGAGCAAAAAAAATAATAATTTGAAAAATAATTGAAGAGGGTTTTTTCTTGTTTTTTTTTTTTTTTTTTCTGAAGTCAAGATAAATTGTTGTAAGAGTTTGTACTGGAGTGGTAGCAGTGATTGCACAGAGAAAGAGAAGTACTTGGATTGAGCAGCATTTAATAAGTAAAAGATGTAGGGTTTAGTCATACATTGGATATGGGGGATAAAAAGGGAGGAGCCAAAAGTATCTTCAGAATGAAAAAGGCTAAAGAACTCTGAGATGCTGACATGGGTTGAATTGTGTCCTTCCAAAAAAGATATATTGGAGTTCCAATGCCTGGTCCCTCAGAATATGACTTTATTTGAAGATGCGGTCTTTACAGAGGTGCTTATGTTAAAATAAGGCCATTATGGTGGGCCCTAATCCCTGATACCTGATTGGATTCAGTGGCGGGCAGGCATAGCGGCCAGACCGTGGGAAAAGACACAGGAAGGAGATGGCCTTGCAGAAGCCAAGGAGAGAAGCCTAGAATAGGTTCTTCCCTCACAGCTTTTAGAAGGAACCAAACATTCTGACACCTTGGTGTCAGACTTCAAGCTTCCCAAACAGTCAGATTTCTGTTGTTTAAGCCTCCCCATTTGTGCTATGTGGTTATGGTAGGCCTAGCAAACCAATACAGGTACATGTAGCCTAAGTGAGTTATTCTTTTCACAACAGACACATGCATAAGAGGTCATAGAGAGTTGTTGCATACCCTTCACCCAGTTTCTCTTAAGGTCAACATCTTACAAAACCAAGGAAAAACAGTCAAAACCTAAGAAATGAACATCGGTAAGTTACTATTGACTAAAATGCTGTCTCTATTCAGCTTTCGCCAGTTTTTCTACTAATGCCTTTTTCCTGTGCCATGATCTAACTCAGGATCCCACATTACATTAAGTTCTCATATTACCTTAGTCTCTTCCTGTTTCAGATAGTTTCTTAGTCTTTCTTAGTTTTTCATGATCTTGACAATTTTGAAGACTGCTAGACAGGTATTTTGTTGAATATCCTGAAATTGGTTTGCCTGACTTTTTTTTTTTCTTTTGATTATAGTAGGGTTATAGGCGTAGAGGAAGAATACTAGACAGGCAGCATGCCCTTCCCATCCCATCCTATTAGAGTTATATGATACCAACATGCCTGTTACTGGTGACATTAACCTTGATAACCTGGTCAAGATAATGTTTGCTAGATTTCTCCATTGTAAAGTTGCTAATAGTTTTTCTTCTCCATACACTAATTCTTTGGAAGCAAGCTTCTATGTTTTGCACACATTCAATACAAGGGGAAATTTAGATTATATTTTACTAGGTGAAAAGAAAATAGTCTTTGGTGTACCTCTAGTTTTTGAAATTATATATATATTTTTTTCTACTGGCTTGACCTACCCAGCAATAGTGCACTAAAATAGGAAACGGTATAATCCAACCAGCCATCAGAGCAGACCTTCTGAATCCTAAGTATTGCTTTTAGATTGCAAGAAAATTACTAATGAACAAAAGGCAATGTAGAAATTGCAAGGCACAGGAGATCAACTGGGGGGCTCTGGAAAATCAACTGCACAGAAAATATTTACAAATATTGCCTATGACTCAGCAGATTAAGGTCAGCATATGTTTTTAGATGACAGCGCCTTCAAAACCAGACCAAATTATTTGCTAATTCCTGACAGACTTGGCGAGGCACAGCATAATTATTGAGGGAAATTCACGAAGTGGTGGTGAAAAAAAGACATGAAATCCACAAATTTTGCTGGGTAAGGAGGTGTCCCTCATGGTTCACCTCTCACAAAGGTTGAACAGTACTTTGTATCCTGTCAAGAGTGATTTGCAACAGTCACCTTAACTGTTGAAAGCACCCAGCAGTCCAGGACAGGATGGTGGAGACTTAGACATCATCATTACAAGCATCTCCTGGTGTTGACAGGGAACCAAGGCCCAGAAAACTTCGCAGGCACTCTCAAGTTTACAGAAAAATGTATTGGTCCAGGAGGGACTAGTGTGAAGATTCCTAACTTTACTCAAGTGTTTTTCCAACTGTCTCCTGTTCTGTCTTATTTTAGGCTTCAGCCTGAACCCAGAAACAAGATTCAGAGGGTTGTACAGCACCTGGTCCAGAAGAGCTATGCAAGCCAGGTGAATAGAGTCTTAAATGATGATGATAATATGCATATAAACTCCACTCTACTTTCAGTTTAAATTAAACTCTTTGTATTCATACAGATTGCAGAAATCTGTTACAAGATGGCTCAGATTTACAGAATTTAGCTTTGCCTTAGGTCAAAACTTGCTCCCAAAAACTTAACTCAAAAAGTAAGAAGCACTAGAAGCTAGACAACATATGATCTATCCAGCATCCAGCATATATTTTATTCTTATTTTTCAGGACCACAAGATAAATAAAAACTGTCCATATAAACACTTACAAGTGATATCAATTATTCTTCCTTTTTATACTTTTACATTATTTTTCAATAGGGATTTGCCAATAAAAGTCCTTTTCCTGTGAGAACTCTTGAAATATCTACTTGAGCTTAGATAGTCAGATTTACATTTTAAAAATGAGAATAGGAGCAAACAGAATAACTAGTTCATTTCAAGTACCAAAAAATGTTTGGATAATGTGTTAAATTATCAAACATGATGACATGAAGAAATCTTAGATAGTTCAGAGATTTGAGTGCATATTTTTAAAACCAAATCAAGTCATATTGCATATCTTTTACCCTGCTAAGGCAAGTCATATTCTGAGCTCAGGACAATTCCTGAATGTCAGTCATCTGCATATGCTTGGACATCTAAGAGTTCACTGAATGAGTTATATTTCTATAACTTTGCATCTATCCACATCCTCGAAGAAGGGAATTTAGACAGGATGATGATAAATAATTATCTTCCTTTTGCTGGTTAAATTAGCTGGGTGTGGAACTTACTTTCCTTCTTCCTACTCTCCTTCTCCCTCTCCCTCCCTCATCTCCTTCTTTGGCATCTTCCCCATCACCACCACCTGCACCATCACTTTCTTCAGCATCTTCCTCTATTTTCATGCCCTGCTATTATTCCTCCTCCTTCTCTTTCTTCTGATCCACCTACTGATTTAAGACCAATTCCAAGCAATCCAGTATTGGAATGGGAGGAGAAATGGCATAATTCTTCTGTACCTGAATGGCCTAAGGAGACTTTGACATCTGGAAGGCTCCACCAAAACTCTGAAGCTGTTTTTACAGTATGTTGTAAATATAAAATGCCAATCCTTCAGGTCTCATTCAGTGTGCTTTGAGGTTACCTTGAGGTCTCATTTTTCTTTTTTTCTTGAAGTTTATTTACGTAGAAGCACACTTCGGAAGCAGAGTGTGATTATAATTCTGAAAATTCTTAAAATCATTTAATGTCTGTTGCCAAGGTAACAAGATATGGGGCAGATGAAAAGAACAGGGACCACTGATTATTTTGAAATTCTCAAGTTGTATGAATGGTGTGCAATAATACAGCACTAATTAAAGTATGTAAAGGCCTTGACCCACATTTTAGGCTACTCAAATGTTTCCTCAGACTTGGTAATATTTAACAATCACTAGTACATCCGTTTTCAGTACCCTGGCTTAAATCAATTTTGCTTCTTCCATATACTCATCTAAAACTTGTTATATGATCTCTACAAGCTTTACCTAAGACCTTGCCCACTTTTACTGGTTTTCTCTTTTAACTACATTGTAATTGAGCCACTCAATTCTAAGTATATTAATCATAGACAATAACATAATACTCATATATATTGCAGAATATACCAAAGGCTGGCATATGTATCCAGAAATCACAGGTTATAAAAAAAGCAAGTAAACATAGATCTAACATTCATTTATCTCAGTATGAAGAAAATATGTGAGAGTGTCAAAGTTGCAACTTTTCTTCCACCATAAAGTGTACACTACTACTGAAAGCATTAAATGATATTATATTTTATTATATTCCAATAATTATACTATACAATGAATATCAACACATGTACCTTAGATACCAGCATACTCCAGAAATAAGAATCAATGACATTTCCTAACAACATGAAATGTGATAGTTAGGGACATTTTGATTTTAATGGTAAATTGTACACTTGATCAACCAGGTTCCACCTGTTCTAATGAATGTATAGCAGATAAATAGGATTATAAAAGTATTATTATCATGATTCTCATCACTTTAGTGAATACATCATTATGAAATAACTTCATGGTACACTCATGAATAATAAAAACTCACGCTTCTTCAATTTCAAAGCATATAAAATTATAGATTTGGAAATTCAAGACATTCATTAAATTTGAGAGAGTCATATTCAAACTAGTGCATAATGTTTGTGTATATTTGTAGCACATTTGTACCAGATAGTCAACAAAAGAAAATATATATGTCCATTAAAAAAAAAGATTCAAATTCAAATAAGTGACTAAAATACTGGAAAGCCATAAAGGAAGAATGGCAGTCACTTTATTTGATATAAAAACTATGACTTATAAATGCATTCCCATGTTTAGTAATTAAGACCAAGGGCTCAAGCATCTGCAGGTGGCATTGAAGGAGTGTCCAACAAGTGCATGCTGACTCTCATGGGGTTCACTGGGGGTCAAGGATCCCTCTGACACAAGCAAGAAAGGGTTCCTTAAAACTCCACTCAAGGCGAGAGCAGCCAGGGTTTCTTAGAGCAGACTCTACAACTTCAAGATTTGTTTCAAAGGGACATTATAGTGTGAGCATGGTGAAAATTTGTGTGGAGGATAGAGGTGGTGAAAGAATTGAATGAATAGTAGTAAAGTCTGGATAGAAAGAAGTTTTCTCATCTTTGCTAGGTTCTGTACCTCAAAGGAAGAGACAGAATATTTCTGTTAAGAATTTAGAGCAAAAAACCTACAAAGAGCTCAGACTTGTGAAGGGAGTGGTAGAGTGAAAAAGAGCAATATACTAGGAGTTATGAAGACTGTCAGGTTTTAGCCTTGATTTGGCAACTAGCAAGTTTGCTAAAAAAAAAAAAAAGGAAGAAAATGTGCAAGTCACATCACCTTCTTATGCCTCAGTTGTATCATCCGAAAAATGAAGAGGCTTGAGCTTTCTGCTATCGAATGTTGCCTTTGGTTCTACCACACTTTGATTCTAAAACAAAAGTACCAGGAAGTCTTTGAGGGCTGCTATTATCTTTGTTCCTTTCATTTCCTTGTGGGGCCCACAGTTCCTTGCTCATTGAGAGCTGGCAAATGAATGAGCAAGACTCAAACCTCCTACAAAGCTACATCCCATGACATTTCTAAGTGTGGGGCTCCACCTTCTTTTTTTTCCCCCCCTCTGCCTAACTTTGAAGGCCATTTACCTCATTCTCTCATCTCTATTTGTTCCATATCCCTCATCTTCTCGTGTATAGAAACCTGAGTTTCTTACATAGATTGCCTTTCCCATTATTATAATAAAAAGGCCAGTGCCTAAGTGCAATAGGATCTCTTTCTTAGTTCTCTGTCTTTGTTTCAGATACCATCAAGACTCCCCAGGTGGTCCTGAGACAACTCTATAAGCCAGAAGCTTGTGGCTTAGAAGGGCAGATTCCCAACACTTGACATAGCTTGGGTATAGAAGAATAAAAATAAAATGTCACAATTAATTGATTTCAGTAGTCTCTAGGAGCTTCTATCTATCTGCTTGTGCTAACAAAATTTTTCATCAGGCAGATATGAAGTCTTTAAAAATTTCTCATAATCTGGCTTTGATCAGGGAAGGCAAAAAACAAAAAATTAAAATTGCTAATGTGTATGTATCTATGAATTAATCCTTAAAATATTCAGTGACTCACATAGGTTAGAAGTTTTCCCCTCTGAATGTGCCTCATTGGACTCAGAAGACACAGTTTATTTGCAAGAAGGGCCCATTATAGTGTTTTCCTGAGTAGATCTCAGAGCTGATTCTCAGTGGTGTCTGACTCTGCCAATTATCCTCCTACTAACTTCTATCTAGGTAGCAGAGGAAAGAGCACAGGTGAGGAGTGGGTGTACATTCCGGTTATATCCTAGAACCAGTGGGCTGTCATGAATTTGACATTTATTGAAGGCACCAAATCTCATTGAGTCTCCTATCCTAGCTACCCTGCCTCTGGAAGAAAAGGCACTTCAAGCTGTAATCATGGAGAAATAGGAAGAACATTCAAAACCAGAATTCGCTTTCCTTGTCTGTAATTTTCTACTTTTCTTTTTACTGCTAATGCTAGTAATTAATAAAAGTATTTGTATTTGAGTGAGCTTTCTGTTTCTCCTACATTGTTGACATTGGCTTTAAGATTTGACAGTCTCTCCTATTTGTGAGGGGCAAGAATAACACCACAAGGTGCCATGGCTTAAAAGGAAAGGGAAAGACAAACAAGGACAAGGAAAAAGGCAAAGCAAGAATAAAAATTCAAGTCTCAAGACTAAAAGAAGCTTATTATAACTAAGGATGATTTAATCAATAATACTACTTTTCTTGACTTATCAGAATTTATTATTTCAGCTTCAATAGATGTGTATAAATTACTTGTCTCTGAAAACATATTTCCCCTAATTGCAAATTTCCCTCACTATATAAAAGGACGTTCAAGGGCATGCCATGTGAGTTTTAAGAGAACACCTGTGACAAATAGCTTATGATCAAATATTATTATTTATCCTAAATAAATTATTTTATTGCTGTTAACTTTTGTTGGGTGATCCTTATGCATTCTCTATAATGAAGTTGTGTTTGATTTTTACAGCAACCCTATGTTGGCATATTATTATTATTCCCACCACTTTCCAGGTGATACCACTGAAATTCAAGTTTACATAGTCCCTGCAAAGCCACACAATGAGTTGGAACTAACTATTCAGTCTGTATGATGCAGAAGCCAGTGGTCCCAATGACTACCTCACATTGTGAAAGACAGGCCTGTGGGTTTTCTATGACAGATAATTTGTGCAATATAAGGTCATGAGATGAGAACTGGTAAGAAGTCAGGAAATATTAATATAAGACTAGGTTCCAGTGTGTGTTCATTATACAATGCTCACTAGATCTTCAGTTTTCCTCTCTGAAATGGGTATAATTATTTGGCCTACCCAACTCCTGAATTGTTGTGAAGGCCTAATGCGATACAGACATATTATCACTTAGGAAACTAAAAAGTTACACAAATATAAATATCATTGTTTCAATGTTATAAGGAGTTGTGTTAATATCCTAGTTTCTTAAATGATGGACAAAGATGCAAGTATGAGCAGAACTGTTTCACAGATTCAAAGAGAAATAAAGGAGATAATGCAATGAGATAAACAAGAATCATTGGAGGGAAAAAAATAAGAGACAGCTCTGTGGGCTTCCCACAACAGATGGAGCTCAGGGAGACCAAACATAGACCAGAAGTGGAGTCTATCTCATAAATCTATGGGAGTCAGGCTTCCTTGGGCAAGACAGAGAAGCAAGTTGATGGGGGCAGAAAATAATTTGAGACTTTCTGGACTCAGTCTATGTTTCCTAGGATACAGAAAAATATAAATCTGTCTGTCAAATCTCACATAATAATAAGTACATTTTCATCTCAGTATCTGCAGGAGATTGGATCTGGGATGAATACCAACATCTGTGTATGCTCAAGTCCTTCATATAAAATGGCATAGTATTTGCATATAATCTATGCACATCCTCCAGTATACTTTTATATCATCTCTAGATTACTTATAATACTTAATGCAATGTAAATGCTATGTAAATAGTTGTTATACTATATTTTGTAATTTGAGTTGTATAATTATTTTTATTGTTTTTGTTTATCCAAATACTTTCCAGCCATGGTTGGCTGAATCCATGAATACAGCACCCATGAAATCAGAGGCCTAACAGTATTGTATGCAAATGAAAAAGTGAAATAAACATGGGAAGGGGTTGGAAATAAGAGGGCAGTCCAAGTCTCCTTCCTGAATAAGGTTTTATGTACATCACTGTGAATGTAATTAATTTTCTGCTGGTGAACATTAGTTCATAATTGTCACTTCCATGTTTCCATTTACTTTCTCCTTAATCCTTTGAGATACAGATTCTGACCCAAGCAGAATGAAATCTTACTTTTTTCCCATTTCTTCAACTGTGACATCTCTGAAAACTAATTTCTTTCCCTCCTAACCTTTGAAGGAGGGTGTCACAAAGGCTTACTTGTGGTCCCTGTGCTCTTTGTCCTGGACACACTTGACTTTCAATATGTGGTCTCCACTTCAACCTTGTTACATTTTCTGAGCACCATTTCTGCTTCTCCCTGAGCCTACTATCAGTGTTCTGCTATTACCTAAAGCTTGTCTTACAAAATTTTCTCCCTTGTCCCATAAAATAGCTCTGATTTTTGGCTTTTCTTCATATTTTCAGTTATGCCACCATTTTCCCAATCAGCTAAGGTCAAACAATATAGGTTGATTATATCAAAAAAATTAGCCCCTTTGACACAACTGAGATAATTACATTGCAGTCGAATCAATCTCATACCTAACCTGTGCATCATAATTAACCCCTTATCCTTGGCCCCACAAAGTGAAATTATTACCATAGCTGCTCTATTATTTCTGTGCAGAATTTCTTCCATCCACCTGTCTATTCATCCTTACATTCTTTTCTCATTGCCAACACTCTAATTATAGGTCCTATAACTTCTTATTTTTGAATAACTGACAAACTTTTCTAATTAAACTTGATGCCTCTGACCTCTATGTTTCCAATGTATCATTTGCATGCTGCCAGATTAATATTTTTAAATGTTTTTCAAATCAAGTACCTCCTGTAACAAATAATACATTCATTGGCTTGTCAATCTAAGAAGACAGACCTCACCCAGATATTTTAATTCTGTGTGTCATTTTTTGCAACATTTTCTTGTATTATACCCCTACTCAAACCCTTAGGATCTCTCAAAATGTTTTTCACTGCCTTTCCACATGACTTATGCTTTCCTGCTTTTTGGCCGTCCATTTCATGGAGGGTCCCACCATTCATTTTCTGTGCCTATAACCTTTTATTAACTTTAAGGCAATATGCCTCTTATAAATTTTAAGCCCTGTGTTCATTACCTTCCACTTGCTCATCTATAGCATCTATAGCTATAACCATTACGTATATACTATGTGTGTCTAAATTAGTGTGTAATGTACAAAAATAAATGCATATTGTTAAACAAGAATAATTTGCCTCAATGAGTCCTATAATGATATAAGTGTAGGTCCTGGAAGCCTTATCTTGTAGCTCACTCTCACCTTGAGAAAACACGTAGACATTTCATCATGACCTGAAGGTCAACCTACTCAGGTTCATGGACAATAGTCCTATGTAAACAAATTCAAATGTCTCTTCTTATCTTCTTGCCCATCCATCAAGCTAAGAATCCCTAAGCTGCCACAGATGCTCCCTATAGCCACCTTCCATGTTTAGTGTTGGTAACCTTGGCAACAATAGTCTCACTTCCTTTCACCTGGTGAGAGAAATGCTGGTGCTAGATCATAACCTCGAGGCAGCAGGAAGACAGTGTTGGACCTCAACCTGCCTCCTTTGAGAAGCAACTACAGAGCCGTTTGCCGAGCAAGGCACCTGCTGTTGGACAGGTGCCCAGTGCCAGGGAGTGTTTGTCAGCACATGAGACAGCGCTCTGCCAGAAATCAGTGAGGCTCCATGTTTCCATCCATAAGTTAAGTTGCAAATATAGCAGAAACAGGCACAAATATAGGACTAACCCTGCATGTGGCTGGGGGTGGTTGGAGGATGAGAAGGAGAAAGACAAAAAAGGACACAGCAGACTATGAGGAGGATAGCCCTCCACATGACAGTGGGAATCAGAAAACATGGGTTTAAATGTGGGTTTTGCAATCATTTCACAATAAGTTCCATTTCTCAGGAATAAAGTTTTAATCTGTTAAAAAAAACAGGATTGCTTTAGATGATCTTCTGGGTTATTTTCAGTTCTTATATTTATATGGTTCTAGGAAGAAAAGTTTCAGAGAAAAGACAGAAGGAGAGAGAGTAAGCTTTTGACTGGTACTGGATAGATTTACCTATCTATTCATTCTTACATCTTCCTTTCAGTATGTTAAGAAATTCATCAAGAACAGCTGCACACTGGCCAACATGGTGAAACCCCATCTCTATTAAAATGAAAAATTAGCCAGGTGTGGTGGTGGGCACCTGTAATGCCAACTACTCGGGAGGCTGAGGCAGGAGAATTGCTTTAACCCGGGTGGCAGAGGTTGCAGTGAGCCAGGATCACACCACTGCACTCCAGCCTGGGCCAGAATGAGATTCCGTAAGAAAAAAAAAAGAAAAAAGAAAAAAGAAAAAGAAAAGAAAAAGAAACAGCTGCATAAATTCCCACTCTTTTTCTTCTTTTTTTATCTTCGCCCTTTCCTTCCTTTTTTTTTTTTTCTTTATTTCCTGTTTCTTTGCAATACTAGCCTCTGCCACCATCAGAAGCTCACCAGGAGCTCTGGTGAGCTCACCACAGATCCTTTTCAAAGCAGAACAGATACGATATTTCTGGGGTAGCCAGGAACGTGACACTGGCTAGAGTGAGGAATAACAAGAAATGAAAACATTGAATCGGATCTCACTCCTTAACCTGAGCCCAGTTCTCCTCAGAATTCTCACTGTCCCATGTTATTATTCTGTCACTACATAACACTGAGTTCTGCCGGTGCAAAAGTGACCATGATTCCTTCAGTTTATCAAGAAAACAATATAGCAGTCAGCCAAGCTGCACCACCTGTGTAGTGTCTCCTGATCTTCTCTCCTGCATTAGAAGTATTCAAGCTGAGATGGCTGACCTCACATAACCCCTGCATCTCAAAGATCCTCTGATCTCTTTTTCTGGATCAGAGGTGCTTAAGCCCTAAACATGACACTTGAAAGAAAAGGAAACCCTAATCTTAGCTCATTAGAAAAGCATTGCCTTCTCTCCCCTTTTCTGTTTATGTTTTATCCAGGGTCTCTATCTACTTGTTTAAAGTACGTGCTCTGTGTACAGGTCTTTCAGGATGCTACTAAGCTAAAGTAAAACTGATAGATTTATATTTTAAGTGGGTTTGTGAATGATGGTTTTGTGTAACTGAGGGTTAGTGTTTAGGAAATGAGGATGATATCACCAGAGTTAATGACGGTTGCTAATCCTCATGACCTAGTGACTGCCCATGAATCCTCCCAATCCCTCCTCCCTCCTCCACCATGCAGTTTTTCTGCATTTCCAGAGAAGAGGAAGAGGGATACACACACACACACACACACACACACACACTTCCCACACACTCACCTTCAGTTAGAGACAGAAGACTGTGATCAATAGACTACAGAGAGAGGAGTTTGAATAGACTTTAAGAAAAGGCATTATGGGCCAACTTGCAAACAATTCAAGACATCTGGCCACTTTAGTCTAGGAGAGCCTAGCTCTTTTCTAACAATATTCCTTCCTTCCAAATTTCCTTCCATTACTCCAAACAAGGAGAAAAATTGTATAGATTAAAAGAAATTCACTCATATATTAAATATTTGGTTTGGTGGCACTAGGCACCCATGAGTGAATTATTTGCCTTGCTCATTTACCCTTTCTATAAGACCAAGATAAGGACACTTTGGGATGTCTGTAATCAGTGGTTGAAGACTGAGAAATGGAAACGTAAGCTTACAGTAGGAGATAATGAAGATAATAAAGATGATGATGATATAACCGATACTAAAATTTATCAAATACCATATGCCAGGCATTTTTCAAAAGCTTTGCATGTACAGATCTAAACAAACTTTTAACATAAGCATACACACAGAAAGAGGTGATCTTCAAAACTATGCTTACTTGAATCCAGGGAACCCGTTCTTTACATTTCATCTTGTTTCTGACATCACCAGTTTTCAATACATGATAAGTGGCTGAGGTACAGCTCTAGACTTAGACAACCAAAGTTCAAATTGTAGCTCTGGTGTTCACTGTTAAAACTTGGACAATTCTCCAACCTCTCTAGTACTCTATTTTCATCTTACAAAAAAATTAATGTTTATTTTGCAGGGTTTTGTGAAATTTATATTTATCACCTAATAGATCTTGACACAAAATGTCAGGGTTGGGTGCTCAAATTTTTAATTTTCACCTAGTACCTACATCTTGATTTCTAACACTATTCTCCAATAACAGGAACTAGTGTTCCTTGAAGAAATGGCTCATTCTAGGACTGGGGCAGGACATATTCCAGGTCAGCTTGGAACAACTTATAGTGTCAGGAAGAAAGAAACAACCAAACAAACCAAAATCCTACAATGAGGGGTAGGAGAAACAGGATACAATTAAAGAGAAACAGGATACAATTAAAAGAGCTTCCAATAGCCAAAGCTGTACAATTTAAGCAGCAAAATAAAGTAGTATTGGATTATAACCCAAAACATAAAATAAGAATCCACGAGTCTATATTGTTATGAATAAATTTTAAATAAATAAATAAAGAGAACAGACACATTTCTCGCTTAGAAAACCTACAGAAAATTTATGTATATACCCCACTTTCAAGGAGGTAGAGCATAACTTCCCATTCCTTAAGCGTGAGTTGCATATTGTGACTTCTTTCAAGTAAAGTATTGGAAGGGGGAGAAACAGTAACTTCACAGTGGAGAAACCAGATAAACACTTTCCCAGCCAAGTGATCTGCTCAACATCAACAGTGATAAGTTATATTGATAATATGTACCCTTGATATAAGGTGATAAAATGGCACCTCATCTCTTTGGTTTTCTTCCCCAAAATCCATAATGTCCATCTATGAGAAAAATAGCACCACATTCCAACAGAGAAAGATTCAACAAAATACCTGAGCATTATTCCTCAAAACTGTCAAGGTCTTCAGAAACAAGGAAAGTCTGAGAAATTGTGACAGTCTAGAGGAACCTAAGGATACATGATTATGTAATTTGGTACCCAGATGGGATCCCAGAACATAAAAGCTGTATTTGGTAAAGAGTAAGGAAAAATGAATAAACCATGCACTTTAGTTAATATTAATGTGTCAACACTGGTTTACTAATTGTAACAAATGTACCATACTAATGTAAGATGGTAATAGAGGAAAATGGGTAAGACATGAGGAATTCTCTGCACTATTTTTTTTTTTAGCATTTATATAGATCTAAAATGGTTCCAAAATAATTGCAAAGTTAAAACATATTTTTAAAAATGTTGAATGCCTTTCATTCTTCTATAACTATTGATGGATAATTCTGAATGCAAGGGAAGTGCAGTAGAGATTCTGAATTTAGGCAGCAAGGGTCACTGAGTATTGAAAGTAGCCTTCATTACTGACTTACATTTCCTCTTCACTTCCTAGGATCTATAACAGGATTGTGTAAAGGAAACTCAGCCAAAACAATGGTCTCTCTTTGACACTGAGCTGGGGAGTTCCATGGTGACAGGCTGGGGTTAAGAAAGGTTTCCAAGGAGCTGAAAATGAGGAAATGTGTTTTGCTAAGTACTCTGCGCTCTGGACACAGGTTGCTTAGTTGACTGCAGAGATGTTATTTTAATTTTCTCAAACAGGAATGATGGAGCCTCACCTCATACTCATTAAGGTCCCGGGCTGCCCGTGGACAGCTTCCTGACAGAGTGGACAAGGTTAAAAGAGAGACCGCAGGAGAGCTGGAGGGGGAAAAGGGAAATGTGACAGCTGAGGAAGAGGAGACTGATTCTCTACATTAGCAACAACAACAAAAATCTCAGTTCAGGGACGGCTCTGAACTGGGGTCCCTGTAACAGCCTTGTGCATTTTTAATTCCCTCATTTCTAGGTCCCTGTATCAGCAAAAGATAGAATATGGTCTGTGACCACCAGGCAATCAGAAAACTGCCAAGTCAAGAAAAGTTGGTGGAGTGAAATGATGTGGTAATTCCAGTTAGCTGAAGGAACAGACTTGCTCACAGAGTGGGGGAGGAGTGAGTTAGACACATGATAGCTCTTTTCAACTGAAAGGTGTATTTACAAGTCTGAAACGAGAACCTTTCAACCCTGAGCCGCCTCCCACTCCCACTTTTGGAGCTATGAGTAGGGGCAACCCATATATTATATCTCAGGCATGTGAGCTGACTGTGAAAAGGGCAGGGCTGATTTATTTCCATTGCGTGGAACACAGGCTCTGCTGGCATCTGTCGTTCATTGCAAGAGCTGAGCTTTCAGATGTTAACGCTGCACCTCACAGAAGTTATGCTAACTGCTTAGAGATGACTGTTTTCTTCAAAGATAGACTAGGTTGTATGCTCCCCCCTCATCCCCACTCCATCAGCTTGGCTATGACAACGGTCTCCTATGACTCTGCTTGTACCCAGTATGGCCCATTTACTCAAAAAGCTACAGCTTTCCCCTGACATTAAATTTCTTTCACTTCCTCAACTGACACTGTAGCTCTTTGATCTGCCATCAGGCCCTACATTGTCATCTCTCCAATCAATTCACTGTCCCTAAAACATACCAAACTCATTCTCACCTCAGTGTTCCTGATATTCCTGCAGCTTGGAACATCATTCACTTCTCCTTCCCTGCACACTTCTTCAGGCTCAGTTTAATTTCAGCCTTCGTGGATTCTCAGCCTGATTCTCATTTTGATTTGTATCAAGCATCATTTAGTCACAATCTTATTATTTTTAATTATTTTGCAAGGGATTTTAATTATTTATATCTCATCTCATCCTAAAACATTTTGGTAGTTTCATGTTTTCATTTTCTTTCTCAGTTAAATGTTAAGTTTCTTGAAGGACACAAACTATGTCTGTGTTTCATTATTACCTTCAAAAACTGACTAGTCGACAGCACAAGGTAAGATACCACTTGTGGAAATGTGAGAAGGTTCTGGAGTCAACCTACACGGGTTCTAAAACTGATTTTGACCTTTCTAAAGACATAACTCATCATGTTTCTGGGAAGGATACATGAAATGTCACATCAGGCACTTACAACAGTGCCAGGCACAAAGCAAGAATTCATTAAGTGGCAACTGTTGTGGCTTGTGTTGTGTTGTTATTGTTATTGCCTTACATTCTCATGTTCAATAACAGATCTGGTCAAGAATGCATTCCAGATCTTTCTTCTCTCATAAGGCCTTTCTAATCCTTTCATGGATCCTGGCTTCCCATGGCTATTTCCTCAGATAAACATTTCATCATAGTCATCAGACCATTCTACCTTTTCTCACTCTCCTGTTTTGGAAAATAATTTCTTCTAGCAACTTCGTTGGGGTTTTCCATCATTTTCCAAGGCAAAGAAACATTGGCACCAGAAAGGTACTCTCTGCAATGGGGTGGAGCAATTCATCCAGGCTTTCCCAGGGCCTAGCTAGGTGAAGATTCTTCAAACCATCCAGCTACTGACTGGGCTTTCCAAGTCACCTGATATTTGGAAAGAGGTAGACTCATGCAACTGGATGGTGGAAAAGACTGTTGACACTGCCAGTGAACATCTTGGCATTCTGAATTGCAAAAAAATGCCAGAGGCAATCTCATACTGCCTGTAGTTATCTCAAACACACCTATTAGGCCACCCAGCCCTCCTCTGGATATACAAATTGCAGTTATTGCTCAGAAACCTTTGGAGGGTCCATTGCAAACGGAAGTCTTAAGTGCTCTCCTGCCAGCCATCCTTTTAGTATCTGTCATCTGGCAAGGTAGTGTTTATCTGGTTACTGTGTTGCTAAAGTGGACACTAGCTATTTCTCTCTAGCTGAGCAAGACTAACCTCTAAAATGTTAAATACCAGTCATTCAGTGTCTGACACAGTCACGTATGGGGACTTATATTATCATCACACTCTATTGCTCAAATCTTTGGTCATTCCCTAGTTTTTATTCTTTTCCTTTTCATTCCAGCTCTCATTCCCCTGTCAGACAGGTCTGAAAACATCCAGACCTGAGACTAGCCCTCCCGGAGCACGTGAGCAGCAAGGCCATCTGGAAAGGCTAGCTCACTCCTTTCTCCTTCGCTCTCACTCACCCCTCCCTCGACCCATGCTTTACCCCCAGTGGATTGTGTTGGAATCCTGGCAAGGTCACACTGCTTGATTCTGCTGTCAGTTTAAATTATGTCTCAGCTTTTACATCTAAATCAAAATACAAGAGAATAAGAAATGAGAGAGAGAGAGAGAGGAAGAGGCAGCAAAGAGACATGGCAACATCCTACAGCGAGTGGAGAAATGACATTTCAATTGGCTAATTGGTCTGTTCCCTTGACAGCTGCCCCTCCTCACTCACCCCAAGTCATTATTTAACAAACTTTGAGCCCACTCCAAGTCATAGGTGGATGGAATGTACACCTCCTTCCGGAAGGTAGGGGAATGAAATATTTTCTGCAATGACAAATAAAAGAACATTATTTTAAGATGATCTATTTTATTTGCTTGATTATTTATGCTAAAATTAAGTGCCCTATTCTCAGAACTTATAACTGTGGTGAATATCATTTTCCTATGTTCTCATAGAATATAGTGTATACTGAAGTGTGCCTATATTTGTTTTCAGTTTAGCAATTACCAAGACAAGATTTAAAACTATATTTCACTGTTGACTGTGTCTAAATAACATTTTCGTGAAGCCAAGGATAAAAATCGCCAATTTAGTGCCTATGATATTTCTCCTTTGGTCCTAACATTTTATACACACCTATCTAGAAAAAGACTGATTATTTTTTATTATAGTGAGTTGATTTGGAGCCTTTAACTGAAGAGCGACTATCAAGTGTTCTCTAAGACATCTGTCTGTTAAACTTTTATAACTTCAACATATGATTATGAGAAAAGCAGACAGAATTGGGGGTAAAAAATGTAAAGTACTATACAGTGATGAGATACCACTGTATTTAAACATGCCCTGAACTTGTATTTCATCTATGATATCACTGTGTTATTAAAAGTGTTATAAGTTTTCTTATTAATTCTGATATTACCCCCCAATAGAATAGTCTACTAGGTTTGTATACTTTCTTGAGTTTATTTTAGATTGAAAACATTTTTCAGTCTTTATTAGTGGGCTACATTTTTTATTGTTTATCCTGGATTTGTGTTTGGTTTATTCTGATCCAGCCATGACACATACCAGCATTTCTAATAAAGAATTTACTTTGAGATCAGTAAACAAACATTAAATGACACTGACTGGCTTAAAATATTTTATCATCAAAATTTTTTAGTCAGAAGTCCCAATTCCATTACCACTCCACTGCTATGTGGTCATTAATTGACCAGTTTCAAAATTTCTCTCAGCCTGTTCTTGTAGACTTTTTTATTCTTATGCAAAATGAAGTTAATACTTGACTCAGATTCTTCTCAAAGTTTTAATGAAGGCCCAAAGTGCAGTGATGTGGCATTTCTTTTTAATTGTAAAGCATTATATGATTGTAACGTAAGACTCTAATGATGAATTTGATTTTATGAGCATGATGCACTGACCATCTACACTAATAGGCACCTTTGGTCTCAAATTCCACAAAGACAACTCCCTTCATTAAGTAGGGAAAAAAACCTGAATATTTTGATTCAATAAATTCTTGAATTATGTTCAATCAAATGGTCAGTAGTTAGAAACAGCCTGGTGGCACTGTAGAAATGGAACATTTTGGTTGTTACATTGAAAATCCTCCATGGGGTAATAAGGTTACAAGTGGTTGGTTCTGACAATTCCCCACTAGAGCAGTAACAATAAAGAATGCTGTTAATCTTGCTTCCCCATGTGCCAACAGTAGGAGAAATGCTGACTTCACATCCACACATCTACTACTCCCATTATGGGCTGTAACAATGAAATAGTCACTTGCCAGATTGTGTACCAAAACCTCTCAGGAGCACTATACTTTAGCCCTCTTTGTCTCACTGAGACTAAACTATATTTACTATTTACAATGATTAGGTGGCAAAATATAGATCTCTTTGTAGATCTCTTTATATTAAGTACCAGAATACTATGATACTATTTATTCGTTCAAACGTAATGTTACATTTTTCTTTGGTTTATTGCAATCAGTCATTATATTTTGCTGATTTCAAATGGTTTACAGTAAAAGACTGTATCATAAGTTGCTTATGTTGTCCAACTCTTTGCTGAGGTAGGGGAAAGAGGAAAGAAACTCCAAGAATTAAATATATGCTACACAGAAACTTAGTTGGTGATGTACTTATTTGTGTAATACAACTACTTTTTTGGCCACATAAAAGAGCAGGTCTTTTATGCAATTCAGCACTCAAGGGTTGGTAAAGGTGGAGAAAAATAAAGTTATGAGGCTTGATTTCTTCCTCGAAGTCCTGGGCCAGCAGCTGTCAAAGCCAAGACAGAACTTGGGACAGGGAACATGGTCACTGCAAGGAGGCCACTGGTTTTTTGGTTTTGTTTCTGTTTTTGCTTTGTTTCGTTTATGAATCTTCATTAATATTTTTATCCACTGTTACTTCAATTAGAGAGCACTACTAGAGATGTACGGTTTTGTGGTTGGCCTTTGGGATTGGTGTAAACCTTCACTAGTGACAGATCCTCTCCAGTGCATTGCATGGGAGTAGAGATGAGTCTCTGATGAGTCACTGTAAGGATGATGTCCAGCTCATTTGTGGATATATGCTCAATCTGATTTCGCCCAGAGACAGAGAAAAACACCACATTTTCTTTGACCACGCCAATGAGGCCATTAGCTGTGGCATCACTCTGCAAAGCCACTTGGGCACTGTGGCTCTTGTCTCTGACCAGGAGGTTCTTTGCAGTCTCAGCATCCAGCTTCTTCTAAAGGTTGTCTTATTTAGATGAGAAAAGTAAAGCTAAAAGAGATGAGAAACTTCCCCAAACATCCACGAGTGACATCCATCCCAGCAGACATCTGAAGAAACCATTAACTCTACACTCAGTTGCTCATTGAGACCAGTGGTTTTCTCAAGCTACTTTTTAAAGCCCGTGTTGGTGCTTCTGCTATTCAAACAGATACCAGCAACTCCCAGCTCATTTTCAACAATATTTTGTGGTTCTAAGAGTTTTCGTTCATTCAGAATCATGAGGATGAAGTTTCAGATTAGGGGTCTGCTTTTCCCGTTGTTGGCATCCTCCATAATACTTAGGAGAACCAGGTGATGGAATTGGTACCTTTGTTTCTGCTGATGCTGACATGGTAGTCATCTTGGTGAACTCATAAGGTGTCTCCTCCAGGTATACCTAGCCAAGTTTCTGATATCCATTGACTTACCCACAGATGGAAAGGCCACTGACCCAGTGTAAGCATCATCAGTCCTGTCAAGTGAGAGCCTCTTGACCTACCAAACAGCACCGCATATTGAGGTGATAAGTTTCATGGAGGGTTAACTAAGTGAGTGTAAGCTCTAAAGAACTGTGGCATCTTTCTATTGTGGTGAAGTCATCTTAACTCAGATCTAGGCAATCCCAGCTAAGTAGCTGCCCGTTGTGATGAGCTCCCAGTTGCCTCCATGGGGGAGGTCTTCCCACACACACGTGCATGAAACAGATCCTGCTCTGGTGGGGCCTAGAGCTTGGACAGTTTCTTGTATAATTTTAGGAGCCCTATTTAAGAAATGAATACAAATAGATACAAAAAATACAGAAGACTTAACCAACTATAGCTTAATTATTATGCTTCTATAAATTTTGCAAAATTGTGTAATGATGAAAACCTATGCTAGGGCCCTTCCCAGGGCATTGGCATGGGCACCATACAGAAGAGGGTATTTGAAACCTAAGCTTCATGAGCCTTAAGGCAAACTAGCTTCTAAGTGCACTTTTTGAACTTAAATACTTTTGAAAAAAAAAAAGACTTATCCAAACATGAAAATACATCAGATAAAGAACCAAGTGACTATATAAATAATGGATTGAACTAAGACTTTCAGTATTTGATTAAACAGTTCAATTTTTATTATGTACCTGTGATATGTGCTGGCTGGGCTCTTGCTTTGAGGAAGGTTCACAGATGAATAAGGATCACCCTTTACCCATGAAGAGTTCAAAGTCTCAGGGTGGATTCAAACATACTTCTAACTCACAGGATGATCAAGTATAAAGTTCTGTTAAATCTATTCCTTTGACATAGGTTATCTATGAAGATTTTTCTTAAGAGGTGGACTCTGAAGTGGACTTTCAATGGCAAACAGTTCTTGCAAGCATATGTGGGAAGAACAGCTTTTAGGCAAGGTCTTGAAAAACCAAAGCTTTGAAGCCAGAGATGTGGGGCATGTTTGGGAAATTAGCTGGTATGGACAGAGCTGAAGATCCAAGGATGCAAAGCAAAGAGAGATGAAGAGAAATGTTTGCAATTGGAAATAAGAAAGGAAAGATTACTTAGCTCTGAACTTTGGAGAACTTGGATATGCAAACATAGGCATTTATTATAGTTCTTTTTTCTTTCCTGTGTGCCATAGGAAATCTGCAGAGTTTGCTTGAACAAGGAGTAGGCATGAATGAATGTACAAATTGGGTAGCATTTCTGCATGAGGGTAGTAGTGATAAGGAAGTTGAAGTTGTTGCGGTGGTTCTGGTGATAGGTGTGAGGGCGTCTCCAAGGATATGATTGTGGGAATGGAAAGAAAAGGACATATGTGGGATGCAAAGAACTGAGCTAAAGGTACAGGTTTAGCTAGATGAGGGGATATAGGCAGAGAAGAGAGGAAAATGTAAAATAAAACTAAAGTTTAAAACTGAAGAATATAGTCATGCTCTTAACTGAGATGAAGATTACTAAAGAAGGAACACAGTTGGGAGGTGAAAGAGAAGGAAAATAGGTGGGATTTATATTAGGCACTCACAAGACATTCATGTATGACATCCATCCCAGCAGACATTTGAAGAAACCATTAACTTTAAACTCAGTTGCAAAAAACACAGCTCATTCTCTTCAGACTGAACTAGTTTGGTTCCTCTCTTGGACTCTTATGTCCTTCTCCTACCATGGTTTCTAACATTCTCCAACTAATGAGATGGCTTCCTCACCCCTTAGAATAATCCTGCTCAGTGAACATCTTCCTCATGGATTATCCCTACAGTATTCCAATCACAAATTTGCATTATATTACAATGCTTTGACGTTCATGTACACTTGTTACTGCTCTCACTTCTTTGCAGATTACTCTAAAACTATTATTAGAATAAGATGTAAGCTTATAGTATACCTCCACAGTAATCAATTTAGAGATCTTGGCAAAGAGTGGATGCTTAATCACAATAATCATTATCATAAAAGGTAATCTTCATTGGGCACCTAGTTTATGCCAAGTACTGTAACATATACTAAATCTTATCCAATGAAAAACCTACAAAAGAAGTAGGCTTTTATTTTTATTTAGATGAGAAAAGTAAAGATAAAAGAGATTAGAAATTTTCCCAAACCACTCTAGTAGTGTTAGGTTCCAACCCAAATCCATTCTGCTCCAAAGCTCACCAACCTTTTCACAAAGACAAGACTATTATACATGTTTTCCACTTAATCCTATATTGAATACAGTTTAACTTTTCCTAAAAATCAGAGGACAAAGATCTTATATATACAATAATTATTTTGTTCATTGGCATTAATTTTTGACATTGATTTAGGCATTAAACTCTGCTTAACAATATATTTTCACATATTTTCCTGATACAGAGTCTCACTCTTTCGCCTACACTGGAGTGCAGTGGCACGAGCTCAGCTCCCTGGTTCAAGCGATTCTCCTGCCTTATCCTCCCGAGTAACTGGTACTACCAGCCTGTGCCACCACACCCAACTAATTTTTTTTTCTTTGAGATGGAGTCTCACTCTGTCACCAGGCTGGAGTGCAGTGGTGCAATCTCTGCTCACTGCAACTTCTGCCTCCTGGGTTCAAGCGACTCTTCTGCCTCAGCCTCCCAGGTAGCTGGGACTACAGGCCTGTGTCCCCACACAATTTTTGTATTTTTAAGAGAAATAGGGTTTCACCATGTTTTCCAGGCTGGTCTCGAACTTCTGACCACAGATAATCCACCTGCCTCGGCCTCCCAAAGTGTTGGGATTTCAGGCATGAGCCAACACGCCCAGCCAACAATATATTTTTATACAGTTTTGAAATGAATGAACATTATAGAAGGGTTATACCTAAATCATAAGTGAACATTTTCCAACTTACACTATGTTGCAAAATTCAGTTTGTAAATCAGGTTTTCAAAACCTGCATATTTTCCCATTAAAATTATGCTATAAATAACTAATGTCTTCTCCTTCTATATTGCTTTATTTTCACCTATGATTAATCACATAACATTTATGCCCTATATTCTAGTTATAATTTATGTTCTCCTTCTTTCACTACTGGCTCAAGGTAGACTGTATGCTTCTTGAAAGCAGATGATGTGTCTTATATTTATCATTTTAATATACAACTAGTCCAGTCCCTTAATCATAGTAAACACTCACTCCTTTAATCATCCTTTCATTTTTTCTGGAATTTGTAGCACGTGCACTATGTGCTAGGGACTGGGACAGAGGTTGAGGATACAAGGCAAGTAAAAGAGACATGGACTATTCCCTGAGGAGCTTACAATCCAACAAGGAAGACGACAAATATTGACAAAACCATGTAATATAAAACTGCTGTATGTGCTCTAAAGAAAAACTATGAGGAATATTAAAAGCATAAATAAAGGAGACTTACCCAAGTCTGAAGAGTTAAGGTATAGTTAAAATAACAATACTTCAATATATGAGAGAAGATAAATTTCATCCATAGACGTGCCTATTACAAATCACTTTTAAAACTATAATTGGCCGAAATGAGATTTTAAACAACCTATTAATCTAATCGTTTATAACAGCATTTCAGGAAAACATATCCTGAGATCTTTCTTCCAAGGCTCAAAATATATAATGGGCCCATTCCAATCCTCCATTCTTGGCAGCCAAAACAGGCATCTGCCTATTCCTGCTGAGGCTTCTGTACAAACGAGGTCGATTTCCTCCTGTCACTGAAGATTATACTGCAGTTGTGGGGCCCATGGAGGGGAATGACAGCTTCCAAGGCAAAGTGTGAGATCTAAGAGTACTCTAGAACTTTTGTGGGACATCTTTAGGATCTTTGGAACCTGGCAAGAGAAAGGGAGGCATATCACCATAACATTGTGAAAATGGGTGATTGCTTTCTTATCACTTTCCATCCATCTCAGTGTTGTGATAACTACTTCCACGGTCTTCACGCAGGACTGCCCAAAGGAAATTGCTAAGTCTCTCTGTTGTGACTATTGTCACTTTATGAGTCTGCATGAGATGGATCTAAGGCCCCGTGTTAGTGCCTTTGCCCATACACAACTGTGTGATTAGATGATTCTTGCACACTCAGGCATGTTGAACGTTTGATAGTCACTGATTTAGACATATTCTAAATAGCACAGCAGACATACCCAGCGAAATAATTGGCTTTGATCGCTGACTTTTGTGTCAAGTGAACAAGACTATACTTAATTAGGAAATAAAAATCAAAATTGATAAAAATTGAATAAACCCTAGATATGTTTCTAATTTGAATAAGTCAAAATTAAAACTATTATTCATCTGTAATCTTCATCCAGTGTTGCTGATTTTACTCAAAATGCATTTTTTCTCTTATAAAATAGCTGATGACATGTTTTCTTCTGCTGCTTGCATGTTTCTTTATCTCCTCTCTCCATTCTATTTTTCAGTCTTTTGAGAAATGACTGCAATTTTGATACTGATTTTGAAATCAGGCACGCCAAAACTTTTCTTATCCAAGCAGCCCTGTATCTAAAATCTTTGTTCTTCTTAATAGAGTATGTCCATGTAACACACACACACAGACACACACACACACAGACTTCCAACATGAGTGCCAATAAATGGCAATGTCTAGCATAATTCTCTATTCGATGGACCCTTGAATAAATGAAATCATAGAGGTGAACAAAGTGTCAGTTTAGAATTTCTGGACCCAGAGAAAAATACAGTATAGTCTGTATCTGAAAGAAGCTGGAAACCAGGGCCTTTGGGGAGTGAAGATGGATCACTCCTAGTGGCCCCTCAGTGCCTTGCACATAGTTTTGTTTGTACTTGCTTTAAGGTGATGTTATTTTTGGTGTACTTGTCTCTTTTTCTCTTCACTGACCAATGAGCTCTCTGAGGACAAGAAAGGTTTCCAATATTTTTGTATCTCCTGAGGTGGGTTCATAATAGGTGCTTAACACTTACTTGTGAAGAAAAGAAGAAAAAGATAGGAAAGGAAAAGAGGGGAGAAAGCAGAAGAGGAAAGGGAGGGAATAAAGGAAGAGAAAGTGAAGGAAGCAACCTGAATACTAAACAAAGGTTTTGAGACCTGTGTTAATAATTAGGCAACTTGGGCAACATTAGGGTATCATAGATGAATCTATTCTGAAATGTCTGGATTTATCTTGAAATTCCTTCTAGCACTCTATTCTATGTCTGTGAGTGACAGAATACATATATGTATTTTGCATGGTATGTATGAATAGTATTGTTATGTAAGTAAAAAGTAATAAATCCACAAAAATAGTTGGCTACTTTAACAAAAAGTTTCTGATATCATTCTTGCAATTAATCAACATTACAGATTTTTCTTTTAAAAGCTTGTAACTATATACATCCTAAAGACATTTACTTGTCAGAATTCAGATAATTTAAAATGGAACTGTTACAGTTTCAAGCAAAAGGACAAAAAGGGAAAGAAACAGATGTGTATTGTAGAATTTTACTATAAAAGGCACTGAGCAAAGTACCTTACCTAAGTTATCTAATTTAATACTCCTGACAACCTTTTTAAATTATCACTTTTTTTTCTAAATGAGGAAACTGAGGCTCTGCAAAATGAAGCAACTTGCCCAGTCTATAAATCTAGTAAGTGACAGACCCATTAGTCTGATCTGCTTCTGTCCGACACTAAAGAAAATGCTTTTTCACAATGCCAAACTACATCTGATAATAAGAGAGAAGCTTCCAATTTTATTTATATTGCAAACTACATCAATACATCTTTTATATACTCACATCCACTGCTACTCAGAGTTTTCCTTCTCAGTATCCTAGAGGCAAAAGAGAAAACTCACCTCTAGAGCTGGCTGTAGTCACCTGAAGCATCTGCTGTAGGTATAGTAATCTACTAATATTCATGTGTTTCTTCACCATTAATAGGTGATGCTTCTTCTCTTACCTAAGATGTTTATGTTTATGTATTTGTTTTAATATAGAAATAACAATTCCTCTCCTCAAAATCAGGGAGTAGAATTGATACCCCAGGAACGTGAAGTATGTTTTTCAATGGCTCGGAGGAGGCCCTTTACACTCTTGCACATCATTGCAAATATTCATGCCCCCAGTGAATAGCAACAGCCCAGATCTTTCTTGAGACGTAGGGAATTACTGTATTTTCTCAAAGTCAAGCTAAGGAATGCTACAAGTAGGGTTCTACTTTGTTACCAAAAATCGTTTTATTCAAGTGCACAAAAGCGGTGTCAACTGGTTTCTTGAGCCTTAATAAATAAGGACACTTAAACTTTTCCTTCCTTTTCCTGTCTTTGTCTTTCTCTCTAGGGAGATTTTATTTTTAAGAAAAATCTAAAATATATAATGAAAGATGGAACTCAACATTGTGGAAGTCCTAATAATTTCTTGAAATATTAGAAATTAGGTTATCCCTCTTGTCTCTTGTTCCTAGTCATCTAAAAATAAGTCTTAGAAAATGATACCATTGTATTTTCACCATGTACATAATAGGTTCTTTCTTTCATTAATTCAGGGGATCATAGAGTCTTGGAGCTCAAAGAAATTTTACAGATCATTTACTTCAAACTGTCTTTCCGCATATGTGGGAGACTCAGTAAATGAAAAGTGTTAACCCAGTACCACAGAACGAATTGGGAGTGGATCCAGCCTTAGAATTCAAACCTCAGGCTTCCCAGCCCAGTCATGTTTCCATAGAAGATACTTCCAACATTAATCATAACTTGGCTTTGAAGAGAATATCTGGCCCTGCATTTGAATTATACTCAGGCAGACAAAAATTCTGAATTATAACCAAGACTTTCACCTGCCAGCTGGGTAAGATTCAGCAAGACACCCAATTGCCATTTAGATGGTGAGAGATGTAAGACGCCAAGAAGGCTCAAAAATGCTTACTTTCATCATTATCAATGGGTTGGCATAGTTCACAAGTGGCCAATTCTATTCTCCAGCAGAATTAAACTTTGCAGGTTCACTGGGTAATACAATTGTTTTCTAATTTGGTTTGATAAACAAAATACAAAGTAAATGATACCATATCTATTTCAAAAGAGTATCCCATGAAATTCAATGTAGCTAATCTAACCCAAGTTGCTGTCTGCCCTCAGTGAGCAGTTTGTAGTTTTCATGATTGGGTGAAAACACACTAGGAGGAGAGGAGAGTAGGCTCTGCAATCCAAGTCTTCATTTTGCCTATTACTTGCTATTTAACCTTGGGCAGGCTACTTAATATGTTTTTGCCTCATCGTTGTAAAGACTAAATGAGTTAATATATGGAAGCTTTGAAGCAATTCCTGGCACATATTAAGATCCCAATAACTGTAAAGGATGCATTTTAGAGTGAAGTATTAGAGTGAGGGAAGGAAAGAATGGTAGCACTTATAACTAGGCTGCATATAAGTTAGAACTGTTTCAAAGGGCCTGGGGATTTCCTGCTCTTTGTCTATGATTCCTCCTAAGCTTAGCTCAGTTCCTCACGCTCCAGAAAGAATTACATTTACATAAAACACTCAAATGGCCAAAAGCCTTCTTCCAAGACACTAGGAATTCATAGACATTTCCTACCTGAACTGCAGTTCTGCTCATTTAGCAAAGTATAATTGCAGGAGATTATCAGAGACTTCTCAACCTACAATACCCACTTCAGCAAAACCCTGAGGTTATACAGTAGTTTTTAAGTAAAGAGTTCAGAATCTCTCCTAAGATGATTTTTGCTAGTCTCCTTTTAATTGAATTAGTGAGTTAATAGAATCAAATCAGTATTTCCCACAATGATTGCAACGCCAGGAATTTATAATGATTTGTTCTTTATTCTGGATCTTTTGGGTTAGCGAATCAGAACTGATAACATCAAACCAAATTTCCTTTCTTCTCTTCTGAAAATGAAAGGAGAAGGAAAACACATAACCATAGAATTTTCACACCAACATTTAGCTATGTATTCACATACATTAATGGGAAATTTTGAGGGTATTAATTTATCATCATCATCTTTCTCGGTTTCCCATGGCCTTCGGGAGATTATCTGAGAAGTACATCCTTGCTAAGCTGTTAGGCAGATATATTAAGAATGGTTTCATAGTCTGACTTATTTAAATAAGGAGCTCTAATGAAGAATAAATATCTAATAATTACTTAATTTTTGTTTCTATTTTCACTGTATATTTTTAAAACTAAGTTTAATGTTATAAAGGTAATACATGCACGTTGTTGAAAATCAAAGAGCACAGAAAAGTGGATGTTACATTCAATGAATTTTAAAAAATTAAACTGGTTTCTAATTCTACTTATACTACCCACAATATAAAATATACTGTTTTCAGCTGAAGCCATGGTCAGGTCCAAAAATAATATTGCATATAGCATTGCTTCCCCTTTACCTGAGATCTACAAATTTTTATTTTATCTATCTATTATCTATCTATCTATCTTGGAATTCTTGAACATAGTATTTCTGTACTCACTACATTCCACTAACTTGAAACATGCTGTCTCTTGTCTCTTTATAGCAAAAGCTTATTTGCTATTGTGAGCAGCTACAGGGGTAAATGATGTTCCTACATTTTCAAGGGGCCATGTTAGTGTTTAGATAATGATTTAATTAAATCCCAAGATGAGTCAGGGCAAGTGTCTAGTTAAGGATGGGCGTTCTTGATGGATACTAAAGGAGCAGGCTGACAATGTAGCACGGTCACCTACAAGCAGAGAGAATGACCAGGACAGCCTATGCTAAAGATGCAAAACCCTCAAGGAGCTCTCTCTCTCTCTCTCTCTCTCTAGCAGGTCTTGGTGTGGGATGCGGAGTAGTGGGGGTGGACTATATAGTTTATTTATTGAGTTATCTTAGTGGAGGATAGGCAGTAGATTCTGAAAATTACAATTTTCAAATGTAAGGAGAAGTAAGTGCATATTATGAATCCAAGTAGTCAAATAGATTGCATGTTGAAGAAAGTCAACAGAAGTCCAAACAGGTAACAAGTAGTTTAGTATGAAAGGAAGTGAACACTATTGTAACCTCAGACCAAGGGAAGGGCCTACCTTGTATGAATGTTAGGCTTCCTGCTATGTATGAGTGTGTATTGGCAGAGGGAACAAAGCTGAAGGAGAATAGCATAGGGAAGAGGAAGGGAGGTAAATTTACACTGTGTGTTTTCAGATTAGAAGCAATGGAGCCTTGGGTTTGCTAAAAGACACTGTGGTCATACCTTAGGCAGAATCTAAGCCTTTTAGAATAGGAGTATTACAGAAAGTGCTAGAAAGGAAATTGGTATCATCTGTTTGCAAGAAGGCACTTGCTTTTTAACAAGAAAGTTAAAATCACAGTTCTATTGATGATGAGGTACTAGGTGATATGTTCAACTGGGGACAATATTGAACCATAAATCAAAAGAGAATGAATATCTCTTGATCTGCCAACGACTTTTCACAAAGTACTATTTTTGGGAAAATAATTATATAGAAAACATGCACCTCCTTTCTAGTTTACAAGAATATTGAAACATCTGCTTGTTTAAACAGTGCTTTGAACTCCTGGTAAATAGATACTCTGTTAATACAATATGTAATTATTTATTTCCATGGGCCAGTACATCAGACAATGACTTTTAGATGCATTTAAGCTGAATTTAATTATATTTTCTGAAACTTGGAAATAGTCTGTTTCTATTTGGCTAGATGCCAGGGCAGTGTATCTAGCTGATACACGCTGATTTATTCCAACCAGTTCTCTCAGGTTACTATCAGTTGGTTTATAAATACCAGCTAATAGGCTTTTGCAGGTTTCTCAGAAATTAATTACAGTAGATTTAAATTAATTGCGAAGTTGATAAAAGAATTCCCAAGGAATCCTCAAGTTTTGAAATTTACAGTGTTGCTGCTGGTAAACATCAGATAGCTCTGGCTCTAGAACGGTCCTCTGTTGTGGCTATTATCCTGACTACCTAAATCATAACTGAGAAGAACATTCCTACACTTTCAGGCTATCTTTATCAAATTTCATAAGTAAAACACATCTATTAAATCAACAAATATTTAGGGAGTATCTATAATGTTAGAGGCACTGTGCTAAATACTGTAGATAGAAACACAACAGAAATGTTTTCTGTGTAACTTAGTTTATTCAAGTATTGTACAATCATGTCCACTTAGCTTATCTTCTAACAAAATCATAGCTCTGGAAAATTTATAAAAAGGGGGCAGGCGGTGTAACAGGTTAGGCTCTTATCTAAGATGGCAGACATATAGCTCTCTGGTTAACAATTCCTCAGTAGGTTTCTTATGTGGATGGGCTTGTTATAACCAGCAGTGTATGTAAAGAATATAATATCAGTCAAGTCACATAGTCAATCAAAAGCATTGAAACAGTAAACAAAGAGACCATCCTCTGCTTGCAACAGCTTCTACAAGTTTTTAGAAAAATGATAATTATAACAGCAACAAATATTAAAAAACAAAAAGAACCAGTATAGGGTTTTCTATTATCAATTTAGGAAAGTAGGACAGGTGGGTTATATAGATTATAAAATCTATAGATTTTATAAGTGTGATTCCAATTTGGTTTGATTTTTCCATCGTAAGCCAAGTAAGTAATGCAATGGAGATTATGATACTTTAGATGACACCACCCCACCCTCTGACAGTCAAATAAGATACAAATTATAGTAAATTAAACAATGCGAGAAGGATGGGATGATTTTCCTAGTACACATAGCTTAGGGTAGACTACTATTTAATAACTTGAAACAACTGAGGACTTAAAGGTCGAATATATAAGATGTTAGTGTATACAGACAGGAAAATATTGAAAATGCTTAAAGACTAAACATATCATATAAGAAGCAGCATGTAAAAAATCAGAATTTTTGTAAAACCCCACTATTCGGGGATGCCTCCAAAAATAATCTAAATTAGTAAAAGTTCTAAAATATGTAAGATCTTTAAAGACATTGTTGTTTTAAGGCTCTCAAATAAATGAAGTGACTAACTGCTGACGAAGTTTATCCATGCTTGTTGGACTAGTTTTAAGGAATAGATGAGACTGATTGTAATTAGCAGCACTCATCTGTATAAAATGAGTATCTGATAATTTATTTAAATTGGCTACCCTCCTCTTTAAAATGGTCTGTAGAAGTGCTTTCCTTTGGAGTGAATTAAACTTAATTTTGTTTAGAGGCTTTATGTGGATATTGAAATGTGTTCAAAATGAAATGGAGGCATTTTGAGCTGTTGTAAAGAAGAGGTTGAAAATCATTTATTTTTAACCCTATTTATTGACCTACAAAATATCAAGATTTTACAATAATGAAAGTAATTATAAACTAGACCATCAAATCTTATGAGATATGCTGAGCATATTTGAATTATCAATTAAATAAAATTCCAAATATACCAAGAATGAACAATCAGTAAATACAGAAAGATAAGGGTAAGGAGCTTTCCCTTCAGGCTACACAATTCCAGATAAAATGTTGCTAGAATAGAAATGCATAGGCATTCATCTCATTTTACTCAAGGTAAAAAGTAGAATGATTAAAAATATTTAAAAGAAGCAAATAAACATTAAAAAATAGCAAAATAATTTTTACCTTTTGAAAATTTTTATTCATTTTGTAACAATGTTACATGCTAATAGAAAAAGTCACATAATACCAAAAATGTACAATTGTAAAACGATGTATTATCTCAAATGCTACCACCTAGAAATGATCACTATTGATGTTGTTTGGTAACAATCCTTTTAGGTGTTCATGCATATATGCATGTATTAATATAAACACATAAGGATATATAACTAGAGAAATACCTTATATTCTGCTATGTAACTTCATTTTTTCCACTCAACAATATGTTCTGGGCATGTTTTCTAATAAATTAATTCTACATCATTATTTGAGTGGAACTATAAAATTCAATTATAATAAGAACCATTATTCAATTAAATAATATCTTGATGAATATTTAAGTTGTTTTCTTTATTATAATTTCCACTATAAAGCATTCTGCTGTGAATATTTTTATAGCTATAATATTAGCTAGAGTAACTTTCCAGAGCTCAGATTGCTGGGTCAAATCTATGTACAATTAACATTAAAATATATTGTATATTAGTTCACAAGAGTGGTCCAGTCTCCAAATCTTTTTCCAATTTGTTAAGTGGATAATGGTATAATTTTCTTTTCTTGTCCCCTTCCCTTTTGATTCTCCTCCCTTCTTCCCTTGTCTTCCCTTTTTTTCCCCTTCATTTCTTCCCCTACCCCATGCATCCACATGCTATCTAACTATTTATTCATCCATTTATGTATCATCTATGTTTACCAGCCACTTGCATTTCCTCTTTGTCTATTGCCTATTTCAAACCCCTTGCCATTTTTTCTATTATGATTACCAATTTTTTAATGTTTATTGATTTTGAAGAGTTTTTATATATTAAAATATGAATGCTTTAATAATGACACTACTCAAAGTAATTCTATTAATTTTCATTTTCTTTCAAATTTAGCATATGCTGCTTTTTGTCTTTAAAAAGTTCTATGAGTTTATGTAATTATATTGATAAATCTTTTCCTGTACTGTTTCCAATTTTATGGCATTATTGAAATGAGCTTTGTTATTCAAGTTTTTAAAATATTTACTTATGCTTTCTTCTAAATTTTATTGTGATTCTATTTAATTTGTATATTTTAGTCTTTCACCCATCTTTACTTTAGCCTAATATAAGGTACTGAGTTTAATAAAAGTGAGGTAGGGATCTAGCTTTTCTCGTTTCCTAAGAGTTATCCAACTGACTCACAGAATTTATAGAATAATTCACTTTTTCCACTAATTTGATATGTCCTTTTATCATGTATGACATTCTTATTCTTGAATCTTGGGTTAGATCTCTCTTCTACTGATTCATTATATCAATTAAACCAAATTATTTTAACTATTGAGGTTTTATAATAAGTTTAATAATTGATAGGAAACATGGTTTAAAACTTTCATTTTTGAAATCTTCCTTAGGGTATATATGTATTTAATGTAAGCATAAGACAAATAATATATGCAACATTGTTAGATTATCTGTGAAGCGTATATATTTCAGTTAAAAACTTTCAGTTACGAAGTTGACCCAATGAATTAATATTCTATTTTTTTCATCTGTGATGTCTTGACATAAACAAGTTATCTTACTTTTCTTCTTGACCAGAACAGAACATTGGCTGTATAAAGACACAGGCAGTCAAAATTTGGTATATGTGCATTTTCTTGCTATTCTTTTCTTTAATCCATCCATTAGAGGACTCATATCTTTTTAAAGTCACTACAATTAAGTCATTCTTATTTACTGTACCATTCTCAAGTTTGAAAGTAACACTCTGACACGAGTTGTCTCACATCAGACTCTTGCCCTTCCAATGATCTGTGCTTTGCATTTGATTCTTTTTGTCTTCCTCTCCCGAGCTCCCTGAATGAAATAGCAAGAGGGGTCTTCTGTAGAAGCATCATTCTCTGAAGTGACAAGGAAGTGGCATCTTTCACAGCTGGCAGTGCATGCCTGCATAATACCTGGATGCCAGAAGTGCTCTTGAAGAACAAACAGGCAACCTGTTTCCTCCTCAAGCAGCAGCAAAAGCTGTCAAAACCACAGGTGCATCAGGATCCTCCCCTCCATCAAGCTGTTTACATTCTTCTTTCAGTCTAGCATTTGGCAGCTGAGGTTGATTCTGGCCTTGGCAGCAGAAACAATATATCTCTTAGGATTTAGGTCATACAGATGGTGTTAGAATTTAGCAGTTTAGTGCCTGCTTCCCACAGTGCTATGGAGTCAAAGACCCTGGGCCAGGTAGTACAGCATTTTTTATTTAGAAAAGGGATGGATAGGGACATACAAGTGAGTTATGCAATTATCTCTCCTGTTAGAGGTCTTTGAAATCTTGCTTTGAACTATACAGTCTTCCTATAACTAAAGCTTGGTGGCTATGGAGATTAAAAACTAAAATGAGATGCATTTACTCTCTCAAATATTTAGAATTATTAAGCTTACATATTCTCTTCACAGATGACTTGCAGAAACACTGTATAAAACTCAGCCTGGCCAGGAGCGGTGGCTCACGCCTGTAATCCCAGCCCTTTGGGAGGTCAAGGCGGGTGGATCACGAGGTCAAGAGATGGAAACCATCCTGGCCAACAAGGTGAAGCCCCATTTCTACTAAAAATACAAAAAAAATTAGCCAGGAGTGGTGGCAGGCACCTGTAGTCCCAGCTACTTGGGAGGCTAAGGCAGGAGAATCACTTGAACCCGGGAAGCAGAGGTTGCAGTGAGCCGAGATTGCGCCGCAGCACTCCAGCCTGGCAACAGAGCAAGACTCCGTCTCCAAAAACAAAACAAATCAAATCAAAACAAAACAAAACAAAAAAGCAAAAACAAAACAACAACAACAACAAAAAAAACACCTCAGCCTTTTTTCATTTATACTTGCACAAATTCCTGACCTCAACTTTCCAATGAATGGCAAATGGCCTCACAAAACCATTAAGGTATCTACTCGGAATAAAGCATGTATTTTTCCACAGATGTAATATTATCTATATATTCCAAATGTTGTGCCACAACTTACAATGTAAGAGATTGTTTAATTTAAAAAATTGAACATGATTTTGATTCAAGGTGTCAGAATGAAACAGAAATCTATAAAGTTAAAGCTCCATGTCTTAGGACTCTATCAAGTTTTATTGAAATTAACTTTTACAAAATTTGTCATGAGACAGAAGATACTGTATATGTGTAATATTCAAAAAACATTATGGCATTAATAACTTATATGGGCTGGGCATGGTGGCTCATGCCTGTAATTCTAGCATTTTGGGAGGCCAAGGCGGGAGGATCACAAGGTTAGGAGATCGAGACCATCCTGGCTAACACAGTGAAACCCCGTCTCTACTAAAAATACAAAAGATTAGCCAGGCGTAGTGGCGGGCGCCTGTAGTCCCAGCTACTAGGGAGGCTGAGGCAGGAGAATGGCGTGAACCTGGGAGGCAGAGCTTGCAGTGAGCCGAGATCGTGCCACTGCACTCTAGCCTGGGCGACAGAGTGAGACTCCATCTCAAAAAAAATTAGTAATAATAATAATAACTTATATGGAAGCCCAAAAAATGAATAAATTGCTTGTTCAAGTAATTTCTTCTTTATGAAAGTTAAGATAAAACAATAGAGTAAGAATGATAGTAAGATTCTAGTTATTTTGGTTAATCAAAATGTAAACTTAATTCTTTAAGTGATATCCCAACTTAAATTTGGCCGAGTTATTTTTCTAAATATTTTTTAAAATGAGAGTTTCATTATAAAATACTCAAAAAGGAAATCTTATTTTCATTAACATTAATGAAAATTACTTTTGAAGGCCTTGTTAGGGTATTTGAGTATGTTTTCTACACAAATCAATTTTACAAAGACAATACTTCCATTCCTATATCACTTGAACAACATAAAATACTTCCTCATCATACTTTATCAATGTACAGTTTCTTAAACTACTTTTTGAAGTGGTGAAACTCCTTTATTATTTATCTCTATTTTGAGCTTGCTATGTTCAACTATAAGATACTGTGCCTACTGAAGGTTCAGGGTTTTATGCAATCCATAACCCAAATATAGCATTTGATATTGAATTCATAAAATACAATGTATGGCATTAGGGGCTTAGAAATCCACCAACAATCTTTCTGTCAAGCACATATCTTACGTTATAAGGTTTTCTGCTACCAGGAGACCTTGCATCTGTGTGTTGTGTTTTGCCTGTGAAACTGTGTTCTCAATTTGAGTGTATTAGCCAAAACCCAATAGAAAGACGATGCCATATTAAGAAGGCAAATATTGTAACTTTACAGGCAGAGCCCCAGCCCAGCATTCTATTGAATCACAATACATAGACAGCTGTCCATTGCCAGCTTGGCTCATAAATTTTCTCTAGCCAAAATAAGGCAAAATTTTGTTGAAGATTCCAAGACACTAAAGAGAATAGAATGCTCTGCTTATCGCCTCTGGTTTGCTATCTTCCCTTTTCCAGAAATGTATATTATCTTGGAACTAAAATATTTATTAAATGCTCCTTTGAGGCTGCTTGACCTTTCTGGGACTTGGCCAGTCAGAGGGCTATCGGAAAGCTAATCATAGGGCAATTTTAATTGAGTTGATAAGTTCTCTCGGTCTCACATCAAAATCATAAATGTGTTTTGAGATTCCCAAGTCAACTCAGGGGACTCGTTTATCCTTGTCTAGCAAATGGTTACTTGAGCCAATTCTTGGATTCCTAGGGCAGCTGCCAATAAAAGGCCAAGGTGGCCTTAATCTTAAAGATTTGAATCAATTTTAAAGCAAATTATTTAGAAACCAAAAGTTATCAGGAAGGAAGTGGAAGGTTGTAATGCCAAGATGAGATTATTCTGTGAGCCCTCAACAGTGAGAGCTATCAATAGATGTGCATAGAACAACTAACACACAAGTCCTCATTCCTGAAAATTGGCTGGGATACAAGATAGAGAAAAAGGGATCCTGCTCAAACATAGGCCTGCCTCAGTAGGTCTCCCCAGTCCACTGGAGTGCTAGCCAGAATGTGGAGGATTACTGAAGACATCAGCTATTTTACAGACTTTCACATTTCCTGCAGAGTCGAAGGGAACAACAAATTCAGCTGCTACATTACTGGTACATAGCAATTAGTGCTATGATAAGATAGTTAAGTAGGCCTGGAATGCAGTATCTTTAAAAAAACTTCTCCTTGTTTTGAAGAAAGGATTGCTGAGGGGGAGAAATGTATATATAAAATTTTTAAAGGTCTGAATCAAAGAGCAAGTACTTACTCTGTTTAGAACTTGGCTGATGATGATATCTTCATCCTCAAGTTAATTAGGCAAGTGAAATCTAATCTCCTCTGGAGCGGCAATGTCCAAACTTTCCCCAGGATTTCAGTGGAATTTACTGCTTAGTGTTTTCTTGAATTGAGTTCATTACTCTAATGTTAACTGAATTCTGTCTCTTCGAATCTCCGGCTGAGGCAGGAGAATGGCGTGAACCTGGGAGGCAGAGCTTGCAGTGAGCCGAGATCGTGCCACTGCACTCTAGCCTGGGCGACAGAGTGAGACTCCATCTCAAAAAAAATTAGTAATAATAATAATAACTTATATGGAAGCCCAAAAAATGAATAAATTGCTTGTTCAAGTAATTTCTTCTTTATGAAAGTTAAGATAAAACAATAGAGTAAGAATGATAGTAAGATTCTAGTTATTTTGGTTAATCAAAATGTAAACTTAATTCTTTAAGTGATATCCCAACTTAAATTTGGCCAAGTTATTTTTCTAAATATTTTTTAGATATTTAGAAAACCTGGAGATTAAATGGCATTTCTGCATCTTTGAGAAGGCTGCCTTTGAAACAAGTATTCAGAGAAAGGCTACTTGGACAGGCCTGGATGAGGTGCTGTTAAGGTAAATAACATGTATGAGGGGCAGTTCTTGCATTAACTGCCAGGGTTAGTCACACACTCAGGAAGTCCTGAGACCATTCTGGCTATAATAAGTCAATATTGCCCTCTACAGCTGTGAAGGTTAATTTTGCGTTGACCTGACTGGACAAAGAGATTCCCAAATAGCTGGTAAATGATTATTTCTGGGTGTGTCTTTGAGGGTATTTCCAGAAGAGATTACCATTTGAATCAGCAGGCTGAATAAGGAAGACCTGCCCTCAGATGGGTAGGCATCATTCAGATCCAGTCACTTGAGGGCCTGGACAGAACAAAAAGCCCGAGGAAGGGAAAATTTGCTCTCTTTGCTGGATCTGGTACTACTTTCTCCTTCCCTAAGACATCGGAATTCCAAGTTCTCAGTCCTCTGAACTCTGAGACTTACACTGAAAGGACACAAAGATAGATGTGTACCCGCCCCCCACCCGCTACACCCTTGTTCTGCTCTCTAATCTTTGCACATACCAGAGATTTCATAAGTTCTGTGAGTACCTGGTTTTCTGCACGTACCAGAGATTTTGTTTTGCACATACCAGAGATTTCGTAAGTTCTGAGGCAAGGTCACAAGACGTGTTTAAGTAAGATAAACTCTTGCTGCCATAAACCTGCTCTCCCGCCTCAAAGTTTGAACCAAAATATCAGAAATGGCGGGAACCAATCATAGTTAGCCAAATCGCCTTGTTCAAACACTAGCCAATCATATATCTGATTTGTATAATAACTCTATGCCCACTTTTCTTAGACTATATAACACTGCTTGGAGCTCAGTGGGGGAGCTCTCCTGCCCGTCTCGTTTCACGAGCGAGGGAGAGTTCCAGGTTCGAACCTGTAATAAAGATCCTTGCTGCTTAGCTTTGACTCTGGACTCTGGTGCTCTTCTTCGGGGAATAAACGGTCTGGGCATAACAACACTAGCTGCCCTCCTGGTTCTCAGGCCTTCGGCCTCAGACTGAAAGCTACACCTCAGGCTCCTCTGGTTCTTAGGGCTTCCTACTCAGACTGAATCACATCCTGGCTTCCCTGGTTCTCCAGTTTGCAGACGGCATATCGTGGGATTTCTCAGCCTCCAGAATTGTGTGAGCCAATTCCCATAACACATCCCTTCTTATAAACCTATATATTTCTTTTGGTTCTGTTCCTCCCGTGAATCCTGACTAATACATCAGCTTTCCTCAGAAATGTCAAAACTAGCTTTACTTTGATGGTGTACATTTGCAACTAAAATTCCTACATTAAGACATAGACATTCCTGCCATCAACAATTTTTATTTTTACTTAAGGCAGAAATAGAGAATATTCCTATTCCAATTAGCTTAAAACTCAATAGCAGTAAAACATTGGCCTCTCTGCCAAAAAAAGATTATTTCCCTGAAGATTGAAGGAATTGTCTCCATTTTACCTCCCTTCTGCTTTAGATCCTCCCGCTAAGTCACTCTCATCTTTTTCTCTCGCTTTTCCCCTTCTAAATAAACATTTACGTATTTTTATTTGTATACAGTGGATAAGTGTATTCCATTTTAAAACAAAGCACTAAAGTTTGTTTAATTTTACTAGTAACGATATTTTTTAAGGTTGGAGTGAGGGGAAGGTGCCTCTGTGCGTCTGAGGCTATGGCCACTGAAGTGGGCAGGCACAATCCTGCTATGTTGATTGTCGGCAGTGATATAGCCCGTTGATCTCCCTGGCTGAATTAAGAACACTAGGTCTGACAAAATGTTGAGCATTTAAGACTCTAGGCAAAATCAAAGAATAGGAAAGATATGCATAGGGCTCTAGTCTTCTCTTTTTCTATTTTTCTTCCTTGCTATCCCTTTCTCTGTAGCGACCTATGGTATTCGTGGTCTTTTCCTAGATAAAAAGCTCTTTTGAAGAAAAAAAAAAAAAAAACAGTAAATTTGCTTTCCACCTCTACATTCCTCTTCAATCTACAATAATCTACCTCTCTTTACTGACAAATGAAAAATAAAAACCCATTTTCTTTTTTTTTTCTTTTTTTTGAGACGGAGTCTCACTCTGTGGCCCAGGCTGGAGTGCGGTGGCCGGATCTCAGCTCACTGCAAGCTCCGCCTCCTGGGTTCACGCCATTCTCCTGCCTCAGCCTCCCAAGTAGCTGGGACTACAGGCGCCCGCCACCTCGTCCGGCTAATTTTTTTGTATTTTTTAGTAGAGGCGGGGTTTCACCACGTTAGCCAGGATGGTCTCGATCTCCTGACCTCGTGATCCGCCCGTCTCGGCCTCCCAAAGTGCTGGGATTACAGGCTTGAGCCACCGCGCCCGGCCTTTCCCATTTTCTTTTCAGATTTAATAAATATCCTCCCTGAGAATATTAAATGTAACCGTTGGTTTCCTAACGAATCCTTATTTATTTATTTATTTATTTATTTTTATTATTATTATTTTGAGACAGAGTCTCTCTCTGTGGCCCAGACTGGAGTGCAGTTCCGGAAGGCAGAACCTCCTCCTTCCGGGTTCAAGTGATTCTCCTGCCTTAGCCTCCTGAGTAGCTGGGATTACAGATTACAGGCACGCACCACCACGCCCAGCTAATTTTTTTTGTGTGTGTGTTTTTAGTAGAGACAGGGTTTCGCCATGTTAGCCAGGATGGTCTTGATCTCCTGACCTCGTGATCCACCCACCCAAAGTGCTGGGATTACAGGCGTGAGCCACCGCGCCTGGCCTCCTAAGGAATCTTGATCCATCAAAGCTTCTCTCTCTCTCCATCTCTCCCCCACCCCAATTTCAAAACAGATAAAACAAGCAACAAAACAATACACACACACACACACACACACACACACACACACACACACAGCTCCTGTTGGCTCAACCTCATAAAATTACTCCTTTCTCCATTCCCTTATCTAGGGACTCTTAAATCCATATTCTACAAACACTTCCTCTACTTTCTTCCATTGTTCATTACTCATCATTTACATGACTGAATTCTCCACTTGTTCTAAAGCTGTAGACTTGAAAGTCTCCAAAAAGCCCCTTAAAATCTAGTCCAATTACTTGTGGGGGGAGGGTTCCCATTCTTTCTCTCTTTAGTATGTGTTTCTTGCTTTATCTTTGAAGTGACTTTTTTCTCTTGATAATCTCCTTCCCTGTGATTGTTTCACCAAAAAAAGTTTCTTTACTTCCCAAATATATGTGCCCCTTAATGTATGTCATATACCCCTGCTTTTTACTGTATATAGTCTTTTCCTTAGTGATTTCATCAATTCTCCATTTTAAATATTGTATCTTTGAATATAGGCATGAAGTCTTTATCTCCGTACCAACTCTAGACCACCTCCATCCATGATTCTGAATGCCTTTTGTAAAATTTACCTGGGTGCAACATTCATTCCTCAAACACCTCAAGCTATTTACTCCTTCCTCTCCACACGTTCTTCTCTGAATGTCTCTTGCTGTTCAAGGATTTGCCCTTGTTATTTCAGTCCTCAATTCTAACCTGTACAGCTCCTATTCTTGTTGGATGCTTTCCTTTCCCTATATTGTCACATTCGGTGTGACAGGACAGCCTGTAGAACCGATCTGTAAAACAGAATTCTTTCCACACTATTATCACTATAATTGAGACACATGTTGCCCTGTCCCTGAAATACATGGTCTTCTTACACACTGCTGACAGATTAATCTTCTTAGAATACAGCTATCATCTTATTATTCTATGCTTAAGAACCATCATTAGCCACTCACTACTTTCAATTACATCCTAATTACTTTACCTGACACTTAAGACCCTACATGACATAGCATTGAAAGCAACATGATCAAAATTCCAGCTAAAATAAAACTAGAGACTCCTTTCAGAAAATGTCCCAGAATTTTCTTAATCTAGGTGGCTTTTCTATTATTACTGACCTATAAAACACAGCTTCCAAGTCCACCAGAGGAACTGATTTTCATCCTCCATTTACTTTCTTAAAGGTGGGCCAAGCTTGACTGCCAACTTCTTCCTAACAGTCTCTATGCTTCCACACTGGATGGGATTGCTCCCTCTGAGTCACTGAAGTATTTGGGTGGCCCCTTAGCACAGTTATCTTGAAACAATGGAACTGAAAGTGTTTCATAAACCATAATCATGCCAAACCAAGGCATTACCATAGTTTTGTTTTTGTAGAAAAAAGTCCTAGCTTACCTAAAATGTTACCCTAGTATATTTGGTAGCATATCACACAGATCCAAGTACAAAATAAGTTCCCAACAAAACGTAGTAGACACTCAATACAAACTTATTTAATTTGATTTACTTACCCAGGAAACAAATTCGAATGATTGGCTTGAATTAACATATCTTTAAGTCATATTAATATTAAAATTTTTTATTGTATAAAGTACTAATAGTATCTTTTTGATAAAATAAATGAGTTTTATTTGGTGGGTCGTGTGCTTATTTTTTGTTACTGCCTTGTTCTTCGTGTCCAAAGGTGCTGTCAGTGCTGCTGACATCACTCAAACTTCTTTCTTCTGGACTTAAGGCAAGCCCTGTTTCATAAGTGTAAAATTGTTTAACAGTCTTTGGTAAATGCCTTTCCAAAGATGCACATCTTGAACATGTCCAGCTTGCAGCAGCTATCATAAGTGTGTCACATGTGATACCAGCAGGATGCCAATAGGTAGATTGTAACCTGTCGGTTCTGAATGAAATATGTGACTGACTCCAGCTGAGTACAAATACATTGTCAATAAGTCAGCAGTTAATGCTAGGAGAAATGAATAGAGATGAGGGGATCGGCTTCCTTCTATTTTATGTAATCCACTTCTAGTCCACTCTGTACCAAGTTAAATTGTGTGTATATGTGTGTGTGTGTGTGTGTGTGTGTGTAGGCTGAAAACAGGTTGGCAGGGTGATAGTTGAAATGGGATTAGAAAGTACTGCAATTATTTTGCTCATGTGGAAATATGCAAAGAACCTTTGACCCCTTGTAAACAATGCAGTATGAGGGACTAAACAGAGGGCTCAGTTCTTTTTTTCTCATTAACACCTCATTAAGCTATCCCAATACTAAAACTGTTGTTAATGAAGAGAATGCTTAAGAAATCAACAGAGAAATGCCCCTACTAATAGTATTTTCAGAATACTTGTCTCCGAATATACTCTCCTTCCTTCCATCTTAGTCTCAAAACACAGGCAGAACCACAGGGCCTACTTTTCTTTCCATTTTGCCCTCCACAAAGGTATTGCATATTTAAATCTGAAATGTACCCAAGTATATGTATCAGACTCTGCATGCTGATTTAATGCAGAATAAAAGAAGAGTCACAATTCCAAATCTAAGTTTCCCTCTATATGCTAAGAGCATGAGAAGCAGAGAATGAGAAATGGAAAATTCTCTATGGGAAGATAAGCTCCTGCACCTTTAGTTCAAGCAACGGGCAAAGCTGCTGTCTCAGGATTCAGTTCTGCATTCACATGTGAGAAAAGCAGGGGGTTTTAGGCTAAGCCACACTCCATTGCAATAGATTAAAATCAGCAACTGCCATTGTCTGCGGAAAGCTAGAGATAAACAGAGCAGATGACTTTATTTTTATTTTTTTAAGCAAATGGGCTGTGACATTTTGTACCAACTCAGGACAGGTCTCTTGATTAAATGTTTTACATTCATCCGACTAAAAGCTCCCTGACAGAGATGAAGTGACCGCACTTCAGGGAAAGTGAGTGCATGGGGGTTGGGGATGGGAAATAAACAGTGAAACAAAGGATGAAGACCAGAAAAGGCAGGATGGAACAGAGCTCCTGAGTGGAGCTGGGTGTTTAGGGTGATTGGTGCGGGACCTGAAAAAAGGCATCTAACGCCTCATTAGCATCTTCTGTTGATTACACGATAGACAGTGGTAAATGCCTGAGCGAGAGCAACTTGAAGAGAGATTGGGAGAAAAACATCAACTAACCCCAGTATGGAATACTTGTGTTTCCTAGCTAATGTAAAAGTGTTGGTTTGGCAGAAGGGAGGGGACGGGGTAAAGTTATTGTTTATTGGGTATCTATTATACTTTGAGACAACATGTTCTTATGCCAAGCATTGTATTTACCATTTTGCATTTATTTTATTTAATTTTTACCATTTTAAAAGGTCATCAACTAAAGAAGAAGCTAAGATGCCCAATCCTAAGCAATCATGTGGTTATGGAATCCACGAGGAGGAGCTGAGCTACCTGCTATGCCTGTCAATGGGAGGCATGTGTGTGTGGGGATGCCGATGTTCAGGGGATCCTGCTTCCAGGAGGTCAGAACCAGAAAAAAACTACTTGTGCTTTCCTGTTCTGCAATGTTGGAAGGGACAAGTATTATAATACATGGTTTAAAATTTTGATAAACAATTATAATAAACAAGAGCTGAAGAAACAAGCATCATAATACATTATTTAAAGTTATAATAAAAGTTGAAAGCACCCGGGTAACATCATTTCTCCTTTGTAAAATATAATCAAAGTAGTATGCTATTCAGGCCTTTTTAAAATACATATATGTGAGTCCCAGGGCAACATTACAAGGGGAACTTATATACCATTTATTAAAATAATATCATTCCATCCTCCTAGAAGACTGAGTATCAATTTAGAATCTTCAACTCCTTGAAGTTCTGTGTGTGAAGAAGGTAGAAATGAAAGAGTTGCCTCTGACCACTGGTCCGTGCCCATAGATTTCTCTCCTCAATCTGTCCCAGCCTCAGTTCTAAGTTGCAAACGTTTGTGAGGCCCCTTGCTCTCTTGTGCAGTCTGTGACAGCCCCTGCAAGCTTTTCTTGGCCAGTCTTTGTGAGTACAGGCAAGAAGGGGCCAATGCAGACCTAGGAAAAATGAGTCTGGGACTTTCTAGGGCAGGGAATTCTGGGATGCACAGTAATAGTCTAGAAGAAGGATGGTAAGTGCCAGGTGACAGCCCCTTTAAGACATTGGCTTCATCTATGAGGAGTGATGAGTCTATGGAAGGATCAGACAGAGCAGTATTAATATGAGACCAAGCACAGGGCTCCTCTTCCCTGCTCGAGTGCGGAATTCACAATATTGTTAATCAACCTCAGATAATCAGGTAGGATCCACAATCAGAAAACGGCTCAGCTAAGAAATCTCTATACTTCTGTAAACAGTGTTTTGGACAAGCAGAATTTTACATTAATTTCCTAGGCTGAGAAAACAAAGGATCACACATCATATATCATATCATTCTTACTCACAGATAGTATAAGATGATCAATAGAGAAGGCACTTATTCATAGATAGAAAAAAAAGTTTCTTCAATTAGAGAAAAAAAGATATATTTTCAAAGTCAATTCATCTGAGATCAAATCTGCTTTTCTCATTTACTAGTGTGATGGACCTTTACAGGTTAAAGGACTTAATTTATATGAGTCCCAATTTCAGTAGCTATAAAAGCAGGGCTAGCACCACTTATTTTTAGAGCTATTGAGAGGATTAAATTAACTATTCTATATCAGTGCAGCCAACTCTGTATTTGAATACGTAGTAGATGCTTCAAAAATATTAGCTTCCCTTTCCCTCACTCTTGTTTCCTTAGGTTCTATTTCCTAAAAAGTAATAAAGAAGTGACAAAAGTATGCTTTTCATCTCAATATTTTTGAGGGATATTTGATGGTACAGATTTTGTGTCCATGTAATTAATTTATCTCATTAAGAAGAAATGATTCATCTAGAGATATATTGCACAGCATTGTGATAGAGTCTTGAAAAATACTAAAACAGAGGATATTAAGCAGAAGTCACAAAAATGATGACTATGTAAATTAACAACCATGTGAATTAGCTAAATTTAGCCATTTCACAATGTATATAGATATTTCAAATATACATTTTAAAACATTATGTTGTAAACAATAAAAACATAAATTATATCTGTCAATTTAAAATAAATGAATGAAGGAGACGTGATCTGTGTTTATTGTCATATACTTATCCTTATCTCTCCTATTGCTTATCCCTCACTTACTAATATATATAAAATATACATACATGATATGTAGTACATATACATATATATAAATCAATGCAAGATAAAAGTATATGCCAACCCAAATTTGTGCAAATAAGTGAAACTTACTAAAAGTACAGGTGCAACTAGACATCCCAGAACATTGTGTTCTGTACATTTTCTCCTCTCCCATTTCTGTGTCTTTTCTCTCACCATGTTTTGTTATCAGTTCTAACCACAGAAAGAGAACACATTAATTGAATATTGGAAAGGGAAAACAGGGAATGATATGACCAGAGCTGGAGGCTACACGCAAGAGACAGATCATGAAGTACAAACCAAAAGGACGTCAAATGAGTGGCACTGCCCTTGCCACACATGACGTTGGCACAGCCTTTGAGATTTGTGGCTTGTTTTGCTCTTCCCTCACAACATAAATTTAGAATCTTTCGTCTCATTGCTCAATATGATGGCACAAAATACTATGGCTTCTATTTTATCCTTTATAATGTAAATCAACAATTCTTTAAGCTCTTGCATAAAGGAAAATTATTAAAAATACAAAGTCTTAGCCTCTTTAGATCCTTTAACTTCTCCCCCATACAAATCAATTCTGCATATTCATTTGGGAACCCAAACCATTTCTTTTAATGAGATGTGCATTGTGCAGCTTTAGACTGGTAAGCTTTAGTTCAGTTTGAGTAATGCTGCTCATGCATAAAGATATAAAACAAGGCAGTGAAGAGATACAGATACATCTTCTAAACTAAAATGCTCATGCCATTCAGCAACTGCTACTCCTCATGCCTCCCCAAGAGGAAATGGGAACTGATAAATACATGCCACACATGAGGTAAGAGAAGCAAAAATAAACCATGTTCACAAGTTCACTTGGGTATAATCAAGCAATAATGACATACACAAAACAAATTGAGGAAGAAGTGAAAAATTCAGAAAGCAATGTGGACAAAAAGCAAACATATACAGACATTAAAATGCAAGGGGAAAAGGCTTAGGGTGAAATCGCAGTTGAAAAGCACAACAGGGTGACCAAAACATTCAAGGGATGATGGTTTATGTTTAGCTCAGGGACAAGTAATGAAAACTACAGAAGAAAGTGAAAAGAGAAAACAAAATTTCATACTAAGTGATGACTAGTGAAGAAGGAGGATTCATCTACTGGGAGTGCCACTCTGGAGGAATAGAATTACATCTCCCATTTATACAAAATGGGAAAAGGGAATAGGTAGAGAGAGCAAACTAAAGACAGAGAGAGGAGGCAGCTGCGGATGAAGGCAATAGTTTCTCTTTCACTCGCAGGCAGACACACACATACACATACATATATACACATTACAGCAATATTCATGGACTGGCTGGTGAAAGTTGCAATCAGCAAGGGTATTTCTGCTTGAATGGCTTGCAGGGTGTGATTACTGAATTAAATCTAATGAGAGAGAGAAAAGAGGCAGATCATAGGACAGAGAGTGAATTATAGTGTGGGTCTCTGAAAATTATAGGAGGTGTGCACCTTGGCAGTATTAGAAAATAGAAGTACGTGGCTCTTTCTTCTTCCTTTTTTAGTGTTATATGGATATAGTTTGTGGACATTTCCTTCTGAATGACACTGAATTCCAGGAAGAATGTTTCTGAAGTGACTTCTCAGAATCCGTATTTGGAATATGCTTATTGCTCTTCATATGAGCTGAACCACAGGGCTGGAAAGAATCTGGATTGGTTGAAAATAAATCAGATTGTGGCCAAAAAATATTTAAAAACCTAGAAAATGCATTTCTCAGCACTGAGCTTGAATTTCTTCATGTTGTGAGCTCAACATTGACTTCGTATAACATGTGATATGGGGCTGACGAGCTTTTGCAAGCTTGGGTATTTTCTAATCTAAAATAGATTAGGCATTTTCTGGGAATGGGAAGAAATGAGTTAGATTAGGGATTGAATTCTGTTTTCTCTTTGCATCTCTTCTTTCTTTTATCATCCAATCATTCTCACTGGCATTTACAACACACTTAATTTAGTTCTATCCTTGTAGAGCAAGTTGATGTCATCTAGTTTGATTCAGTCTATTTAGTCCAATAAGTTAATTGGTTAATGGGCCATCTGTATGCATCAGGTGACAGGAATGCTAAGATGAATGCAATCACACACACACGTTAAATAAGACGATGTGGGATTGTATAAAAACAGTTCCGTTTACTCCCCATGACTGCTAAAGTGAGGTGTTCTCATTTCTGATCTGCATTGCAGCACTGACCTTGATATTTAAAGTTCTGCTTGGTAGAGTTCACAGGCCACAGCAGTTCAGGAATTAATTTCCATAATTATCTCTCGAACTTCCTCATTATAAAAGGCATCATTCCTGGATGGCAAGAAGCCAGCCTGCTGGCCCCAACAGGACAATGCTCCATGTGAGACACCCAGATTGGCATGTGATTCTTTTGTCTCCTTTTGGATCATATGAGCCACCTACAGGGACGCCACATTTATTCTAAAATGGGATTATCAGTAAAATGAGTAATAATCCTCTCTCACTGATACAGTTTGGACGTCTGTCCCCTCCAAATCTCATATTGAAATGTGATTCCCAATATTGGAGGTAGGGCCTGCTGGGAGGTGATTAGATTAGGGGAGCAGGTCCCTCATGAATGGTTTAGCACCATTCCCTTGGAAATAAGTGAATTCTTGTTCAGTTATCATGCGAGATTTTGTTGTTTAAAAGTCTGGGACCTCTCTCTTGCTCCTGCTGTCACCATGTGACACGTGTTCTTCCACTTCATCTCTGCCATGATGTAAGCTTCTCGAGGTTCTCACCAGAAGCTAAGCAGATGTTGATGCCATGTTTGTGCAGCTTGAAGAACTTTGAGCCAATTAAACCTCTTTATAAATTACCCATCCTCAGGTGTTTCTTTATAGAATTTTTGTGTTTCTATAAAGAAACACCAAAATATAATGTTAATACAGTCACAGAAGCATCCTGGTACCATGAACAGGATGTGGACTGCTGCAGGAGATAACCTTGAATTAATATCCTGACTCCAAATTTGCTAGTCCTGTCACCATGCAAAAGTTAGTTGCCTTGTTTGAGCCTCAGTTTATTCATCTGTTAATGGAGGATGATGGTTTTGGCCATTCAGGATTGTTGTAAGGTTTAGAGCTAATAAAGTGTATCCATAGACAATATTTTTGTTAATAAAGTAAGGGCTATTTGTTGTAAAGGTTAATTTAGTTGAGATATGTAAAACAAAGTCTTTGGAGACATGAGAACTATAGAGTTAATTAATACAATGATGATGTAAGGAACATTTATTTCTTTGTTTGCCTTTTGCTCTTGGGTCTTAAAAAAGTAGTTACAATAATTAAAAGAAAATTTATGTAATACTTTATAGTGGACAAAATTATTTTCAAGGTATTTGGCTAATGCATCTTTTATATAGAGAAGGTCCTTTAATTATTACAAAAATTGCATTAAGTAGCTAGTCATTTTAATTTCCATGTATCAAATGAATACACTGAGACTCATAGGTCACATATTAGAGTTGAAACTGAAATCCTGGTCATTGGACATCTGATGCCAAATATGCTAAATGACATCACACCAACACTTTGGTGGAAACCCTGGCTTTAAAAAACTCTCACGAAACCAATAGATCTTCATCAGTCTATTGGGATCATATGTGAATAAGGGAATGGTAAGAGGCAGAATTGGAGATAATTGGAGCAGACTTTGTACAGAAAGAAAATGATGAAGTGTATGAAAGGATATTCCAATAGAAGAGAATGCCTTGAACTGTCAATATAGAAAGGAAAAACAATTCTATGTGAAGAGATCTGTATTCCACTAGGCAAACCAGGGCCAAGCCAACAGGTATTAGAGACAAACTCAGTGGAGGAAGGATAGATCAGTGGGCTTTTGTGACCATGCTGAGAAGGTTGAACTTGGTAAAGTAGGCAAGTGAAAGTTCCTGCCAAGTCAGTATTGTTTTTCTTTCATTTATTTATTCATCTATTCATTTGTTTCCACATTCACTTGTATATCTAAGAATGAGTAGAAGTGGTTACTGTGTCCCAGACATACTGCTGAATGTAATCTATACAAAAAAGAGTAACAAACAAGCCGGGCCACAAGAAATTTAAACTGCAGTGAGGTGACAAACATGTGAATAATACTATTTCACTGGTCCCAAAAGGGGCAGAATGAGGGGTAACAGTCTGTGAAGTGATTGGGAGGACTTCAGAGAGGAGTTAGTATCTGACCTGGATAACAGAAGATGATTGGAACTGCTTTGGGGGCCAGGGCTTATGATCATGGCTAACTGGTTTGGAATGGACAGAAAGTGTGCTAGATGCCAACACTACAACTCTGAAGTGAAGTGATTAGAACCTAGGGTAGAGTTATGGCTGGGGAGATGAATTTTAAAGGGGGAGATTAGTAACATTTAGTAACTGATTAGATTTGGAGGTCAAAGAAAAGGGAATAATTGAAAAATTGATGGTGATGGTGATGAGACTGGTGCATTGAGAGGATCATATGAAATTATTAATGATTAGGAGACAGTGCTGCTCCTTAGTACTTCCATCACAGCTCTTCTTCCCATCCAGAAAAAGCTCCTAAGACCTTAAAAGCCACTGCATAATTTTTACTTTCATCTGTCTCCTCTGAATACAATTAATGAGCATGGGGACAAGAAGAGACCATGTCCTGGCCCCTATCAGGCACTCAATTGATGTTTGTTCAGTTGAATCTGGTCTGAGAGGTGGGAGGCAAGGACATCACTGATGACAACTCAGAGGGAATTCTGAGCAGCAGCACAGAGTGTCGCTGGAAGCAGAGAATCGTGGACCTCTGAAACCCTCCAGAATGGAGCCTCAGCACCCCCAGTAAGTGGGAAGTTTAGGACAAGTGAGTTTACATCTTTTTGTCTCAATGTCCTTATCTATACATTGGAGAGTACAGTACTCTTCACCTGATGGGATACTATGAAAAATCAGTAAGGTAGTTAAATACTTCAGTGACTTAACTATACATTTTAAGTGTTAGAACAACATCTGATGCATAGTAAGTATTCAAAAAGTTTTGTTATTATTACTTAGTAAAGAACATATTGTTAAAGGCTAAGTAAAGAGTTTTTTAAAAAATAAGAGCTGAACACAGGCACTGGATATGATTTCAGAGAAAGCCATTTTAGTTAGGAGGTAAACATGGAAGCCCGGTTTTGAAGTCAAGAAGGAAGAGATGGTGAACTAAATGAGACATCAAATGGAATATACATAAGTAAAGCCTTGAAGTATAGGACAAGCTTCACAAAAACAAGGACAATACATTCTGTACATGGTAAGTATAAGCATAAGAGCTCATCGTTAAGTTGCTCCATTTAAATAAAAGAAATAGTAATAGTGAACTCAGTTTATAGTTATCAAAACGCCAATAAGATCAAGACTACAGAAAATGAACAATAGCATTCACAGGAGAAATTGATAATGTCGCCATTCTGGAAGCAAGCCTAAATCTCTGCACTTCAGAAAATAATGGGAAAAGCCACACATGTGATGTGCATTCATGTAGCTGAGTCCCAGAGGAGTCACAGCTAAACTAATCTCGAGGTCTGTAGTCCCTTTCCAAGTACTCTCCAAAATGTTCTCAAATATTTTCCCTCTTTCCTGCTGACAAAATCCAAATGATCTAAAAGCATCTCCAATGAGTACAAGAGGAAAGAACAGAACTGTTAGCAAATGTGCTTTGAGCTCCACACTCCCAGGGTTTTCGAAGTAATAAAAACCAATTAGATAACACTCAGCAGCTATAGCGAGAGAAAGCAGTGCAATCTTACCACTACTAATAGGGTTTTTAATAATAGATAGGTTTCACTCAGCAGAGCTGGAGTTGGAAGTAGCAGAAGTATCAATTGCACAGCATTCTGCTGACCAATACTCAACGCAAAAATTAATGCAGTGGCTTTTTCAGTTTAAACTGGTCAGTTAGAGCCAGGGACCATTGGAACCCTGCAGAGGTAAGAAATGGAAGAAACAAAAAATCAAGTGTTCTGTTCAGATGTTATAGGTTAGGTTACAATCTACTTCAGGAGGAACTCAAGGAGGTCTGGATCTAATAATTTAAAGGTACAACTTTAGGTTAAATTCTTTCAGTCAAGGAATGCTGGAAACTTTGATACTATGAAATTTTTGACTTTCACTCTAAGGAGAACAACTTCTATCTGCAGGTGGAGTGCTGATGTACACATCTTCTTTCATATTAGATGGTACCCAAATAACTATAAGCTGTCTTTGTTTTGTGTGTGTGTGTGTGTGTTTTTTTTTTTTTTTTTACCATATTCACTATTCAGAGAAATTATTTGCCTAATGCTTCTTTGCTTAAAACACAAAGTATGCAGAAAGTATTTGTTCTGTTGTCATAGAAACCATCATTAAAATAATTCACCAATGCTATTTAATTTATCATTCCATCCTCCCTTCAAAACTGTCAAAAGAGGACTCTATAAAAAGAGGGAAATGGTATCTTAGAGGAGGTAAGGGATTAGGGAGGGGCTCAGAATAGGTTCCTTTGAGAAGTTCTTGCACACCAACCGGCAATAGCTCCACCCCTTCTAGTTCATATATCTTTCTTTCTTTTCATCCACACCATTCTTTCAAGTATAATCATTTAGGTTCATGAAAGGCATTTCCTCAGGGTGTGTGGTTACAGTGCAAATTTTGTATGATCAGATCAGGCTTGTGAATAATACATTTGTCTGTGAATAAACTCCCCAGGGCATGTCCCCCTGACTGAGTCTCTGTAATGAAGCATTTGACTGTAATTCACTTAAGAATGTGAGAGATGTAAATATATGTGGGTGGAGAGAGTGTAGAAAAGACTTGAAACCACTGTGCAACTATTTTCTCCTCGGGATTCAGTGTTGCATTCAAATGCTGCTTAGAGAAAGCAGTTGTTGGTCGTTATGAGGTTACTCATAATAGCCTTTCAGAGCAAAGGGGAAAGTGAATTGACCCTGAACAAAAATACTGGGTTGGGTAAAACAAGCACATGGAAAAGTGATGGGTTGCAGTCCAGAGAGCTCACTTCTGGTTCTGCCCCTGCCAAATTCATGACCCAAGAGAGCACATTTCACGCCTCTGCACAATCCCATCTGCAATGTGAAGCATCAGGACTAGTTATTCTCAAAGGTTCCTCGTAACTTTAACATTTTCTGACAAACCATTTTTTATGCCATTTATACTAAAGGTTTCTGCAGCTTCTTGAGATATGTTAGACTGCTCACAAGATTTCAGGGTTGTTCCCAGCTTGGTCAAAAGCATGGAGGAGTCTGATCATTTCTGACGTTGGTTTTGCGTTAAAACTGGCAGAAGTGGGGGAAATTAAGGCGAGCTAAGAGTCTCACTAGTCTAGTGTTTTCTAAAGGTGCTAGATTATATACAGTAATAGAAGCATGTACTTAAAATCTAGATCCTGAAGACTTCCCACTGGAAGCATATTATTCAGTAGGACCCTGGGGATTGGTATGTCAACAAGAATTCCACATGAATGTTGTGCTCATATCAAAATTCTTATGTGTAATTCTGGTCTTGACTTGAATTCAGAGAAAGTGCTGATTATTTGACATCTGTCACTTTTATTAAAGAGAAATGAGGTGGTTCTTAAACGTGATGTAAGGTCAGATGCATGTGTTGGATATAGTTTCTTTTTTTTTTTCCTTTGGGTCCCCACCCTGACCCGGGCTATGAAACTTACACTTTTCGAGTTCTTATGGAGAAGTCTGACCCCTGCAGATCCCATAGACGGTTAAGCCAGACCCACTTGTGAAGCCAATAAACTTACTTCTTAGGAAGCCCAAACAAAACGTGGACATTCAAGACCAAAAGAGAAGCTGCAGCTCTGAAAGGAAGGTGAGTTATGAGAACACTTTAGGGAGTAGGATAACTGCCTTTGGAGGGATGTATTGAACAGCGTGTATGCATCCTTTCCTCACCACCTTTCACATCTGCTACCTTTTATGTTTGTCTGTGTGAGTACTCTCTTCTACTAGTCAAGATATTAATGATTTTTTGTCACTGAATCCATGTAAGTACCAGTTTATGCCCAACCACTATCATGATACAGTACCCCAAGATTCATGTGTAAAGATCATTTAAATATTTTATGCTTTCTTACTTGTTGCTCCAAATATTGTTTTTCAGTCTAAAGGAGTAATTGATACAAATCCAAGTAATTGGGTGGATGGTGAACTAGATGCACTGACAATACCCCAACCATTTGTATTTTAACTTGTAATCCTTTTAAGTGACTTTCTGATTTGAGTTAATTTCCTAATGGGAATTATTCACACAAACACTTCCCTAAATTACTGAGTTTATTGTCCCTTCTTGGGACAGTCAAAGAAATTCAGTAACCTAAATGTTCATGCCTTCTTTCTAGGAAGACTTTGGGAAGAGCAATTGCTGCTCTCACTCTGATTTTCCTTTACGAAATAAATATGGAAAGTGTGTTTACTCCACTAGGTGTTCTGAACCCTCCCTCAAATGAATAGTTGCCACCTTTGTAATGTACAAGTACTTTTAAAGATGATCTAACATGCCATGAATATAACTAGGCTTTTGGCCCATCCTTTTCTTTCAGAAATCTGCTGTGTGGGCTGTTGTAAACCAAGAGGTTGTTTGTGATTGGTAGACTACAGATGAAAATATAAAGTTATAAAAAATCAACTTGAACTTAATTTTTAATATAGTTACAGAGAGAATTTGGCATGAAAGATTATATGTGTAAATTAATGAAAATTTTACAGAGCATGCTTGTTTTCTGTTGTGCTATCTGAATACTATTTGAAAAACTATTAAAAATAAAACAATAATTTCCAAGTTTCATATTAAATATAATATAGTGTTAAAAATATCTAAGTTGAAATATCAGCTGTGCACAGATTGGTGCATTGTTACAGTTTAGGAAAGACTAGTAAAGGACTAAGCTGTTATTGTTTGCAGGTGTTCCTCCTACCCTTATTTCCTACTTTATGATGATGAGAAATATAAACCAGTGGAAGGTTGAACATTTGCTTATTTTAATGAGAATTAAACTTTACTTCCTGCTGAGGACTACAAACAACGTTAAAATAATTGAGGCAAAGTTTTGTTTGTTTTGTTTTAAGTAGGAAATCATTGTGCTTGTTTTCACTGTGAACAAGTTTACCAGTCATGTTATTTTCAAGTTGTATCTGTGCACCATTGCAGGATGTCCCTCTTTCCAAACAACAGCAGCCCCAAATCGGGAGAGTTAGACAGACTCTCCCAAATTTGTAAACCTCTGGACAAGGAAGGATTACATTTCACCCAGCTAGTAGCTAAGACATTTGATGACACACATTCTCTAAATATCAGTTGAGTCACCCCTTTCCTCTTTGTGTGCTATTGAGATTTTTAGGTAAGCCCTGTAGAGTCTAGACGTTGGGGAGGGAGGAGAGAGGAAATGGATTTTGGAATCAGACCATATCTAATGTAAATCTTTGGCTTGCTAATTAAAAGACTGAATGAATCACTAAGACAAGTTACTTGAATTTTTGATTATCAATTTCCTTGTTGCTATAATTTCAAAAAGTAATATTAGAATAATATCTACCCTGAGTCCTTGGATCCAGTAAACCCTCAAAAAAATATAGTAGTAGCTACTATCATGACAACTACTGTACTCCTACCATAATTTTATTTCAATGTGAATTATTATTATCACTATATGCAACCTTACCTTTCTTCATAATATTTTTCCCATATGCTTTATAACCCAGGCAGAAACTATGTTCCCACACATGCATAATCACACTGTCACTTGTCCCTGCACATACCAGCAAATGCTTAGCAATGGTGAAAAGGCAATTTCATTATCACTCAATAATTATTGGCCTGTTAGAATGGACATAGTTGAAGAGCAATCTGTACTATGGTATTGTATACAGCAGCTGATTTTTTTCAGGCCTTTACCTAAAAGCTTTAGAAGTAATTCCTTAACCTAACAAGCTCCTGACCGTGGAGCTGTATGAAAAGCTCAGTGGCTCTCACCTCACCGAGGCTGGAGGAGAGAGGTGTGTGTCAGGACTTGGAATGAGGCAAGACATAATGGAGCAAATGCTTTGGGGTCAGTCCCTTTTCCCCAACACCTCATTAAGTCTGTATCAGAGGAAAAAAAGGTTCAAAGACACTTTTAGAATACTAGCCTTTTTATCTGAAAATAAGTCTCATGCAGGGAAGGAAAAAACAGCTCAAGCTAAGCAAGATAAGTAAGTCTTAGAGATCTACCATGCAGCGTAGTGCCTATAGGTAACAATACTGCATTGTAAACTAAAAAATTGCTAAAAGAGTGGATCTTATGATAAGTGCTCTTATAATCTGATTGATTATATTAATAATCAATAAAGCGAGGTGGGAGAAAACTTTTGGAGAGAATGGATATATTTATAGCATGGATTGTGGTGATAGGTACATACTATGAAAGTTGTATTACATAGTATACATTAAATTGTATACATTAAATATGTTCAGATTTAGTTTACATTAAATATGTTCAGATTTTCATGTGTCAATCATAACTCAGTAGTTTGAAAAGAGATGAGCTTAAACTTAAGTTCCTTGTGTGAAATCAGGTAAATTAAAATACAAATATAAAGAAAACATTAAAAAAGTATTAGTTCAACAAGGTGGATGCTTCTCACACTCCTCTTTTCCTATCTACTTTCATTTCCTTAATCTTCTTCCTTTAAGAATTAACCAGACTGTATGTTCCCGTGTGAAAACTCTGGAACATGTTTCTGGTAGGAACAGATGTGAAAACACAAATCCCCTCCGCAAGCTTTGGCCTCCCTTCCTCCTTTCCTAGACTCTTTTCTGGGTCCCTTTCCCTTTCCTACTCTTGGTTTGCTTTTCAGGCCTCTCTTTTTTCTTTTGAAGCCTGGCTTACAACATTTTATGCTGCTATCACAGAATACCACAGACTGAGTAATTTATAATGAATGAAATTTATGTGGATCACATTTCTAGAGGCTGAGAAGTCCAGGATCAAGGGGCCACTTCTAGCAATGGCCTTCTTGCTGCATCATCCCATAGTGGAAAAGCAAAAAGAGGGTGAGAAAGAGCAAGCAGTAGAACTCACAGCCTCAAGCCCTTTTATAATAGGCATTAATCCATTCATGGTGGTGGAGTACTCATAAAATAAATACCTCTCATTAGGTCCTACCCCCCTGTTGCATTGGAGATTAAGTTACCAACAGACACTTTTCGGGAGACACATTCAAACCATAGCACAGCCCATGCTGACAGCCTCATAAAAATAAATTCAACAGTAGATGTGCTCTTACACATATGCTCTTACAAAATGCTGGCCACAATAAACTGGCTGTGGCACAAAAAAAAAAAAAAAAAAGAGAGAGAGAGAGAGAGAAAGAGAGAGAGTGAGAGAAAAGGAGGGGGGGGGAGAGAGAGAAGAGCAGTTTAGATTATACTGATGAACCTTGGTTATAGTGGTATAGATGGCAAACCCTACCTACCTACAGATCTAGGGATAAAGGAGTGTGTAATGCAAAATTGTAGTAACTACAGAGGCCATTTCTTGCAAATTATTTGAGCACATCCTGGGAAATGTTCAAGAAGGCTAGGGATGCAATGAGATGGTGCAATGAGAAACTTTAAATTTCAGAATGAACAATGGTATCTACTTTTTAATTTTTATTATTTTATGTTATTTTTTTTTTAGTTTTGAGATTGAGTCCTGCTCTGTTGCCCAGACTGGAGTGCAGTGGCGCAATCTCGCCTCACTGTAACCTCCGCCTCCCAGGTTCATGCAATTGTCGCGCCTCAGCCTCCCGCGCAGCTGGAATTACAGGCATGCACCGCCACACCCGACTAATTGCTGTATTTTTAGTAGAGACGGGGTTTCACTATGTTGGCCAGGCTGATCTTGAACTCGTGACCTTAAATAATCCGCCCACCTCAGCCTCCCAAAGTGCTGGGATTACAGGCGTGACCCACAGCGCCTGGCTGGTATCTACTTTTTAACTATGGAAAAGGGCACTTTATTTCCCCCTTTTCAGAATGATCTGAGTCATTCCAGAGAAAGGTTGAGAGAAATCTGAGTAGGATGGCAGCCTAAATGTCACAAGCGTGGCCCTTTATACCCAAAGATCTTATTTACTTCCTCAAGAGCTGAGTCTACTTTAATGCAGAGAAACAGGAAGTGTATGGGTTAAGAATAGATACTGTGAGATCAGACTGCTGAGTCCAATTGAGGTTCCATCTTGGGCAAGTTATACTTAATCACTGTTAGCCTCAGTATCTCATCAGTAAGAATAGTACCTACTTCATAAGTTTGTTCTAATGCATAACATAATGTACATAATGTATAATACATACATAAGTCAGTTAATATAGAGAATTCTCCCCTCAGCACCTGAGATATAGAAAATGCTTAAATAGCATATCTGTATAAGTTATTATTAGATGCATACAATTTATTTATATTTTTATAAATGGAACAGGTAATTTCTTTTACATTCTCTAACTGCTCATTTTCCCAAGGTAGGGGGTGGGATTCCTGTTTTCCTATTGCTAAAAGGTAATTTTAAAGTAGTGTCTGTTTTTGGGCCCAAGCACCTACCTCTTTCTGACTTTTAAGTAATAAGCAAACTGTTGTGTACACTGAGGAATCTCTAGCAGCTCATAAGTACCTAGACTTTCATAGGTTAAGAAAAGTAGGAGGATGACATCTGTCAGTGATGGAGACATGGGCTAAGGCAGGTAATCATAGAATTTGGATGACTTCATTGTACCAGCAAACCTTAGGGTGGCATTTTTCTCTCAACCAGTAACATACTACCTGATATACGACCATAGGAAAAGATAAAAGTATGCTCATAAATACTGCATTAAATTTTAAAACTCCTTGATTCAAGAACTCTTTTCTTTTTAACTTTCTGCAATGCTAAACTAGTTCTTCCAATATGAGTAGAGACATTAGCGTGAGCCAAAGCCCAGAGATAACAATGACTACTTGAAATAGCCTCCTCTTTTTCTGCACCTAGACCTTCAAATGCACATATAACGTAACCAGCGATGATGATAGCCACCTGACAGCCAAAGCTGTCATACTGACATGACAGCATTGTCTTTAATGCTTAGAAGGATTTTAAGAGGTAAGTACTGCTGTTATCACTACCATACACATGAAAGAGGGGTGTTGTTATGACCTCTCTACTCATTTACTGTCTTTCTATTTTTCTTGTGGACAACTTTATTAATAATTTCTTTCCACGTGAAATAAATTAATGCATGTTTTATTATGTTCTGTGATTGACATATCTTCCCATTTTACCTCCTGAGAAACAAAATTAAGTCCTTACCATTGCTAGGTAGATATTAAAGGCAGTATAATTTCTTTTTAAAGACTTAAAATTATCACTAATTCAGGATATAAAAACTAAACACTGTTCTCACTTCCGGAAGATGATGGAGGTCCATGGGGGAATACAACAAATGTTTTTCTATGTAGCATTTGAAAAGGGGTAAGAAAAAAATTTGGAAAGATAGGCCTCAGCCAAATGGAAGATAATTGACATTTTCTTTTCGGAGTTGTTAATTAAAACAACATTAAGTATTCTCCTACAATCTTTTGTCAGTCAATGGGATAGGCCACTAGAACAGCCACTGAGGGGGCCATCAAGACCTATAACATTCTCCCAGAGTAGCTAATTACAGCCATTTTAAAAGGTTTCCAATGCACCCACCAACATCTTCTTTTAAGAATTCACTTCTATAAAACATTAAAATGTTAACAACCTGCCATAGAGAAGATGCCATGTAGAAGCATTCAATCAACAACCTGGAGCAATGTCCAGTCATCGTTATTTTATATAGGTCAAATCCTGTTTTTAAAAGGCATATAACGAGATCCAATTATATGTAAGAATGTAATATATGACAAAGAAAGCATCATAAAACAGTAAGTACAGAAAATGTAATTAAATAAATGATGCTGAGGAAATTGTTTAGTATTTTGCTTAAAAAAGAAGATACCTACTTTATACCATTTATCCAAATAAATTCAAAGAGAAACAGAGCAGAATTTGCAATTTTTATCAGATCTATGGAAGAACTTTAGAGTTGCTAAAATGTCCAAAGAAAGAAAGAAGTCAAGTTATTTTTCTACATAAAATTAAACTTCTAAGAAAAATTAAAGTATAAAATGGAAAAATATAACAGACACAATTAAATGATTAAGATCTATATTATATAACGGTCTCACCAATTTAAATAAGAAAACAAAATCAAGATATCAATAGCCAAAGGAAAAAAGGTTAATAAGAAAGAATAATTTATATAAGAAGAATTACAATTAAGTTATTGAAAATGGTAAACCAGATACCTCAAACAGAAGTCCATATTAAACTGGCATAGAAGCTTATACTAATGAAAGGATGAAAAAGAAATAATTCAATAATAGAAAGGCAATGTTACATCTGGCATATTTGTGAACTGCTACTGACAATCTGGTGCATTCCCTTGGGAAAATATTTTTCTCTATAATTCAGGTTTGAAATAGTCTTCAAACCCTTCGGCCATGCCCAGAAATTCATCCTACAGGAAGTATATTAAAATACATATATATATAAACAAGTATATTTACAAAAATTTATGTAGTGTTATTTATAAAACAAAGAACAGGAAGAAATGTATATGTGTAACATGTACATTGTTAACATGCGGGATTGATTAAGCAAATTATAAGCATATACTTAATTGAAAGAGTATTCATGGAGAATAAGTTATTATATGAAGAAGTGTTTATGGTTTCATGTTAATAATAAATATGGAGTGGAAAAATACGGATGATCAGTAGTGGAAAAGATGCAGCAAACAAGAAGTCTATATTTTTTAGAAGATACAATACTGGTTTTCTTCATTTTAAAGTCTATGCTGTTGCAACAATTTTATAGGAGTAAAATATAATTTACAAAGATCTAATTTTCTTCACTGTTATAGATCAGGATTCCGCAACCCTGAGACACAGATCCAATACCGGATCATTGCCTGTTAGTAACCAAGTCACACAGCAGGAGGTGGGTGGAGCAGCAGGTGAGCAAGCATTACCGCCCGAACTCTACCTCCTGTAAGATCAGCCATGGCATTAGATTCTCATAGGAGTGCGACCCCTACTGTGAACTGCACATGAGAGGGATCTAGGTTGCATGCTGCTTATGAAAATCTATCTAATGCGTAATAATCTGAGGTGGAACAGTTTAATCCCGAAACCATACCCCCTCCCATTCAAGGAAAAATTATCTTCCACAAAACTGGTCCCTGGTGCTAAACAGGTTGGGGACTGCTGGTATAGATGGAGTTTTCCTTGGAGGAGATCTTACTATAAATAAAATCTTGCTAAATGCATTGTTCCCAGTGTGTTGGTATCTCTGATGACAAAAGAGGGCTGAATTCTAGGCTCTTTCCATCCAAAATTGGTAGTATGGTAGTTGAGACGTTTGATGCGGGATATTGTTTATGAAACAATACATTATTCTTTACTGGACCAATCATAGCTCTGTATCTCCTGACTATACTTTAGTTTGTAGGGAATGAAATACATTAAAAATCTCTGCAAAAAGCACACAATCAAGTAATTTCATCAGTCTAAGAAAGGAAAGGCAATTGTATTGATCAAACCAAATTTATCATTGAAAGTTGGTTATAACACTAAGCTATCCATACATAGTTATGAACAGGGACTTAGAGATGAACACAGAAAACAGTATCTTTTTTTTTGTTTTTGACAGTCTTGCTCTGTCACCAGGCTGGAGTGCAGTGTTGCCATCTCACTGCAACCTCCACCTCCCAGGTTCAAGCGATTCTCCTGCCTCAGCCTCCTGAGTAGCTGAGACTACAGGCGCATGCCACCACACCCAGCTAATTTTTGTATTTTTAGTACAGACGAGGTTTTGCCATGTTGGCCAGGATGGTCTCGATCTCTTGACCTTGTGATCTGCCCACCTCGGCCTCCCAAAGTGCTGCGATTACAGCCATGACCCACTGAGCCCGGCGCATGGTATCTTTAAACAGGAAACACATCATTTATTGTTTGAGTTAGATTTTTAGCCGTAGAACTTGGAAGACATTTGTCATATCTTATTTCTGGAATAGAATGAATGATTATAATAGTCAAAATTTATTATGTAGTGTGTGCCAGTGACTGTAACACTTTATATTTACTTTGCTATTAGTGACAGCTATCTCCATTATACAGGTAAGTATACTGAGGCACACAGAAACTAAATATACCTTAGCTACACTGCTTATAAGAGACAGAACCGAGAATCCATTTAGTCTTTTATCTAACAGCTAATACTCTATAAAGTACCATGTTGTTCTTCCTCTCCAACAGTGTTTTATTTAAAATCATATAGTGCAGCTTATGTAGTATCCATAACATCTAGGATTTTGTTATGCTGAATTTTAAAATGGTTAATTTTGCCTTTATGGACACTTCTGTGGTACTTTACTGAACAATACCTTACCTCACCTACTTACCACACAATATTAACATAGTGAGACCATCCAACCCAAGCCTTTATTGTGCATGAATCCCAACCATATCAACTTTCAAGTGCTTCTTGACCTGATAGTGTAAATAGCATGGTGGAAGGTATACAACCTCTGGAGCCACAGAGCCTGAGGCTAAAAACTCGCTCCATTATTGACTGGATGTGTACTCTTGGCAAGAGGATCTTTCTAAAACTCAGTTTCCTTATTTGTAAGATGGGAATACTAACATCACAAAGCTGTAGACTTGTAGTGAAGATTAGATAAGATAATAAATATAAAGTATCTAGCCCACTGTCTGACATGCAATAGCACTCAGTATTTAACTAAAATTTCTGAACTTAATCATTTGTTGAACACATATGTATCGCCCTTAACTTGTTATAAGCCACAGTTGTGGGAGATGGAGATATAGCTGTGAACATGATAAGTGAATCCTCTGCCCTGATGGAGCTTAGATTTTCTTTAGGATAACATGGTAGAAAATAGAAATTATCCTTGGGAATAAATCAGGAAGCACATATTCAATTCACAAGTTTACTTGTTTCAGTAAACAACTGCTCTGATGCATGAGATAGCATTAATATTCAATAACAACCATTAGATAATGAGGCGAACCATTTATTGAGACTGGAAGTGTGAACACAGGCCTAATCTAATGATATGTTAATTGTTGCTGGACGTTTGCTGGTTCATAGAAATTCACCTTGTCACCCATACAAATGTCATTTGTTATAGTTTGCAAATTTCCATATAGGCAGGGATTACCTCTAAACCAGTGTACAACTCCTTGTAAGTAATTAATAAATATTCATGATGCTGATATTGCTGTTAATTATGACGGATCTCGTAGATTCGAATGAGTATTTTAAAGATGAGTATGTTAATCTTACAAGACAGGGACATTCTAATATCTTCTAATGTTGATTCCAATATCTCAGCAGGCTTATAATTCTTTAACACATACATATATATTTATTTGTACCTCTGAGAAATAGAAAACGATGTCCCTGTAAGTATATGCATCAATTTGTATTTTTAATATTTATCTACAGACCATATACAATTTTAATGCCTAACATAATTTATATATAAGCACTTGGAATTACTGTTCTTCTGGACATGGTGAGATTCAATCTAGATTCAATTTTTATTTTTGATTCTGCAAAAAGACTTTTTTTAGTTTGAATCTTCATATTTACTCACATAGTTTCACTCACACACCCACTTAACATCAATATTTATCGAATGCCTACTATGTTCCAGGCACCATCCTGGGCCCTGGGCACATAGTAGCAAAGAAAACAAATATTCCGTCTTTCATACATTTTCACTCCCCTGGGGAAGACAGACAATAAATTTGTATAAAATGCATCAATAACTGAAAGTTTTGAGATTCTGTGAAAAATGAGCAAGATATTGTGATAAAATTTGGTCAGGAAAAGCCATTTTGAGGAATTAAAACTATTATTAATAAGACCTGAGACAGGAGAATATGGCTCATGTGATAAAATATGGGGAAAGAAACATTTTAAACAGAAGGAAGAGCATTTGCAAAGTCCCTATGGAAAAAAAGAGGCTGATATGTGCTTACAGTTAAATGAACAAGGGAGAAAGTGATTTAATGAAAGAATAAGTGAATGAATGAATTTGACAATGCTTTTCAATTAGCATTGCCCGAGTTATTAGCTCTTCACAAGTGAGGAATCCACTAGACAGAGCCCATATTCTCTCAAAGATGGAGAAAGTCTAGGAGACTCAAGCCAGGTGACTCCTCACATTCCTTAAGCTTTCTCTCACAACTTCTGCTTCCCTGCTGCATCCTTTTTCTCTCTATATATGGATGTTCTTCTTCTATGACAAACTGATTGACCCATTTGATATGGTTTTGCCACGTCCCCATCCAAATCTCACCTTGAATTGTAGCTCCCAGAATTCCCATGTGTTGTGGGAGGGACTTGGTGGGAGATAGTTGAATCACAGGGGTGGTTCCCCATACTCTTCTCATGGTAATGAATAAGTCTCATGAGATCTGATGGTTTTATAAATGGGAGTTCCCTTGCGAAAGCCCTCTTGCCTGCCACCATGTAAGACATGCCTTTGCTTCTCCTTTGCCTTCTGCCATGATTGTGATGCCTCCTTAGCCATGTGGACCTGTAAGTCCATTAAACATTTCTTTTATAAGTTACCAACTCTTGTGTATGTCTTAATTGAAGCATGAGAACAGACTAATACACCATTCCTTTCCCACTGGACTCACAACACACTTTCATGGGGATATCTTCTATTATATACTGAATCCCACCTTAGCATTATGGTGTTATTATTTTATTCCTTTCAGCACATATGCACTTTACACAGTGTCTGAATTTAGCTACGTATCATTTTGAAAGTGCTCATGAGGTTTTTGTGTGTTGAACTTTGTAACGTTTGATAAATTATGAGGTTTTGAAGGCAGGATTTTGACCATCCTTACCTAGTTCAATGGTCAGCACAGAGGGAGAAATGTCAGTTCTTGGCATCCCTAGGTTTTACTACATAGATGGACAAGTTGATAAAGAGATAAAACTAGTTATTAAAATATGTATACATATATTCACCTTACACCTACAGTGTGTTCATATATAGTATATATTTATTAAATGCTCACATATATCTATATGTACATGTAGTATGAGCATATTTACTCATATGTATATATTTTTAAACTAACCATCCATCCATTCATCTATCCATCCTTTCATCCATTTTTGAGATAGATACAGTAAAATGGAGGGGGGGGGTACCACCAACAATCAGCACTTAATTTGGGAGGATTCCTTATCACAAATCTTATGAAAGTGAATGTAAAAATGGGCTTTGGAAATGCTAACTTTTTTGCTGATTATTTGCAAGCTTGAATTTCTACTGATAATGGGAGTGAAAACATAGGGCAACTTGAAGAAAGGGCTTGAGGGCAGTGTGAATAACAAGCAAACATCAGTGAGTGCATGGGAAGAAAACAATTCTGGAAGAGGTGGTCTGCTACGGAGATGTTTCTCACCTTTTGCTGGAGGATGGAGAGAAGAGGGGAAATGCCAACACTATTGAAAAGTGAGAGAAGGCAGGGAAAAATGCTGCTGGGACCTCTGCTACCCTCTCCCAAAATCAGGATTGCAATGCTTATGGGCATCCGGGAAGCAGTTCTTGCGCCTGACAGGCCCTGTAGGGACTGAGCTAAAAGGAGAAGAAAATATTTTCTACAAGGCAAGTGCGATCGGCTGCTTCCCAAACAAGTCACTGAATAATTTAGAAAGAGTTAGACTGAAGAGTTGTAGGTTGTTATTATACCAATTCTATTAGTTTCATGTAATTCCTTGGACTTGTTTAAACACAGGAAATACATTAAGAACCTCAAGTTTGTGGACTCTAGTTGGAAACACAAATCAGTCCTATTTTCACACTGTGTTCTGATGCTTGTTAAGATACACATATCAACTTAGTTCTAGGTAAACATTAAATAACAGTTATCAATGCACATAAGCAAACCAAACGTGTATCATTTAGAAACAAGATACAGAGGTTTAACAAAATGCATTTAACAAGTTTTAGAGTATGTGTGTTCCATTTTGTTAACAACAAAACAACTCACTAATTTTTAATAGACATTTTGATGGGTAAAAGGCTTTTTGAGACCCCTGCTGACAGCAGAGGAGAACTGCATCCAGGTGTTCATTACTTACTGGAAACTGAATACATAATTCTCCTTAATAACTGAGACATCATAAATATGTGTCATTTTTGAGAAGTGGAAGATACATTACTATAAGATAAACATATAAATGTAAATTATTGAAAGAAGGCTATTTACATAGGGGTGTTTTTTTGCTTAAGGATTATAGGTCTCTTAAAATTGCTACATGTGTTACATAATTTTGAATTCATATTTTGGTTTATTTTTTAAAAGCATGAAAACTATAGAACTCTTTAGAAATGTATCTATTGTGAGAACAAGAATACTTATAATTTTCAAAGATGCAGTATTCTAATAAAAAATAACAATGCTAATTTTATCTGAAAAATGCATGTATTTCAATAATTTATCAAGAGCATATTTTGTGCTAGATACTACTCTTTATGTTAGCAATATAAGTAATTGTATAAGATACTTACAGATTGCAATAAGTGGTAAAAAACATGCAGAGGGAATAGTGATGAGAAGGTAACTATATAGGGGAGTGGTCAGGGAATGCTTCCACTGAAGATGTAAAATGTGAACTGAAACCTATATCCTGATTTAAAATAGCCTTGGAGATGTTTTAGGCAAATAGCAGCAAGCGAACAATACCAAAGGTAAGAGCAAAAGATAATCATGTAAACATAAAGGTTGGATATAATAGAAATCAAGCGTGGCTCAGCTTGATATAGGTATACAAATTGGGTCTTTGTGTTATCCTCTCTTAAAGGCAGCTAGATGTGTAAAAAAAAATCAGGGTCTTTGAAATCAGACAAACAAAACTTGAGAACAGTCCTTAGGCTACCCTTAATAAACCTGTGACACATTTCTGAACTTGTCTTAGATAGCTGTCTCATCAGTAAATTATTGAAGACTGTACCTATTCAAAAGGTTTTTTTGATAATACAAAAAACATACACCGATATACTATGTGAAAGGCCTAAGTATAGTAGATGCTCAGTAATTTTTCATTATTCTTTCCTTTGATTCAAGGGTTCCCTGGGCCTCACCTCGCTAATAAGTCTCAGCTCAGCTGTGAGAGTCTGTCTATGAGATGTAGTGGAATAATGATGTCCAGAGGGCAGGCAGGTAGCTAGGTGTGAGGTTGAGTTAGCGAATACCCAAGAACAAAGATGCCACTTTAGTCCTCTTTGTAAACCCCAGGACTAACATAGGGCCTGGCATAAAGTAAGGATAAATAAAAATGAGACTCAGAAATAACTAGCTCTGGTTAATCTACAAAGGATATTATATGGCCCTAAAGTTACGTGAAAAAAGGACCAGGACTTAATGATTTCAATGGCTCCCAAACACTAATGATCTGTGAGACTATGACTTCATTGCTTTGAACTGTGGAAACAATGATATTGGTAAGTCATGTACAAGCACAAATCCTTAAGAAATGACTTTTGCTGAGAGGTAGTTTATAATGCTTATCTGAGCATACCTACAGGTATATTAGCTAAACATTTTCCAAATGCTGCCCTATGATGATAAAGGAAAACAACCTTGAAATATTTTTGTGATGGCAATTGCTTTCCAATGTAAGGGACCTTCCTTTATGTTGAGATGGTGTTGTTCCTATATTTTGAAAATGAAACCGCCCTTTCATTCATGAAATTTAGTGATAGTAAATGGGATATTTTATTAAATTTATTTGGAAAAATAAGAAACTGGCAACTCATGCGGAGAACATCAATTTTATTTAATGTGATATCCATCCCCAGAGAGGCGTGGAAAATTCTGGGTATAGCTAATTAAAGCGAGAGTAGATTCAAAGAGGGAGAGGTTTGATGTGAGCTTCACAAAGGAAGCAGGAAGTAGAAACTACGTTTTGCACTCAAGCATACAGGGAAGAAGAGGCATAAAAGACAGTGGCGGGGGCACTGATAAGAAAGTCACATTATGGATGCAGGTCCAGTGCAACACTGACCAAGTGAAGACTTACAGATATAGTAAAGCCCCCTCTCTTGTAGGGGAGCTGGGAGACTGGAAGCTTTTTAGTAACCATGGATTAATGTCAGTCAGGAAAATTGAGACTGAGGATGAGGGAGATGGGTAGAAAGAAAGACCTGTTATTTAAAATTTCTGCATTATTGTTGATTCTCTGACTCAGTTTTTCAAAATCTAACTGGGATAAAAATAAAGCCTAAACATAACAGTAGAGAAAGGTGCAAGGGGAATCAGGTGACCACCCTAAAAATGTCTTAGTAGAGGACTTATCAGGGTTCCTGGCTCTATAGAGATTCATGTTCAACTTCAATTAGCCATTCTGCTCTCCCCAAATTCCAAAACTATCTCCTTCTTAAGACAACTTGACTAGAAAATGAAAGCTCTTTAAACCTTTGCTTTCTTCCTTCACTTTTTGAATTGCCTGCTCTATGTATCTTCGATCTAGACTTTCTAAGACAAAACTTATTGTCCCTCATCAGATAAACTACTCAGTGTCCTGTCTGTGCTTTTGTAATCAGAGTGCATTATGATAATGTTTACTCACTGATATATGGCTAAATATTCACACACCATTTTGGAGTACAGTATATGCTGAGTGCTTAGGTGCTTACCCTTTTTATCCACAAGACCATCATTATCTTGAAGGTCCTGGCAACAATTTCTCTCTCCAGCAGAGTGGCAGGGCTGGATATGAACCCCAGCGCCACCACTAACTAGATGTGTGAATGTGGGTACGTGATTTAACATATTGATGCCGGCCGGGCGCAGTGGCTCAAGCCTGTAATCCCAGAACTTTGGGAGGCCGAGACGGGCGGATTACGAGGTCAGGAAATCGAGACCATCCTGGCTAACGCGGTGAAACCCTGTCTCTACTAAAAAAATACAAAAAAATAGCAGGGCGAGGTGGCGGGCACCTGTAGTCCCAGCTACTCGGCAGGCTGAGGCAGGAGAATGGCGAGAACCCGGGAGGCGGAGCTTGCAGTGAGCTGAGATCCGGCCACTGCACTCCAGCCTGGGCTACAGAGGAGACTCCGTCTCAAAATAATAATAATAATAATAATAAAATAAAAAAATAAAAATTGATGCCTCTGTTTCCTTACCTATAGGGAATAGTAATATTGACTTGCTCCAGAGAGATTTTTGTGAGATTAAATATTTAGAAGAGCAACTGATAGTTAGTAATGCCCAGTAAGTGTTAGCTATTGTTGTTGGTGGAGGTGTTATTAAAAGTGTAAACTCTGGAAGAATATTTCCTGGGCTCAATTCCTAGCCCCATCATTTCTTAGCTGAGTTATTTGAAGCAAATTACTTGACCTCTCTCCATCTCAGCTGCCTCAGTTGCAGAGATGCCGATGCTGAAACTTACTTCAATGGGTTTAGGAAAGACTAGGAAGATTAATATATTTAAAACCCTCTGAACACTATTTGCCATGTAAAAAGTTCTCAGCTTCCTATTATGAATCAAGACTATTTCTTCTTAAATCTTTTTTACTCTGTGAGTAAATTTAGGTTAGTTCTACATCCAAAATAAATCTCAATTAATTCTTCTTTTTCCTTTTCCCATTTTCTCCTGTCTCCCTCTCTTCTTTCCTTCTACTTTTTGCTTCACTTTTCTCTCTTTCTTCTTCTCAGTTTTTACTTTTGTAATTTGAAATGAATGCGCAAGCCACAGCTTCTTTGGGAAAGAGCATTCCTGACAGAACAACAGGTAATCACTTTAAGAAAAACAAAAGCAAAAACTATTTTAAAAGAAGTACAGTCCTGCGATACTTTTCTGAAAAAAGGAATATCTGCAGCTCTTTGTCCTGGCATAACTTTACCCATTCAAAATTGAATCAGAACGTTGCTAGCGGAAGTGAAACAGCATGTTTGCCCTCTCCCCCTCCATGAAATGCTAAGATTGTGTCTTTTTGCAGAAGTAGGTATCTAGTGAAGTTCTCAAGTAGACTCCGAGTAGTTACATAGGTGATATATTGAGAATTAATAACATTAGTTCAATCATTTGATGAATGTGAAAGGTAGGGAGAAATATATTTAGTGTTTAAGAATAGCATTCTACTTTATTTATTTTGTTTTTGAGACAGTCTTGCTCTTGTGGTCCAGGCTGGAGTGCAATTGCACGATCTCAGCTCGCTGCAGCCTCCATCTCCTGACTTCAAGTGATTCTCCTGCTTCAGCCTCCCAAGTAGGTGGGATTACAGACATGCACCACCATGCCTGGATAATTTTGTATTTTTAGTAGATATAGGGTTTTACCATGTTGGTCAGGCTGGTCTCAGATTCCTGACCTCATGTGATCCACCCATCTCAGTCTCCCAAAGTGCTGGAATTTCGGGCGTGAGCCACCGTGCCCAGCCAAGAAGAGAATTTTAAAGCTACAACTGAGAGTCTCACAGAGGAGAGAAAAGATCAAGGCTGGCAAATACCGGAAGCAAGAATATAGGTCTAAAGAAGAAAGTGTTTTCTAATAAATTCATCCAAAGACAGAATGAAGACTATCTTGGATTTGAGGGAAGTGTTCAGACATAGACTAGCTCACCACTAGAGGAGGATGACACATAAAGCTGCATAACACTTAAGTTTAGGTTCAGATGACCTGAGATGCTCACAAGTCTAAGACTCTTGGTGGTCTAATAAGCATTTGAGAAAATGAAGCATTCAGAATAAAACTTAAAACCCAAATAGCCACACAATTTGAAGCAATTCTGAATTGTGGATGCTTTATTTCCCTTCAGCAATCTAAGCCATTTCTTTAATTTTTTCTGCTTTTTTTTTTACACATATGGCCCAGCCTGTATATACAAAAGTAATTTACAATTCTAGCCTTCCTAATTTGAAATTCTACAAGTCCAAGAGAGTAACCAGATTATGAAAACACTTGATGAATCGCGCAAACCAGCACTTAAATATTATAGTTTAAAAACTCGAGTCAAAAATATTTCTTTTCCTTCAGGAAGAAATATGAATGTTAAAAAAGTAGTGCCATGTGGAAGCAAAGCTCCATAATTAATCTATAGAGCCATCGCCACTGTCAGAAGCAGAAAGGCCCCGGAGGAAATAATTTTCCTATAGAATGATGGCGGCATTAGTTCCAGCAGTAATGATAAGACACTGAAAAGTATGTGAAAATCTCCTTTACAATCCTGTGTGGGGTTTAATTATAAAAACTAGTATCTTGGGCACTTAACTATTTTTTTTCAGAGGGAATCAGAGCTATTTCCATGAATTTATGTCTTAATCCTCAAAACAAAGAGGTCATGGACATCTAGTTGGTAAGTTGGAGGAACAGGTTATGGATGGCGGCTATCTAATTGCAGTGCACGTGTGTATCAACCCAGACTACTACCTCCTACAGCCTAACTTGAAGTGTGATTGAAAGAACACCCTCTTCTGGGGAACAGCCATAATACCTACTGTATGTTCCTGGAATAATTACTTTTTCTTTGCACAAACGTGAGTTGCCCTGGCAAGACAATGCTTGAAATGCTAAGTTCAATTCTAAGTCCCATCATGAAGGATATGGACCAACTGGAATACGTTCTATACATTTTATCAGTGAAGATTAAATAAAACATACAATTTCTCAAAAATGTCTTAGGTACTAACCACATCAACACTAGAGAAAAATGAATTTTGTGTATATGTGTTTGTGTGTAAAGAGTTCTGCAAAAATCAATTTAAATGTTTAGGTTAATGTATTATTTTTACGGAAGAAATTTCCATGTATAATCACTTTATCGTTATTCTGCTTCATAAGAACAGAGAACCATTGGAGAATTTCCTTCTCTTCCTCTAATTCTTGACAGTATTACACATCAAACTTCTTCAGATTTGGTCAGTGTATTTCCTCATGTGATTATACATGGTTTCCATGGACTTCCTTTCAGTCTCTAGTATGAGGGGAAATGATAAAACCCATAAAAATAACCACTATGCAGTTTTAAAAGCACTCTTACATTACATTATTGGTTGGAGGTTTTTGTTTTCTTAGTGTTAAAGTTATGAAAACACATACACCCATCTATCTTACTATCTATTTTATTCTACAACTGCTCCCACCTTGACCTAAGCCAACAAACTTGAAACAAATAGATCTGGTTTGGAAAAGAGAATGTAATGGGTACCACATATGTTCCCAGCTTATTCTATATTTTCCTGAAAACAATCAATACAGATAGCCCGAGGCAGACCATTTCATCATACATGTAACTTCTGAAAGTAGAAAATTTTTACCAGATAACTTACGCCTTACTCATTAAGAGAGAAAGTGTGACAGAAACCACATTGGCACTAGGAGAAACTGACTACTATTCAAAAATGTCTCCTGCCTCTTTATAGTCTTCTCTTCTTGTTCTTCCAGTAGAACGACCCCTGCCTGCTACATTTCCCCAGATACCCAGGGCCTCTGTGATGTCACTCTCCATGACCTGACCAACGTCTATTTTGAGAAATTACTTTATAAACTCATTCAAACAGGTGTGTAAAGAATGAACACATGTTTTAACGAGTATCAAAGCTTTGTACTCAAATGATACAATTCAGAGGAGCATAAATATTAACTTAATAATGCTACTTGTATGAAGCATATCTTATAAATCCATAGCTAGTATCTTTGAGAATGTAAGCAAAAGAAAGGAGATGGTAAGGATTTAGCAGTTCTTTTGGGTGATGATGAAAATGGGAATATTTTTGAAGTAGTTTCTGCTTCTTAGATGTTCTGAACTGCTACAGAGGATAGATTATGTGAAGTGAAAACAGGACATGGACCCAAATTACAGATACGTTTTAGTATAGACCTGCATGACGCTGATATATAGGAAAAAAATAAACAGGGATGTAGAGCTGCCCAATGGAGGCTTGCTCAGCATCACTGAGCGGTCAGCAACCATAAGAAATCTAGTACCTTTTATCATCACTGCCCTAGGCACATGGACGTAGGCTCTGTCACAGAGCTATTCTGTAAAGGGACACCACACCAAGCTGGGACACCACACAGAGAACACATTCCTGAAATGGAAAAGTCCCCACAACTCATATACCACTGAAGTAGTCACACCATGCACTAAGGATATCCTATTTAATGTTGTTTAGTGGTTAGCATGGGATGGTAGATAAGGGTGTAGACTTGGAGTCATGTACATCTGACTTCAAATCAGACTCTGCCACTCTCTAGCGGCATCACATAGTCTTGTAGAGTCACTTATCTGAGTGCTATTTTTTCAACTATAAAATAAAATAGAAAAGATATAGTCTTTGAGGGGTTATTATGGGAGGACAATTACGTAATGTATGCACATCACCTGGGATGTAATCCTTAGTAAGAGGTTAAAAATTATAGTGATAATGATGATATTTATGATTTAAAAAGATACCACCAAAGTAGGTATGCTTAACTCAAAGGTAAAGAAATTTCTAATCTTTCAATCTAAGGTCAATATTCATAGTGGTTTAGAGCACAAGCATGAAGATCAAATATTTTGGAAAAATTACTCAAATATTTTACAACTAAGTTTCCTATCTAAAAAGCGATCAATAACCCTGCCTGTCTCAAACTTTTATTGTGCAGTTTAAATAAACACATGTAACCATTTAGAATGGTGCCTGGCACAGAGGAAGCAGTATATAAATGTTAGCTATGATTCTTATTGCTCTTCTTGCCAACAGTGGAGGTGAGAGCATGGCAGAAATATGAAGATTCATCTTGGTAAAAAAGTCACAGTTCTCTAAAAACAGTGGTGAGAAGTGAGTGCTGGAAGGGAAGACTTCATTACTTTCATGCTTGAAATACTCTCTCCTTTGGTCACTCACTGGTTCACTTGCCCAGGCAGCAATACAGGAGCCCAGCTGAGATCCCAGCAGTCACACTCCAAAAGTTGCTTCATAAGACTTGGCCAGTTTGGCAACACTTAATCACAACTGGATCTTTTCTACAGAGAATCTATGACTAATGTCTATAAATAAAACCATCTGTTATTTTGTATAATATGGTTGTAAACAACATCAAGAGTTTGGAAATTAAAATTCTCGGTTAGGTAGTTGTTCACATTTACATGGAAATCATAAAGACACAACAAAAGCAATGCCTAAAAGGAGCTATGACATTGATATTTCCAGGCTCAGAACATCACTACCATCACCATTACTACCACCACCACCATCACCATCATCCCATCATTCTTTCCCCCGACTTCTTCCTCTTTTTCTCTTCTCCACCTTCATGTCAGCTACCATTTATTGATAATCTATGATGTATCAGGACTTTTACACATAACATTTCATGAAATTTTATTCTCAGTATATTCATTATAACTTCAGAAAATAATTACCATTATATCCATTTTATATATTAAGAATAATTGAGACTCAGCAAGATTAAGTGCCTGACTCCATACCACAAGATGGTAAAAGGTAGAACTTAGGTTTAAGGCTCTGACTTTACGACTCTAAGGCTAGTGCTCTTTTTGTATTGTGCTTTACAAATATTATGATAAAATCCATGGTGCTACAGTGGAGCTGACACAAATTCAAAATTTTATGGTTGCTTTCTTTACATCAGTACTATCGTGTGTGTGTGTGTATTTAAAAGCAGAGATACTTGGGCCATTTTCACTTCTGAATTTAGAAACTACATTATACACAGCAATACATTCATCCTACATTTTCCATATAGGGCAAGGCCCATTTTGACACACAATACTAAATTATTGAGTGAGGCACTCAACAATTAAACACAAGGAAATGTTTATAATAATGTATCACAGAGGGCCAATTCCAACAGTGACCTTCAGGTAAAACTGTTCCATCTTTTGCTCTAACACCATTCCATTGTGCTTTGTAATTAATAATTCCACACATGGATATTGATGACTGAATTCAAACAAGAAATCAGCAGCACCTCAGAAACCTCTGTCCCCATCAGGTGAGCTGAGGGGTTGGCTCGATGAGCTCCATCAGTAGGATAATTATTATGAATAAGGAGGTGTGTCACTTGTCTGTGAAGGACAGGGGTACCTGTACCAAATTACACACAAGTGGCACATGACTCAGTTCACTGGAACATCTGAAATGCCCAGAGTAAATGCAAATAGCAAAATAAAACATTGCTGATGCATTCTCTGTAGAAAAAAAAAACCAAAAACAACAACTGATTTTGGAAAGCAGGATAAGGAATTGAAGAATTGCTAAGTATGAAAAGTCAAAGAGTGGCCAAACTTAGCCAGAGGCCAAGAGGAGTCACTGCCAATTTTCTAAGAGAAGTCACTGTTCTAATACTTAAGAGTTCCCAAGTATTATTTTCCCTCTTTTTACTATTTTTCTCCCATTTTGCCGACTAAATTGTACTAAACACTGCACTGCTAAGAACTCATTTTCTACAACTTTAAAATGCTGACATCAGAGTAGAACTGGATGATGCAACAGGAAAGAAACCATGTATTTTAATATCCTACACTCTAGAGCACACCAAGAACCATGCCAATTCATACCTTTGAGTCAATCTTTTAAGGGGAACAGGAACAAAAGAGAAGTGCTAACATGTACAGAGAGGTGTACTTCAGTCAATCAGAGATGTATATCTTAGATTCCCCTCAAAATGTATTTAATGTAAATTAAATAAGGAAAAACACATCAAAGATTGTTCTTCAATGGAAATTTATCACGGATATTGCTGTAAAGAGAATAATATTCCTTTCAGTTTTTTTTTTAAATTAAAATCAAGACTTAAATAGGCCCACTTACCTTAAAGATATAACTAAAAATCATATAGCGATATAAATGTAAACACTTAAATATTTCTTAATCCTGGTTACTTATTGGTTATTTAGAAATTCTGGATAAAGACTCACGAGTCAAACAGGGGTGATGGAAGATATTGAAAAGTCTCCCCGTGGCATATTCAGTGGAGAAAATCACTACATGTTGAGAGAGTCCAGTAACCATTGTAGTGCTATAACACTTGGTTTCACTTACCTAGAAAAGGAAAACAAGAATAGGAAAAATTAATAGAATTCTTTGAATTTCAAAAGTCATGTTTGTTCCCTGCGTCCCTTTTCCTCCCTTTCACACTCTCTTCATTGTTCATGAAACAGCCTTGTCAGTATCTCAGTACTGGTGACAAAGATCACACATATGCAATGCAGAAGACGGATGCCCTACCCTTGGCAATGGAGAATAGCAAGATCCACCCCTCCTCATACCTTGCTCTGCAGGTGTCTTAGGTGGGAGAAGCAAGACGAAGTCTTAACTTTTCTTCTGAATGTAAAGGTAGGGGTTAGTGCTGTTTGGGTCAGAGTCATGCCTGCTCCTTGGGAAAGTCCTCCCAATCTTGCTTTTCCTACCTCAGCATCTTTGTACGTGATCCCTTCTCCCTCAACAACTCCCACCCCACCCATCCTGCCATTCAGTCCTATTGTTAGCATTCTGTTTAGAAATAACCTTCTTTAAAAAAGAGCTTACACACTTTTGAAGCCCACATCAGGGGCTTCCTCTGTGTGCCTAACTCTCTGTATTTATTGCTAAAGCAGTAGTTATGACACTGCCCTCTCGTTAAGTGCTCACTTGTCCTCCATCCCTGCTTAGAATGTGAGCTCCCTGGGGGCAGGCTGTATTGTACCTTTTTTTCTTTCCACAGCTTCCAGAGTAGAATATGGGATTTAGCAAATTTCAACAAAGATTGTTTAACGAACACATGAACTTATTAGTAAGTAAAGAGAGTCCAGATCAGAGCCAAAGGAAAGATAGAGGAAGCTGACTGCATGGGATGAATCTAGGATCTAGGCTTTAAGAAAGAAATCTAAAGATGTTATCCTGTTTCCTACTTGTTCATCTTCTCAGTTTAGGAAAACAATTACAAATCAACATAGAGGATCTGGAGTACAACGTTAAGTTTTTCAGGACAAAACATGGTACTTGGTGCTAGGTCCACTTGAACATCCAGGGAAAGGAAAAAACTTCTGGGTGGCTTCACTCAAAAATGTCCAGGTCATGTGTCTGTCAATTATTAATTATGTGATTTGCATAAATTGCTCATTATCTAAGCCCTGTTGATGAGATGCAAACAGAAATTGTCATCTTTGGCCTGTCTACATCACTGTGTTTTAACTTTGTATTTAGAAATAACTATAGTCACACAGGAACTTATAAAATTAGTACATGGAGACCCGTGAATCCTTTCCCCAACTTTCCCCAATGTTAGCCTACATAATGGTAGTACAGTGTCAAAAACAGAAAACATTAGAATTTTTTGAGAGGACCAAATGAGGTGATGGAAATAAATATTGAATTCATTGTATTTTTATTAGGTTAATTATTCTTAATTTGACAATTCATTATTAAAACCTTAATATATGCTAGGTATTGTGCTGGACACTTGGGTTATATTTGTGATCAGAATAAGCCTGACCCTGGCCTTCATGAAGCTTATGTACAGTGGTAAAAAACAGAAAGATGAAACAATTACAATGTTGGGCAGTAAGTGCAATTCGTACATGGGTAAAAAACAGAATACCTAATTGAATCTAGAAGGGAGGATGATATAGTCAGATAGGGCTTCCAAAGATGAATTTTTAAGTCTAGACTCAAATCTGAATGATAAGTTGGAATTGTCCAGGTAGAGAACTAAGAAAATATATTCAGATTGAAGGAAGCACACGGGTGAAGTCAAAGAGAAGGAAAAAAAAATCTAGCCTATTTTAGTTTGAATAATAACAATGTATCATATTTGTTTTGCAAAAATGGTTGAGTAGTGGAAGTTTCATATGATTCAATCTAATAATTCTTCATGGCTATGTAAGGGTTGTCATGAAGAAGTAAGCTTAAAAAAAAGAGAGACCAGGTGTGGTGGCTCAAGCCTGTAATCCCAGCACTTTGGGAGGCCGAGACAGGCAGATCATGAGGTCAGGAGATCAAGACCATCCTAGTTAACACGGTGAAACCCCGTCTCTACTGAAAATACAAAAAACTAGCCGGGCGAGGTGGCAGGCACCTCTAGTCCCAGCTACTCGGGAGGCTGAGGCAGGAGAATGGCGTGAAACCGGGAGGCGGAGCTTGCAGTGAGCTGAGATCCCGCCACTGCACTCCACCCTGGGCGACAGAGCGAGACTCTGTCTCAAAAAGAAAAATAAATAAATAAAAAAGACTTGGATAAAACAAAACCTAGTTGGCCAGGTTAAGGAGTTTAGAACTTATTCTAAGGGCAAAGGGGACCAGGGATGTGTTTTAAACAGGGGGCATTATAATTAAATTGGCTTTTTGGAAGATTATTCTGGCTGCCTGTAGAGAAATGAATATGATGGGGCAAATACGGAGGTGGAGGAGGGGAGACCAATTGGAAATTGTAGCATTAAGCCAGGTAAGATATTACAGCAAGTTAGCTGAGACTGTGGACTAGGGGATAGATGGAAGTAGGCAGACTGCTTCAGGGATAAAACTAACTTAATTTGGAGACAGGCTGTATGTATGTATAAAAAGAAAAGCAATAATAAAGGAGATACCAAGGTTTCTAGCTTAAGCAATACATACATGTACACACATAAATGTACATAGTGGTATAAATCATGAAACGGAAATACAAGCAGAGGAAAAGCTATAGGTGAGTTATGATAGTGAAAACATTTTGTAAACTGTAAAGTGCTATGAAAATGCAAGTTAGAATTATTTTCCTACATGTGGAGTATGTGTAATGCATGCATATGAAATTCTCAAAAGGATTAGAAAAAGAAGTGGCCTGCTTTTTGAGAGCAATGTTAGTGCATGGCTTCTACACAGCGTATCATAATTGGTTTGTGGTGCCATTTAGTAATGCCAAGACAATTCATTAAGAGAATCAAGAACAAGCAGGTGTTTCCATTAGAGCTTGCTCTAATAAACACACACACACACACACACATTCACACATAACATCCAACCTAGGGCAGAGTTAAACTTACTGAGGCACCCAAAGAACCCATTCCAGAAAACTGCAGTAGACAGCATTTTTAACTCAATAATGGAAACTAATCCTAAATGGAAAAGAAAAATCACTCCGGAGGTTGGTAATTAAACAGACCACGATGCTTATTATTTCTCACCACAGTCATTTAAATAAACATCAATCAACAGACCCTATACTCTGCTATTGTTTCATGACATAAATGAAATAACTTATGTCATTAGTCTCAAGGTGCCAAAGATCAATTCGACTATTGCTTTTCATGAAGATGGTTTGTTATTGTGTACTATTGAAGGGCACTCAGTTGATTACAAGTTACTTGAGACTTGGGGACACATCTTGCTTATCTTTGAGTTCCCCAGAGAGTATAGCATGAGGCCTTGCACTTAACAGGCACTCAAGAATATTGCTGAAGTTTAGAAACTTTATTAAAAATGAAACATGCTGAGTTGTACTCAATGTGATTTATTTTCACTCTAATAGTATTGGTGATGATTACTTTTAAAAGTGCTATTGTTGGTAAGGTACTTTGTCAACTTTTCAGGGAAATGTCATTTACTTTAAGTTGGCAAAATGTAATTTATCAAAGGGAAGTAAGGGGAGAAAGGAAAAGCTTTGAGTAAATTCCAAGAAATGCATTTCTTGGAAGTAAGAGGCTTATTAGTGTTACTAATTCATAAAACATGCCTAACACAAAATCTTGACAACATTCATACAATTGGATTGTTTTTGGAAGTTTCTTTTAAGAATCTATTGCCAGTTCCCTCTTTTAACTCATAGCAAACTGCTAATAAGACTTTTTTGGGGGGGAATGTATAGAAGAATACATAGCCATCAATAACACATTATTATTATTATTAATTTTTTTTTGAGACACGATCTCAAAAAACTGATGCCTAGGCTGGAGTGCAGTGGTGCAATCACAGCTCACTGCAGCGTCGACTTACTGGGCTCAGGTGATTTTCCCATCTCAGCCTCCTAAGTAGCTGGGACTACAGGCACTCGCCACCACACCAGGCTAATATTTTGTACTTTTTTAAAAATGGTGTTTTGCCATGTTACCTGAGCTGGTCTTGACCTCCTGGACTCAAGCGATCCACCTGCCTCAGCCTCCTAAAGTGTTGGGATTACAGGCAGGAGCCACCGAACCTGGCCTATTATTATTAATTTTAATTACTTTTTATTTGTGGAGAACCACTTTACTCCTCACTTGATGTGACAGGTGGTGCCCATGCTCTCTCCACCTTAGCCCGGTGTGATTTTAAAGAACCATGAGATGAAAGCCTTGCCCTCTCCCTGGCTTGTGGCATTTCAAATGACTTCATATTAGTAGAGATTGAGAAGTTGAACATGACTGTTAGTCTTGTTCCAAGCTCCACCTCACAGCTCACTGGTTGGGTGGCATTACCAGCCTGAGGGCTGAAGAAGCGAGGCAGAGCAGCTTCTGCATCATCTCTGCAGCCGATGAAGGTGTTTTGCCAGCACAGTTGTGCTGAAGAGACAACAGCAGCAGACAAACCCAGATAGTTGGTGCTTGGTCTGGATTTCATATTGCTTTGTAAAATGTGTTTTACATCTTGGTGACATCCTACAATTCCCCTGATCTTTGAGAAAATTAGTCTGTGATTATGAATCAATATAGTTAGATATTCAGCACTAAAATTCCTGCTGCTTTTTAGGGGAAAACACCTGTGGTGCTCGCCAATATTTTATCACACCAGGAAGCTAGGAGGCCCTGACCCAGAAAAGATCTTTTGAATGTAGATTGGAGTCTGCATCCTAGCTAGGGTTATTAAAAGTCCACACACATATTTATTAAAGTTCACATACTCATTAAAATAAATAAATAACATTTAAAAATCCATATACTGTCTGGATAAAGTCTTGGAAACACACAATTGGACTAGGGGAGACGGTCTCTGATAATGGTTAATCTCTCCTACATCTCCTGAGCATGGACCTGTTCCCACTAGTTAACTTTGTATAAAGGTTATTATGGTGATAGAAAGGAAGAACTGTGAGAGATTGCCAAGATGTTGTCATTTGAAAGAAGGCCAGACTTAGAGAAACTTTTGCAAATATCTCATGAAGCTGGGATTGATCGTTACTGTGCTGCTTATTCTCAAGGTGTTGACAGGCATTAAAAGGACAGCACTCTTCCAATTTTATAATCAAGTCTTGCAATTTTGTGAGACAGCTGTCTCATTTAATTAATCTGGTGGCTTTAGGGAGGCTACAGCTCTTAGGAATGGGGGAAGTGTCCGATTCTAGGAACAACTGATGCCTACTTACATTATTCAAAATGGCCCTATATAGGAGCTTCCATGATTCAGTACACTGAAAGAATACACTCTTTTATTATGCATTTTATGGGGCACCTTTAATATTTTTCACTTGGAGCAACCAACTAAGAGAGTAAGGTTTCAAGGTTGAAGGTTGAAGCTATGGGATGGTGGGAAGGCAGTCATAATACAATATTCTACGTTATTTGACAAGGTTCTCCAGTATAAAGAAAAAAGAATATTTTGCTTAAATTTAGTCTAGAGCCTATACTATGTGGTCTCATAACCTCAAGGGAGAAGCCAGTTTGCTAAGGAAGAGAAGGAAATGGGAAGTATCCTCACTCAGTTTTTAATATTTTCCATTATGCAGCATCGCACCTGAAATCTCATTGAGTGTGAGCACTAATTGTTTGTAGCATTAGAAACGTCGGCTGATTCAAGGAAGTGGCATTTGGAGGTCATGTGAATGATTATGTGCTGCTGATTAGTCATCTGAAGAGGTTAAGTGAGAAATATTACCCTTTCTCTTGTTTAGAATAGTACATTATAGATTCTGTCTGAGCGAAGAGGAGCAACAAGCTGGTAAACCTGAAATACTCATCCAAAGAAACCAAAGTCGTCAACAATTCTGTGAAAAATGTGGCTATGGTAGGGCTTCCAACTTATTTTTGAAACTATTAATGTATCTATTTATGATGAGAAATCATTTTTGTTGAAACTGAGTACAATCAATCAACACATATATCTCTGCAACGAATGTATACAGCTCAGAAATATGCACTAGGATAATGTTTTACCTAAGGGTAATAAACTTGCCAGCACACACACATACACACGCACACACACACCTGGCCCGCGCAGTGAGAAGAGGCTTTGGTTTCTTGCTCAAACTCCTGCTAAGAATGGAAGTTCTGTGGAGTAGTACAAACTCAAGCAAAAGAAGTCCTAAAGATGACTCCCTTCCATCAACTTGCTCCAGCTTTAGGCTTCTCAAAAGGGTCCAAACAACAACTCCAATAGGAACAATTCATTACTCTAAACTTGTTTCCTTTCGGTAAAAATGGGAATGGAGATTATGCAACATGCTTGATTATTGACATCTTCAGACCATATTGACATCTGTTTATACCATATTGAGTGCTATCCAAGAAAACTGCCCTGTATTTCCTGTTCCACTTCCTAGGTTCATCCAATCTGCCTTCTGGAAATAGCTATCAGCAAAAGTTGTATTTCATAATTGTATTATTGGCTGAATTATTAATTGAAATGAAAGCAACATTTTAATGGGCTTAAAAGTCATTTGGAAATGAGATAAAATGTTCTAAGCAGTGCCTGCCTAGATGCAGACCTAAAGGAAAGCACTCTGACAGTTTGATTATTATGCACATTAGCACAATCGAGTTGGCTCCCAGTTCCTAGAATAACATTCTATTTTATGCATAAATGTCTCTCCTTGTTGTTTGCTTTTCATTGCGTTTACGTGTGATGCCTCAAGGATAATTCTTTCCTTCTGAGTAATCTCACACATTATGTTACTGCAATACTATCTCTATTGTTGCTGTCATAAATGACTTGCTTCTTTTGCACCAGTTGAGGAGAGAGACCCAAAAATCACGATTCAACCCTCCAAACTAGATCTTTGTAGAGACCAACCAGATCTATACGACCTAATCCGTGTTACCTCTCTGACCTCATTTCCTTCTACCTCCTCCCCACGTTGCCCATTCTAGTCCAGTCACACTGGCATCCTTCCTCTATGCCAAACTCCTTGACCACACACCAATACAGGACTTTTGCATTAGCTGTTAGCTCTGATTAGACAAGTCATCCCTACTCCCTTGTCCCTTTCAAGTCTCTGCTGAAATGTCAGCTTCTCAAAGAGGCTTACCCTGACACTATTAAATACTGAAACCTGACCCCTGTGACCCCTTTGAACTCTTGTTCCCTTAACTGGCTCTGCTTTTACTTCTATCCCTAGCACTTTTCAGTTACTAACCTAGTAGATTATTTACCTTCGTATTTTGTTATTTCTGCCTCCTGTCTAGAATTACACACACACACCCACACCCCCCCACAGTATACATATATAAGTATATAAAGTATATGTATATATAAATGATATATAAACGGTACATAATACATATGTATGACATAAATATATGGTATATATGTGTATACATATGTGTGTGTATGTACATGTGTGTCCATAAACATTTGCTAAAGGGTTAATGAAACAGTGGGCTTCTTGGTGCATCTGTTGATTCACTTATTTTCAAAACTTGCATCTCTTCCGAAGAAGAGATCATTACTTGACCTTTCCCTCCTTTAGAATTTGTTTATCGCTGCTGGCACCAAACACTTGTCTTATATTGCTGATCCTGATTTTTCTCCTTTCTTATGGTATGGTTAGCACTGCTTTCTTTATTTATTATTAATCAAGTCTTCAAATCTCACTGTCAGTAACTGTAGCAAGAAGGATATATCACTGACAGAAAGCAAGATTAAGTCTTGAATGTGTAGAATTGAAGGAAATCCAGGTAATATCTTTTCTGATCTCATTACCCATCAACCAATCAATGGAAATCTCTTCTCACAGGCCTAGAATTCTAACTCACAAGTCAGCCAAGCTGGAAAAACTTCAAAGATTTATTCTTTCTTTTGTATGCAAGCCATGTAATTTAGTAATAGCTACTCAACTACCATTGACCTGCTAATTAATCCATGGATTTTTGTTGTTGTTGTTGTGCCTTTAATCATTTCCCCTGATAACTGAGTCAGTTTCAAAATACTCATTTTCTGTTCAGACTCACCAACTAAATGCTACTAGAGTTCCGTAATAATAAAACAACGAAATATATTGACTCCCTGCCAACTTGTTCTCTTTCTCTTCCTTTCCTATGTGTCAGCTGGTGTTACTATGCAGATGGAATACGGAAAGGGGAAGCGAACCACTAGTAAATGAGTAGTTTGTATCGCAGGTGAGGGTGAGAAATGATTCATCATTTGGGTCAAGAAACAAGTCAGTCCTGCTCTCTCAGAATTGAAGGTTTACCTATCTTTCCAACTTTCCATCATTAATTTTGAATTAATGTGGCAATAACTGATTGAGACCTTATGCTCAGAGGCCCCTTTCCTGAGAACACGTGGTTGATTCTCCTCTTCGGTTACCAAGTAACACGTGATACAGGTTTTATGATGGGGCCATATAGTACCTACTAAAAATGTTGGTAACATACTTACCCTACATAGATTCCATCCTTTGATTTAAAAGATGTTCAATTTCATATACTGCCCAATAGTAACTGAAGTGCTGGCTTCTGTTTCCTGCTGTAAACAGTGTATCTATAGTGTGCCTTTAAAAGTGTCAGTTGACCTATCTGAACCTCAGTAGGCAGAGTGGAAATCTTCAGACCCATTTACTTGTCTCAGGGATGTTGATGAGTTTATGTTTTGTCACATGCAAGGGGAAATTCACACCAACTGTTATGATTTCCTCTGAAATAACATATAACTTAATTTATTTCTTATCCAATGACCGAGAAAAAAGAAACTGGGAGGTTAAATGATATAGTTACTCAACCTCTAGTTACTGCAATCAAAATGAAGAGCTCTCACTTTATCAAGCCAGGATTATGCATCATTAGTAAATAGACTAGAGAAAATTGTGCTTACTGTGTAGTTTTCCTTCATATGAATTACTTTTATACCAATTCAGGTTTCCCACCAACGTAGTGAGGCCATCGGAAAGCGCAGTCAAGAGTTTGAATCGTGCTTTCACTGAAGCACTACAAGGAAGGAAAGGTCTACTATTTGGCTTTCAACATGAGAACAGAAGAGTCTTCATTAAGATAAAGTTGAGAGGGATTCAATACCTATGACCACAGCGAGTGTGACTGATTTTCTTACAGGAAAAACATTTAATGTGTCATTTCCTTTCCAAGGCAGTCACTTTATGAAGTACACATATTTATTTCAAATAATACATTCCATGGTCAAATACATTTTTAGGACACCCGACTAAGAATTGCCTTTTTGTCCATTTATAGTGTTTTTTGACTTTGATACTGATCACTTCCAAATGTTTATTTTATTCTGTAAAAAAAAGTTTTACTATCCCTGAACATATTTAAAATAAATGTGTCTACAGAAGATTCTGAAAAGAGAGTTCTAGAAATATTTTGAATATGATAGCACAGTTGGAATAAGAACACATCCTTTTAGGTAAGCTTATGTTTTCTATACACATATTTTTTTTCTATGAGGCAGTGAATTGTAAGGTTGAATAACAATGGATTTGGAGCCAGACTCTTGGTTTAAATCCTTCTGTAGGAATTCACTAGCCATGCTGAAAAGTTATTTAACCCCTCTGGGGTTCAAAATTCTTATTGTTAAAGTGTAGTAAGTATAAAATTCAACTTACAAGTTTATTGGAAAAAAGAAAAGAATTTTATCTATGTAAAATATTTGCATAGAGTCCGGCATGAGGTTAAAACAAAACAACAAGAGTGTGATCTATTTTTGATACTGTTACTACTAAAGTTATTATTTCAAAGACACAGAAAATGGCTGGCAAAGGATCAAGCCTCAAAAGAGGTGAAGGGATCTATGACAAGGGGCTATTTCTTATGTCTCTAAAAAATTGTCTACTCTTCACCACAGCCAATCTGCCTGTACTTAAACAGTCAAGAACCTCAAGAAAATCACCCGATGGAGACTCACATGATAATACTGTGCAAAGGATTTAGTGGGGGAAGAAAAGCCTGTCTCTTCAGAAACAGCTATGACACTAAACTCTGCTTCAGAGATACTTGATCTTTATTCTCCCTAGAAGCTTAAGATAAGTGACAGACAGGGCTCTGAACCTGCAGCTGGGTTTTAACATTGTCAGGATATGGTGATTTTATATTAATATAAGGATCTTTCAACAATTCAAGTGGGATAAATTTTTATTCATCCTACCTTCTGACTGCCAGTAGTTGGTGAACACAGAAAGAAGACCCTATGCAAAAATACCCCACTTCATGTTCTAGAGAACAAGCCCAAGGAAAGCAAATATATTATCAGATCATTACTACCAGACCTCATGCTAATAAAACAGTGGCTATCATTTGTTTTTTCAACTAAATATATATCAGTCATCATCAGTGATCTCCCTATTGCCATAATAATGGAAGGATTGTGGTAATTTAGAAAGGTGTGCAGGACAGAGCTTGTCTTACACTGCTTTATACAAATGCACTATCCTTATATTTCTCATTTTGACATTGACTTGTGAAAAAGGTTATCACCATTGTAATGGGGAACAACTCACCTACATGCTTCTTGTATATAATCCTAGGAGTGAGGCTGGATTAGCTTTGCCTGAGTACTTCAGCTTCCTTACTTATAAAAAGGACATGATTAGCTTCTTATCACATCCAGCGGCTCCCTCATCCTCCGTAAATGTTCTGCCACATATTTTGACCATCTTCTTCCTTTGGTTTATGCATTACTGCATTAACTTTGTTCTCTCATTGCATGAATTGTTCTTTCTTAATCTCAGTAATCACAGTTTTTCTTGCTTCAATGTGACCTTCCTCTGGGGCAACACCACTGACTCTCTGCATCCATTTATTGTTCTCTTATGAAAGGGCTCATATTTTTTTTCTTTGATCATATTTTCTTCTTAAGCAAATTACCTCTAAATCTTTCTCTCCAGCACTTGCTTTTCAGAAGGCCTCCAAAACCTACTGGGTAGCTCTTCCTTGATATCTTCACCTCAATTGCATTATATCCATAACCACTTCAACTTCTTTCCCAAGATCAACCCATTCTAGCAAATGGAGAAATTTTTCCAAGTCCACTGGACTTGAAATTTAAGAAAAAACCTGTGATAATTTTATCCACCTCAACCCAATATTTAAATTATCTATTTTTTATTGATATATAACAGTTATATATATTTTGGTGGTACATCTTTTATTTTGATACATGTATATGACATATAATGATCAAATTAGGGTAAATGGATATCATTCCTTTCTCTATATTTCTTTTTAATGTCCTATGCCTTTTGTCACTTTCCTGATTTAATTATCTTTACTTGCATTAATTTTATAGCTGCCCCTTCTGTGTATCACTTCCACATTACCTACCTTAAATAGCACTGACATACTTCAAACATTTTTATTTTATTAAGTCACTCTCCTGAACAAGCATTTATAGCATTTATTCTTGCCTTTCAGACTCAAGTACAAACCTCTCATTCTTGCACTTTAGGGCCTGACTGAAATCCTGCAGTCACATTTCCCAAGGGTCCCTGAGAAGACCAACTTGTCTCTGGTTAATCTGCTCATTTTTGAAGCACATTCCTGCCCATGCACCTTCACTCTGCCCTTTCTCTCACCTGGAATGCCTCATTCTTTTTCTATAGCAAACTAATATTCATCATGAATTTTCTATGCCTCTATCAATTCAGGCTGCCTTTTCTTTTTCAAGAATTTCAGCAATGTTTTTACTAGTATTTAAGACATAATAAGTTTACATTAGCGATTAATTTTGTAGTTATTATTCCTACAGCAATTCTTCATTCGAGAATGGAGCTAAGCCTTCATCTTATTGTTATCTACAGTGCCTAACTTTGAGCTGGATTTCTAGATGACACATCCCTCAGTTTACTTACAGATTAACACTCACTAAAATATTTTTATTTTAATGTTTTCATTTTAGTGATCCTTTCCATTTAAATGCATCTCTTACAGAGGGAGGAGAGATAGTAAAGCAGGCCAGATAGTAAGCGAAAACATGATTGATGTGTGTCTCCGCTCAGGTCTCAATTGTTAATGGGTTATTCTTTATTAATATGGAAGGACATAAGGAAACTATTTCAATTCATTAGGTATCAAATTACATGCTATTAAATTGTAAACTAATTGTGTACAGAAACATTTTAGAAACTGTATATTTAGTACATTACATAGAGCCTGTTCAGGTTGGGTTCGATATATTCAAGTCTTCATTATTAGACAAATTACATCCCACGTTCTAAAGATACTCATGCACATAATCTAATATTTGTATCAGTATATTTGGAAAGGTTATGGAGAACAGAGAAGTTGGTTAGCAATATATGAGAGCTAGGAAAATGTCCCAGATGTCAAAAAGATAAAGTGGTAAATTTCCTAAATTTCAGGCCAAGAAGATAGGTAATTTATAGTAAAAATTCTAGAAAAAATATTAAATAGAAGATTTTTAGACATTTGCTTATTAATCCATTTGACAAATATTCATTAATGTGTCTCTATGTTGCTGGAGACGTGGTGGTGACTATGATACAAGATGTCCACTCCAATGGACCTCACACTACAGTAGGATAACAGACAATTTAGAGAGGAATAAACTCTATTCAGGAAAAAAGACAATAAACACCAGGTGTCAATAGGTAAGTCAATAAAGTAATATCAAACCTCAGAAATCAGGCTCTCAAGTAGTAAAAGAGAACACTGCTACTACCAGTCCCCTGTGCCAGTGATTTTGCAGATAATTTTACTTTGTATCTTATGATATCTTGAAAATTAAGATGGTAAAATGCAAACTTGGCTCTAATTACACTTGAAAAAGGTTCTTTCCCATTCAACCTTCAATGACTTGTAAATTTGCAGGTGATGCAAAGTTGAAAACAATATCTAATACAGCATAAGATAGGAGTTTTACTGAAAATAATTTATACAGGTTGGAATACTGGGCTGAAACCAACAAGATAAATGTAAAATGAGGCTAATATACAATCCTATAATTGAAGCAAGACAAAGTTTTAAAAAACTGGATGCAGAAAGCAATAATTATAAAGAAAAATAACATGATATATTAGACTTCATCAAAATTAGAAAGTAAGTTTACCAAGATATCATTAAGAAAATGAATAAGCCAGCCACAGACTGGGAGAAAATATTCACATAGCATATAACTGACAAAGGACTAGTTACCAGGATATATAAAGCACATCTATTACTCAGTAAAAACATTGCAACTTATTTGAAAATATGCAGGAAAATGTATCAGAAATTGATGCATGGATAAAAATATGGCTAGATAAAGAGATGATAAAGTAATTTAACATTTTGAAAAATGCTAATTATAGAATTAAGGTGATGAGTATATGGTGTTCACTGTACACTTTTTAAAAGCTTTTTAGTATGTGGAAATTTTCATTAAAACGTTGACAAAAAGAATCATAATTATATGAGTTGTTCTAGAAATTCTACTTGGTTTATCTAATAAAAATTTTAAGTGTAGAAGAAAGCAGTTTACAAAACTGTATAATTCTGTGTGTGTGTGTGTGTGTGTGTGTGTCTGTCTGTCTGTGTGTATCCTGCAGATATAATGGAATGATGGGCAACAAAACTTTTGGAGTGGGCAGAGACAGAGGGAGAGAGGAAGTAATTCTTTTTTTCATATTTGTACTTTCTGGTTGTCCTACAATGAATGTACATTGTTTGTGTATTTTCAAAATAGTATTCATTTTTGTAATAAAAACGTCCTATATTTGATCTTTTTAAAAAGAGCCTAAATATACAGAATCTATCTATTTATTAATTAGAGTAATGGCAGGAACAACGAACAAGTACAAAAAGAAGGAAGAATTGCTTGGCTTTGGTGACTGGCTATAGGAGACTAAATAGATAAACAAATCACAAATAAAAAAGAGAATCGCAATGCCAAGGTTGGGAAAGTAAAATATCTAGGGGACACTGCCTATCTCACCACTTACTTCTCTTTCATCAAAATCCAGAATACAGAAGTATTTTGACAACTCCTTCCACATTTTAGGGATTCACACATACTTTCCTCCTGTCTGACGTATGTTTTCTCCTCTCTCTCATCAACTTTTACTCTTTTGTGTCTGGAGTTGGTTCCTTCTGGTGGGTTCGTTGTCTCACTGACTTCAAGAATGGAATCGCGGACCTTCACAGTGAGTATTACAGCTCTTAAAGATGGCACAGACCCAAAGAGTGAGCAGCAGCAAGATTTATTGTGAAGAGTGAAAGAACAAAGCTTCCACAGTGTGGAGGGGGACCTGAGCAGATTGCTGCTGCTGGCTGGGGTGGCCAACTTTCATTCCTTTATTTGTCACCTCCCATGTTCCATTTTTATCCTATCAGAGTGCCCTTTTTTCAATCCTCCCTGAGATTGGCTACTTTTAGGATCCTGCTGATTGGTACATTTTACAGAGCGCTGTTTGGTGCATTTTACCATCCCCTTGCTAGCCACAGAGTGCTAATTGGTGCGTTTTACATTCCTAGCTACAGAGTGCTGATTGGTGCATTTTACAATCCTCTTGTAAGACAGAAAAGTTCTCCAAGTCCCCCACCCGACCCAGGAAGTCCAGTTGGCTTCACCTCTTACTTTCAAATCTCATTTTCCCACAGAAGAATTCCATAACTTCCCAAACTAAATTACAGATCCCTGTCACACCTTCTCATAGCACATTACATTTTAGTAGCATTTATGGTAATTAGTAACTACACATTTATTTTATGATAATTTGTTTATCACCAATCCTCTCTGCTAGAATGGGTACTTGCTTTTCATTGTACCACGAGTGAACAGAATAGTGTCTGGCACATTACAGGGATTCAGTAAATATTATCGAATAAGTAAAGTTACTGCATCAGTTTCAGATCTGTTACATTTACAGCAACAGAAGAATGCCAAGATGGTAATATTTAGCAGGACTCTGCACACCTGTACCTGCAGACAGTAAGAACAAATGGAATTAGAAGTACAGTTTTGAAATGAAATAGTAAGAAGGTATTTGGTGGCATAAGAATTAATGAGTCCTCCAAAGGAAGATGGAAATAAAGAAAAGGGCAGATAACTGAAGATTAAGCCTATCAAGTTAATTTTTTAAATCATTTCCCTTTGTCTTCTTTTATCTTATTTTGTTTGAGTCTTTCTATCTTGTTCTTGTACTGGAAACAAGATGTCAGCTTAACTAGCTCTAAATTAACTACAGCCTTAAGCATGTGAAGTGATGATAGTCTCCAGGACAAGCTTGCTGTTTCAAATCTTGGCAGTTTGGACTTGGCTTCCAGCTTCTCTACTTTTCTGCATGGCTGGGAAAGATAGACAGCAAATTTAGGAGCAGATTCTTCGATAGCACTGTTCCAATATCAAAGAAATGCCAGGAACTCACAGGGTTTCCTTCTTTCACAGCCAATAGATTCATCATTCTGTTTATGATTTATTCAGTAAGTATTTATTAAATGCCTACTATGAACCTAATACTAGGCTATGTAAAAAATGTTTCTGCTCTAATGGAGCTCATGATCAGGTAAAGCAAGAGACAACCCATATATAACAAACAAATATTCAATGACCAATTTGAAGATGCCATAATGGGAAGCAGAAGGGGATTGGACAGTGCAGCAAAGGAAACAAGATATGGGGTAGTCATGTTGGCTCCTATGAGAAGATAACAACTAAGTCAAAACCTTAAAAGATGAGCAGAGTCAACCTGTGAAGAGAGATGAAAAGAATTTCAGGTAGAGGCAGCAGCATGTGAAAGGCCTGAGGCAGAAAATAAGATCTTTGAGGACCTAAAGGCCTCTCAGTAGATCTGGAGCAGAGTGGCTAAGAGGAAGGGCTAGATTTGCCAGGGAGCAAGGGTCCCATCATGCAGAGCTTCGTGGCTGTGGGCAGGACTTTGGATGTTGGAAGGTTTATTAAGAAATCACTGATATTTAAGCACAGATGCAACACAATTCCAGGGAGCAACCTCAAATATGCTAATACTAGACTTCCAAATTGACAGTACCTACATTTTTCTGCTGGTTGGTTCATTTTCATTTTCATTTTGTTTTGTTTTGTTTTTATTAATTAGGCACTCTGAGTCTGCTGCAGGCTTGTGCCTCACATGTACACAAAGCCACAGTCTTAATTACAAGTTAGATAACTCATCAAACAACTCTTTAAAGGGAAAAATAGCTTAACAAAATTTGAACCATGTGGTCATGATCAAATAAAAAATAACATGTCAGCACTTAGTAGTCGTTTTGAAGAGCCATCTTAAAGAAAAAGTAAACTGTGACTGATGACCACTGGTGGCAGACAGGCTACAGACTTTGTATGTGCAGAGTGGGAGAGGCATAAGATATTACCTTGGTTTTGACATATTACCAACAGAAAATGCTATTAAACACCAGAATGAGTTTCCTAGAGCTTCTTCCTGAGTGTCTTAGAAATTCGATACTCATTTGTCTGGAATAATTGTGGAGTTTCCATGTCTAAGGTAAAAGAGATGGACTGGATTTTTTTTCAAGATTTTCCTGAGATGAAAAAGCTGTGAGTCCCCAAGAGTCTCTCATAAATAACAAACTGTACGGTAAAGAGAGATCAGAATTTGGCAATTAGTAGGTGTTCAATAGATGTTAACTGGTTTCTTAGCCATGAGTAAAATGATGAATGTAGTATTTCTGGGGAGAGGAATATTGTCTGTTAATACCTGAATAATGGTGAGAATCAAATATTTAACAATTACCATCATACATAAGAAACATTCCAGGTAATACTGTGAAACATTCTCAGCAGCCGTGAGTCAGTCAAATGGAAGTTAATGTGTTTTGAAGAACACATCACAGGTGAGAGATGTGGGCATCAGAGTCAGACGAAGCAGCAGTTAGCAGGAGGCAGCCAGTACGAGAGAAGGCCAGCCACAATATGGAAGCAATTGATTGTTAAGGGTAAGTCCCGCCAAGTCAATGGTGAAAGCCATGAAAACGCCAGCGGAAGTCAAAGATGGAGCCCACGGTGGCAAAAGCCCCTTTGGAAGGAATCTGCCACTAGCACAGACAATAAATTGCCAGTCAAGCAGGGGATGGCTCAATGGAAAACATCTAAATCAGGGCAGGCCAGCCCACTGGCAGCAAGGCAAGCCAGTCAATGGGGTAGTCGCAGTGGATCCAAAGGTAGAATCAGTACAACCAGGGGAACATGAGATGGGCAATATCTGAGGCATGGGTTTAACTGAAGCTCACCAACTGGCAAGGGCGATGCATTTGATTAGAACAAGAGAGCAAAGGATGGAAGCCAAGAGATGTGATTTGAGCTGTGCCAAGTGAGCAGAATGGTCTCTGAGGAAATATCAGCTTCCTACCAACTAGGAGGCTTCTGGCAGTGTGAAAGCTGCACACAAACTGCCAAATGTGGCAGGGCAAGGATCATGGCAGCAGGCATGTAGGATGCACAGAGGGAACAGCTAAGCTACTACATTGAGCGCCAACGTACTCCGCTGGCATCCTGCAGCCCAGCATCCAAGCACAGCCTGAAAAACTGGAAGAGCACTGAATGAGGAGGCAGAAGTTGAGGTTTAAACTCTAGTTCTTCTGCACTAACTATATCACCTTATATTAAAACTCTGCTTTGCTTTTGATAGTTCATTCCTTCTCATCACCCAGAAACTGCAGGTCTCCCTCTCCAAACCAAATTCCTGAGACTGGAGCCCTGACCTGAGACTGGAGGTGATCCAAATGCTGACAGTCATCCTTATTGCCACTATCCCACTCTGCATTTCCTGGTTGGATAAACATCTAAGAAAATGTTGGTTTTTTCTTCATCCATGCATGCTTCTCCATCTGCTTTTCAGTCTATGCTCTCACATACTGTGTCTGAAAGCCTGGACTAGGTGCATTGGCTCATGCCTGTAGTCCTAGCACTTTGGGAAGCTGAGGCAGGTGGATCACTTGAGGTCAGGAGATGGAGACCAACCTGGCCAACATGGTGAAACCCCATCTCTACTAAAAATACAAAAAAAAAAAAATAGCCAGGTGTGACGGCACATACCAGTAATCCCAGCTACTTGGGAGACTAAGGCAGGAGAATTGCTTGAACCCGGGAGGTGGAGGTTGCAGTGAGTCAAGATCACACCACTGCACTCCAGTCTGGGTGGCAGAGTGAGACTCCACCTCAAAAAAATAAAATAAAATGAAATGAAAGCCTGGACTACTGTCCATCACCTGCAGTCAGAACATCCTTTCCCAGAACTTATATCACTTCCGTGAGCACGAGAAGCTCTGGGTTGTAGTTATTCCAATTTGGTCCATTTATTGAATGAAAGGTATCTGTGCCATAGGCACAAGACACAGTTGCTTTCAAATTCTCCACTCAAACTTCTCTACCAGGAAGCCTAAAACTAAAACTGAGCATAAGCAAAACAATAGTTGGAAAAATAAAATTGTTTCCCATTATCTGGGCATATTATTGTTTCAAATGTCCACTTGCCCTTTCAAGGCCAAATGCTATCAGGACAGAGGTCACCTTTTCCTTTAAATTTGTGATAATGTAAGAAATGCTCATGATAAGATGATTATCCTTAAAATACTCACAGCAAAGCTGAAACTACTCTTGATGAATACAGTTATACGTGATTACCTAAGGAAGAACTTTCTAGAGTACAACAAGCTCACTCCTACAGCCACTAGGCGAAGTATCTCCTATAATTCTCCCAAGACAACCTCTTCTCATCTCCCCTCTGACTTTCTTTCCTCTTCTCCTCTTCTTTCTCATCCTCTTTTTCTCTCTTTCCTACACAAAATACTCTGTTCATATGCCACATAAATTGTGTTTCATTCAAGACTGTACTGGAGAAGGAATTATTTTTTGTATTCAGTGCCTGTCTATGTCCCCTCTGCTTCATCTGTCAATATTGCCAGAACATTAGAGCTAGAGGCTGTATAGGTCTTTGGCGGAGCAATTCTCTGAGGAACCTAGGGAAACTCTAGAATAAAAATGAAATACAGTGTGGCCAAATTTACAAATAGATACCCATGTGGGAACATTGTTTTTGAAATCTTAACATTCAATTGATCCAAACCAGTGAGGCTTGTCCTAATGTCATGCAAAATTATTGGATCAGTGTATTACAATCTCGTTTATGTCCCTTAATTAGATAGATAAGCTACCATGAATCAGACCAACCACAATTTAAACATTAGCTGGTAAGGCAACCGTCATATGGACAAATTTCAGATATCAAGAACGAAAGGGAAGTGCCACAGTGAAAACAGAAATGGATTGTGGGGAGTTGAGAAGATTGCAATCTAGAACACCAGAGACACTTGATCACACTTGTCATCTTTTATCCTCTACACTACTTAGCTCTTAAGAGCGATCAAAACCATTAGTTAAGAGACAGAGGCTGGCGCGGTGGATCACGCCTGTAATCCTAGTACTTTGGGAGGCAGAGGCAGGCGGATAACGAGGTCAGGAGATCGAGGTCATCCTGGCTAACACAGTGAAACGCCGTCTCCACTAAAAATACAAAAAAAGAAAAAAATTAGCCAGGCGCGGTGGCTGGTGCCTGTAGTCCCAGCTACTCGGGAGGCTGAGGCAGGAGAATGGGGTGAACCCGGGAGGCGGAGTTTGCAGTGAGCGGAGATCGTGCCACTGCACTCCAGCCTGGGCGATAGAGGGGGAGACTCCGTCTCAAAAAAAAAAAAAAAAAAAAAAAAAAAAGAGAGAGCTTCGGGATAGCATTCTTAAGTTCCGCGCTGACATCTCTGAGAACATAGGTAACACGAATTACTTTCGGGTTTGCTTCATGATAATTCTAACAACAAACTACAAACCATGAGGCAGGATACTGAGTTTCTAAAAGATTTATTGTAAGATTCATATGAATACTATCCATTACTAATATTATTGTATTAGTCTGTTCTCATGCTGCCAATAAAGACATACCTGAGACTGAATAATTTATAAAGGAAAGAGTTTGAATGGACTCAGTTCCACATGGCTAGGGAAGCCTCAGGATCATGGAGGAAAGCAAAGAAGAAGCAAAGGCATGTTTTACATGGCAGCAGGTAAGAGAGCTTGTGCAGGGGATCTCCCATTTATAAAACCATCAGATCTCATGAGACTTATTCACTACCACGAGAACAGTATGGGAGAACTTCCCCCATGATTCAGTTACCTGGCCCTGCCCTTGACACATGGGGATTATTACAATTCAAGGTGAGATTTGGGTGGGGACACAGCCAAACCATAGCAATCATGCATATTAAAATACTATTATTCTCTATCCCATCCTTGTGATTTCCCAAAACCATGTCACAACTAATCTCTTATTCTAGGACCAGGCAGGGACCTGCTCCTGTTCCAACTTTATTTCTAATACCAACCCATCCCAGCTCTATCTTAACAAGTGTCTGACTGTTTACACAGCACCAGAGCAAATAATAATGACAATAATTGCTTGACTATTAGGCTGTCCAGCACAAAATTTGAGGTGAGAGTATCAGGAAGCCCCAGGACTTGTCTTTTCTTTTGTACTGACTTGCAAGAGTCAAAACTGCACAGTGTAGCTTTGGCTATTGAGAATATTGGGGAGTGGACAGATGTTGATGTGGTTGAATGAAAATGAGTGAAGAAGTAAAAGGACTCTGAAAGTAATTAATTGAAGGAAACAATATGTGCACCTGCTATGAAAAAGTGAAATATATATGATGTATTTACATATATGCATTTTGTTTTAAGACAGTATCCTGCTTAAACTCTTTCATGACTTCCATCTCTAAAACATTAAGTCAATATTCTTTAAAATGTTTTTTTTCTGATTAGGCTTTCCATGATCTGGATCCAGTTATTTGCCCAGAGTTAAGAGTGTTCTCAAACCTCCCTCATGCTTGAGCCCTACACATGTCTGATCTGGCCATATTCTTCTTCATATAGTTCCTCAAATATACCATAATTTCTTCTCTCTGGTCATTTCTCTCTGGAATATCTACCCAAAGCTGCTTCTTCTATTGACTACTTCCTACTCATGCTTTTAAATTTTACTTAAAGGCCATTTCTGTGATCTCCCTGTATACTGCAATATTTTCTATCTGCTCACTATGCCCTTAGTGTTTCTCCATCATAGCACTAATAGCTGTTGCCAGATCAATGCTTGTCCCCTTCTGGGGAATAAAGGAAAGATGATGTCTGTTCTATGGCCCTCTGTGCCAGCCTGTTATTTTGCAATATTCTTATTAGAGAATAGAGGCAGTTCTCCCATCCATGCTTTGAATGACTCAAAGAAAATACCCATTGCCTGTGGTCAGTAAGAACAATCTAGTTTAGAAAAGTAGGATTTGGGCCACCACGACTGTTGGAGCAGCCAGTATGTTTGTGTCTATAGAGCTTGATATAGACAGACCTTTTTTTGTCCATTCCTCTTGGGATTTGAGTAAAGGTTCTATATTGCTTGGATTTTTGAAACTAAAGAAACTCTATAGTCAGAAAGTTGAGAAACCAGGGCAGGAATAATCAGATTATTATTTAATCTTATCTTGAATAGAGAATAAAGGGCACTTTGTTAAAAATACCCTTGTGATTGAATTCTGCCTCTCATCTCTGAATGTTTGTTCACTGTGATTAAAAATAACTAATTAATGAATTAGAGTGAGGAAAGAGAAAAGGGTATTCCCCATTCTAACTAATTTCTTAAAACAGCCTAGTATCTAACATAGTGTTAGGCACATAATAGGCTCAGTAAATATTGGTTGATTGAATGAATGTTGAAATGTCATTGGGGAGTATGTCATACAGAATCAAAATTATCAATAAAGTTAAAATACATTTTTCTCTTCTATTATTCTTTTTACCCAATTGGTATTGTCACATTATCAGAAAGGACAGAGATTATTCTGACAATGCTTTTCTTCTTTAAATTTTTTTAAGGTCTGTATTATTTTCCACCACAAAGTCAACTGTGGCCATTCATGTTATACAAAACATATGTGTTTTGATTCATTTATTTTTTGTAAAATTCCAAAAATCATTTGATATAATAGGAGCTGATATATGTGATTGATATGATTCCAAATGCCCTTACTGGCTCTGGAAAGTAGAAAAGAGAAACTAAAACATAAGTGGCAACCATAGAATAGGCCTTAGCCCTAACATATCTGAAAGTCCCCACAGTGAAGGACATCTAAATGATACACATAATACAATGGAACACACACACACAGGATTAGGAAGGATTAGGGGAGACTCTGACATTGATTCTCAGAGTGCTTCTTTGGCTTAACTTAATCACCTGCAGAATTAAATCTATACAAATGCAGGTTGGTCCATGTGCAGGGAATGTTTCTTGTCTGTAGAACCTATTACTACAGGGTCATAACCCTACTCAGAAACGCTTCTGAAACATTTCACCTCAGGACACACTAATCCCTGACATGTCCCACCCTCAGGGATATAGCAATCCTCATCCTGACACTATCCACAAAGAATCACTTTGCATTCTAATATCTACCTCAGACATATCTCATCTGAAGACCCCAAAGAGCTACAGGCCTAAGTCTTCAGTTTGAGAGTGGAATACATTAGAGTGAGGTCTCTCTCCCACCACCATGACCAGCCTGTTTGTTTTACATTCAGTCCATACAACGTTACCTTCAGTACAGCAGATTTACAGACATGGAAACCTAGGTTTAGAATATCACCATGCTTGGGATCCTTTCTTGTGAGTGTTGCTGCTCTGTGACATGCGACGTTGCACTCTGTAAGATCCTCTTCTTACCTGTGACAACTAGCATTATTTATAAAAGACCATTATGGCATGAAAGAATGAGCATATATTCAAGAAATTGATAGGCAATGCCACCTTCTGCTTCTAGGATCCAGAAAAGATTGCAAACAAATCAGTATCTTTGCCCCCACAACCCAAAACAGATTTCCTGCAGCTTCTTCTTGAGGGAGTGAAAGCTGCTTAGAGCAGCGTGTAAATTCATGGCAAGAAGCAATAAAGGTGAGTTTTATACATTCCCATTATTGCTTCTACGTCTTTGCAATAATGTTTATTGACATGTTTGAACAGAGCACAAGCTGCAGTTCGGTTCAACTGCCTGTGAAAATGGGACATTTGTCAAGAAACAAACCTCGCAGTTTTTAGTGGCTCTGACAGTGGGTATTAGAAAGGATATTGATGGGGAAAAAAGAGAGAATAGGCAGGCCTATGGGGAGAGTGTTAAGGAATATACTCAGCACAGATGCCTGCAGTGGAGGAAAAGGGGATAGCTGAGGATGTAAAATTGAACACTGACCACATTGAGTGACTGCCAGTTGCCTTGAAGCATGTGTGTTTCTGTGGGAAACATCAACAAAAGCTCCGTTTGTCTTGTAAGGAAGGCCCCTACAGTGATGCTTTCATTTGGGATTTGATTCCCACTTTGCTTCTTTCCCCCGCAACAGTCTATCTCCAATGATAACCCAGTTCTTAGAGTGTGTGTATCACTCTGTTCTTTAGGGTTCTCACAAACTAAAAAGTGAGTACAATATCTACTTAGCATATAACCTGCTTTTAGTTATTAAATAAAATCATGCAGTCTTTCCTAGGGAACATACTTATTGGGGGTGTGAGGTATTGTGTTAGATGCTAGGGTTGTGCATAGACCTTTCCCACAAGGAATCTGCAGTTTAGTACCAGTATATGCTGCATTCATTAATAAAACAGAGTAGCACTCACATACTGAGGAACAAGAATTTCTGCAGTGCTGGAGTTATATATATATATTTTTTCTCTCTCACTGGTAACCTAAATGACCAGTAAAATGTTGGGGTCTAAGTAGGCCTTTAACAGATACACACTGATATCCCAGGTGCAAATGTATTTCAAGTGCTCAAGGTGATAAAACGAAAGTTACTAACAGCAATTTTCTTCTCCTTGTTTAGATCAGCACTTCCAAATCTCAGCAATTCAAGGAATTGCATCAGGGCCCTCTTTGTAGCCAAACTACCAAAATTTCAAGACAGCTTCCTAAGCCTATAGAGCCTGACCCTGGTGGATCAAATCAGCACCCTCTTTCTCCCAAAGCTCAGCAACGTGTAAGACTGTTTTAACCAACAAGTTTAATTAGGGGGAGAGTTTTACTTTCTTAATATACAATATAAAAAGAAAGGCGATAACAAGACGGATGGTAATTAGTTGTTAACAATGGAAGACATTATGCCTATGATGGCATACTACAGGGATAAGATTGTTTTGTCCTAGAAATGTCATTCCTATCTATCAACAAAGCCTGAGAGACGAGTTGTATCAGAACAAATTGAAGTTGAGAGGAAACTCAACTACAAGTTGGCATTAGTTTCTGCCATCCATGAGTTAACAAAATTCCAAAGTTATAATTTCACTTAAATTCTGTAACATACTATTCCAGCTAAATTTTTATTTCTGCTCTGTCTCCAACCTTTCTAAATGTGTAGCTTAGCATTTCATTTTAGACCTGCAAAAGCCCTGAGATTCTTTTCTATCTTTTCCTTCCCAGAGCTCTTTGTAAGTAAATCAAACCTGTCTTCACTATACCATACCCTGCATTTAGCAGGCAAACTCTCAGAGTGTACAAGGAGTGTAGGCTTAACAGAGTTGTTCATCAATATGTGGGCAGAAAGGCACTTATAAAGCGTACTGTTTGATGATGACATCCAAGATCAGGTTTCACCAGTTTATCATGGTCTGCAAAATGCTGTAGTGCTAATCAAATTCTAACCTAGTTCAGACTACTGCAATAGCACTACCTCTTGTTTCTTTCTACTTAGTACCCATCACCTCCTTATAATGTACACTATAACTTCTATCTTGAGGCCATTTACATTTTGACTGTGGCTCAGAAAATAGAAATGAAATTTTTATTGACATATAGATGTCTCAACTAATGCTTACTTTGGAAGGCAGGTATATTGAGGTGTTGTGAATGTGTGTACTTATACGTGTGTTGGTGAGAATGAGAGAGTGAGAGCAAAAGGCAGCAAGTGAGTACGTATGCGTGTGAGTCTGTGAGGAAGAGAAAGAGAAAAAAGAAAGAAAAAACAAAAGAGGAGTGGGTGGGGGGAGAGGAATGGAGGGAATGGAGAGAGAGAAGGAGAATGAACATGTTCATCAGAAATTACCTGGCCCAGAAAAAGTAATTTACTGATAAATGATTATCCATTTAGAGGTAACCAGTGTCAGCAAATGCGGCCTTAAATTAATCTATTTGCCAATCCTTTCAGATCTCTTACACAGGATAGTAGAAGGCAAGTCGACTCAGCCATGTCACAGAGTCTCTCATAAACTGTAATAAATTGCCGTAGATTTCATTTCACATTTCAGCAATTCTGGCCCTAATGTGATGAGCAGAAAAGGGTGGGGGTTGAGTCCCAACGTTGAAAAGGAACACTGAGATAGAAAAGTACCTACCCTCACTCTGCAGGGATGCCTTTCAGTCAGAACTCAAAAATTCAGGCAGCAAAGGTTCATAGAGGCAAAATTCGTCAGTGGTGACTACACTAGACTAGGAACCAGAAGTTATGGTTTTACCAGTTACTGGAAGAGATCCCTTGGGCAAGTCACCAAACTGAGGAAATAGTTACCTAGAAAGTTGTTGAAAACAATGAAATGAGATTTTATGTATGAGTGCACATTGCAAAAAGTAAAGAATGTTACATAAATACAGATCGGTAAGTCAATAACTTGCCTATCATGTGCCAGTGGCTATACAAATGCAACGGCTCTCAAAGTGCTTATGATGTAATGGGCATGTGAGGGAACTATAAACATTCTTTTAGGAAACATTTTGGTCACAGCTAGACTTGAAGCAAGTGCAAAGTGCTTTAGAAACGCAGAGAAGAATATAGTTTTGGATACAAGGCAATATTATTATTGTGGCTCACTGACACATCATTAACATGTCAATCTCCTTCAGGAATTTGTTAAATTACTTGCAACTCGACATTGAAAACTGGTTTGCCTCTTGGCTTCCGTAATGAAATGAAAATAATGCAGCACCTGCAATTAATAATAAAAATAAACACTATAGTAAATTTAATGTCTGAGGCTATTACATATTTCTACATGTTATTACTCTAATAACTTGGTATAAGCATGTAATTGTAATTATTATTTGGCACTTACATGAACTCTCCTTTAGGGAACTGCTTTTAAAATAGACTAATATTGTTCATTGGTTAAGTAGATCAAAGGGAGATGAAAAAGCATTAACTAACTCACTTGATTTATATATATATCTATATATACACAATAAATATCCATATAATATTGTATATATTAATATTATTATTCTTTATTAGCAAATTTGCTTGTTTGAAAATACCTTAATATTTGTCATTCTTCCTGTATTACATGACCTTATTGATTTCATTCCTCAAGAAGCAACACGTTATTATTTCTGTTTTATAAGATCAGGAAACCGAAGTTTGAGAGTACTCAACCTGGACACAGTTCCAGAATCCAAGCCCAAGGACTCATGTTGCCTAAATCATCGGTATCAACGTCTGTGACTGGCATTTGCCCTTAGTATCATGGATGAAGTAAAGCTATAATTTTAAAGCTCTGAGAACACTATCTAACATGCCTTTGATAGTTACTATGAGTTTTGAAGTTAAAAGATTTGGTTCTTGCAATAACTTTATTTAATGAAGGAACTACTGCTTTATACAATTATTATCACTAGAAAAGTCTGAAAAAAATTGTCAATAGACTGGAAAAATATGTAAAGAATACCAAATTATATACAATTAAAATTTAATTGTATATAAATTAATAAAATTAATTATATCTATAATATAATTAAACTTTAAACACAACTATAAAATAATCTGGACTTAGAATATATATGTATTATTTTGCTGGGGTGGTACAAAATATAAAATAAAAATAAAATATTATAACAAGGTTACTTCCGAAGTGCCAAACTACAATGATATTTGCAATCCTTCACCTGGTTTAAAATACATTTGAAATTTCATCTGGATATTTTGAATTTTATATAATATATATATAATATATATATATATAATATAAAACATATATATACACACACATATATATCTCCAACGCCTAGCACATACAACCTTTAGTACCTACATACACAGAAAACACAGGAAACAACTCTCATCCATATGCTTTACTATTTAACACTTAATCAGACAAAAACTACACTTACATTAGGGCAAGCTGAGCAAAAAAGAGGACCTGGTGTAAAGTTAAGAGGTGGAATGTCCTCTGGGAGTCTAAAGAGCACAACATATGCTGTGCATCCACAGCCCGGTGTCTTCTGCCTATTCTACACCTTAAGCAGTCTGGAGGCTTGACTGTAAGTATCTAATTTTGGTTATCATTTGTCACTTATATGGGATCTTCCTTTACAGAATAACAAAGGATTTTTGAAGTATGCATTGAAACTGAAACTTCTTATAAGGTATATATCATACTAAGAACAAATGTGACTTTGCTATATCATGGTTGACTCTTGGCAGTCTTCAAACTACATTTTAAATGTATGGCATTTACATCACTTAAGGTCTGGTCCCATCCTTACTCTTCAGCTCAAATTGTGCCAGTCACCAATAAGCTTGATGATTCCTGGAGCATGTACTCATACCTGCAATGCCTGACCACTCCTGACACTAGATAAGGCCTTAAATTGTAGAAAAAGCCTAAACAGAAAAAGCTTGGTACGTTTTCAGACTGTTCACTTTTATCTAGTTACTAAGTTGGCCAAAAAAAAAAAAAAGTGATCCAAAAATAATTGTCTTTTTCTTCTGTCTTTGAGTACATATAGTTGGTACTCAAAAAAATTGAATTGAATGTGTTGATTACAATGATTTTGGGGATGATCAATTATAAGCCCCTCCACACACACCAAAAGAACCCAGATATTTTTGCAAGACTGTCTAAACACATCTTTAAGTTAAGCCTCCAGGCATCCTGGAGGAAGTATGAGAAATGCTGGAAAGGGCTGAAAGAAGTGAAATCTCCTACACTTACTTTTCTAAGATAACCACAACACATCAGTATCCAACAGTCACTGACAAAGATGCATTGCTGCTTCTGGAAATATCACCTGGCGGTTAAGGAAAAAGCCAGGCACTTCATTCTACTCCATCATTTGGTTTACAGTGTTTGGATTTGTAGCCACAGCTTTATCCTTTGCCAAAGATCCATACTGCACGCTGTCATTCACACTGCCAGACTGCAACGTCTGCCAGAATTTATGGCTACCACACTGCTCCCTCACTGCTAAGAGCAGATGGCAAGGCTGAGGGACAGCAGACTGCCTAAGGGCAGAGACAAGGGTGTGGGGAAGAGAGAATGTGGTAGCCACAGGGACACTCTTCATTCTCCAATAAGCCTGGGAAAGTTGACTTCCATGAATGTCTCTCCTTTCCTTAAAGGTTTGTATCGGGTAAACTAAGATTAATAGTGAGCATCGGGAAGTTTGGGGAACTCTTAAAATCGATTGCAAAATGTTTGGTAGTGTTTATAGATTTGTCTTTTCTGAGGAGATGTAGCTCCATAGATATCACAAGATAGTCTTGACCTTCTTCCACCAGCCTTAAAGTATGGCATGTCTCTCTATATTGCTATATGATATGGACAAGTCTGTTGAAACATTCTCAATTGTTAGGATAGATTCTGCTTAGGATAGACTTTAAAAAAAAACAATGGTTTTTGATTCATGAACAAGTGACAGTAAAATATGAATCAAAGACCTCATAACAAGAAATTCGAAAACAGATTTAGCACAAATTGTAATAAGAAAACTTATTGGCAATATCCAAAGACTGGATGCTTCAGGTGGTGTCATTTTTGTACAACAAAAGGTAGTGAGGGATCTTCATAGCAGTGGGGAAAAAATAAGAAAAGCAACTAACATCTATTCCCACCACTTCATCATCCATCACTGACTGAGTGGAAAGCATACTGAGGGAAGAGGGATGAAATAAATAGGAGATTTCAAAGAGAAGGTGTGAGACAGGTTCAAGCAAATTAAAGGCCTAGTGTATCCTTATTCACATGCTACCTCTTCTGGCTAGCTTTCCCTGACTTCAACATCCATAGATAGGTGGCACATCTCCCTTGCTACTGCCATGACACTCAAATCTCACTCTAGTACTGTACTTATCAGGCACTGTGTATCTGTTTACATGCCGATCCCTCTCTAGTTTGTGTGCTCCCCAAAGATGTGTATTTTGTCTTAATCATTTTTTAGTCCATGGTGCTTAATATATAATGGATTTAACACATGCCATTAAACAAATGTGCAAAATAGGACATTTCTGACAGTTTCACTGATATTTAATGATGGGGCAGAACTAGCAGTATGACCTTGCATGGTATATTACACACAACCAATAGACTATACAGATGTAGTCTCTGCATACACATCCACATAAAACTTACTTTTAGATTCAGCCCACACAGTCTATTATAACTATACTGCCATTTTGATTAAGTAAGGAAAAAGTAAAAAGATGGTCAATTTATGTTAGTGGCTTAGAGTTCCCTCCCTCCTTCCCACCCTTCTTTCCTTCCTTCCTTCCTTCCTTCCTTCCTTCCTTCCTTCCTTCCTTCCTTCCTTCCTTCCTTCCTTCCTTCCTTCCTTCCTTCCTTCCTCTCTCTTTCTCTTTTATTTTCTCTAATCCATCAAAATTCTATATATTTTAAACTTCAAAATTCAAAGAATGATTTGAATTCCTAAAAGTCCAGCCGTATAGTTTTTTCATATGAGGAAATTAAAGCTCAGAGAAGGGAAGTGACTTGGCCAATGTCGCCCAACCAATTTGTAGCAGGACCCAAAGGCAGATACTCAGGTCTTCTGATCTTAATCTTTCCACAGTATCAAGCTTCTACAATGTTTAATAAACATCCCAAAATGCAATAAAATAAACATCAATGGTATGATGACACTAATATTGTCAAGCCTTTTAAAATATTCTAAACTGTGTCAGTTAACTGTACAAATCTCTCTGGTTCTGCATCTTCCCATAGGAATTTAGAGGTTTTAACATTTCCAGGAATAGAATAAATCCAGGATAATAAAGACGTGGCAAAAAAACAAACTCTGCACACAGGGGGTTAGGAAATCAGATTGAACACAGTAAAGGGTAAGCTGAAGACAATGTATAATTGGTAAATCAGTATGACAAGGCTGGCGTTCCTCCCCATCTGTGTCCGTTGGCGTGGCTCCCCACACTTGCCTCTCTGAATTGTCTGAGAAGGTTTACAGTGTGCTTGAAATGCCCCATTACTCTTTGTACCTGTAAATGCAAAGCTACTGTATGGCGCATCCTGAGGGTGGGAATTCTACCACCCATATTAGCAATTGGAAAGAGCGGAGGCATTGTTTAGTCACTTCAATCTCAGTCACTCCAACAATTCTATACCAGTGTTTTAAACAAGGGGTGGTACCACTTGCTGGGAGTGTTTGGAAATGTGTAGGGACTTTTTAATTATCACAGTAACTGAGGGCTTCTACTGGCACTTAATGACTAAGAATGACAGATGCCCCGCAATGCAGGGGGCTGTCCTGAACAACAAAGAACTGGCTTACCATAAATGCCACAAGCAGCCCCCACCTTGAGAATCACTGAGAGTATTCTGAGCTTCTGTGCCCTCTAGTCACTCAATCAAGGAAAATCAAGAAGCCTGTGTCAAGCTTCAAGTATGGGAAAGCTCCCAAGCTTGCCTTTTGCTTGAATGGAAATGAAAGGTCTGTTGAATGAGAGATGCAAAATTAAAAAAAAAAAAAATAAGGTAAAGATTCATTTCGGGTTTTCCTGAGGGTACTATGAGTGTTTGGGTAAAGATGGTCTTGACAACTTCACTCCTTAAGAGTCAAAAGACTATTTAAAGCATAAAAGTTTCCCGATGCTTAACCTGGAAATTCTAATGAGTCAATATCTTTGAAGGTAGGGAAATCAGGGTGCCATCTCTGAAGCACAGTGGGAGAGTGTAAACCTGGACCTTCCTAGATATACAATGTACGACAACTCCCAGTTACCATGGACCAGCGATGTGAAAATGAAAACACCAGTATATCTGAGCACAGAACACAGCGCATTGCCAACTTCACCTGGGATATACTTCTGAAATAGAAGCCACCTTTGTGACCTTCACAGCTTTGCCAGGGAAGTGTGCAGTGCCACTCTAACCTCAACCTTTTGCCAATTTATCTTGAATTTGTGAGGATCATCTTCGGTTTTCAGACCCAGCCCACCAGACTTACTCTTTCAGTCACCAGATTCATGGTTCAAGGAAGAAATCATGATTTTGTTTTCAATTCAACTTAGAAAACATTTATTAAACAATCACTCTTTCTTGGACTGCTTTGTGGTATATACAATAACACATCATTCATCCATGAAGTATTTATTGAATGTCTGCCCCTTGCTAGGTCCTATGCAATAGTCAATAGGCAATATAAAAAAATGAGTAAAATTAGGAGATAACCTGTCCTCAAAAAATTCACACTCTTACAGAGAAACAATGCATAAGATTCTTAGAGAGGGCTTATCAAGTCTTGGGCCGAGTTTTAAAAATTCCAATGAACTAGATTTAGAACAGTGGAGAAATGGAAGAAAATATTTCATGAAGAAACAGTGAGTTAAGTGCATATGCTTTCTTCCTCATTACTCATTCTCTGCAGTTCCGTTCATAATTCTCCTATGTCTGAAAACCTCTACATTTAAACACCCTAGTCTTCTAAGCATCCACTTCATTCTAGACTGTACCATACATTTTAGAATTTAATTAAATGCTGTCTTGAACCACCTGTATTTTCATTATGTAACTATCTCTGTCTCCAGAGACACATGGTAGTCACTCTGAGTGTAGAAGCCACACCGTCTCTACTTTCTGTAGCTCACACAGGGACGTGCAAAGAACTGTGCATGCAGCTGATCAGACACATACTGCCTGATGGCTTGTTGGCTTGAATAGAAAAAAGATGAGAAATTAGAGATGAAGATGAGGATTTGGGAGTTGTCAACAAAGACTGCAAGTGCAGTTGTATTTGAAAGTCATTGCAGCAACCATAATGCTTGAGCATTGAGCATAAGACCTTGTACAAAGTAGGCACTAAAGAAATAGTTTTTGAGTTTAATTGATAAGAGACTTAGTATTTCTATGGTGATTTCCGGGAAGCTAGACTGCTTCTGGGAAACATGTCATTTGCAGGAGGAGAGATCTGTAATTTTCTGTTCAAAGTTTGGCTCCTAATAATGGAGGTCACAGAACCTCCATTATCTTGCCCTAAATTGACCCCTTTTAATACCATGACAAAGGATTAATCAGGTTTGTCCTTCCTAGAACCACTGTGAATTGCTAAGAGAATGTGCATATTTGTTTCTTTTCTTTTCTTAGAGTTTTAAAGTAGTTGACATTGTCTGCCTGGTTTGTCTGCCGGGTTCTCTCTGATTTTGTTTCCAGTTGAAGGCCAGGATACGGCTTTCTTCATCTATGACTCACAATTTTTGGCTACTGCTCCTTATGATTGCTGCACCCCCATCTCATATCTCATTACCCCCCTCCCATTAAAACTTGTTTAACCAGGTGTAGTGTTTTTTATCTTTCCAATGTAACCACAGTGCCTAGCACAGTAACAGAAACGTAGTAGGCACTCAAGAAACATTTGTTAAGTAAATGACATGCTTCTTAATGAAACTGCCTTTTTAAAATTTCCCTGCCTATTCACACCCGATTCGGCTTATGTGCTTTAGAAATGTGGATTCTTAATCTTCTCTTAGGCTCTTCTACACAGAAGCACCAATCTTAGAATAATTGGTCTTGGACCTTTTAACATCCTGCATTTCAAATTCTGTTCACTGTCTGCATAGCTAAACCTACACATGCTCTCGTTGATCCACTATCAGTAAAGTGGGAGTCTGATTACAAATGAGGTTGACTGTTTTTTATATCTGTCATATCTTTAGCCAGAATTTAGGAAAGTGGGGAGAGGACCTAATTTACTTGCTTCTATTTAGTGAAGTGTGTGTGTGTGTGTGTGTGTGTGTGTGTGTGTGTGTGTGTGTGTGTCTTATGGGAGAGAGGGACACAGAGGACATTTACATTCATGAGGCTCAAGTCTCGCTTCCTGTGTGTCATTTCCAGCCTGTTTAGGGCATCCCAGAGATGAGAGGTAAAGAAGTCAGTACACTCGGGTTAGGATCTTTGAAGGAATGAGAGCAAAACTGCTATTCATGGAGATTAGAGTTCATACTCTTTCTAACCTACGCTTTCTTCTGACCAAGTTCCTGTTGGCAGCCAGTTTAGGAGCAAGGCCTAGAGCATAAGAGAGATAAAGTAGTGATTGTGCCATCTGCAATTCATCCTGAGGAACTGTTATGTGAGCACACATACATTTAAATATTTGAAAAGCATCTTTTAAAATGAGTATCAAAATGACAAATAATGTAAGTCAGAGAAAAATGCCCCGGCGTTTCCCTATCTCCCTTTCCTCATTATGGAGATAAATCCCAGATGAATTTTTAGACAGCAGAGCGAGTGGAAAAAAATACTAGTAATCACAACCACAATGGCAAGAGAAATGTCTGCAGAAACCTGCCGGCCTGGAAAAGCAGGGTCTTCAGTCTTGCTTGCTGTTTGCAAGTGTAAAAGCAGAACCCAGGAGAATTTTCCAGGCCCGGGAAGGAGACTGGTGCTGAGTCAGGGGGTGGCAGGGGTGGGTAGGGGAAGTGAGAGCCTTGTTTATTTCAGGTCTTCTGTACTCATAGCTTGAACTTCAAGGGACTTGGAAGTTTGATTCAGATTAGTGTTCCAAAGCAAAGCTGTTTCTCACAACCTCATCCAGTCCACTTATGTATGTAAAACTACAAGGGGAATTTCAAGAAAATAGGCTCTCTAGGGAGACTCCCAGCCTCACTGCCAGAAAACAGCGCAGAAGCCAGCCAGCCAGCCAGCCAGAAGAAATGCCAGCCCTAATGAATCTTTCCCTGGTTATGACCAGAATCTCAAAGCATCGAGGGCTGTAAAAAAGAGGGGCAAGGGCCAGTCAGACTCTGGGGAGATTCTGAGACCAGGCTTCCAAGGAGGAAGAGTGGGTGGACTTGAGTTCACAGATAATTTGTAAACCTGCCTCTTCCTCAGACATCCAGGGTGTAGAAGTTGTGGATTTGGATATTCCAGAATCCGACACAGCTGTGTGAGCTGCCTGTTTGCCCTTCTGTTGGGTTTTCTGGTGGCTAGTACCAGGGTAGCCCAGCTCTGGGCAGTGTCCAGACAGTCACCCAGCTGCAATGTTATTTTAAATGCAAGTTTGTGTGTTGCCTCTAAGAAGAGCTGTGAGAAGTACAGATGAAATGAACGCCATCACTTTGAGTACAGCATCTGCATAAATCACTGTCCAGTGCATTCATTCCTGGTGACAGATTAATTCCTTTCTCAGGTTTTGCTTAAGAGTGTACCATGGAATACTAATACCATTCCCCAGAGACGACGGCGGGGGGGAAGAGAGAGACAGAGGGGGAGGCAGGGAGAAGGACTGCGGGAGAGGGAGGGGGAAAGATAGGTAAAGAGAGAGGAGGAGGAGAAAGGGGGAGGGGGAGAGAAGCAGAGAGGGGAGAGAGAGAGAGAGAGAGAGAGAGAGAGAAAGAGAGAGACTCAGATGTCTCTCTTAGCACAGTGAACACTAGGATGACAGTGTGTTAAACGAGGAGGGGTTTCCAAGTTTCCCAGCAGAAGCAGCTCATGTGAAAATTGTGTTGCAGGGTGTAGATTGTGGGGAAAATCTGAGCCACTCAGGATGTGTTTCTGCACTCTGAAAAGCTATGGGATGTGGTCTGACACTGATAGCTATTCTGGGATCTCAGCATTCGTCCATTCTCAGCCTCTCTCTTTAGGCAGGGGAGGACTATCATCCACGGAAGGAAAACAGAGCATATGATTTAATGTCACTCAATTTTAAAGATGTGAAAGAAAATATTCCCCAGAAGTATTCCATTGAAAACAGCTCTGAGAAACATGCCAAGTTCATAGAAATGTAAGACAGGAGAAGGGAGGCAGGACGGGAGGGGAAGCATTTTACCTCCCAGGACTTGTTCCTCCCTGGGCATGTTTCTGAGCCGGCTCCTGAAAAATGACTGTGATGGTATTTGCAGTTTATCAAGTCTTCTGGCAGAAGTGTCAGGCACAGAGAACTCACTTGTCACTCCAACATTTCCTGGCATTTGCTAACCACAACGAGGAACGGAGGGCAAAAGGATTACAGAATTAAGCGGCACTGGTACAGCAGCTGGTGAGGGGCTGAGATTTAGCTGTCACTTTGAAGAAAACTCCATTTCATTTTGTGATTTGGAAGAAGTGAAAGTTAAAATAGAGGGGCTGGGCTGAGGACGGGCCCAGCCTTCCTCAGGGTCTGCAGGGAAACATCAGAGGTACTCTCAGCACTTCAAGGGGTTTCGACTGTTGGTTTGCTCCATCCACTTATTTTTCCTCTGGATACCAAGAGAAACCCACCACCTTCCAGCGAGGTCCCACTTCCCAGCTGCGATAAAATTGTGAGATGAGGCATTTGACTCTATCAGAAAGGTTCTCCAGGCCCTTTGCCAAGCCCACGCCTGTGCCTGTGTCTTCCTTTACCTGGAGCACAGCTCCTTGCTCAGTGTGCCTGACCCATGTGTTTCTGCATCTCTATTAAAATCCAGGTTAAGCATCCCCTTTTATCACCCACCTGCTGCCCCAAAAAAGTCTTGAACTCTCCATCAGCTGCATTCCCGATGTAGCTACCCAATTGCCATTTTGTCTGAAGTTGCCCGTTGTTTGCTTTTCTGCAGAACTCCAAGTTCCTCGAGAGTTATATTAAGTATTCGATAAGCTTTTCTGAGGATCACCTGTGTGCTCTGCACTGAGTATCAGTACAAGAATGTCTAGAACATAGCCCCAATGCCCAGAAGACAGCCTATACGTTGCACATGCAGAATGCACATTTTTAACACATAAAAATAAAAGTTTTTTAAATGCTCTCTCCTCCTAACTTGATTGAACTATTTCCTAGGATGCCTGATTGTTGAAATCTATTTGAATATCAGTAGGGAAGAAGATAACTTTACTTCTGCGAGTATGTGTATATTAATCTGGCTCTTTGATTATGGTGATATAGGCTGTGTAAGACAAAACTAGACAAAATTTGGATTGTGCATTCTTCCATACAATGAAGCTTTTAATGGGTGCTCAAAAAAAGCCTGTGAGTGAAAAAATGAGTATTTTTTATTTTTATTTTTATTTTTATTTTAAGCTCCAGCGTACATGTGCAGGATGTTCAGGTTTGTCATATAGGTAAACATGTGCCATTGTGTTATGCTGCACCTATCAACCCGTCACCTAGGTGTTAAGCCCAGCATGCATTAGCTATTTTTCTTAATGCTCTCTCTTCCCACAGCCCATACCCCAACAGGCCCCAGTGTGTGTTGTTCCCCTCCCAGTGTCCATGTGTTCAAAAATGAGTAAATTTTTAAGGAGCACATACAGGGGTCTGAGAGAAAACTGGTGATGCTAAATAATAGACTCCTCCTTATTTTAAAAGGAGGAGTTTCTTTAGCTAATGATGAGTGCAAGATTAACCTTTTATCATCTTCTCCATAGAATTTCTGGAAAGAGAAGTGAATGACCTTATGCAACTGGTTGACAGTGCTTTCAACACAGGACTAATAAGCCTGGTATTAGAAAGCGACTGCACTCAGTGGTTCCACTATCCTTCTCTTGCGTATGGACTTGTTATTCACTGTGTTGTCATTTCTGTAATAGCAATGTTTTGATTTTGAATTTTTCATTAAAATTTTTTTTCTCATATTCAGCTTTCAGGAAAAAACAGAGAAATCATAATAAAAGAAGCTTGTGTCAGGGATTTATTCATAAGATTAACTTTTTAGTACGGGTTATATTGGTAAATATTCAACTCAATCCTCTGGAATTTTCTTCATGAAAACACAGAGTAAGAGAATTGCTCAAAATAAAACAAATCAATATCTTCGAGGTTTAAAAAAATGAATCATTGTACTGTGTACCATGTAGATAGGCAGGAAAATCAACAAATCCTTTATTGAAAACATTTTTATGCCAATGGTTACAATTAAAACAAAACTTTATTTAGTGGTGAATTAAGTAGCAGTCCCGATTCACCATTCACCAGGCCATTTGAATTTCTTTCTTTTTCTTTTTTTTTTTTAACATCCATACACTGATTCAGTCACTCTTTCAATCAACGTTCTTTGGCATTCTATGCCAAGAATGGAAAGAACAACCACATAGGTCCTGTTACCAGGTCACTCACCAACTAATGAGAAGGCATTACAACAAATAATATTGATATGGTTTGGCTCTGTGTCCCACTCAAATCTCATCTAAAATTGTAATCCCCGAGCACTGAGGGAGGGACCTGGTGGGAGGTAATTAGATCATAGGGGCAGTTTCCCCCATGTTGTTCTTATGGTAGTGAGTGAGTTCTCAGGGGATCCAATGGTTTATAAGTGTGGCACGTCCCCCACCATGCCTCCTGCTTTGCCATGGTAAGATGCGCCTGCTTTCCCTTTGCCTTCCACCATGATTGTAAGTTTCCAGAGGCTTCCACAGCCATGCAGAACTGTGAGTCAATTAAACCTTTTTTCTTCATACATTATCCAGTCTCAGGTAGTTCTTTATAGCAGTGAGAAAATGGACTAACACAGATATCAAGATGCCATCTGTGAGACAAGACAATTGTGTGCAAAGTTGAGTCCTAAGAACTAAATGTGTTTTTGTCCCCTCCAGATTCATATGTTGAAGGGTAAATCCCCAATGTGATGGTATTTGGAGATGGGACTTTGAGAGGTAATTAGGTCATAAGGTCATGTAATCCCAGATGAATAGCATTAGTGCCCTCATAAGAAGAGACATGAGAGAGATGTTCATTCTTTACTCCCCGTCATGCAAGGATCCAAGGAGAAGATGGCCATCTACAAATTGTGAAGCAGCCCCTCATCAGATACTGGATCTGCAAAGTACCTTGATCTTGGACTTCCCATACTCCAGAATTTTGATAAGTAAATGATTCTTGTTAATGCCACTCAGTGTATGAAATTCTGGTATAGTAGCCCAAAATGACTAAGATTTTCAGTGGTAACTGAGACACAGAAAATATGCAGGATGAGAAAACTTCAGAGAACTTTTTCCATTGAACTTTAAGATGAGAAAGGACTTCTCAATTGAATTAGATAAACAAGAAGTAGGCTTTCTAGTTGAAGGAGTCAGAATATGCCAAGGATAGAATAATGTGACTGAGGGTAACTTCTGGGATTGAAAATCATTTTTCATATGTGGAGTATAGGGGGCAAAGCAGGGGGAGGTGGGCACTGAGGTTGCAGAGGTGATAAAAGAACAGATCATGAAAAGCCTTGTAGGTTATGAAAAGGTTTTATAATTGTTATTCTAGGTCCCAGCAATGACATTAATCAAGGATTTTATCAGTAGGAAACATTTCCTGTTTCTACCATCAGCTCTTTCTTTTGCCTTTTCCTGACTTTTCCATTTTGTTAAATCCTCCTTCATTGTGTGTCTGTAGAACTGAGAGTATAATATACAATGTATCCTTTAATCATAGACTGTTTCATTGCTTTCTAATTGAGTCAAATATTCTGATCTTTTTCCTATAATGAGGATCAGACCTAGCCGGGATAGAGGCTAGGTCTTAAACTTTCTCTGTATCCTCATAGTATTTTACACAGAATAACCACTTTGAAAATTCTTACTGAATAATACTTTAATAATAATAATAATAATAATAATAATCTTTCTTTTCTTTCAATATTCGTCAATTGCTGGGATAGATGTTCAGAAGAAAAATAGAACACTTCATATTGCTTCAAGTTTTGAAGTATGTAATCGACTCAAAACATTCACACGTTTTCCAAATTATTTATGGTGATACGTTAACCTTCTCTAACTGTCTTCCCAGAGTAAACTCTCAAAGTCCTCATCTTTAAAATGTCTTTCTCCTACTGGCCACTTTAGAAGGCTATCTAAGTTGCTTTTTACAAAGAGTAATCTGGATGATGTATTGGCTAAACTGCATTTAAAATTGAATATAAAAGTCAACAGTAGTTGGTATAATTTAAATATTGAAACACGTATTTTCATTAGCTATAAAAATGTGCCCTAAAATATCTGGGTTAGTTTCTCTGTGCTGAGCTGTGGCACTGAATGCCCCCTGTTCAGTCCACAAGAATACATGGTGGCCTTGAACAGAACAGGCTGAATGTCACCCTGAGCAGACTTGCGAGAAGGGGCTAGTTACAGATGTGTGTCTCTAAAGAAGATTGCCACAAGTTGCTGCTTCAGACTATGTTGCAGTGACCGCATACCCTTCAAAGCCCATTAACTCCCTGGTCAACTGAAGAAACAGAAAGTTATATTCTCAGTTCCTTCCTTCAGATACAATTGGGCTTAAAGCAGGTGTTAGATAGATGTTGGAAATGGTGTCTTCATGAAATGAAAATGGGTAAACTAATTATGCAATCAGTAATGCTGAGCCAAGTCTCCCAAATGCAAACTTAGGAGCCAAAACATATCTCCATGAGCACACCCATTTTAATTAGTGGTTGGAGCCTCCAGTACACCATAATGCCAACCTTGATACACTCTGGAATACAAGGAGGTACCAGAAGGGTGGAAGCTTTTTTGCCTTACAATCCTCCTTAAGACAGTTTATTTTTGTTTACTAGGCTTTATACAAATTGGTGGTTTTCGACAGATCTAAGTTCTGACCGTGTGCTGTATCCGCTTCCTCTGCTAGTCCTTGTCAATGCCAAACCACATATCTTTTCTCTCCCTCGAATCTCTATTCTTTCCTTCTAACCATACCTCTCCTCTTCTTCAAACACTCTTTGAAGCTTGCATTCCCTGTGCAAATGACCAACCTTACTTCCCATAGCATGTGAGTGCATGGATTTTTCCATTGAGATCCTAAGCTTTTGTGAAACCCTATTTAGCACACAGCAATAAAGAGTGAAACACTTTAAATCTGATAAAATTCATGATATGAAACAGAATGACTCAGAGACCTTTGCTTGTTCAGAATTAAACACCAAATTTCTGAAGGAAATCTGCTCCTTTAATATCTAAATCAAGAAGTCATAAAGGTAGACATCTTTTCTGACATCCTCAGGGGTGGCAGAAATTGGCTACAGTTCTTTGAGTAATGAAGACCCCAGGAGAGCAACATAAATTACACAAAATAAAACTACAAATGAAACTTTTGTCATACAAATCTTGGTCATTTTTTGAGGTAGATGTATTTTGAAGATGTTCTCAATTTATACCAATGACTTACTACTCTTGAGGATGTTAAGAGGGACTGGTTTCCTCAATAAGGTGAGAAATAATTGGGTCCAGAGAGACAGAAATGTTAGCAAATATTTTTTATTCTCCCTCTGGATCCCAGGCCCTCCCACGCACTCCATCCCACAGAGATGTCTTGTGTAGATACGCCCATCTTTCCTTAAAAGAGATACAGTAAAGTGGCATCATTAAATTGCCAACAATGCCTCTAATACACACCTAAAAGCTCCAGGTATTTCTTTTTTATTCAGTTAACAAATATACATAAAGAATTTTCTGTTTTCTAGGGAATAGAGATACAGAAATAAGAGAAACAGAATGGCTTTCACTTTAATGACACTTAAAATCTACTAATACCTTTCATTCCCCAAATTATATGAACAAGTCTTCTTACTCCTGACTTAATCTATAAGCAACTGAGAGGAAAAATGTGCATTAACCTTGCAAAAGGCTGAAAGACTGAATGCATGGTTTTGAATGCCCATCTCAAGGAAAATACTGCTATCATGCCAACTGCAGCATTTCCCTACAATTTTAAAACGTCTTGAAGCACGACTACTGTGGTTGGATTCATCAAAGTATCAAAATTGACAAACAGTCCATTAACAAGGCCTTGAGAAAATTTTTTTTTTTTTTAATTTTCTACACAAAGTCAATGCATATACTACTTTGAGGCTAAGTTAGTTCTCTGAAGTTATATTAACAGCTAGCTTCTGTGCAATCAATGGAAACGTATTGGCAGGTATATATTAACTGAGTACAAACTGAAGTACTAAAACAAAGGTCAAGATGAAGACTGAGGTGAAGGCACTTGAGGAAAGATGGTGTAGCCATGTATTCCAGGAAGTAAAGAGAGGCCTAGCAGGTCCCTGGCACAGCCAAGCCATTTGTCCTTGGCTATGTCTTGAGCTGTCTGCATTCTGATGCACACTGTTGGATGTTCTGTGTGCCAGCTCTTTGGTCATCATACACCTTTAATTTACAGGATGTGAAACCACAATATTAATTCTCAAATTACAGAATTAACATTAAGAGTCTTCCTGTTTCATAAAATGGGTGCTAATGCAATGTGGAAGCTGTTTAGTGGTTCCTACAGATCAGCTTCCCACAAACGCCAGAGCTCGTTGCTTTTTGGTCAGAAGCAAGTAGGCCAAGTCATTTCTATTCAAGGTCATATTGCGGCTTCACTCAGAGGATTACTCTGAACCCAAAAGGTCGCAATTTCCCCATTAAGGTGGCAAAAAGTAATTGGATCTACCCACTGCATAGTATTTATATTCTCCTTTCAGCTTGCCTCTAAATCATATGAAGGAAGAGGATGTGTATTCTGTTATTTTGAAGTCTCTTTGGTGTCTAGAAAAACGATTGTCCCAACAGCATTTATTCATCTGTCTATTTATTTATGTCAAGTATTTATTGAGATCTTTAAAAATACATAGGGGGTAGTAGGTAATGGTATAAGCTTTTTGAGAGGTGGGACAATATCTGGCCTAACTTTATATCCTAAGCAACATCAAGTGCAGAGTTTTTCATGCAATAGGTACTCTTTAAGTACCTCTTAATTTGTATCTAAATTTATGTTCATATACCTACTGAATCCTCAGTGTGGTTCAGGAGCCTGGTTGTTAAACAAAACAGCCAATATTCCAGCTTTGGGCAAGAAAAATCTATATTCAGAAAAAAGAGCATATGGATTGAAGGCCCACAGAGAAGATAATACCTGAGATGGGTCTTGAGATTCAGAAAGGCAAAGAGAGGAGAAAGAACATTTTCCCTTTCCATACTGACCCAGGGAAGGCTCGAAGGCTTTGCATAATGCATGTTGGGTATCAACATTGAGCCAAAATATGAAAAGTCCTGAAGAAAATTTTCCTAAGCCTCAGTTTTCTCATTTGTAAAGTGGGAATACTAGTAACAGTTGTGACAGTTGACCATTGCCATGTAAGCAAAAGAAAGTTTTGGGAAATATTTGATCAGGTAATGGCACCGGTTTATATTTCAGTGCTAGCATTTATGGCCATTTCCTGTCTATGTATCCTAGAGAAGTTTTTTTTTTTTTTTTTTTTTAATGTCTCAGATCCTTAGTTTCCTTTTTGGTTTTTAAGATTAAACTAGGCAATATGTGTAAAGCATTTAGCATCAGAAATATTTATATATAAACACGTAGAAAATGATGCCAAGTAACTAATTTTATTAACATTATTACATATTTGGCTATTTTTCTCCAGGGAAACTGCAAGTAAAAATAGAACATAGATAAAACTAAGAGATGCAATAGGAACCTCCAAACCATTTTTATAATTGTGGCATAGCCTGTTTTCTACAAGAGAGCATAAGCACTTGTTGATTATCTACTTATTTTCTAAGGACTTGTCAGAACTGATTGATTAAATCCTTACAACAAGCTTGTGTACCAGATATTTATTTTTATTCCTATTTTTGGATGAGAAAACTGAGGCTTAAAAAAATTCAGTAACTTACATATCTACACACCAATTACAAGTGTGAGACGAGATTCAAGGCTGATGTGTTTAGCTGTAATATCTATGCTTTTCCTTAAGCAGCTCACAATCCTCCATCTGCTCAAGTTGGTAGAAATCAATCTCCAGTAGATGAGTTATGTTCAAACTAAACAGTCATGGACATTTAGTCTGTGAGAGCTTTGAGGATCCTTTGACTCAGGATTTGAATTTCTTTCTTGTCCCTGTTATTATTATTCTGCCTTTCATTATTCCTTCTACATTTTTTCTCTTATTTTCTACTTCTATCCAGTGTTTCTTTCCTCATGACTTTTGATAAATAAAAATGAAAATGTAGAGATAATGTGGTTTATGAATAAAAAGAAAGACCCATATTGGAATATTTTAACATCAAAAGAAGGCATTATAAAACATCAATTTAGAATAACTAGCCTCAACATGATTACAAATGATCATCACTTTCTACTCTCCTATGAAATTAGACCAGGACTGCCTCTGTAGAAAAATCATGGCCCAAATCAGTCCATCAACCAGCTGTTTAATGCACAAGACAACAAACAAATGCTTTGACTATTGTAAATAAAATTACCTGAGCTCTCTTGATAATGTAACATTTTAGACAGACTCTCTAATTCTCAGGGATTCTAAAGCACCAAGGAGAATATAAATCCTAGAATTGAACAATCCTAGGCTCAAGCCTTGGTTCTGACACTTGCTGGGTGTGTGATTTTCAGCAAGTTATTGAACCTAAGTCTTTATGCCCTCATCCTTACCTTCAGACTTGTGTCCATAACTGCCATTCATTGTTATATTCAGCAACCCAGTGACTACCTTGAGCCAGGTACATATGGAGACAAAACAACTGTACCTGTCCTCAGTGTGAGAAGAAGATAGTGAACAATTTCAAAAATACACATATACATACAAACAATAAAAAGCAATAAATGACCTAAGCTTGGGGTGGCATAGAATTTGAGAACTTGAACCCCCAGGTTCAGTACTCACTCAGTAAACTGAGGAACATAGAGATTATTTCACTTAAGATACAATTATAGCCGGGCGCGGTGGCTCAAGCCTGTAATCCCAGCACTTTGGGAGGCCGAGACGGGCGGATCACGAGGTCAGGAGATCGAGACCATCCTGGCTAATACGGTGAAACCCCGTCTCTACTAAAAATACAAAAAACTAGCCGGGCGAGGTGGTGGGCGCCTGTAGTCCCAGCTACTCGGGAGGCTGAGGCAGGAGAATGGCGTAAACCCGGGAGGCGGAGCTTGCAGTGAGCTGAGATCCGGCCACTGCACTCCAGCCTGGGCGACAAAGCGAGACTCCGTCTCAAAAAAAAAAAAAAAAAAAAAAAAAAAGATACAATTATATAATATATGTGTGTGTGTGTGTACATATATGTATGTACACATATAGGTGTATATGTGTGTGTGTATGTAAAATGAGGAAAGTAATTTGGATTTCGGTTTGGCATCCTTAAAATACGAATTTCCTTACCTATAAAATTATGAAATAAAATTATATATGGGTAGTACTTAATGCTAGGTCTGGCATAGTATGCAACTCAATAAATATCAGCTATTATGAATTAGGTGTGACAAAATTATAAATGCCATCTCCAAGATCACAGGAAGGGGCTCTTATACTCTGGCAGATGCTTAAAAAAATCCAGTGTGTCCTCACTTCCAAGCTGTGGGAAAAATGACAAGGTGTTAGAGCAAGCGTATCAAAATAAGTGTTTGTGAAATCAAGCTGCTCTATGTGATTTATTTGGCTAATACCATACTTCTTGTTTCATATTCTTTGGCTAACTTGAAGATCTTTAGGCAGAATATACAAACTCTAGTTAAGTAGACACTGTGTCCATAATCCTCTATAACCTTACACTCTTGTTGCTTCAAACAATTACATTTCCTTTCTTCCTCATGAAGGTCACGTGATTACACATATTATGCCCTCGATATAGGTTGCTATGTTATGTCCAAGGGTCTGAATATGCAGAATTCTTTTCTCAGACTAGAAACTTAGGGTGGTTTGAAACCCATTTTATCATATCTGGAAAAGACTGCTTCCAATTTGCTTTGATTGTTCAGCAGGCTTGCAAACAAATCTGAACTGTTCCACTATGATCCCAGTTCAAAGTGAAATAAATCCTTTAGCATACCCTCCCAATATATCAGCTCTCTGAAACTCTCTGGACAAAAACACACCTGTTCCTCTTCAATAACACTTCCATAAATATTTCAAGAGGATCTGGATTTTGGAAATCAAGCCAGCCTATATGCACCAGCTCATTTTTCCCTCCCTTGTGTACACTGCCATAAAACTAGGTAGAAGACATAATACCATCCTATTCAATGGCATGTCCTCCATGATACTTTGCTTGGATCCATTTAGATTGCTAGTTAAATTAAGCTCCCTACAGATAGGAAAGATATTCCTTTTTTATAAATTTGCCAAGAAAACACTGCTTTATGGGATTTTAATGGGAATGCTGGAAATAACTCTGAGTGAGAGAATGTCATATTAGGAATGATGATATGAGGACATTTTACAGTTTCTTTGGATGACACACTGAAGACAGATCTGCATATGGTTTCCCAGCTGTCAAGAGTACATGGTTGGGAACGCCCAGGGAAGGAGTCACTGGGTACCTGTTAGCAGGCTCTGTGCTCCCTCTGGATTCTTGTCTCAGTTGATAGGGGTACCTAAGAAACACCATGCTGCACATAGGTTGCAATTCAGCTTTGAAAATTACTTGCTCCTGGAGTATATGAGATATGTGTGTTGATAAAGATACCAGAAAGTACAGCTGCAAACATAAATAAATGGATTTGATGTCGAATTTCATGTTTGAATAAAGTTTAAAATGCCCACAGTGCTGCTTTCTGATGTCTGGATTTCTGATGTCACCAAAACAGACATTAATCTAGGAATGAACATACAGGATCAAAAGATTACAGGTCTGATGACTGAACTAGCTAAAAACCAGAATATCTTGAATGTACATTCCATTAGATCAGGGGTGAAGAAATGGATTGTTAGGAAAGCCAAAAATATATAGGTGTCAAAAGCAAACAGCTCAGTGGTCACATAAAAACAAAACCCATAACACAAAAATCAGAAAGGAACAAGATTAAATTTGAGTTTGAAATTAGGCTGGAAATATGTAACCAGAAGAACAGCTCTGTGGTATGAAAAAAAAAATGTCCTTGGCTATAATCTTATTTATTTTGAAGTTATAAATACATTATTTTCTCTACCTCAGTTTTATCATCTGTGAAATTGGAATAATGGCACCTGGGGGAAAATGCTGAGGATTAGCTACTTAAGTTTTACTGCATTGTTTATTATAATAAGTTCTTCAGAGACTGAAATAAGTGTGTGGTGAATACAGAATGAGGTGAATAAATAAATATAAATAAAACTTTTGCATATATAGTATATGTATGCATAGAAAATAAATTACATGAAACAGAGCAATAAAATATTTCCTAAGTACAAGAAAAAAGGAGTGCTGGGAAGTTTAAAATAGGTCATTCTTAATGGGTAAAAATATTCCACATATCATATTGCCCATCACCAAACATCTGATTTATACCAGCCAGATGCATTTTGAGTAAGCCTTTAATGTGTTTTTATATTTTTAAACATCAAGAAGATGATAGTCTGAAAAAGGAAGCATTTGCAGTTGCCTGAGCTTTAGAATTCTTTCCCAAAGAAGCATCTGGGCTTGCCTAGAGTTTGAAAAATATGTTGTCTTCCTTTCAACGGTTATTTTTCTAATATGTCTCATGACCGTGTAATGTTATGTTGCCTGGAGTAGATGTTCCTGAGAATCCAAAGAGTCAAACTGCCTGTCTTAATTTCTTCCGTGCCAATGCCCATGTATACTTGGTGATATTATACACTGTTAGCTGGGAAATTCAACCCTGTCTGGGAGGAAAATTTGGAGGAAAAGAAATATCAGCCATCTTATAAACCAGAGGATATGCTCATATTTTTTTAATGTCCATAAGGCTTATGTAGTGTACTAGTACCTGTCCTGAACACTTTATTTTACACCTGGTACAATACCTGATGGGTCGTTAAGCAGTGGGCCAACTTGATACTCTCGACCATTGGGTCCTTGGATGTCTCAGATACTGGTTGAAAAGTTTTTATTTGGGGCCAAAAAGAGAATATGAGAATAATGTGTTCCAAATAGCTCCAATCAATTTTATTTTTAAAAGTTCATAGTTGCTTTCTGGATGTTGTAAGTCAAAATAAAAACTGTTGAAAAGGGGTATTTTAAGCATATTTGTTTGGAATCATGCTCTGAAAATTTGTAGATGCATGCCTATGAGCAAAACTGTGGGAACCTAGAAGGTTTACTGGGATAGGAGGGGAAAAAATAGGTTTGTTCAACTCTGACAATAGATTTCTAGAACTATAGAGTTTCAGATCAATGCTTTATCAAATGAACATTTTTATAAATTGACTGGATTAATTTTGTGACTATTATAAAGCCACAGTAACCAAAATTGCAGAATTAACAATTGATACACATGACTGAAAATATGTTAAAATAATTATTTGGTAAACTTCTGTGTACAAGTTGTTACTGTTTTTGTTTGTTTGTTTGTTTGTTTTTCTAAAATTCCTGAATAGTTTTTTCTTGTTTTGTCAGAACCAATTACTATCTATTGAGTCTTGACACTTCTTGAGTCTTTCATTTCAATTTGGACAATTTAATCAATTCTTTGAAGCTTCTTTTTTCTTCTTTGGAGAAGACAAAATACTTCTGTTTTCTATTCTGGAGCCATTGCCTAAATGATCCATGATTTTCACTCGGATGGATTTAAGTTAGCTTCTCAACACATTGGATTATTGCTGTTAAGTGTGAAATTAACTAGTTAATAAAACTAAGTTCAGAAGTTTCAAGGGACTGAATCAAGGTTATCCCTGTAATGGTGCATTAACTCATTTGGTTCTAATACACTTTCTTTAGGGGGAAAGACAGAGAAAAAGTGTATTTCATCTACTTATACTGAAGCCCATCCATAAGCCTGGTTACTTTTACAGGAAGATGTTTTATAAGCCTGTGGGCAAACAAAGCAATGCAAAACAAAACAAAACAGGGATTTCCAGCCCCCATCAAATGTCAACTCCCATTCATAGAATACTGTGTTAGGTGTGGGCTTCGCTCTGCTGTTGACTTGAGCAGCAGGCACTAGTGTGGGTTGTCCCCAGAAGGTATGACACCAAGTTGGTTCAGAGAGAGATTTGTAAGGGTTAGTTTAAAAAATTATGGGTTTATAATTATAAAGCCAGGTGCTACTCTTGTTTCTCATTCTTCTCCAACTATTTCTGAAACAATTAATATGTAAAAAGAGCAACACTGGAAAAACTCATCCAAAATTATCACTAAGGTATACAACCAATAGGTTAATAAATAAGTGTGCGGTAACTATAAATGGGGTGTTTGTTATGACTTCATGATAAAGGGAATAAAAATGATAATACATACAAATACATTTTATAACATGCATCATGATTTTAAACATTACAATAAGCATTGCCTCTGGTGCTGTCATTGGCAAAGAATAACTAATGACCTTTTCAGCAGAACCACTCAGGCTATAATATAAGACTCACCTTATACCATCTTGAAAATCTTACAAGGTCCTTGAAAGTCAGGGTCCACGTTCTACCTTGATATTCCCCATAGCACCCAGAAAAAAATTTTTGATTGGAACAAAATCCCCAATAAATATATTTTGGATTAATAACAAAATTATATGTGGCAATAAACAGATACACTAGCCTACTGATTCAAACAAGGGGCAAGGTGAGGAAGAAAGGGTAAAATAAAGCCCGTAAAATGACATTATAGCAAAAAATGTTAAGATCTCTGTTAGGAGAAATAGGACAAGGAAAAGAGATTTATATTATGGAGCAGAGATATTAAAATGCTGAAATTTGACAGAAAGAAAACAGAACAATTTAAATTTGATTTTTCATAGCTTCTCTGTTAAAGGGCATAAATGTTCTTGAGAATGAAAAGAGTAGAATAAACATCTGTCAGAAGGATATGCAGCTCAATATAGGTGAAAAAATTGGGGGAAAACTTGCTTTAAATGCTGTTCAGTCTTCCTGCTGAGACAAATTACAACCTTGGGGTACTGATAAACTTTACTATTAAAGAAAATTAATTACTGAGAATGATTTTAAAGAAATAATGGAGAAGTATAAGTGGGATGAAGACCAAAGATAAGCAAACACCAGATTTTCAGAAGAGAAAATGTGAATTATATACAGTAAATAATTTTGATACTGATTCTTAGAAAATAATGCAATGGCCATTAAGAGATATCATGAATTCACTAAGAATAATTCAGAATTTTCACAGCTCCTTTCTCTCCATATAATTATTAATATTTTAAATTCATGAGAAATATAGCAGGTATTTATGTATCTAGATTTTAGCAAGATGCTTCCTACCATCCTCATGACCACCTTCCTGTTAAAAATCGAGATATGTGGACTGGGTTGTAATAGTAGCTGGATTTGTAACTGACTGATCAATGGCAACCACAGCATGCAAATGATGGGCAAATCAGTATTAACTAAGCAGGATTTAGAAGCTTTGAATTGAGTTGTGTTCTTCTCCTTAACCTGTTCAACATTTTACAAAACAATTCAAGCCAGATGCAGTGGCTCTTGCCTATAATCCAAGTGCTTTGGGAGGCTGAGTTGGGAGGATTGCTTGAGCCCAGGAATTCAAGGCTGCGGTGAGCTATGATTGTGTCACTGCACTCTAGCCTGGGAAATGGTATAAGACCCTTTCTCTAAGAAAATAAAAATAAAGTGAAAAACAATACAATGAAGGGAATGTCACATTTGTACATCACATGAATTTGGGGGCAGGAATAATGAATCAGCTGAGTAATAGAATAGGGGTTTAAAATAATCCAAAATGTTAGAAGAATGATACAAATCTAAATCAATGAAATATACTTAGCTATGATGTTAGGCTTTATTGGCAAATAAAAACAAAATTACACATACAACTATGAAGTAAGAGAGTACAGCAATACTAGCTAGTGCCTATGGGGGAAACCTATGGACTAGATTTCTAATTTGATGATGTGAATTGCCAAAAAATCCGATGCAAACTTAAGCAGCAATAAACATCTAGGAATTATCCAGAAACTGGCAGAACATAATTCTACTTATTCCGCATCATTTACAGAATTTCTAGAGAATTATGCGTAGTACTGAGTGTTGCAGAGATATAAATAAACTGAATTACATTCTAAAAAGAAAACTTCAAACCCATCACTTGAGACACTATGGAAGAATTGAGGCAATATGGCCTGTAGAGCAGGTGAAAATTGGTATTAGCACACATTGCAAAGCAGAAAAAATTTAGAAAACCATCCTTTTGTTACTGAGAAATAGTTTCTCCTTTTAAGTTTTATTTTGTGCTTTAAAAGTAATTTTATTCCAATTATTTAAGTGAAATAGGTACACTGTAGACAAATGAGAAAATATGTCACACTATGCAAAAAATTGTGTTATTATAGTTAGTATTTGGTCTATTTCATTGCAGTTTCTGCATATATATATATATTTCTAATCATACTGTATGTAATTTTATACACTATCATTTAGCATTATATCATTAATGCTTTATTTTAAAAACTAATGTTTACTTTCTCGCTCAAGTCTGAAGATTTTGTGAACATGTGCAGGGAGACTTTGAGTTTTTAAGTTCACTTCGAAAACTAAGTACAATGTAGAAGACTCTCAGGTACTGTCCTAGATGTTGGGGACACAGCAAAGAATGAAAGACACAAAGAATTTTTGTGGGGTTTGTATTTGAGGGTGTGATTGTTGAGAAGAGGTATAAAATGGACAACTAAGCAAATAAATGAAAACAATAATTTCTTATACAGTGTATCATAAGGAAATTTGATTTGACAGATGTACCCCCCAAAATGTATGACATTTGAACTGAGACTTGAATGACAAGAAGGAGCAAGCAATGTAAAAATCTCACAGCAGACAGTTTCAGGCAGAAGAAACAGCAAATGTGAGAATCTATACAGGTGAGAATAAAAGGATCGGTGTGGCTTGAGTTTGTAAGATCGTAGGAGGGCGGTACAAGAGGAGGTCACACGGATAGTCATGGTGAGGTCACGACAAGGATTTTTATTTATTCTGCACGGAACGGGAATCTTTTAGATGATTTTTGAGTAGGGGAATGACTTTACCTGGTTTACTCTTTAAAAATATCTTTCTGGCTACTGCAGGTAGGATGAATTACGGTGGGAACAAAGATAGCATTATGAAAAAAAAATACTTTGGTATTATAGTCAATAGAGACACCAGAGAGATGTTAGAGTTAAGATCTAGTTCCATTTGCTAAACATGAAAGAGTGAGTTAACCTCTCCGAGCTTTGATTTCCACCTGTGTGAAATAGGAAGTATAATATCTACCTTTTGCAAAATCCACCTTTGCTGATGTCTTATTTGCTATTTTGTTATACGGGTTGAAAATCTCAAATGAATAAATAAACATATGTTATCTTTTTAGGCATATAAAATAAGAAGCTATAAAAGAAGATTTAAAGGTGCCTCTAAAAACCTTTTGGGTAATCATGGGGTAATTTAAACTCAGTCACATGATCTGTGGTTGACCTATTTTGCATTCCACTCTCATACCTTTTAAGATCCTCAGTGAAAATAAATAAAGTGATGGTAATTTTGAAGAATGATGACTAAATATGGAACATAGGAGTGGAGAAGAGGAGAAGTCTATTTTGGGGGATTAGACTTCAGAATAATTTTTAAAAATCCTCCAGTAAGCACAAGTCACATAAATAAATTATATATGTTAAATTCCTAAAAGTGAGCTCTAAGGAACTATCTTAACTATTTAATTAATACTAAATAGTTCTGTTTAAAGTTGTCCACTTGACTTTTTGTTGTATTATGATTGGTAATTGTTGCCACTGGAATTCTACACCAGTCTCAGTTCTAAAGCCTATCTTGGGTAAGCCCGAGGAAAGACCTAGAAACACATATTTGACCATTAGGTAGTGATCTAATTCCCAGGTAGCCTGGCTTGTTCTTTGGGACTTTCTTTTAGGGTCCATGCAATATCACTTTAACCATACTTTAGTGATGTGTTGGTTGGGCACATCTTGCCAGGTTAACAGTGTGACTTCTTTCTCCTGACAACTACAAATCCTTTTTTGGACAAGCAGGGAACAAATAAACCAACCAATCAATTTTCCACTCTCAGAAAGTCTGTTCCAAGAGTAGATTTCAGAGGCTCAATTGAAAACACCTTGCCTATTAGCCAGCGATCTTAGAGATGACCAAACGTTTCTAAATAGCTTTGGAGGTCATTAAGAACATTATAGTAATAGGATTGAAGCTTTTATGTCAGACTATCTATAAAAATGAGAGAAAGATCATCTGCCTTTTAGTCTTTACTACTGCAACCCTGAGAAGTTTCATTCCAACACGAGGGTACTGCAGTTTTCTACCAAAAGGCCTGATTACATCTGCTCTAGACATCTTTCATATTTGTCTGCATGTTCATATTGCAGAGTCAAAAATGCCAGTGTACCTGTGTACGTCTGTGTGTGTAAACATGGGCATATTTAACTTACAACTCAATTTAGGGATATTTGACTCTATTTTTAAAAGTAGGAAATTATAGTTATTTAAACATGACAACACCCAGAAATTGTACTTCTTTTGTGCTCTTGGCTTGAGAACTAATAATGCAGCCAGAAATCTGTTAGGACAATTAGAAACTAGCCTGCTGTAATCTAAGCTGTAAACTGGCTGGAACGTGGCTGTGTTACATTCTTATCTCTGAAAAATGAAAAAAAAGATGTGTACAATAAACCTGTTCTCAGACATTTAAAAGAACTTGCTAGCACACACATTTTAAAGGATATATATATATATTCTTTAGGTAAAAAGGAAAAATTAAAATCTGTTCCCTGAAAAACAGATTAGAGGCCATAAAAGAATTTGGCACACGATTATGAGATTTAAGTGAAAATGACATGCAGTGATGTTCCAATGTATCATGGCATCAGAGAATACCCACAGCCTTCTCCACACAAAAAGAAGCTTTGCATGCTGTCTTCTAAATGCTAAAGCCAAGAATGACATGGCCTTCCTGGGAGCTGAGGTTCAGCCTTGGAGTTTGCCTTGGCTCAAATCCCAGGAATTGGACTACTGAGAGCTAAGGGCAAGATACTGTGCCTAAGAAGCCATAGGAATGAACCAAGCCTCTCGCAGAGGCAGCAAGGCTACACAACCTGAAAGACTTAAGGGGAGGTTTTATTGTCCCCAGTGGAATTAGCGTCACAGAAGGAAATGCATTAAGTACGTGCTGTTAAAGAGCAGCTCTGTGATGTGCTTGACAGAGCATAAGATCCAGAGGCAGAAATGTAAGTTTAAGTCTCGACTCTGTTACAAATAATCCTAGCCAAATCACACATTGCCATTGGATATACAGCTTCCTTATCTGTATAATGGGAATAATAGTAGTCAACTCATTTCAAATGCTTAATACATTCCAGGTACCTGTGCTGTGAGGGTCATAGACACACACCACTCCACAATGGTCTCCCTTCAAGAGCATCTGCTGCCAGGAGGCCATGTGGGATGACAGCCTCCAGCTGCTGCCCTTTGGGATCCACAGGGAGCTTGTACCAGGGTCATGCTTCCTCCAGGCTGTTCTCAGACAATGACTCAGTAGGGTATTAGAACTGAGCTATTTCTTCCCATTGCAGAACACCTGGTAGGCAACTTTTTATTTGGATTGAGTCTTTTTCAGAATTCCACTCTGAAGCTCTTCCAAACCAATCCTTTATCTGTGTGGTCCTTTGCTCACATGTGTCAGACCTACATTGCAATCTGAAGCCTCCTTTCACCTTCTCTGCTGTCTTCTCCTCTATTCTTCACATGTATTTTTCCCAATGAAACTCTACAACGATTTATTCCATCTAGGTGTCTGCTTCTTCAATGACCCAAACTGAAACACATAGTAAGGGATTGATATAATCTCATTTCCTTTTCATAACAAGCCCATGAAATTCATATTATGATCTCCACTTTATAAACATGGAAAGGAAGAGAGAGAAATTAAAAAATAAAACAGTTCTTACTTCACAAAGTTGTTGTGAAAATCTAATGAGATAGTATACGTGGAAGGGCTTTACAAGCATTTTTTTTTGGGGGGGGTGCGCAGTGGAACACAGAGTATTCATAGCATAATGTGTTTTTTCCCTTTGTTTTCTATCTGTTTTAGGCACTTATGATGGAAAACTTTGCTTAGCTTCCAAAGTTGCCATGAAAAAGCAATACTATACTATACGCCCGCTCTTTGTCTCACATCTTTGTCTATCATTTGGGGATAAGGTAGAGTGACATTTGCCCATGTAAGTCAGGGTAATATGACATGCTTGACATGACATTCTGATCTGCAAAACCAGAGTTCTATTCGTCTAACCTCTCTAATCAGTTTAATAATCAACAATTTACTAGCCACTAAGGGAGACAAAGCTGTAGGAAATAAGAGACTTTTGCTTCCATTAATGTCCTTCCTAAGCATTCAGGCATATCAACAAAAGTCCTCGTATTCAAGTATACAGTGTTCAGTGTGGATGGTTAACATATTCCCTTATTTTCTCCCTGATAATTAAGCCTGACCTGAGAAAAGGCTATTATTCTGTTCTTCGGTGAAACAGAGGCTATCAGTTTTCTCACACACCAGTTTTCATAGAGCAGAATAATTTCTTCCTTTTTTGCAACTTTGGAACATCACTTTGATGCACCATTTTGCATTCTGGATACAACCTATGCTTCCTTAATCTCCATCTTGTTCTGGAGTACAGTTACAAATTTGCTGAAACAACAGTTTGAACTATAAAACTAACCCCATTTCTAGAGATCAGCAAGCAGCGTCCACAGATTACGTGTAGACAGGAAGTTGTGAGCCAGGCAGAGGGTAGCACTGAGAGCTACAGGGTAGAAGAAAGTGCCAGTAAACAGTGCCTGAAGGGAACCAGCAGTTGAATGCATTGTCTGCAGATTCTCCTTGAATGTGAATAGTCAGAGAAAGCAACAAGGATGGAACTGTTGCATTTGTGGAGTTCCCAATGGTGTTTCCAAGGAGATACACTGATTAGACCAATTGATGAGTTTAGAATCTTGGGGGAGTCAAAAAGCCCATCTCCTCAAGCTGACTGAATATTGGCCTCTAACAGATTCAACAATGTCAGAGAATTCCAGGGAGCTTAGAAAGCTATCAGGGAAAAGTACCTCCTCCTCCCTGCTAATTCTGACAGCTCCTGCCTCTGACTGAGAAGCATTCTTCTGAATAAAAGTGCCAGCTTGCCTCTCCCACAGGGGCTGTAGGCAGCAGGAAACGGAGACCCCTGTGTGGGTCTCACTGGCTTCTCCATTTGTTTTCATTTTGCCAACAGACACTTCTATTTAAACTTCTTGGAAGCATATCTCAATAACATTTCTTTGCCGAGGCCCAGAAGATAGAAGATGAGAATCCATCTGCCCTCTTCTCTGCACCCAGGCTTCAATCCTGTTTGATCACACAGGGGCTACAAGGCCTTTGACACAAAGAACTTGTCTTGGGTTCCAATCAGTTTAACAAACAGGACAGACAGCTGCTGAGCACTGTCTGAGTAACACTGGTAAGTATGCACTTAAGCGATTAGCTCCCATCCATTTATCAAAGTGAGGCTTGATAACAGACCAAAAATTATATACACACTTCAAAAAATAAATCTCTGGCCCATCTTCATTTTGATTCAAACCAGTCTTCTGCAAATCCAAATACTGCATACCCCTTGTGAAACAGATCTTGTTTAATATTTACCAAGATTTGTTTTAAATGAGGCTTTGCCATATTTCCTTGGCCTAATTCTTACAACTTATTTTGTGATTATATGATGAGTCAGGTAAACATGTTATTAGAAAGGAATGCCTTTTCTCTGCTCCCCATTTCCATATGGGAATATTTTCCCTAAGTACACTCCTGGCTTGTATCCATCCCTTTGCGTATTTCCTCTGGGGAGTTGGTTCAGCATACCTGATGGTTAAATTTGGGAAGAATAATGCTGTTGGCTCAGATTCACTCTTCCTTCTTATGGGAAGGGGCCAGCCCTCTGAGAGAGACCACAGCCTCCTTAGCCTCTCCTTGCTGTGAATCCTGCAGGAACCTACCTTTGCAGGCTCTGGGGCAGGCTTCTCAGAGATGGGGCTGCCTTGCCCAGGAGGGGTAAGACTTCTAAGTCAAGGGTTCAATATTAGCAAAGGGACATGGCTAACAGACCTCAAAATGCAACAAATAAGTTAGTCATTATCAGTACTAAGATGACATTTTGGCCTCTGTTTTTCCTTCACCTTCTTCTCAATTTGTTCAGAACCAGGCTGAGAAAAAGAGATCCTATTGAATGGGAGCGTCTTGAAGACATAGATAATTATAGTATCAATAGTCTTACTATCATGTGACTAAAATGTCTTTTATATCCTTTAGTAATAAATTCTCTACTCTTATGAGGAAAACTGTAACTTACAAACATGGAGATAGTGGGGTAGGTACAATAGGATAATGATCCCTGGGTCAATGTGTTCAAAAACTGCAAATCAGGTGATACATAGAGTGTTCTTCAAAGAAGCAAATAGAGAATAAGATACTTAAACCACACAACATTATTGTTTAGGAACTTTAGATGAACTTGTTGTTAGGCCCAGTAAATAAAGTCTCTTCTTTCACATATAGTCACACACACACACACACACACACACTCTTACTCATTAGCCAAATAAGATTGCTGAAAAATAGATAATATATGTGAAAAAAAATCTTTGTAAATTAAGGTGCTATAGAATATCAACGTATAAAGTATTATTACTATTGCTTTTATGGATGCTCATATTCAGGAGAAACCAAGAAAAACTGGTGGAAGGAAACTAAATAGAGAACATAGCAAAATGTTGAATCAAGATTGCAAAGGCTGTTTTTAGTATGTCTAAGACATTTATTCTTTGGTGAATAAATGTTTCACATAAGTTTTCTGATAATAAAGGTATATATTATTATAATTTGGTATTTTGTATCTATGGTAACTTGTAGGGTTTTTAAATCACACTGCCATACATGTTTGTTGTGCTATGTATATTTTGTTAGGAGGAAACATGTTCATTTTGGGCACATTTCACCACAGATGTGCCTATTAGCAGTGTTCCGATCTGTGTGTCAGTTTGCGATCATGCCATACACAGAGAGCGCCAATGACCCTCCCACATACAATACTCCTATGTTTATGAGACATAGACAAAATGAGCCTGGACCTTAACTTTCTATGCAAAAAGAACTGGACAGACACACACCACCATGTTCAGAGGAGAGAGCCCTGCCCCCACATGTGACACCCGTAACCCACGTGGGTACTCAGATGCCATGACACTCGCAAAAGGGTCACTTCTTTGTGTCATCCAATTATTTCAAATAGACAAGACACAAACAGCAGTTGAAAATTGTCTCAACTCAAAAGAGTTCCATAGCCTACCTGAGGCTGAGTTCTCAGCGAGGACCTGCAGAAAGAATAGACACCTGAAAGCCAATTCTTCTACGCTCTGGAAGCAGTCAGACTCCTGAGTGCTTATGGAATGGAAGCCACCTAAGTCTCTAATCAATAAAAAGTAGTGCTAGGGCTTTATTCCTCCCCATAGAATACTTACTTCTTTAAATATGTCTACATTTATTTATAATTTATACTGCCCTACTTTCAAAAAGGATTCTAGAGACCAATATGTCTATAGAACTGACTTATGTCCAGTTCCTGGTTCATTTTGTCCCCTATATAATTTTCTCTAATTAAAAGCTTTTACTGAAATTGATAATATTGATCATTTGCTTTTGCATAAACAGACATGTTCGTATAATACTAATTTTAGGTATTTTTGTGAGACTCTCAACTATAATTCTATAATTGTTTATCTGGTTAGATTTCTTGATGTATATGAAGGAGAATGATAATTCATTAGTTAAGCACTGTATATAAAGTAATTGTGTCTGGTAACCTCTCTACTTTAGAAATATAAACACATGTGTACACATTTGTATGTGTGTATCTGTGAATACATACACACTTTTGTATTCTGAAAGCTTAAATGTTCTAAAAAATCAAGATTTATAGAAACAGAAAATTCTGTCTTCCAATTGAATTTAATGGCTGAATTTTTATTTATTTTTACTTTAGATTTACATACAAATGAACCACCAATGTTCCCTTCTATCAACTAAGAATAAAATCTGGTTTTAGCATACACAGTCCTATGAGACATGGTTAAAGGATATAAGTGGTAGATAGAGATAAAAGAAATCAAAGACTATTCCTCCACGAGTTTCCAAAGAGGAAAACAACAATCGAAGAAAAAAAAGTGAGAGAACAGATGGGCTGGCAGAGTTTTGCTTTCTATGTGACATTGTGTACTTATTCGCATGAGGACTAATTTATAATCCTGGATAGTGTTTATAAACTATACCGTCCTAATGGAAATGAAAGCATTAATACAACTAGAAGATTCTTTACTTTCCAGGTTTTAATTAAAATCACAGGCGTTAAGAAGCAAAAGTACCTTTGTGGAATACAAGTCTAATGAAGTATTTCCTTGCCTAGCACAGAATTCTGTGTGCAGTCCCAGCTTGCTGGCACCAGCCACTGGAAAATCCGACCCCTGTGTAACCAAAAGAGCTCTCTCTGAAAATTAGAAAAGCAAAGCACACCACACATTTTTTTTTTTTTCAAATAAATATAGTTGCCAAGTCAGACCCAGGAAAAACAATAGCAAGTCATATGTAAAACACACACACACACACACAGAGACACAGACACAGACACACACGAACACACACAGCCTTAGTACATGCTACGTTAATCAGTTACCTGGAAGACTGGAGAAAAATGTGTTTGTTCTATGTGCTGAACACTTAAAAGGGAGAGGGAAAGGTGTCAGCTTAGGAATGTGGAAACATGGCAAAGACAATCTAAGTAAGAGGAGAGAGAGAAAGGAAACAAGAGGAAAGGATTCAACAGAGGAAGTTCACATCAGCTCAGAAGAATCAAACATGAGTTTTTCTACCAAATAATGGAGAAAAAACACACGGAGGCCTAGGAAGTGACTTGATTAAAATGCCCACCATGTGAATGCTACTCAGCCAACACACTCATTTTGCGTCTTAAAGGTATCGCCTCATTTATGTGTAGGCAAATTAAGGTTGCAGTGGAATTAAACTGTCTTCCCTATAAATCAGACAGCAAAAAGGAACAGGGAGCTATATATATATATATATATATAGTTACCACTTGCTTTGTTTAGTGATGATGATAATGGTGACAATGATGGTGATTGTCAACGATAATGACATAAATGATGACAGTATATGCAATATATTAAGTACCAATGTTAGGTTAGGTAATATGCTAGGTGTTTTACAATGATCATTTCTAATTCATAGAACAACTCTGGGAGATAGGTGTATTTACCACTTAAGAGTATATACATATATATTACCCCAAATTATACAACAATTGAGCGACAGCCTGTATTTGAAGGAGCCCTTTAAAAGAACAGGATTTTCATTTTATTACTTATTTATTTATTTATTTTGAGACACGGTCTCACTCTGTTGCCCAGGCTGGAGTGCAGTGGCATGACCTCAACTCACTGCAACTTCTGCCTCCCAGGCTCAGTGATTCTCCCACCTCAGCCTCCAGAGGAGCTGGGACTACAAGTGTGCACCACAACGCCCAGCTAATTTTTGTATCATTTGATAGAGACGAGATTTTACCATGTTGGCCAGGCTGATCTCGAACTCCTGACCTCAAGTGATCCACCCGCCTTTGCCTCCCAAAGTGCTAGGATTACAGGCGTGAGCCACCACACCCAGCCAAGAAAAGGATTTTTGAAAACAGCAATGTGGTTGTCCCTAAAGACTAAGATACACACACGTATAATATATATAATATATATATATTCTTATCCATATTGATATATGTATGTATGAAGGGGATGGATGTGAGAAGGAGCTAACATTTACTGAATGTTGTCTTTCTTTCCAGGCACCTGCTGGGTTCATACTTTATCTCAATTCTCAAAATGTCTTATAGGAATGTATCCTTCCTTTTTGTCATATATTGGAAACTGATGCCCTCATTTTTAAGAAGTTTTGCCTAAATTCACTAGTAAATGGCAGAAGCTGTATTTGAATCTAAGTTGGTCTGACTCTGAATAGTACTGACCAAAATAAGTGTAATTCAAACCACACATGAGTCACATATGTGAATTTAAAGTTTCCAGTGGTCCTGGTATACAGACATGCGCAGCTCAACTGCAGTCAATTGTCACCTTCTCTTGGTTCCTGGGTTGACCCAGAATCAAGGATTTTATTTTCTTGTGCCTCTTGGTATGATACCTCTTGACAACCCCATGATGCCTCCAAGTAAGTAGGCAAAGTTGAGTAAAGAGTGAGTTCTTGGCACCCATCACTACTGCACTTGCTAAAGATGCACACAACAGCTCCCAATTCTAGCACAGTTTCAGGCAGGGTAACTAAACCCACAGGGACAGATGTCCTCTTTACTGGCCTCAATCTGTGAAAGGCATTTTCCTGCTAGCTTATTTTGCCCCTCCAATCAGAGAAATAAAATTCCTATGAGAAACCAAGTATACACCTATATACGCCAATTACATTGACTTCAAAATATATCCTTTCAAAGTAGAAGAGTGAAAAAAATTACAGTGTGTAGATTAGGAGTTAGTGCCACAGAGATGTGCAACAATGGCTGGTATGATGATGCAGCTTAAAAACACAAGCATTTCTCACTTCAACACTGTTACTGTATTCCTAGAAGTAGTCATTCTAAACACCATATGGACATCCTTTTAGAAAATAAACATTGGCCCTTGATTTGCTTGCAAATTTAAGGGGGTTTATATTGGACTTCCTTAAAGCAGGGTGCATTCTCTAAGAAATATGTGGGCAGAGGTTAAAATTACCCCAATTTCTTAATGACAGTAGGCAAGAAGAGTGTACATTAATTTAATTACTTGTCCATTAATCTAGCATGGTTGTTGAAAGGATTAACATAGCCAGACATCTTTTTTTTGAGACAGAGTCTTGCTCTGTCGCCGAGGCTAGAGTGCAGTGGCGCCATCTCGGCTCACTGCAAGCTCTGCCTCCCGGGTTCACGCCATTCTCCTGCCTCAACCTCCTGAGTAGCTGGGACTACAGGTGCCCGCCAGCTCGCCTGGCTAATTTTTTGTATTTTTAGTAGAGACAGGGTTTCACCGTGTTAGCCAGAATGGTTTCGATTTTCTGACCTCGTGATCCACCCACCTCAGCCTCCCAAAGTGCTGGGATTACAGACGTGAGCCACCGCGCCCGGCCTAAAGATATTTCTTGTTTTTTTTTTTTTTTTTGAGCCCAGGCTAGAGTATAATGGCGTGATCTCGGCTCACTGCAAGCTCCGCCTCCCGGGTTTACACCATTCTCCTGCCTCAGCCTCCCGAGTAGCTGGGACTTCAGGCGCCCGCCATCACGCCCGGCTAGTTTTTTGTATTTTTAGTAGAGAGGAGGTTTCACCGTGTTAGCCAGGATGGTCTCGATCTCCTGACCTCGTGATCCGCCCGTCTCGGCCTCCCAAAGTGCTGGGATTACAGGCGTCAGCCAATGTGCCTAAACTGCCAGACATCTTTAAAAATAACCACAGAAAGACATTGATTCAGATGAGTGGCCAGAATATAAGTTTTACTCAAATATAGCCACAGTGTGTTCCATGCAAGACACCACGCATACAAATAAATGTTACTTTCCTTCAAGGGTTTTCCATTTAAAAATGGATACACTGATTACAAAACTGTGAAACTGTACAAAGCAATAGTAAATAATAATTATATACACTTTTCATTCTCATGTTCTTGGGTTATATGTTCTCAAATTTTCTAGTCAATCTTACTCTAAATGTATTGACAGACCATAACTTTAGCGAACCATTCTTCTTTATTGCCCACCCAGCATATGCTTTGTGAGTCTAATTGGCTATAAATAACAGAACTGAATTTTTAACAAAGCACATATCTCCCTAACCAAATCATACTCCTTTATAATATGCTCATGTTATATCATTATAAAAATAATTAGACAATTTTACATTTCTCTTTTGATACTGATTTAAATAATTTAGCAGACATTCTTTGGAATTTTTAGTGATTTTTAAAAATCATATTTTTAAAGTAAATAAACTATCATGTCTTTACTTAACCCCTACAATATATTAGGTATTATGCTAAGTGCTAAATAGGTATTCAATCATAATTTAACATTTTAATTTTGCAGCTGAGAAAACTGGGAATCCGAGATATTAACCAATGGATACAAGAATAAACAACTGGTAAATGGTTGAACCAGGCTATAAACCCCAGAACTCTCGGACTTTCATATCCACAATGTTTTCACAATGAGAAAAATGTGATTTTGAATCAAGTCTTGAATAAACTGAGCGTGATCAAGTTGGGTAACACTGTTTGGATATAAAAATAAAAGATGCTTTTAAAATAATAAGTTTTCTTTGTGATTCTTAAAATAATTCTATTCCCCCCCCCAAAAAAAGAAGTTTCATAATATGAACAATAATAATATTATTAGAATAATGACATAAGAATCTATACTAATCAGTTCTATGTATATATTCTAGTTTACTCATTTAAGCTGTATTCTTACTATTTTATAGTCTTATCTTCTAATTACTTGAGCTGAGAGGAGGTTGAGGGTTAAATCTGAAGTTCTCAAAGAAGTACCCAAAAGAAATGGTTGTTGAGTGTCTTCCAAAGTGATAGCGGAGCATTAACATGGGCACATCATGCTTGAGGACTCCAAGGGAGTGGTAGACAATCAAGGCATCATTGTATAGCAGAAAAGTCAGTAGGCAAATCAGGAAAAGAAGAGACCATTTGCAGTCTCTTTAGTTCATGTCCAGGATTCACTTTCTATATGTGTAAGATAGACTAATGATGCCCAATTCACACTGATCCTGCAAGGATCAAAAAATAAAAAATAAGTGGAAATCCTATTAGTCATTGTCTGATTAATAGAAACACAGAGTGTTAGGACCTCTCCTTCCTCCTCACTGAAGCTCATCCATGTCTTGTTGAGTAGGAAAAATTCTCTGTGAGGACAAATGCAAAAGACACAAACAGCTAATCAACACTCAAGAATCAGCCTGTACAGATTGAGAACTCATATCAATCTGTGAGATTAAGGTGTCTGTTGTCTATAATTTAGAGAAAAATGGAAACTGAACCAAGGATCAGGGTGAAGAAAACGAATAGTGTCTTTACGTGGTATGAAGTGCTGTGATTTTCCTTCAGAGCAAACACAGCCAGGATAGAGCAGAAGCATACATGTTCTCGCTCATACACATTTCAAAAGATAAACCATGTGATTTGGTAAACATTCACATGTTCATGCTCAAATGAATGACAAGCCAGTAAATTCCTTGGAGAGTGTACAATGTCAACAGAACACTTTGCTACAAAAGTTTTTGTTGTATACAAAGATGCCACTCTCTTTACAACTGTGCCTCTTCAGATATGTTTTCCCAGAGGAAGATAAAGCCTAAGCAGCGAAGGTGGGAGGAAGGGACTGAACAGGAGACACATTAAAAGTGAGACCCAGAACAGATGACAGATACAAATGGCTTTGGGAAAACACTTTCTTCATCTTTCCATTTCACACTTGGATGACTTCAACAGTTTTATGGACCCTCCCAACTCCTACCCCACCTCCTGTAAATGTTTTATGTAATGTCGGCCTATCATTGTGCTTGCACAATAAACATGACAAGCATGCTCCCAACATTCACCCCAAGGTGGGACTGGCAAGGCCACAGCCTGAGCAAATGGATGGGAATCATATCAACACACTCTCCTAAGGTAACTCAGAATAGAAATATCAGAGAATGAGACACCTAATCTTAGACATTTTGTGCAGGGGCTGAATCTTCTATTGCTACTGAAAGGACTGTGGACAGGGGAGTGCCTGTCACAGTTACAGATTTTCTGGTGGGTGGGATGGCGGTAGGAGTGACAGAGCCACCTATCAGCCACACCGGAGATGATTGATGAGCCACAAAAACAGGCAGCGAAGCCCAGCCTCTCTCCAGAATCTATTTGTTATTTCCGATCTCTCTCTGTCTCTGTCTCTGCCTCTCTCACACCGCAGCTAATCAGTGGTGATAGATGAGGGCAGATCTTCACTCCTTCCTTCAGGCACCCAATTGCATTTTCTCTTGCTTGTCACCAGGTCTATCATCCATTTCTCAATGAGTCCTTTATACAAATAAGAAAAGAGCCGTTCTCTCCCTAGAACTGTTAATGCAAGAGTCCCAAAGTGTTTAGAAAAAGGCAGGAGAAAAAGAAAAGATCAAAGGATTTTATTGTTTTACTCATAAAGGGACAGAGAAAAAGCATTTCCAGGAGAAATGCACTGAGTAATCAGTGTTGAGTGTTGAAGAGGAAGTTCAAATAAAAATGCTACAAAATTGGAGAGCTGGGAGTAACATGATTTGGCAAGAGTCTAGCCCTCATCCCTGTGTCCCCATTTGAATTGGATGTAGTTATTCCAATTGGCTCATTAAGGCAGCCCAGCCACGAGTGTGGCTGGTGTTTACAGGACCTTGTCATTTGCATGGCTCTATTGATGACCCACTCAAATAAAAATGGACAAATTTTGGCCATATCTCACTTTTATATCTTCAAGAAGTAGGAACCAGTGAGTAAAGCTGTAAAATTAAGACTATAAGCTATATGTGTGTTCATATGATGGAGCCAGAACATTCAGTACTTCACACTGGCCAGGATTCATCTTTAGAACCAAGCCACATGGTGGATGCTCAAAATATTGGATCCAGCATCTGCATGTGAGGCCAAACAGCTTCACAAGAAACAGCCAAACTGAATATTTTGGTCCTAATCGATTTGGCTATGTACATGAGGAACATTTTTAATCAGGAGATCTAAGATCTGAAGATAGTGATGTTGTTGAACATGATGATGGTGATGACAACAAAAATAACCAGGATGACAATGATAGCCACAATGAATATAGACGTGGGAAATGTGATCCATAAGGGTAATCTCTTCCTCAGTGAACTCCTCTAAATTGATTTTAAAAATGTCGTGCCCACCTTTCTCAAAAACAACTCTATTTTATACCTCAGAGCCTTACGAATGGGAACTCCTATTAACTAAATTAAAATCTTGTGTCACTTTTGCAAAACTATCTTGTTAATAGATACATCAGGACCAGGCATTGCTATTTGAAGAAAGCTGTTACACATTAAAAGAAGGTATTCTTACATTTACATATAAGTTTCTTGGTCAGAAATGCATTGTTGAATGAAACAGGGAAAAAAGATTTGACCATCCTAATTGGCACCACCTCATGAAGATAGCCTCATAAAAAGTAACACCTGTATACTGGTGTTACTTATGCATATGGAGGAATTGATATTTTTATCAGATTATCAAAAACAAACTTCTAAATGTTTACATTTTAAAAATATGTAAATTTCAAAAGCTTCCTACATATGTTACTGCCTTAAACCAAAGTGTACACTTCCATGTTCTGGAATTTATATATATTGACATATAGTTTATATTTCTGTAATCATAGTATGTATCTATTATTATAACTACAAAACCTAAAGGGTAAAGAGACAAGGATGCTAGGAATAGATGAGAAGTTTCCTCATGCCCAGCACTATTTCTAAACCATAGTTGTATGATTACCTATCATGTATACAATGCTCAAACTATTTCACCTGATAGCTATACTGCTGTCAATTGTTGGCATTAATATTGCATTAAAAACAATACTTTAAAAATATACTTATTTTATTAGAACAATAACACTGAAAAAAATCAGTTCAGCACCATAAATTACAAAAATGAATAAAGCCCTTTGGGGATTAAAATCACCAGCACCCGACTTCTTTTTGGCCTAAAGTCAACATCATCATTATCCAGTTACAAAATAGGTGCTTCAAATCCTACCCCAAAAATAGGTACCGATGTGCAGTTGAAATAACTAGATGATGTTCCCTTTGGTATAGTTATTTAAATTGCCTCAGCAGCCACATTTTTAGCCTAAATTATTTTGTGGCAATCAACCTTTATAAAATAAAAAAATGAACAAACTAGGGAGCAAACAATTTGATTACCACCTTATATTCTAATCATGTTCATGAGTGACTTGGAACTCTCATATGAATTGACTCTCTAGATTAAGAAGCCTAATTAGTATTATTCAAGCTATAAATATATAAACAAATAATTTAATATTCAGACCCTTGATTATCAAATGATTTTCCAATCCCTAATTCAATGCATTATTATTCAACCCTAAACTTTGCTTTAATTATATAAAATACATTCTGAGAATTATTTATGTGAATGAGGGTTCAGGATTTACTGCCACACAGTAACGTTCTTTCCTTGTTCTATCTGAGTGGCCCCCTTTTTTGAGAAGAGCATATAACCTACCCAAGGAGCATGAGTCTATGAAGGCATCATCCTTCAGTTGTTGTACCCTGAAGGCACAACTGTTTGGATAAGTATCGACATTTCACCCTTCATCAATGCTAAAATTTAGCGCTGAGTTCCTACAATAAAGGCTTATGTCTTCGGCCTTTTTCTTATTAATCCTATTGCGTTTGTCTTTATGAGCTCTCCTAGTTCCTTTCACTCCCTCCGGGGCTTAGCTGCAAATGAGATTTCACATCTCAGTGTAAAATAACCCGAACATTTTTCTATAAAATTAAATAAAAGTCTGCCATCCTGGCACTGCATGCCTAGAATCCAATTTCTGGAACCAATGTCTTTCCCAACGCCTCATTGTCTTCTTGCCATCTCACTTTTCTTAGCACTGAGGAGCATTTTTTTTTTTTTTTTTTTTTTTTGCTTTTGCATTCAAATGATTTATTGGTGTGGGAAGTAAGAGAGAACAGTATCTGGTGGTCAGAATGAATAGCAGACAGCAGAATCCCAGAATCCTACGCCCACTTTTCTGAAGACATTGTATGACTAGGATTGAGAACTCGCCTCTCCTGCGTCTCAGACTGTCTCTGTTTTTCTCTCCTAGTCTGTGCCTGTGCTTCCAGTGTAAACTAGCCACAATCACACACACACACACACACACACACACACACACACACACTCCTTCAAAGCTTCTCCTTGAAAAGGAATTAGAGTTTCTCAAAAATAAGGCAGCTCGGAGGAAAAACAGCTCCTAGGCACACTCTAAAAGATTGAGTCCTTTCAAGGGGCTTCCAAGTATCAGAAGCTTCCCATCCTAACGGACCCAGGTCCAAACACACAAGCCAAACAAATGCCAGGCATCTCAGGAATCCCTCAGAGCATGCCATCCAGTACATCCAGGTGTGATGACAGGTGGGTAGAATTTTTCACTTAAAGAAAATCCAGGTAGTATTGAGGTTTTATAAATAGTAACATATTTTTTTAAAAATAACAAAAAGAAATGATTCATTCAAACATTTTGCATCTTCCTCGAGATCTTTTTTAAATTTAGACCACAGGTGCAATGTTAATAAAATTCAACTTTCTGAAGTTTTCTCTCTATATAAATTGGCAATGGATGGCAATGAATTATGCACATAGAAAATACCAAGTAAATTATAGTTTAGTGAAAAGTATGTTAAATTGTCATCCTAGATATTTTCTGAGCCAAGAAGAGACCCATATTTTTAGATTTCAGAAATTACTTTGGAGATCTTTCACCCACTCTTAGCCCAATATTTTTTTTTAATCACTTAAACGAAGAGAAGAATCTATACAGAGATACAGACACAAATGCCTTCAGAAGGTGACATCAAGGTAGGAAACAGCTAGGTAAATGTAGCAGGAAGTGTTCAGGACAGAGGTAAACTGGTCACATGATTACATCTATCCTAAAGACATTTACATACTTGAACATAATTAAATAAAATGCACATCAAACATTTTGTGGTGCTTCCCACCTGTCAGGTAACCTTGGAAAAAATGAAGCCTAATGCTGCTTCTGACTCTCTATAGTTCTATTAATTAAGCAATTCTTTTAAAATTGAGCAATAACAGCAGAATAGCCACTAAATGATATAAATATTTCACATCACTAAAAAGTTTTCATGTGATTAAAATAACCCTACTAATATTAGCTAGGCTTACACAATTATTTTTCCTTGGGAATTTAATCCATAATTATATAGGTTTCTGGCTGAATAAAAAATAATTCTTCCTCAAAGGAATTCTTCTATAGAAAACAGAATATCATTGAGAAAGCTACTATCATATATGAGGGGGAGTATTCTAGCCATGAAAATATCACATGAAGAAGACTGAATGTGAATTTCTATATAAGTGATAAAGAAGGATTGACTGAACTGCATATATCAAAGGCATATAACAAGAAAATGTGAATACATATGCTGTGGATATTATTTTCTACATCATCACTACAAGCAAAGTGAAGTACATTGAGAATATATCCTAAAGAAGATAATCCAGTTGCTTTCTGACATAAAATCTACCATATTAAATAGCAAATGTATTTTGCTGACATAACTTCCAGAGAGCCATTTCACTTTTGCTTACGCTAATTCATAAAGAATGCATTAGGTCTAAAACTGAGGCAAGCCCAATCAGTAGTGATCATGTACAAAACATGGTGGCCAAGGTATTTCTAGGCTTTATTGACAGGAGGGCATAACTATATGACCTTTTCGAGTTTCAGAGATAAATTTTGAAAAGATTCAGGTTAAAAAAATATTGTTTTCCCATTTTTACGTTTCTCATGAAATGAACAAGAAATCTCTAAGACTCCTGATGGATTTGCAAACACTCGGTGATTATTGCTTGCACTAACCTATCATGATTCAATATCTTTTTCACAGAATGTAAGAAGTTCTTAACCATGTTTATGGTTCCTATATATCAGAGAGGTACTTTACAAAGGGACACTTCACACCATTAAGCCTAGAACCCATGTGTCAAGTGGGCACAAACATGAGTGTATGTCTCAAAATTAACTCCTTATACTGCTGCTGGGTGAATATCTACTTGCAACATGCCAACTTTCTGGAGGCAAAGAGGATTTTCAAGAGTTCCTAAGCAATCGGCACACAAAATCTAACTTTGTCTAAACTTTTCAAAAGTCTTCTGACATCTGACCTAATCCTATCTACCTAAGGCACTTTTTTCTAAACAAACCAAGTTAATATTCTCATGTTCTGTAACATATACCATATTTCTAGCCAAAAACCTTTCATCATATTGTTCTTCTTACTTAGTATTCTCTTTCTTGACCCTTCATCCATCTAAATCCCAGCCATCTTCCTGTCCAAGCTCAAATTCAAACTCTTTCATAAGGGCTTAGCTGACATTCTTAGCCCTTAGCTGACATTCTCAGCCTTCGCCCACCTCCTCCAAATTTCTAAAGAACATAGTATGAACATGTCCCAAACTATAAGTTTACACAATCTGGATATTTTAATCTTTTCAAGTATATCGTGATTTCTCTACAGACTTGGCTCACATTTGCTAATTCTTAATATCTCACTGTACCTAGTAGGACTCTAATTATATAATGAGTTTTCAGTACGAATCGAAGGGAAAAAATGATCAGTGAACATACACTGATGAATATCTTAGGAACTGATTTTGCCAGATAATTATATGGGAATACAATTGTTCATGATAACATATGTAATAATTCAGTTTTCAAGAGGTATGAACAGTATAAAACTGGTCTGCTTAAAATGGGCTGGAGTTTGAAAGTTAATATTCTAAGTGATTATTGGACCTACTGACTACCAGGACCCTTCCCAGCTAGAGATGGGCATCTCTTTAGAGTGGACTGATGTAAGTAGTTCGAATAGGAAGTCTTATTTGACTTACAAATATGAGGCAGCAACCATTGCCCCAAATTAAGTTTGTATTATCTTGAGATAAGCTACTGTCTCTCTTTTGTTAGAATAAACACCTGAGAAATCAACCAAGTAGGTGTTAATGATAAACATACAAGACTGAAGTCCTTTCTTGACTGAGTAGAAACAGATAATATCTGATCTCCACATACTTCTCAAAGTAAACTGTCACTCTTTTGTAGACACTAACATGCAGACAATAACATGTAGACACGAACATGACTCCTATTTGTTTTGTAATTATATCTAGTTCTGAAGCAGCTATCAAAGATTTTTCTCTATGTTTAAAGGTAAAACGTATGTTTACTGAATTTAGAAAAAGAGTACAAGTGCCAAAATAAATACATTTTAGCATTTGCAAATAAAATGTATTAAAAATAAATTCATCTCTGAACTCTCATCTTGCTTTAGGAAAAAAAGAACTGCACTTTTCTAGATTATATGACCTGTTGGGTCCCCATGTTAATGAAGTCTGAAACATTCGCCTCTCAATGGGATGGCTGTTTGCCCTCCTGCTAAATAAAGATTTCCTCAATTTAATTATCATATGAGGATATCCTGATACTGAAATGGAAAGGATAAGGTAAGATTGGTTAAACCATCCCTTTGAGCATTCTTTCAAACTTGCTACTGCTAACAAAAAACTATCTTGAACAGAAGCCAGACCCAGTTTAACTAATTTTACATTTAAGTATTAATAATGCATGATAAGCCATGTCTGATGTGACAAATTGCAATAACTATTAAACCATTTGCCCATTCAATATATCTGATTAATCATGACAGATATACCATGTGACAAAGATAAACCTCTTATTTTTTAAAAAATGAAGCTAAGTGAATTGAAAACTAGACTAAACCCAATATTTCTCGTTGGTATTGATGAACCTGATTCTAGCTGCATGTACTGCCTTAGTAGGGAGAGCTGAGGAAAGCCCATTATGTCCTCCTTTAAACTTTCCCATGTGCCCAACTAACTCCTGATTGAAAGGCAATGCTACTTACAATCAGGTTTGTGTTGGAGACACATTCATCCACAAGTGCAGACAGCCAGCAAGACTGAGCCTAAAAAATCCCAGAGGAAAGGCAAGTGTAGATTATCAATAGTTCCACACTTAATAACATCTCCCGTACCAGGTCTCCCTAGTAAAGTTCTGCAAGAGCAAATGGAGACCAAATCCTCAGGCATGCAAAAGAGATGTCTAACATGGTGCCCAGAGCTGTGAAAAGCAAATTGTCCAAATGCTCATGGTGTGCCAGAGATAAATAGCTCCAACAGACAATATCATGGGTTTTCACCTTCTCTCCCTATATTCTGTTGCAACTGTACTAAAATATGTCATCGAAACACTTACACAGAGCAGCATGTGAGCTCTCAAACCCCCTCCCACCTTCCCAATGTCAGCATGCCCCTCATATCTATAGTATAAAAGATACTCTGACGATTTAAAAAGATGTACGCTACTTTCTCATCTATCTAATGTTTCTAGTAGAGCTTAGCTATTTAGACAATGAAAGGAAAATCAAAGTACACTTGAGTGCGTAAGTGTTGGCTTCCTTAACTATATATGAAATAGCTAGGAGAATATATGCAGTTTCCATGAAAGTTTTGAAAACCCAAACAGAAATACAAAAATGAATTCTTATTCTGGGTTACTTTGGGAGAGTTACTGATCCTCTTTGAGACTATTTTTGCATAGATAAAATCAAGATATTAATAGTACCACATATATGTTTGTCAAGATTAAATTAGCAATGATTGTACAGACTTAGAAAGTGCTATAACAAAGTGAAGGTTCAGACATAGTATCTATTATTGATATTATTGTGGTGGATAGAACCAAAGGTGACCCCAGTGATTTCTGCCTGTTTTTGTTCATACCTTTATGGAATCCTCTTCCCTTCAGTGTGGGCAGGAGTTTTGATTTGCTTCTACCCAATATCATATAGCAGATGTGATGGGGTGTCACTCCTCCAATTATGGCATGGCAAAGGTGATGACAGATGTCACCATCAATATTATGTTACGATTTAGAAGATTTCATTTTAGGAGACTGGCACTAGATACTCTCTTCGTGGGCTTGAAGTAAGTGGTTGTCTTATTCCATTTTCTGTGCTTATAACAGAATACCTTAAACTGGGTAATTCATAAAAAATATGAATTTTTTTCACAGGTATGAAGACTGAGAAGCCCAAGATCAAGGGGATGCAGCTGGCGAGAGCCTTGGGTGGGACTCTGTAGAGTCCTGAGGCAGGAAAGGACATTTCATGGCAAGGGGGCTGAGCATGCTAGCTCAGGTCTCTATCTTATTCTTAGAAAGCCACCAGTTCAATTCCCATGATAACCAATTAATCCATTCATCCATTCATGAGGGTAAAGTCCTCAAGTCACAACCATCTCTTTAAAGACTCCGCCTCTCAATACTGCCACATTCTTTCAACATGAGTTTGAGAGGGGATAAACATTCAAGCCATCGCAGTGGTCATGTTGGAAAAGCCTACATGGCAGAAACTGCAGTTCCTCTAAGACCTGAGGGCAGCCTCTAGCCAATGGTGAGAAAAAAAGCTGAGACCTTCAGTCACACTCTGTAATAAAATAAATTTTGCCAAAAACCTGAATAAACTTGAGTGTGGATTCTTTCCCAGTTGACCCTCCAAAGGAAAACATCGCCCATATGGTACCACAATTGCAACCTTGTGAAACCCAGAACAAGAACCCAGCTAAGCTATGCCCAGGCTTCTGACCTACAGAAACTGTAAGATAATAAATATGTGTTGTTTGAAGCTGCTACATCTGTGGTGATTTGTTAGACAAAAATAGACAACTGTTACAACTATGTATAGTAATATGGCAGTCAATATGATGAACATGCTTCTTCTATGAAGGAAGTACTTTTGAATTTTGGACTTTATGATTGATAAAGAGAGCTAAGAAATCTTGAATTCTCATGGACGTTCAAGGTAGAAGAGATGGTAGAAGCCGTCTGGTCCAACTCCTCCTGTCCATCATTTTTCAAATGAAACAACCAAGTTTTCAAAAAAAAAAAAAAAAATTACCTGGATAAAGGTCATGTGACCAGCTCATTGTAAAGCTACAACTTAAACCTATTTTGACTTTGGACCTAATGTTTCATACCACTACACTGAATGCAAATCTGTGATTCTGAGTTAATAGCTTTTAAATCAAACATAGAGTAAATACGAATGATGACTAGATCTTAAATGATCACCTAGCTTAATTATTATTAACCAAATTCATCAGAAAGCCACTTACTGACATTCTGATATGATTTGTTTTCAAGGTAACACTGGGTTGAGGTTATTTGTCAATACCCAATTGGAAAAGAACAAAATAAAAACGTAGTAAATACAGAGCAACCAAGGCTGTGTCTGAGAGTATAAAAGCATTGAGATAAAGGGTAAAAGGTTCAGTTAATCCATGAAAATGTCACCATCCACTGGGGATCTCTATCTGAAGGTTAAGTGTCACAGACTAAGTGTCAGATGGTGCAAGCAGCCAGAATGGCTAAATCAACTCGGGTGATGAATGTGGTAACAGATGCTACAATCACATTGCTTGTATGTCCAAGACAGAAGATGGGATCAAATTAAAATAAAAATGTAATTCCAAATCTACCTATCTATCTATACCTATTAATCGTCCCCATTTCTCTTAAAAACAACATATTTTCCTTCAATTCGTACAGTGGTTGGTAACCAGCTTTTCCCTATTACAACTAAAAAGGATTAAGAGATGTCATTGTCAGGCTATAAATGCAATTTTCACATAGAACATATTTTAAAATACTTGAATATATATTCTGAGAATGGGACAGAATTTTTGAAACCAGAATTATACTGGCCAAAAGTGCTATGTCTCTGTTTTTCATTTTCTCCTATTTATTCCTTCCACTATCTTGAATCCAGCTCTGATACTTACTGTATGGGTAATTTTGAAGAGTTATTTAAACGTCACACCTTTGAGTCTCTTAGTGTATATCTTGCTTGATAGAAGATGGGAGTTATACCTGATGTAAATGATGAGTTGATGGGTGCAGCACACCAACATGGCACAAGTATACATATGTAACAAACCTGCACATTATGCACATGTACCCTACAACTTAAAGTATAATAATAATAAATAAATTAAAAAAAAAGAAGATTGTCTTGAAGTATAAATGGGATCACATGTAGATAAAATATTTGCACAAATACTGCATAAATAATTACCTTTGCCTTTTCTTCTCATTTTCCTCATGGGAAGCAATTATTTCCCAAAAGTCTTTGGGACTTTTGAATGAGAAGAAGACAGTGATTCCAAACTTATCAGACATCTTCCCATCTTTTAGATTGCCAGAACATAGAGAAGCATTTCTTATTGGTGTGAAGCTTTAAGTCCAGTCCAGCCTCGTCCTGAGGTTTACACAGTGTCTATATGGAGAGTCTGGAGTCAAGTCCATTCTGTCCAAGCATGGCAAAGGGCAAAGATCCATTCCATGCTTTAAGACAGCAAACCTTTTAGCAAATGAAGGGGAAAACTGAACTTAAATCAGAAAGGGAAAACAAATCCTCTTGTCCAGTAAATTTCTTTAATCAACAGAGTGGTTCTCCAAGACTTTCCTTCAATGTCAAAAAGCTTACTAGGATTTTTGTCCAAGTACACAAGGTCACAGCAAGTTGTTATTTCAGAAAAATTCAGAATAGAATCTCTTAGAAACAGACACAGAAAATTACACTGGCAGAAGAAATTGCTGAGCTGGCACAAAAGGTGTTTAGAAATAGTTAATGTACTCTCATTTATCTTTAGATCAGGTGTAGAATAGAAACAGAACCAACAGGAAAAAATGTTGTTAGTAGACCTGTCAACTATTAAGAACTGCAAATGCTGTAATTCTCTAGCTTTTTCCCATAGTCCAAATATATGAATGTATGAAAAAAAGTAGGGTAAAAGCACATGTAATTTTCCCAGTGATGTATCACAGCTTGCTCTGCCAGGAAAGGTAAGTAAATGAGCAATCTGTCAGTAAGCCCAGCATGAAATGAGGGTGGAGCTGGGATCACAAAGTAGATATGTCACATTTCAAATTCTTTAGGAAAAATGCTGGTAATACCCAAATTTAAATCTAAAAAATAAAAAAGCTCCTATTCACACATATTTTTTCTTGTACTTTTCTTTACACTTTATAACTTTCCTAGTATTCTTAGGTTTTCTACTGCACATTGTGCAGAACCCAGACATTTAAATGAACATTAAACAAAATGTAAAGTATCTGAATATATTACCTACACATTCTAATTCTCAGAATTCTAAGCATGTAGGTATTTTGAATTATTTTTTTCAGTTTGAATTTCTGATTCACTTCTTTTTTTAATGTTTACTTTAAGTTCAGGGGTACATATGCAGGCTTGTTATACAGGTAAACTTGGATCATGGGGGTTTGGTGTACAGACCATTTTGACACTCAGGTATTAAGTATTAAGCCTACTACCCATCAGTTACATTACCTGATCCTCTCCCTCTTCCCACCCTCCATCCTCCAAAAAGCCCCCAGTATCTGTTGTTCCCTTCTATATGTCCATGTGTTCTCATCATTATCTCCCACTTATAAGTGAGAATATGTGGTATTTAGTTTTCTGTTATTACGTTAGTTTGCTAAGGATAATGACCTCTGGATCCATCTGTATTACTACAAAGGACATGACACACTCTTTTTAAAGGCTGCATAGTATTCTGTGGTGCATGTGTATGACATTTTCTTTATCCAGTCTACCACTGATGGGCATTTAGGTTGATTCCATGTCTTTGCTATTGTGAATAGTGCTGCAATGAACATATAGGTGCATGTGTCTTTATGATAGAATGATTTGTATTCTTTTGGAAATATACCCAGTAATGGGATTGCTTGGTTGAAGGGTAGTTCTGATTTTAGGTCTTTGAGGAATCACCACACTGTTTTCCACAATGGGTGAATTAATTTACACTCCCAGCAACAGTATATAAGTGTTCCTTTTTTAAAACCTTGCCAGCACCTGTTATTTTTTGACTTTTTACTAATAACAATTCTGACTGATGTAAGATGATATTTCTTTGTGGTTTTGATTTGCATTGGAAATATTCTAATATCTGAAAAGTAGATATTTCATGTTATTTGGAAAGAATGGTCATATGCTGAACTAAATTTTTACACATCAGGATCATAACCTTCAATAAATGTTTCTACTTATACATTTATTTTTGACTTTTTCTTTTATCATTGAGCTAGTGGTTGATTTCCTACTTAGAATTTAGTTTTTTTAATGTCAATTTTTCTGGATTAAAAACTGTCTTCTCTACTATTATATTTATAATCTTTATAACTACTTTGACACATTTTCTTTCTCTTCTTTCCGTATCTCTTTTTATATTCCATTTCTAGATCTTATTTTCTATGTTTGTCCACTGAGTGTATTATTTAGTCTCTTTCTCTTCTGGAAAAATTCCCAGAAAGCATTTTTTTTTCTTTCTATAACTGCTATTGTGAGAATGAGAAGGAGAAAATGGCAAGAGGGCATACCTTGCTGCTCTCAGAACTGCGGAGATAGTTGCGGGATTTATTCCCATTTCTTTAGATGAAAGTGAGGGTGGGGTAAGTGTGGCCAGTGGAGCCAACATTTTTGTTCATCCATAGAACTCTGCATTTGGTGTTTTGTTTAAGTGTGGGTGTAAGGATTGCTATAGATGGCATAGGAAATTACCTAGTCCATATAGGGGAGTAATTAGATTGCATTACCTATGTGGCATTTAAATAAATTGGAATTTGTTGATAGACTATATAAACAGACATAAATCTATACTTTCTAATCTATTAAGTAATTAAACACAATCCATGTGTAAATGACTATTTCATATGCAGTGTGACTTCTGCAAACTTAGTTTTTCAGAGTGTATGACTTTCTCACATTAAACTCTCTCAAATAGATTTTCACGATCTCCAGACTCTGAAGCATAAATCAGAAATCTGTTCTTCTAGCCCAGTGCTTCACGAACACTCTGTGACTGTTAGATTTCTCTGCTAGCAGCTTTAGTTACCATAGCTTCTCAAGCCATCCATTTTTTTCATGTTCCTCTGCAGAGCAATGAACAATAGGCCTTCTGTTCTCCTTTCTGTTCTATCACTTATTTAAGGTTGGCCTACAAAATGTTAAAAGTTTAATTCTGAGTCAGGTGCTCAGTGAACGTCTCAGGAAGTGTTAGATACACTGTAAATATATGTTGGTTGAGTCTATAAATGTAAAATGAAATGGAGGAATGAGACTACATCTAGACATATTGAGGCAAAACATATGTCTGAAATATCTTGAGAAATGAGGCCAGGCTTTCTGAAATGTTACTTTTTGGTAGTACTAAAATGCAATCATAGAAATTAAGCAGAGGAAACCTGTAATAATGATATGGTGCTTATCTAGCACTTCCTTTATTCACAGATCCCAAAGGATTTAACGTACTATTTAATCTTCTCAGGTCTGCTCTTTTTCTTTTTAGTTTTGCTTTTCTCTCTCCAGTCATGAAAACTTGAAAAAAATTAATTTTTCATTAAATTGATTGAATGATATTAGATTGAATGATATTAGAATTAAATAGTGAAATTCCATAATAGTAAAAAGATAGAAGTCATTAGTAGAAGTTCTTTGCTATAATCAAGGCCAGTCCTATGGGTACACTGGTGACCTAAATGTAAGAAGGCCTATGGCTCCTTTTTGACTTTTTACTTGATGACTTCTCTTAATCCCCAACTCCTAACACACACACTCACATACACCTCTTTCTGGTACCTACGATTTAGGATCTCTGAATTTCTGAATCTCAACTAAAATTCAGAAAATACTTAGTTCAGAAAATACTTAGATAAATCTAATTACATTAAAGCTGAATGGCTGATGAAGCTTAACTTGCTTTACTAGGGGAGACTACCAGGCATATCTACATTTTATTTTGAAGATGTTATTTTAGGGTGTGGAGTAGGTAAAGCATTTTCTCAGGTCCTTAAATGATACCATTTATCTTTTCCATCACAGATCCACCATGGTTGTTCATTTACCTTGTTTTAAACAAGGTAAATGTCCTTATATGGTACCTATATAAAAGACATTAAGATGATATATGAGACCCTTGCTCAAAAAAAAAAAAAAAAAAAAAAAAGACAGTAAGATGATATAATCTCCCAGCAAGTAATCACATATGCTGATTTAAATCTGTCATTTTTAATTCTTAATTATTAACAACACCTTGTTTCACTCTAAAAGTATCCTATATTGGACAATAAATTAAATGTCAACCTACGAATAAACTGAAAGTTTGATTGCCGTGTGCATGGCCATCAGTTGCCTACCCTTTAACCTTCTTGCTCTCCCCTGCATAACAATGGAAGTTTCTTAACGGAAGTGTCTCACAGCTCTCATATCATTGCTGGTAAGCATAGAATCCCCTTCCTATTTTCCCCCTACTTACTACATTTTCTCATTTCACCCTAGACATTTATACCTCTCAGCTCCTCTTCAATTCCCAAGAAATCGGGGGAAATAAAAGACAAAGAAAGAGGTTCACAGAGAAGACTTGGTATTAGATGAAATTAAAGTAACTGAAAATTTAACACCCATTTTATTTCCCTGTTACCCTGTTTGGTACCTGATTCTCTATCCCCAACAAATCTGTTTTCAAAAAGTATCCATAATTTGATCGATATCTCAATTGCCCTGATTCAATTATATGAATGTATTAAATTATCACATGTACCCCCAATCATGTACACATCTAATATGTATCAATAAAACATTTAAAAGATCTATTAAAAATAGTACTTAATACAATCAATTTTTCATACTGTTGTTTAGTTCTCTTTCTATATACATGTATATACATATATATTACATATAAACTTATATGTAAAATTTAAAAATGCCAGTTGGTGACAAGACAAAAAAGAATGCCAGGTGGTGATAAGTTACCTGAAAATAACAAATCAGGATAGTAAGATAAAATATGCCAGTATCCTTCTGATTTGCTGGTTAGAAAAGGCCTCTGTGGAAAACTGGTATTTGAGTTGCACTCAAATGATAAGAAAGCATCAGTCATGAAAAGATCCAAGTAGAGATTTAGGGCAGAAAAAATTACAGAAAAGAAAGAGAATACAGAGAACATAGAGAGCCAAGTACAGGATTCCTTTGTAGAAGTGACCATCCTTGGCATCTAGATGGAACCAGCTAGGCCAAGGACCCTCCATAGGTTCTATAGACTAAGATGGACAAAACTCAGTTCCATGAAATCTGCATTATCACAACTCTGCATCACCAATTTCAGGAGAATCAAAACCAAATGCAAGCAAAAAAGTATTTTGGTGGGGAGGAATTCTGATTTACCTTGAAAAGACTGACTTGAAGACAGTTCATTCAAAGAGACCTGGACAAGAGAAGCACGTGGACCAGCTCTGAAGTCGCAGCTAACATGAACAAACATCAAATCCTTGAGTACAGCAGGAGGCAGCCTTTGGAGTGCTTTGCAGAGAGGACCCATCCTCTGGATGACCCTTGAGGTTGCCACCTGTGTCCTATGTGAACACATCTCCTCTGGCACTTTTCTCCTTCTTTCACTCTCTAGCAATCTGCTCCAACACTTCTCTTCTCTCCGGTCGTTCTCCTGCCCCTCCCAAACTTGTTTGTCATAAAGGTTGAGTATTTCCATGGTGAGGAACTTTTGAATACATTTGTTTTATAGTATTTTTTTGTTTTCAGAAGATTGTTTTTATCCGTATCAGCAAACTAGAATATTTAAGGGTTGTCAGGAGGATTTGGAAAACGTCTTGTCATACAGAGCCAGATGTCAAAATGACATTTGAGAAAATTGAATTCTACCTGTGTAGAATTTATTATGCGTTTTCTATTCATGTAATATTATTTTATTTTCTCATTTTGTGTGTGTTCTCTTACTGGCTGGATACATTCAAATGCAGCCAAATCCAGGCTACCAAAATATTTGTTAAATCTGTCTGTTCCTTTCAAGTTATATTGCTCCATAAGAAGCAATGCACTTCTAATTGTGTGACACTTATACACCATCATTTACTAGCCAAAACAAATTTTTATAACCCACTTTTTGGTCTTGACCTATGTGACTATATTTGGAGACAGCCTTCTTCTTAACTCATTTGAAGAGCCAGGGATGAAATAAATATGCTAGCTTTTCATGATTGCCCAAGATGTATTACTTCTAAATGACATAAATATCAATAATTCCTGTAAATGAAATAGCAAGTCAAGTAGAGAACTAAAGTGGTCTGACTCATTAAATGGAAAACAGACTCTCTTAAAGGCATATGGAAAGTAACAGGTCATTTGTACTCTAGGAGCTCCTCAACCTACCAAGTTCATCAGAGATATAATCTTGTATCTGGTGGTTAATTAGAGTCAAACAGTTGAAATAGGAAGATATTACTGTTGATACTATGCTGCAGATTCATATTTGTATAAGAATCATTTTGTGAACAGGCCTGGGAACTTAATTTGAAATATTATTCCTATGGGAAAATGTATTCCAAGTTCTAAACTGCCTTCCAAATTAATTTGTGCTGTGAACGAGATTTGCAAATTAGAGGCTTATAAGGACAGAATGTGTCTTAGCTCTTCCTCCTCTCATTGCAAATGACTTGTTTTCTTATGCTGTTTGTGAAATAACCGTTCACTTACTGCAATTAGTTCACAATTTCTTCTGTGTACATTTGGATGAGTGCTTTTGTATAGTCTACTTTTTCTATAACTGTCATTTTACTATGATATGTTTCTCAATGTCTAAGGTTTTGAAAGGTCTTCTGATGAATGACATATGCTCCAGTGTTTTATTCACATATTCTACATAATGGTGGAGCTACATGGTTATATAATTGAACTTTACTTTGGCACTCTCTCTCATTCTCTCTCTTCCCACTTCCCCTCTCATCTTCCTCTCTCTCCTATGTAGTACCACACATAAATATGAAATAATAAGATCATGTTTTTGTGGGTGTACTTATCTTTCCTTAATTATCACATATGGACTCTTGGACTTATTTTGAGTACTTCTGCTTTTCATGCCCTAGGACAGTAGTGAGAAATTCAAGTGTTTTCTTCTGCCTTTCTCTTTTCTGTCTGGCATTCTTTTTTGGCTTATTTCCTTGTCCACTAAATACCCTCACTTTCCTAACATCCCATCATTTGTGTTCCTTCTCTCTTTACCACCATTAATGTTCAATAAACTATTCACTTATATGTGAAGGAAAATATATCTACCTGGCTACAAATTTCCCTTTAGAAGACGTACAAACTTTCCTTTAGAAGAAATATATATACACACACACACACATTTTGTGGGTGTACTTATTTTTCCTTAATGATCATATACAGACTTTTGGACTTATTTTGAGTACTTCTGCTCATACATATGTGTGTGTGTGTGTGTATACATATATACACCTAGTATTATATATTATATATATTATATATCTAAAATACTAGGATATATATCTCTCCACAATACTATATATATATATAATTTTTTCCCACAGTTTTTTTTTTCCCCACAGTTTAGCCTATGAAAATCAACTTTGTTACTACCTTTTCCCTAGATCACTTTGCTATAACCAGATATTCGACAGCCTACTGTTCTCGGATTTTTCTGTTTCCCTGGTTACCAAACAGGGGCATGACTGATCTTTCATATCTCCGATACTGTTATACTCTCTATATTAACTTCTCTAGCTGAAATCTTCTCTAGTTGAATCTCTCCTTCTCCCTAGAAACTGCAGTCTTTAAATGTCTTACCACTTTTCCCTCCACTCATTACATATCACAAACTCTTTTTCTATGTTTGAAATACCTACAAATAGCATGTTCATACTTTGCTTTTCCAATATATTCAGTTAATCATTCTAACCTTTTTCTCTTCCTGCCAAATTGAGAAATGGTAGAACAAAATTTTACTCACGCGCACCTACACACACCCCTCAAGAGTTCTGTGTGTGCTTACTCTGCACTCTGTTCTGAACAAGATTCTATAGGGGGTAAATAACAAAAGCTACCATAGCCCCTGTCCTTAAAAAAAATGCCAATTCAGGAAAACAGTCCATACAGATTTAAAACAATTGAAGGACAATGAAATGCTGTATGTAATTAAAAGCTAAGAAAATTATTGTCCATTCTTAATAGAACTACTTAAAAATCTGCTTTTATCTGATGTTACCAAGTGGGTAAACACACCAGTCTCAAACCATCATAAAGAGTCAACTCATGTGGTTACAAGTTTGGCCAATTTCAGTTTGTCTGATTCTCTATAGTTGCCCATATAGTTACACTGCAGAGATTTGAAAATGCCCCAGGTGACTGAATGTAACATTTTGTGCATTCTTGGGTATGATTCCTCCACATTGCTAGATAGATTCACCTAAGTTTAACCAGTTAGGGTGGGATGCCTTGAGAATTGTTTAAAGCAAAGCTAAGGAGCCTGAAAAAAAGAAGTCTCAAGGCATGAAAGAGACAGAAAAGCAAGTTGGTCACTAGCATTGCTTAGGGAGTAGGTGCAAACCTACTAGGTCCAATTGTCACATCGTCTCTTCTACCCTTCTTGGCAGAGCATGAAGAAAGTTCTACGTTGTCTTCCTTTCCATATCCTGGGCGGTTCCTGCCGAATGATGCTCCCCCTGGAGCTGTGCAATAAGGCAGCCTAGCTAGTAGCTGCTCTTCACTCAAGAAGGCGAAGCAGATCAAAATTAGGCTCTGTAAATTCTGAGGATCATTTTTCTCTTTGCACCAAACATTAACCTGCTTTCAGTGGCATGTGCCCTGAGGATCATTTTGGCATCAGTGATAAGGTGTGATAGTGAGTCAATGGTACCACCGCAAGGACACCACAACTTTGTTGTTATGCACATTAAGAAGCATTTGGTGGGAATTCAAGATGCAATCTAGACCTATAGAAAAGAGGCTCTTTTTTAGATAACTAAATTTTATTTTCAAGAATAACCTCTGTCTGCTTGGACAATACTCAGAACAACTGAGACACTCAGAATAGTACGTAAGGAAAACAAATCAATAGCACAGATAAAAGCAACCTCAGCTATTAATACTATCTTTACTCATAACTCGGTGATGGGTCAGTCTTTTCCTATACATATTTAAGGACATGGCTTTCTCTGTAAGTTTATCAAGTGCAACATTAACTCACCATACATTCTTTTCAAGTCTATCTCACTCTTTAAAATTTCTAAGTTTACTAAAGCAAAACAGAGAAGTGAAACTTTGAGAGGATCCATGTCTGTTTCTCAAAGATCCACTTCTACCTCTCAGATATCCATGTCTGTTTCTCTGGTATGTCAGCATTTCCAAACTGCACGCAGGCTTTATCATCTTCAGAACAACTTAAATATTTACAAACTACATCCAACTCCCTCTGCTACTCACCCCTCTCCAAGTTTGACCAACTTCCACAAAACTACAATTACAAACTGCAGGCCTAATATACTTCACCAGGAACCCAGAGTTGAAGTGCAACCAGTCATCTTAGCTGGAGTCCGTCAAACTAGGTCAGATTGGCAAACAGGTTTGGTTTAGCATGCTGTTAGGTGATGACTACCTAAACAGCTAAGTTGAGAAAAAGTCAGAGACCAAGTCCAAGTGCAGAGGAAATAAGTGCCAGTGTTACTTCCCAGGAATACATTTTAAGGTTTATCTTTTTAGGAAGAACTGGATTACATACCCATATGTTGAGGGAAAAACAATATTACAGAAGAATGTAAAGGAAATGAAATTGTTAATGACCGTTATTAAACACACTTAAAAACTCAGGGAGTCTCTATTTGCCTAATGGCAGGACTTAAATTCTTTCCTGTTGATGACAGCACTTGCTTACCTGCTGAGAAAAGCCACCATCAGCAACCAGAGAACTCTGGGAAGAGATTTTATTAGCTTTCAACATATTCCGACCTTTTCAAAGACTGCTGCTTTTCTCTTCTTTATCTTGTAATTATAGGATGTATTGATTTTTGTTAAAATACTATTTAAGCAAGGACCCTAAATCCCTGCCTTGAGAGAGGGATACTTTGGAGCTGAGTTTTCCCCTGCATGACGGATACAATGCATCTCAGTAAACTGTTAGTTGTTCTCTTGTTAATTTAACTTTTATTTTCAGGAGAGTGAATCAACTAAGAATTTATAAGGGTTAAAAATAATTTATAATTTTTTCCCTTCAAATATGAAAACATAAATGTAGAAAGATTGAGAAAAACGGGAAAAATCTCCATTCAGTTACCATGAATAAACAAGTGATTCAGAAAGTCAGGATCATCATTGGGTATTTAAACCACTAGGTCAAAGTTTGTTGGGGATCGGCACATGGAAACAGTGATAATATATCACCCTAAAGTTTGCTTTACCAATATTGATGGTGGAAGATATTTGTATAGTGAAGACATCTAGCAGTCATGATTTTAGCCAAATAAGCAAATTAAGCATCACTGAGAGTGGGATAACCTGCAGTAATATGCCTCTTACTTGGATTTAATATAAAGGATTCAGCACCATCCAGGAAGTATTCTTGCCAAAAAAAAGTTTAACATGATTTAATTAAGCTTTGAGACAAGACATTCTATTTACAGGAAATACCAGAAGATAGAGGAACAAGTTAAAAGACACCACCAGAAACAGATCAATGAAGAAAGTGGTATGTCACAAGATAATTCATCTAGTTTCTTAAAAAAAAAAAGTCAATATTTTTTTTTTTAAAAAAAGGATTGAGGACTTGCCTAGATTAAAAAAGAAAAAAGAAATATAATCAGAAAAGTTACCAGTTGGAGAAAAATAGTTATAAAAATATTAATGAGACAATTGCAGGAGTCGAATACACAGTATAGATGCTTTAAGGAATTATTATTTTATTTATATTTTTAGATTTTATAATAGTGAATTTGCCATTATTAAGAGATGCTTGATAAGCATGTAGTGCTATCTATCTATTAGAAAAGCAACATTGGTGGTAATTATGTCAAAATATTAATTACTGAATTTTGGTGGTGAGTATAGAGGTGATCATGATTTGATTCTTTCAATTTTTTGTGTTTTTGAAAAAATGTAAAATAAAAAGCAAAAAATGAAACAAAGCAATATAACATTAGTTTCTTAAGCTGAATACAAAAGCCTTGAGCACAAAGAAAAATGTTTAGATTCATGGAGGCCTGTTATCTTCTCAGGAGGACACATTGCTCCATATATGGTGCTAGACTTCTTTGGCCATTCTCTGTCCCTGATGACTACTTCCATCTTTCTGCCACTGATAAAATACTAGGGGCTTTGATCTTTGCCTCATTAAATAGAGAATATTCTCACTCCACTCTGACCTGTGCTGGGACCAGTTTAAGGAGTAATCTGTCATAAGATCATTAACACAGCAACTGGCTAAGAAGGTGAAGATACTCATCCAAAATTAATTTCTTGACCTTTTCCACAAGGACCTAGGAAGACATATTTTAGCGTTCATAACTTGGGGAACAGCTCCACTTATACACTGTGTTTCCCAAATGTGGTAATTACAGAAACAGGGCCAAGAAGAAGGGATGCAAGGGGCAATCAACGTTTCAGGAATCCTCTCACTAAGGGAATGCCTCAGGTAACATGTGAAGGATTGGTTTGGAGTGAAGCAAAGGAGGCTACTACTCAACAGCTCATGTATGGCCTCAGACAACTTAAAGCTTCAAAAATCTTGTAGAAACAGGTTCTGGCTGCAAAGCATTTCAGAAGAATTACTGGTAATTCAAGCCACTATGGGGGGCAATGTCAAATGATTCAACCTTAATTCAGCACAGCAAGTGCTATCTAATAAATGAGACAATGCGTTACTTTAATCATGGTCAAAGGCAAAGATAAATACAAAGCCAAACATTTAGCAAACGCCAGTAAACTCTGAGTCAGAAAGGCAAATCCTCAGATTCATGAGTAACCTTTACTGGGAACTCAGTGATGTCATTTTGAAGGTGAAATAGATATAATAAGAAATCCTCTGATCCTCAGAAAAACGCATTTAAAAAAGAAAACCAATACTTATCTGCTCTCCCCTCTCATCTCTTTGCAATCTCCAAGGTGTAGACAGCTCTGGGACTACATTTAAGGGCCAGTAAAGGTTCACATTAATTTATTTTTAATTTATCTCATTGTTTTTAAACCTTAACCTTTCCAATGATTGCTAATATGGAATGAAGTTATGACTTTGCAACATCTTTGCCACATAGCCAGTGCGACACATTTTTGAGAGGGGACAAGAAGTCACAAAAATCATGGTTTGAATTATCTAAAATGTTTTTTGAATGATGCCATGGCTTCATCATCACTCTGTCCTTTTGTAGATCAAATTTAATACATTGATTTCCAGGTACTGGTTAATCACTAGGCAAAATATAATCAATAAAAAGTGAACGTACGTGAATATAACCTAGTATATAAGAAATGTTCTGGCCGGGTGCGGGGGCTCATGTCTGTAATCGCAGCACTTTGGGAGGCCGAGGCGGGTGGATCATGAGATCAGGAGATCGAGACCATCCTGGCTAACACGGTGAAACCCCGTCTCTACCAAAAATACAAAAAATTAGCGGGACATGGTGGTGGGGACCTGTCGTCCCAGCTATTCGGGAGGCTGAGGCAGGAGAATGGCATGAACCTGGGAGGCGGAGCTTGCAGTGAGCCAAGATCGCACCACTGTACTCCAGCCTGGGCAACAGAGCGAGACTCCGTCTCAAAAAAAAAAAAAAAGAAAGAAAGAAATGTTCTGTAAATATTACAGTTCATTTAAATTAAACTTGAATTGGATAAGAGAGTGGGTAAATAGTTCTTTACTAATTCTTGTGCTAGGGCTGGGTTGCAATGATGCAATATTCTCTACCTTATCAATTTGTTTTGAGGAATAAGAGATACTGTCCAAATAGTTCATTTAGTTCAGATGAACTATTGTACCTACTAATCCTTCACAGTAAACTGATGAAATATATATTATATTCCCCATTGCAATTATGAGAAAATTGAGGCTTAGAACAAAAAGGTTAAGCAACTTCCCCAAGGTTATACAGGTATGAACTGATAGAGGTAGAATTCAGATCCCAATCTTTGCGAATTCACATTAAGGTTAAAATTCTCCATTTATCAAAAAATATTTCCCCAGAGATCTCTCATAGTGTCTTAATCCCACCATGATAAAAGGGCACTACAATATCATCCATTAATATTAGCTTACCACACAAGCTGCAAATGCCCTACTGAAAGCAGCTGTGGGAAAGCTATGTGTTGCTCCTGAGTAGAGATTTCAGAAGGCTCTAGATATACATAGGGTGGAAAGATTAGAAAGATTTTTTTCAGAAGAAGGTCTTGGAGGTTTTCGAGTTGATGACTGGGGGAAAGGGAGGGAGGAAGGTGATGGTAATGAGGATGAAAAGGCAGGAATTCATGGGAAGAATGCAATGCATTCTAAAGACAGAGCCGACATTTTTGCTCATTTTCATATATTTTAGCCTGAACTCTGATTAGACTCATGGATCACCAACCGTATCATCGCTACTGTCACCAAATTGTGTCTTTTTATATTATAAAAGTTGGCCAAACTCATTTAAAATTTTAGAAAATGCAGCATTTAGAAAAATATGAAGAAAAAATATATATTCTCTGCCAAAATATGACAACTGTTAACATTTTGGTTTATTTCCTTCCAGCTTTCTTCCCCCTATGCTTATAATTTGGAAATTTTGAAAAACAGTTGAAATGATAAAACATGCACACATTTGAATCTTGTTTTATGTTACATTATAAGCATTCCCCATGTTATTTCTCTATAGGATTTAACAGTGTAAGATCATTGCCAAGTTATATATATACATATACATATAACTTGCTTCTTTCTTTTTTACTCATTCTCTGTTGGTTTTTGTTTTTGTTTTGTTTCCTCCAAAAGCAGCAGTCGGGACATTATAAAGTATTGAGAAAACAGTCTATATCACAAGGGGCCTGGGAACAGGGTCACAATCTCACAACCTATGATTATTTTGTGCAAGAGATCACTTTCATGACCACCCATTTTTCTTTATCTTACTCTTCTAAAGGCTAACCTGGGAAAAAAAAATTAAAAATAGCATAAAATTAAAATGTCTGAGACCATACCTCTGGCATATTGCATTTAGCTTCCTCTAGGGGAAGAATACATTATTCATTCTACTAAAACCACCTGGGATGTCTGGGCCATAATCCTCTGGAATATGAACAGAAGGTCAAAATATTATAACTCAATCATTATTCAATCTTTGAAATAAGAGAGGATTATAAATCCATGCTGATATTAGTACTGTATTATCAAATACAGTTAGTAAAGTCAAATACAAATTAGTAAAGTCACTTCCAATGATCTATTTACCAATTTGATTGTGTTTCTCATTATAGGCGAATACTAAATAAGCAAATAGGCACAATACAACAGTAAGAGTTGTGTTGCTTTAGATACACTGGAAAAGGTGATTGCAATATTTAAAAGAGCTAACATATATTGATTGAAATAAAACATTTATCTGAAATGTAACCTAGGTCTTGCAACAGAAATCAACATTATTGACATGTTTTATTGCTATTATTGTTTACTTTTAGTTTATTTTTGTTTTTGCTTTTTGATAATGACACAAAGTTAATACAAAATAATCAGACTTTACTCTTGCCTCTTTAGAATATATGAGAGAGATCTTTAAATCTTTGAATTACACAACAAAACTGAGAGATGAAAAATTATTAGGGTTTTCTACACATTAATATTGGAAGATTCATCTCCATAAACATAAATGTGGAAAAAGAGAATATCATTACATGTATCCAAATGCATTATATGAATATGTAGATTTACAAAATAGATAATTTAGAAATGCTTGCTCAGTTTGTGAAGGTCTACGTTTTTTAAAAAAGAGAATATTTCTTTAGATATTCATTTCCATTATAAAATGCAAAATATAATAAAATACATACAAAATTTCAGTATGAATTTCAAAAACATGCCTATGGAAAAAAGCAGGCTACATATGCAGTGTATGTAACATGTTGCAGCCTAAATAAACTTCTAGAACTCTGTTCATATAACCCCATGACTACACTAAAACTGATAATTTTACCTATTAATTATGCCTATAAATTCCAATGTATGATATTAACGGCCAAAATATAGTCCATATCATGCAGCCCTATGCAAAAAATGCCAGGTGTCCACTCAGAATATACTAAGGGCATGCTCTAGTCCAGAAAGGTTTTTTGTTCACACATTCTTGTAGCATACTTCTATGATCCATTAATATCCACAATGAATTAGCAACCTCAGAACACTAACCATAAGTCCAGTGGTTGTCAACATTCAAGTGTGTGTGAGTGGTAGCGTTTAATGATGAAAGAGGGAAGGACGGATGTACCAAAATCAGGTGTGGACATTAAAAAGAGTCTTCTAGACCTTACTCCCTTGCTTTCATATGTCAGGTAAGGTGGAAGGGATCATGAATACCCATTGCATTTATATTGTTAAAAGCCTCATAGATAATTATGATTAATTTCCTTCAACAAGTACGATTGTCTTAAACATCTAATAAAATGCATGTGAACAAGTCTTTAGGAATTGAGTTTAAGATAACGTGCTTGTATTACAAAGTCTTACTAGTTGTGAAACCTCGACCATATTTCTTAGTATCTTTATGCCTTGGCTTCTTATCTGTAAAATACAAGTGCTTTTTACTTTTGAATTGTTTCCAGAATTAAATACATGTACATTTAGAAATACAGAACAATGTTTAGCACACCGTTAGTATACCATTTATACTGTTATTACATTTAATTTTACAAAATGTTCACTACCTAGTGAGGAGACAAAAAGGCTCAGGTTCCTTTCAAAATTGGTCATCTGTCAAATGTAAATCTTTAGTTGAAACCACTTTAATGGGTGTGAGATGCAAAATTCTCCCAAGCACCTGGTCCTAGATGTCTCATTCGCACCACAGGCCGAACTCTGCCTCCACCTAAAGACAATCTTTACCTAGTTACCCAAGCCATTGACCTGTAGATCTCCTGCACCCTTCCTTCTCCTCCAAATTACAATATTTAATGTTATCAGGCTCTCTTGATTCTGGATTCTAAATATCTCCTGAATTTATACCCTTTTCACTTCTTCTACTACCATGGTGTTAGGTCATCGTTTTTCTCATTTGAATTCCAGTCTTATCTTTTCACCTGGTCTTTTTTCCATGACTGCAAGACCCCTTTGTTTAATCAGTGTTTGCCAGGGCCCATGGAAAGAGGGAAGAGTTGACCACAAAGGAGTAACATGAGGAAATGCTAGGAAGGTCTAGGGACTGATCAATATCTTAATTGTGGGCTTAGTTACCATGACTACTTGCATTCATCAAACAGTACACCAAATAGAGCAAATTTTAATGTGGGCAAAATTTAGAAAGGAAAAAAAAATAAAACAAAACAAAAAAACCCCACAAAATTACCTTCCCTTAATTTCCAATGCTTATACAACAAAAAACATCTGAATGTGGTCTAGTAGGCCTTTCATCATCTGGCTTCTCCTGGTACATCTTGTACTAGTCTCTCTCCCTCTATCTGCACAGAACTTTCTCTGCACAGTACTTGTACTGATCTTCATTCTACACCTTCAATGCAATTCTTTTCATCCCAGAGTATTCATGGCTGTCCAGAACGTTCTTCTCTGCTTCCCTCCACCTTTTACCTAGTTAACTACGACATGTCCATTAGACTGCAGTTCAAATGTCATATCCTCGAGGACATCATGCAAATAAATCTCAAGCAATATCACATGAAGAAGAATTTTGGGCCCAAAAGAGTAAAAGCTATAAACAAAAACAAACGATGGGACAGGTGTATAGGTGTTACAGAAAGAATGGACTATCTAAAATATTTTATATAAGATATATATCAATATGCAATGGGTTAGAACTTTTTTTATCCTAAAAAAAGTACTGGTTTTCTCTGGACTTTTATCAGTCCTAATGGTACCTTGTGTTACTCTTCACGGGATTTATCACAGTGTGTAATCATATAATCTGTGTGTGTGTGTCTTTAGTGGCCCATTTCCACCATGATCTCACAGGCTCTATAAAAGCAGGGACAATAAATTGATACTGTCCCACCATTATGTCCTTCCAGTTTCTAGCACAGAGCTTAATCAGATACATAATAAATAATGGAATGAATGAATTGTGAGTGATGTTTCCAAAAAATTAGTACAAAGCTGATACTACTCAATGACTTCCCTTGGTCTTCCTCAGCTTCTCAGTCGGAACCTACCCAATGCTTGGTACTCTGACAGTCTCTAAACCTCTGTTTTGTTTTTCCCTCTGCATGATATTTTTCTTTAACCCTTAATGGAAGCTCAAAATGACCGTCCCTAATGATAACCACATCCTAATCTCTAGTATCTGTAAATGTTACCTAATACAGGAAAAAAAGAAAGAGAGAGAGAGATGAAAAAGGAAGACAGAGGGGGGGTAGGAGAGAGGGAGGGAAGGAGGGAGGAAGGAAGGAAGGGAGAAAGGAAGGAAAAAAGGGAGGAAGGAATGGAGGGAGGAAGAAAGGAAGGGAGGAAGGGAGGGAGTTTTTCCAGCCTTGAGTAAGTTAAAGGTTCTGAGATGAGACTATTCTGGTTTATCCGGGTGAGTCCTAGGTTCGGTTGCATGCACCCTTACAAAAGGGAGGAAGAGAGAAATTTCATACCTACAGAGAAGGCCATGTGAAGAGAGAGGTAGGGATTAAAGCAATGCAGCTATAAGTCAAGGAACTCCTGCAGCCATATGAGGCCAGAAGAAGCAAGAAAACAGATTTTCCCAGAACAGCCCCAGAAGATGTGCAGCCCTGCCAACACCTTGATTTTATCACAGTCGTACTGATTTTACAATTCTAGCTTTCAGAACTGTGAGAGAATAAATTTCTGTTGTTTTAACCTACCTAGTTTGTAGTTAATTTGTTATAGCAGCCATCAGAAACTAATAGAACTCCCAGTCCCTTACTTCCCTGAATTTTGTATTTTTGGCTGTTTCAAGACCCAGAAAATTGTTACCTCTATTAGTTATACACTCCCCTCCTTTCCTCTTTCCTTTTTAAGACTGTGGTTCCCATCTCTCCTCACAGTATCCCATGTTAGCATCTATCATAGTACCTTGAAATTGTCCCTTTGTCTTTCCCCCTTCCCCAGTATGAAAGAGCCTTAAGTTTAGTAACTCCGTGTTATCTCTGTCTCCAGTGTTCAGCAATTTCTAAAGCACAGGAGGAAATTTCATTGGTGATGAGAGATAGAATTCTAATATAGCTTCTACAAAGAGGCCAGGAACAATTGCCTAGAAAATTTCGTTCTCCACAAAACTACTTTTGAGAGAAAAAGAAAACAGCATTAAAGAATTAATTTATTTGATCTATGAGACACCTCACTATAATGGAAAGAAGATGGTTTCTAAATTTAGGCAGATCTGAATTTTGATCCTGACTCAATTAGAAATTGCATGATCTTGGAAAAAGTAGTCAGTCTTTCTGTATATTGCATTCCCCAGCTTATATGAGTACACTAATTCTTATATTGCTGTGTTATGGTAAATATTGCTTGAAATAGCTCATAAGAATACTTTTATGAAATGCTTGGTGTCTAATAAGTTATTCTTAATAAGCTCCAAACATATTGATGCCCTCTTACTTCCTGTTAGCTTTCTAAATGCATCTTGCTTAACAGTGATTTATTCAGAGAAACAACTTTGACTAAACTATCTAAATTAGCATCCCTGTAGCTCCCTACTACCCTGGTACTTTCTCATCATTCAGCCCATTTTGTAGCTCTTACCTAATTTGAATTGCAGTGTATGTATGTGTTCATGTGTGTGTGTGTGTGTGTGTGTGTGCACGGATTGTCTGTCCTCCGCCCTCAAATATAAGTTCTCATGAGGACAGAGACTTTTCTGCCTGTTTTCATTTGTGCATCCTCAGATCCTAGGAGTACCAAATAAATATGCTTGGATCAATACATCATTTGGAATGGGTAGATGAATTTTTCTCAGTTAGTTGTTCATAGCTCTACTTCATTTTACTGTGGAGAACTTAATAACTTGAAATGTTCTAATTGAAGTCTACCATTGTGTTATTATAGAACCAAGCCCAGAAATGAACAAAGGAAACAAAAAGTTTTTTTTATAAAAATAAAAAAATGAAACCAATGGGTATTATAAAGGTAATTTAAAAGTTATGACTGCATCCTCATCATACACGATCTTAACTATGAACCTCACAGGCATCTATGAGCACATCTACGCAAAAACCAGATTATAATAATCTTTGATAAATGCCAGACGTCAGATGATACTTCAAATACATGATCATCAGTATAATAAAATATACTACTTCATTTTGCCTTTCTAACAAACGGGCTCCCTGTTTTATGAAATCCTGTTATTTTGTCCTCTAGTCAGCTCCACTCCTCCCTAAAATTAAAAATATGTATGATACTGTTTCTAGAAACTCAGCTAAAATTCTGTTTTATTGATATACTAATGTAAATGACGAGTTAATGGGTGCAGCACACCAACATGGCACATGTATACATATGTAACAAACCTACACGTTGTGCACATGTACCCTAGAACTTAAAGTATAGTAAAAAAAATTTAAACCTCCTAGAGATTTTTTTTTAGCAACTATTATCCTCATAACCCCTAAATATGTCACATGGGACATTTTGTAGGCAGTAGCTGAATCTTTAGGAACCAGGGTATTCTAAGTTAATGGAAATGTAATTTTCTTTGGCTAAATTCTAGAAATTTAAGCTATAATGCATTTATTTTTCCAAACAAATGTTGACAACATTTTACCTTTATTATTGTGATTTGCTCTCAGATGGTTTCTTTTCCTTTATGCACAGAAAATACTAGCTAAATACCCTGCTGATTCTGAAAAGTAGTTTACCTTATATTCCTTTTAGCTTTCTTAACTATTCCCTTCAAACTAAGGAAAAGGAGGAAAAAAAATGGCTTCGAGTGGCTTTTTAAACACGTTTAGACTATTTCATGTTTAGGACAATGAGAGTATATTCAAAAGAGAAAGAAAGAAAATGAGGGAGAGTAGAAGATATGGTACCCAGAGGGCAAAAGTGGGGAGAGGCAGCATCTTGTAGAATAATTGTGGGAGTTGAAGCCACACGGAACCATTTTTTAATCCTGCCTATGATGATTATTCATTATGTAACTCTGGGCATTTAGCCCTCTGAGAATCAGACTTCTCTGAAAAACTGAATAATAACCATAGAAAAGTTCTCATCAAACATTGGATCCCCTATTCCAGTCCTATATTTGGAGTAGCTTTGCCTATTTCAACATCGGGAGCTCGGTTTTCTTCTCCATCAGCCCTCTGCAATAATTCTCAGTGACTTAAAATGTACATGTTAATTTCTTTTCTGGACTCTTTGTCTCACACCTCCTAGATTTCCTGAAATTCAATGACCTGCTACTTAAGGCAACCTGAGCTTAGCCCTCATGATCTTTCCTTTAGCTCTTGTCAAAGATCTAGATCTCTGATCCTCAACTCTTTAATTCTGAAGGTATATCTGCCCTTCCACCTACCTTATACCCTTCCTGTTAGTTGTTACACACACACACACACATACACACACACACACACACACACACACACACAAACTTGCCTGTAGTCAGAATTCAGCTCTTCCAAGTCTTACAGGTATGCCAGGATTCCAGGATTATTTACTTCTCAGCTTAGAATAAATACTTTCACTCACCAAATATTTAATGGGTCCTATTACCCACCAATCATTGATCCAAGCACAAGAAATACAGAGATGAACAAAATTAATCAAGGCCCTGCCCTCAGGAAGCTTTGCTTACATTTTATGGTGAAAGATAAAAATACAACTAGAAATACATTGTTGCATAGTGATTAAAAATGTAAGTTGCATAGGGGAGTAGAGAATGTAAGGGTGGTGCTGTTTTAGACTGGATTACCTGCAAAAGCCCCTCCAGGAGGAGACATGATGGGAGGAAACACCATGCAAATGTCTGGAGGAAGAGCATCCAGGATAAGGAAAGTCCACTTCCATCATTCACACTCACCACTGGGGAATGCAGTGTTTTCTCATTCTCCCCCACATCCTATCTTGTCAATCTTGCGTAATGCTGTAGTTGCTTTTTTCTATAAATGAGCTTCTGAGTTCTGCTTGAGAAAAATCACAAAGCTGGATTCACTGGCTCTACTTCAAATTATTACAGAGGGTGTCTGGAAAGTCTGGCAAGCCTGGGACAGAGTAGGCATGCAACACATTTTTGCTGAATGAATGAATTTTATGAAATCCTATGCCTGAACCTACTTTTTCCAAAACAACTTTTATCATAAATCTTTTTGTAAACTCAGACTAAGAGCATTCACTGAGGATTTACATCCATGAGTTTCCATTTTACTTCTACATTTTTTAATATTATAGAAGTATCTTTATACACGATAAAGAAGAAGAAGAAAGAGGAAACTTTGAGAGGCAGTTTTCCAAAACCAGAGAGTACTATTGAAAATTTTTCAAGTTAAGTTTGAATAAAATCCCCCAAGGTTCCTGTAAAATCTCTGCTGAATAAGTTCACAATTCTGAGAGTCCCATTTTTAGTATAATCTTCTCTTGGCTTACTTGATAATTCAGCACTCTGAAATAGGAGAGTGTGAAGATTAAGCAAAAAAGTCCTACTTGAGCAAAGTCCCTAACTGTGGATTTTAAGAATAAAAAGTCTGAAAAAAAAGTTACTATTTGTTACAAGTTAAGTTTGGGAAAAAATACTTCCCTGTCCCTGTGTTTATGGCAGTGAAGTCTGGGACTGCTGAGCATTTCGGGATCATCAACCACATGATTAAACCAAATTGCCTCCAAACTAATGCAGCCACTAACACTTCCCTCAGCAAAGTGCTTTCTAATTATTTACAAAACTGACGGGATCACTGTAAACGAAAGTGATTCCAGAGCAAAAGAAATTCGTAAGAAGTAAGAGGCTTCAGTCTCTCTTCCTCCTTTAGGTCCTCAGTGGCAAAATCTGATGCTAGGAAAAATAATTTAAGAGCCCTTTGTTTTCTCCCTGATCATTTTTACTGATACTTACAGTGGAATATTCACATTCATAACACATCATGGGTCAACTTTATATGGAAAATGAACCTTTCATGAATAGGACATATGCTCAAAGCTATTTCCCTAGCCCTGTACTAGAAGGAATCAGAGGCACTACAGTCTACGGCACTGTGATATTTTTTGGGATAAAATTTTTAGTCCAAATTTTTCAGAAAGAAGCTAAGGCAAATGGAGAAGATCTCCTTGATGCCTCCCTTCTCCTTACCCCAGCACCTATCACAGACTTTGAATCATCCCTACCATGATCCATAGTTAATATTGTGACAAAGGCACGCATTTTCAGGATAAACAATATTCAGAGGTATGTCTTTTAGCCCTGGAATGATGCTCTGTTAATTCATCCATTCATTCATTTACTCCATAAGCGTTTCTTGTGTACCTACGCTAGGCACCATACTGAGCACTGAAGAATTTGAGCAGAAAGCAATTTTATGGCTTCCTTTAAGAACCCATAATCTAAAGGGAAGACAGAATTATGAATAATGGAAATGCTATGATATTAAATTCTATTTTAGAAATTTTAACATAGTGTTGAGTGAACACGGAGTAAAAATTAACTTCCTTAGAAGGCACTTAATAGTTTTTCTGGGAGCTAACATTTGATTCAGACCCAGAAGCTCTGGCCTAGATATGCACATGAGGCAGTGTTTGCTTGGTCAAAATATTAGTCCATTCCTCTCATGTCGGCCTAATGCATACAATGGAACTTCTGCTTTGGCCTTCTGGGGAACTGAAAATATAGCTGGAGCCCAGCTGAAATATACAACTTCCCAATACTCTCTAATCTCCTTAGATTCACCCAACTCTCCTATCAGTTTATAGCTAGGTTCCTCCTAAGAAATGACAAACCTCTTAAAAGTCAACACATTGAGCCAGGCATGGTGGCACACGCCTGTAATCCCAGCACATTGGGAGGGAAGGTGGGCAGATCACAAGGTCAGGAGATTGAGACCTTCCTGGCCAACATGGTGAAACCCCGTCTCTACTAAAAATACAAAAATTAGTTGAGCATGGCAGCACGTGACTGTAATCCCAGCTACTCAGGAGGCTGAGGCAAGAGAATTGCTCGAACTTGGGAGGCAGAGGTTGCAGTGAGCCGAGATCACACCACTGAACTCCAGCCTGGGGACAGAGTGAGACTCCATCTCAAACAAAAAAAGACAAAAGGAAATAAAATCCACACATCATAAAGCTGTTATCAATATGACCACAATGCATGTAGTGTTTCTCCCAAGCCTCACTAACCAGATTAGCCTTATCTAGATATACATATAAGTGCTGGCTCAAAGGCACACACACTACCTGAAACCTGGCTTCAGTTCATTATCCCCTTTTGTGTGCTCTATACATTGTATTGTCAAATAGTCAAATATCCACTCTTATCCTCTCTTTGGGAACCATCCCTAAATTCCATTTAGGTCCTTAATCTGCTCCCTATGCACTCAGCCCCTTCCTTCCTCTGCTCCAGCTGTACTCGGAAATCCAACATCTCTGACAGTAGATTTACACATGATGCAATATACATCTAGAATATCATAAAAAGTCACAGTGTTATTTTCAGTAAATGGTATTAATAAACAGACCCCACACTTAAGATATTGAGGTGGGTCATAGGCTTAAAGAACATAGAGGTTCAGACATATTATGCCCGTTGCACATGTATTAGGAATTAAAACTGACCCTCCAACTTATATCTTCTAACTCAAAATTCAGTTGACTTTCACCCCAACATAGCTGCCATGCAATGCAGGAGCAGAGAAGTCTAGTCTGTCTTTCCCAGGATGTGAAGTAGAGTTCAACTTGTTCAGGTTACAGCCTTAGAGTTAAAAAAATAAAAACTGAACAATGAAAAACAATTTATAATTAAGAGTTAAATTAAAAGCAAAGGCGAAAAGTAAAGATCGGGGCCAGATGATTAAGATAGCCGGGGCTAAAACTTGGAAGTAAAGAACATAGAGTGTGAAGAGGGACACAGTACCAAGGACTGGATGTTTGAAGTGGCCCTGAAGGGTCACATAACAGTGCCACCTGAAGGTATGAAATACTAAGTCATGCTTAGCCATCCCTCCAAAAGCAACGGTTTTAAAATCAAATATAGCTGGAATGAAATAATATATTTTCTACTTGCTATCTATGAATAAAAGTGGTCAAGAAAGCAAGGCAAGAAATACATACTTATTAGAACTTTTAGCCATAACATGAGACGACAGAACCTATGATTGCTATGAATTATTATTTTAATTTGAATAAGCAAGGAGAATAGCATTTAATTTGTAAGGAATCATATGGGCAAAGACTCTATTTTAGAATAGTTAAATAAAACAATATAAATTTATATATAGGTGTCTGTTTTAATTTGGGTTACTATCCCCTATCTTGGAAATAATTATTTTAGCATACTTGCTGAATTATGCCTCCGTTGTCAATTTAGAATATCTGTTTATTTAAAATGAGGTTGTTTTTGTTTATTAGTCATTACTGACTATCAAAAAAGAGATAGTGCACTTGAATATTCTCAAGTATGTATAAATTGTACATGTATTACCTAGCAGGGGTCCATCCTCAATCAATATTTTCTCAGAATGATATTTCTCAGGAAGGAAAAAGATTTTAGTGAGGCTAACAAATTATTATCTTTCACAGGAGAACTTCAGGCAGGACTCTCATTAATGAATTGGCTTATAGCAGTTCCTTGTTTACAAGTCATAGCATATTCACTTATAACAGTAGGAAGCAGGCATGCAAAGAGCAGCTTAAGAAAGAGGATGTAAAGAGAAGAGAATGCAGTGTAAATGATGAAACCAGACAAAGGAGAATAGTTATGTCAAAGTTATGGCTAGAAACAACCTAAGAGGCTCTATGTCATACAATAGGACTCTGCCAGGACTGCATAAAAGGAGAACGATTCAAAGAGAAGGAAATCTTTTTTCTTGTAATCACGAAAGCCATTTACAGCTACTTTGATTCATCTCATGGTCTTAGGGACAATTATTTGGCTTTCATTGCTAAAGGTTCTCTTTAAAACAAAAGACTTAAGAGTAAAGAATTCATTTATTTCCTAGTAGCACTATACATTAATTTAGAGTGTGCTTTGTTCTATTAGGTGTAATTTTAAATTACTTCCAATCCACTGTAATGCCACTTTTGCAATTGATAATGTAAGTTCCATTCATTTTTTGCTACTCTGTCAAATAAATACAGAAAAGTTATTTCTTGGTTATATATAATGATAGTGCTGTTTAGGAAAAATAATTAAATGATACCATAGCTGCTATTTAATTATACTGGCTCTGCTGGGCTTAATAAGATTAAGTTACTTTCCTGTTTCACAATTCATTCTGTATTTCTGTCATTAATTCTATCAATTCATTTCAGGTTATTTCCTAGGTGTTTCTCAATATTTTGTATTCTCTGTTCATATCCCATAAAGAAAGCATGTGACCACAATTGAAATCCAGTTTTCAAGTGTTCTAGATAAGAAAAATAATGAGAAATATGTGCAGAGTTGAGTCATTTGCATTTAATATCAGATTCCAATATCAATATTGATAGATTCTGGAATGATAATACTTATTTACCAAATTAGGAAAGACAAAAAATAGTCTCTGCATGGACTTGGCCAGTTCTCTCATACATAACCTTTCACTTGCCAACATTTAAATCATTTTGAGGTACCCACTGAGTTTAATAGGAAGGTTCCCCCCAACCTCCAGGAAGGTCAGGTCACAGAATCACAATTTTAAATGTAAATGTCAAATTTCACTCTCCACACAGCCCTATTCAATTATTTTCCTAAGGGGATTTACAGTTTTTTCTCTAAGATTTGAAGTTAAGAGAGGTCTACATATTACCTCAAATCTTCAAGAAATTACATTATATATTAGGCAATTGTATTCTTCACCACAATGGGCTTGCAATCCAGATCATCCATAATTATTTTGGAGAAGCTATCTTCTCTCTGTATTGCTTTTTTGTAATTTACATTAATCAAAGAATGGTTCAACATTGTTAAGTTTTGGTTGGGTAACATTAATTATCCATTTAAGTTCACATTGAAAAACAGACTTCAGTCGAATGTCTGGAATATACTTAGCACCAACACTGTAGAAGCACAAACTGTAAAATATACATAATATAATAACATCATGATGTCACTAAATGTATATGTATACATGACTTATCGGAAAGCTCTGTAGATTCAACTTCTTGCTCCACTAGCCCCACAGAAAGTATTATTTCAGGATAACCTCATACAAGATAGAACTAAATTGTAGTCAAGAAATGCCTTATATTGAAAGACATTCTGAAAAGTTAAGTTTTGTGTATGTGTGCCTGTTGAGGAATGGGAAGGAAGTAGAAAGAAGTTACTTTGTTCTGCCTCCCAATACTCATGAACAATTTGTGTTCCTTTCTGGTACCAACATCATTTTAAAGCCCTATGACAAAAACATTGGTAATTGAGGATGCTGAATTTATAGCAATTCCTTAGTTGAAGTACTTCTTTTGTGTTTTGTGGTGTTTCTCTGAGACCAGTAAAAAGAGTACAGACCCACAGAGGGTTGCCTGAAAATGATTCATCTTCCTAATTTCTACTTAAATAAAATTCATTATCAAATTTTGAAAATGATTGTAATGCAAGTGTATTAGTTTCAGCAAGGCTGCTTCAACCCTATTTCAAGCTTCTGTGGACTTAAACTATGAGAGATTCGTTATCAGAGTTCTTTCTAATTCAGATGAGCTTCCTGGCAGGTTATTGCCAAATATTACTCCAGTTCATTCACTGTAGCTCTTCTTTTATCTTCATATAACTTTGAAGTTCCTTTTGGAAATAAAAGTTTATCTTCCCATGAAACTCAGAAAATTTTTTATAGATGTGAAACAAAGAGCTTGAGATTTTAGCCATTTATGTTAGAATCTCTAAACTTTCTATTCATAAAGCTACCCTTAAATTTTTAAAAGGAATAAGGATGTACCTTGAATACAATAAATGATAAATGGTTATCGAATAAATGAAGGAATAAATGATTCAATAAAAAATACAAAGCTGAAACAGTAGATTGTCAGCATTTTTCTCTTTTGGTCTGCTAAGTTCCTTGTCTGAGGAGGTCATTCATACCATTTATTTCAAATGTACTGACATTTGATATATATTACAGAGCAGTGTTTCCCAAATAAGATTTTCCAAAGGTGGTAATAGGTATGTGAAACAGGTATGTACGATGATAATAGGTATGTGAAAAAAGTTGTCTAGTTAAATAATAAATGGGAAATTGTACAGAATGTATTCCCCCACCCCTCTTTAACACCAAAGGCCATGATAATTTCTGTGATAGAGAAGCCTGCTTAATTTCCTTTAACACATCATTTCTCAAAAATATTTTACCATAGAACACTGTGAATATCTCCTAGTACACAGCCATTCATGGAATATTGTTTTGAAACGATTGCTACGTGGGATTTCTTCCAATTTTCACCACTGAGTTTCCTAAATACCATATCTTAAGCCAATTATTTTAAGACTGTTTCAAGAAAAGTATTTTTAAAAATTTCTGACAGCATAAGCACCTTCTTGTATCTGGAACATCAGTAGGAACTGTCAAATGATCTCATTAAAACAGCAAAAAAATGACATGCATGAAAAGTAGTAAAATATTAAGTGATGAGGTTGGGGATAATAATTATACTCACTAGGCCATAGTCATTCCTTGATTTCTTGACTGATTGATTGACTGACTTAATGCATTTATTCACAATTACCTACGCGGCAGACACTGTGGTGGGTGATTTTTTATATTTAAATTATGAGCATTGCCAACACATCAGCCATTGCTCGAGATCGTGGGATGGCTAACTATGGCCTACAGAGCAAATGTGGGCCATTGTTTATTGTAAATAAAGCTTTATTGGAACACAGCCCTAGTGGTTTATTTACATGTTGCTCATGATTGCTTTTGCACTAAAACGGCAGGTGTTGAGTAGTAACAACAGAAAACCATCTGATCTGCAAAGCCCAAAATATTTACTATCCAGCCTTTTACAGAAAAAGTTCACTGACACTTGTCTTAGATAATCTGCATGTTAAGTCAAATGATCCCTGCAATAAGACTTTCAAGAATGTACTGCTCTCCTTGTTTCAGACATTAAGAAGTTAAATTTCAGCATCCAGTGAGTGATTTGTCTTGTTTTACTTAGGCAGTAGGTAATATATCTGGGATTTAAATCTACATGATTGAGCCAGGCATGGTGGTGAACTCCTGTAGTCTTAGGTACTCAGCAGGAGAAGATTTCTAACCTGGGCAACATAGCAAAACTGGCTCAAAAAAATAAAATAAAACAAAATCCACCTGGTCAACAATGAATTCCACTAGCTCTTATATACTTTAGGTATCATAATGGTACTCAGCACATTAATTTTGGGGGAGGGGAGGAATTAAAACATTTCTGAAATATCTTTTATTTATCTGAGTAACCAAAGTAAATTCCATTTTATAAATTAGTCTTCTATTTGCATGGATCTCATTAGCATATTTCAAAACAGTGCACTTGTGTTCACTTTTGAGTATCTGCCTCTCCATCACAGGCATTACTGTGGCTAAATAGCTCCTCTGTTTCAAAGCCTCTAGTTCTCCCTCCCTGGACTATTCCTCATGCAGACCACATTTTGTGAAACATTGCTCTGTTATGCAAAGATAAAACATTCCCATTTCTGACATATGATTCAGTTTTTTATTCTTATTAAAAATCTGGAAAACTACTTCTCTTTGATGGCCTTTAATTTAACTTAGCATTTGATTTATTTGTTTGATTAAATATCTTGATCTTTAGAGTATTATTTTGGTTGATTCATCTAAAAAGGGGTATTTTACTATTTAATCTTTATAGACAAGGTTCATTTTCTTTTGATTTTGTTTTTATTTTTCATATTGAAGGTAGAAAAAGAAAGCTTTTGTTTCGATCCATTGGGCGTATGTTTTGGTCTCTGGAGAACACAACAGATTTAGCCATTTCTAAAATGAAACAAAGAGGAAAGTCAATACCAAGAGGTTCAGAGAAACTTCTCAATTCAAATCAAATCACTTTAACAAAATCTACGAAATATCTAAGAGCTGTGGTGCTGTATATGGAACACGAGACAGTGCCTGCCTGAAGGAAGCAATACTTTCCCATGGGGCAGAACTGATATACACGCTGGAGAAGAAAATAGAGGTGGTAGAAGATGCTTCTTCATAAATGTTACGGGATATCACCTATTTATCCTTCAGTCGGAAGATTTCTGATTGTTTTTTATTTCAATGCAGTAGTAACGGCAAAGAGAAACTAACACAAAGACCAATCAGCACACTGGTGCCAAACAGAAATGTCCCTGACTCTGACCTCAATACAATCTAATGGGCTTCCCACTTTGGTGAGTAGTCTCTGTTTATTCCTTTTCAGTCAATATTTATTTAACTAGCTATATTATGTCATAATTATTAATAATTAGTAAACGTTGATTAGTTTAGAATAAACTATTTAAAGAAATAGAAAAATACAAACTTACACCTTGAAACAACACTCAGTATCAATCACTCCCTCACTCAGCATATAATTATTCCATGCCTAATATGTGCCAGACACTGTGCTTGACTCCATGGGACACATCAATAGACCCTACCTCTAGTTGCTGGAAAATCTGCTGCCCAGTGAGAGAGAGAAAAGTGTTACAAAGACGTAACAAGGTGAAAAATAAACTGTTAACGGCTGACATATAATAGCTCCTTTTGAGAAGAGAACTATTTTTAAAAACGTGCCTTGATAGGCCACTTTGTATAGAAGATGAGCCCTAAATCGTAGGTGTTTTAGAGACCTGAGTAACTAAGCCTAAAGCTAAACTGCATTTAGAAGTGAAAGAACCAAAGGAAGTGGCTCACTCAGAAGACAGTGGAAATGTGGTTGCTACATACAGAGGAAATTCATCAGGAATTTTCAGTTGTGGGACAGCCAAAACAATAAGCATAGGAATGCCTAATATGTAATCTTAAGTTGAGTCTGTGTCTTGGGGAAATTAGAACCCTCCTTACGACCTGCCACATCTTCAGTGAGTTCTTGTTGTTACTGTTTGGTTCACTTTTTGTGATTGTTTTGATTGATTGATAATTGATTGATTCCTGGGGAAAATGAGACAGAGCCAAGTTTCTCATTTAAATTAAATGTTGTTTAGAAAAAAGACAGCTTTCATGACTCCAGAGGCAGAAATGACCAAAAAATGTAATCTTCCTGGAAATACATAAAAATTTGGGGGAGTTTGGGATGGGCTTTAGTTTTGCACAGGGCTATACGACATGGAAAGTTCAAGTAAGAAGAGCTTATTTAGTTGTGTTCTGAGTAATACAAAACCAAAAATGCAACTTGGAAAGTAATGTCCCTCCATATATATACACACAATATACATATTACATACAAACTTATAAATATTAATGATTTGCTAGATAACATTAGGTACATTATGAAAAAATAATAGATTCTGTTCTCCTGGAGTAGAATTCTGGAAGGTTTACCAAAAGAGTAGACAGAGATATAAAGGCCATTTCATGAAGGACAATGAATACCATTATGGAAATAAAGTATGCACATGAAACAGTAACTCAGTCCTATGGGACCAAGAGATGCTTAGATGTAAGTCAGAAAATAAGACTAGAAAGAAATGGTTGTGACTTAATAATGAAGCGGCCTGGATCGCAGACTATGGAGTTTGGACTTTAGACAGTGAGAAGAAAGTGCAGAGCTTCTAACAGGAAGTAATATGATTAAAAAATGTTGATAAAAACTATCTAATGGTAATAGTTTATGACAGTTAGAAACTGGAGGAGGAAAAAAACAGACAGATGAGAAAGAATGGTGATCAATACGACAGCAGTTGTATTTGGAATGAAGATCATAATGGGTACAAGAGACACAATGGAGAAAACAGTGGACTCTGTTAATTCGGGAGGATATACATCTGAATACTCTGCTTTAATTTTGATAATACCTAGTGTATGAATCTTGTTATAAACTAAGATTTCACCTCCCACTATGGAATTTCATCCTTGTTTTTTATCCTTCGTTCAGAGCAAGACTTGTGACCTAGATTCAACCAATACAACGTTTTCTCTGAGGACTTCCAATAGGTGACCCTATAACCCAAAAACAGATAATGAGAAAAGAACTGTAATAGTGACAACAGCATCTGGCACCAGTGTTTTAACATATTTCCTGAAAGAATTGAATGCACTTAGTGTTTTCACATTCTCATCGCCCATTATCTCCTCAATTCTCTTCAAATGTGTTCTCATCATTAGCCCTTGACTGAAAGAGTGCTTGCCAAAGACAACATCCATTTGATAAGTCTGAGTCATTTTCTTCCTAAGTTTCCACATTTCCTCCTATACCATGGGAGTCTCATTTATTTAACAAGTTTCCCTTATAACAAATCTCTAAATGTTAGAGTTCTCTAAGATTAAGTCTTCAGCCCTCTTCGCTTCTAAATTTGGGCCCACATGTTGAATGAACTAATTCCATTTTATGGCTTTAAATAACACATAATATACTTAAAATTATATTTTTATTCCTTTCCTTTCCTCTGACATTCCTATGTGGCTGCTTAATAGTCATTTCAAATTTAGTATATCAAAAATAGAACTATTGATTCTCACTCTCCCTGATGCTCCCTCAAGTTTAGTATCTATCTAGACCAACAATACACTAGATAGAGCTCACTAGACTAGATATATATTAGTCTATCTATAATATGCATTGTCCCATCTATGCATATTTAATCACCCTGTACTTGCTAGATAGGTACCAGTCTGTCTAGCGAGTTCTAAGAAGCAGGAACCTGTTTCAGCTTGCTCTCCACTGTTATCTGCTGCCTAGAATGCTGACTAGCATGGAGAAGGTACAAAATAAACATTTGATAGATATATGGATACTTACATGAGGATATCTAACAGGCAATTAGAAATACCCCCTACATTTTGTTAGTGAAGATATTGAGGATCACCAAAATGAAATGAATTTTCCTAGGTCACAGCTCCATCAGTGGCAGACTTGGCTGACCTACTGATCGACCACATCAAGCAGTTTCATCACCACTTGTCCCTATACTTCAAGTCTTCAAAAGTTCTTTGAGAGTTACTGAGTCTGTTAAAAATCTTACCTGCTTCTGTACTCAATATCATATTCCTCACCTGCTTCTGAGTTTGTCCAACATACAGGAGGGAAACACATTTGAGATGTCAGGAAGAACAAAAGGCTTTCCAACCAGTAGTGGATGTCTATGGTGGTGTTTCTGACTGACTAGTAGCTGAATTCTCATTCTTTTTCAGGTTATGCCTCGATACACACATTTTGGTCAAGACAAGACCTTTTCTCTTGCTACAAAGGCCAGTGTGTTCAAGCATTCCCTCCTCTTTCTTCGTGGTAGCCAGGTTATTCCATCAACCAGAGACCCCTGCTCAGGACCTTGAATCTGACAGTAGGAATATGGAGACATGGGACTCTCAAAGAGTAGGAATTCATGGTGCTGGTGGTGAAGCTGACATAGTGAAAGAGCAGTTACGCATACTGTCCCGTGGTCAGTTATCAGTGGTAGCATTCTAAGCTGACATCTCGTGGCAGAACCTTAGCTATTAACACAGCTTCCATTCCTTAACTAGCTGGGGATGCTTGTCTGCTGATTCTGCTTAAATTAGCCAGAGTTGTTTTATTTTTTTGTGTGTGTGACTTAAAACACTGACTGGTTCATCATGGTTTTTACACCTTTTTTTGTAGTGTCATCCACTGACTGAATAGCACTAACGCCAGCCCATTTCCAACATTTAAAGCTATCTTGTTTATGTCATGTTACCTCAGAAACCAGTTTGTTGTTTGGTTTCTTAACCCAATAGCAAGGTTCAAATTGAAGGACTAACAGCTCACAAGTAAGTCATCTATGGACCTCATCTTATTTTTGGATTAAAACTGCATTCTAGGTACTAAAGTATATAGGGGTAAAAGTTTTAGACACCACTTGAAGGAGAGTTATTTTGTAACAGAGAAACTTGTGCCACCAGCCTTTCTTTAAAACACTGTATGCCACTATTTCTTTAGTAAAAACTTATTTAGTGGTTTAAGTTTCAGCTTGTTCGAATGCTTTCTGAGCACCACTCTCTTGCCTACACTCTATCACCAACAGTGTCTCTCACCATCTCCCATGTAAATCTTCTGTCTCACAGAGAGAAGGAGTGGGTAATACGATCTAACAGAATTTGGGACATTGGCCAACTTTGTTCATGGGGTTGCAGGTGGTATGACGGAGCCTTATGAGGGAGAGAGTCCTGGCTTAAATTTTGTCCTAAGTCAGGTATGCAGGCAGCTTTTTCAGAAAGCTCTGCATTAGTTAGGTATTAGGATCCATAGGCAATTCTGTCTTGCCAACTTCATGAGAGAGAAAAAATTGGGACAAGGCAGTACTTATAAATTTCTCAGCCTCTTCCCATAGGCTGCCTTAACACTTCATCCTGATTCCTATAATATCTTATACTAGTAATGCTTGGACTTTCTCTCTCAAGAAAAAAAAGAGTATATAGACATAAAACACATATTTGTGTTCATAAACACACATGGTTTTACATAGAATGTTGTGAAATTCACACATTAACCCCCAAGTACATCTATTACAAGGCACCATCATCCTGCTTATACAGTCATTTATTACAACACTTGGAGCACTGTGCTGTCCTTGGTAGTTTTCATGATTCCTACTATTAGTCTTTGAGCTCCATAAGGATAGGAGTACCTTATTATCTCATTTATCTTTTCATTCATATCACCTTGAATAGTCTCTGCCATATATTGGACACAAGAAATGTATATTCAAGGAAAGAGTGATTCAATCTTTCAAATTGTTGCCAATAGATGAGACTAGCCAGGTGCCTCATTATCCCACCTATGCATATTTAATCACCCTATATACTTCAAAGATCTTACCTGTGAAGAGGATGTACAAACTCCTCTTATTTACTAGCAAATTATGAGCACTGAATCTAGTAACAACTACTAAAAGGCACTCTACAAATGTCAAGAGGAACAATTGTGTTGATGAAATACAACGATTTATATAATTTGGGTAAATACTATTCATTTGTCTCCCTGGGTGTTTCAAGGAAGAGAAAATTAGGCATGGAGGCATTTCAGAATAATCCCATTCCTCCAACAAAGCAAGAAGAACATTGTCAGTGAGAATAAGCACCATAACCAATCTCTTTTTTATTAGCATCTCCTTCTGCTTGTTCTCCAGATATTGGGAAATCCACTTAATCTACTATGTAAAGGCTGAGACAAACGAGGCAGATAGGAGTAATGCCCTCACTTCACTGGGACATGAGAATAACTCTGAACAAAGAAAGTTACCCTCTGACTCCTATACTGAGCTTATGAAGATCATGTATTTCATAAAATCAGATCTCACATTTCACACCTGTCTGAGATGCTTTCAAAGCCAGAGAGTGCTTCCTCATTGTACAAGATCTCACAGTTGGTCCAGTGCACTTAGGCGGGACACCACTCAGAATAAGGCTAATGCCAGACCTCGAGGTGAGACAATGAATTCCCAGAGTGACTAGGCTGATGAAACATGAGACTCGAATCTTTTGATCCAAGAACAAAACAAGTGACTTCTTTGCCTCCTTTCTTTCTAGTCAAATGAGATTTGCCCGGCATTTCCGCAGCATCCACAGGTTGCCAATTTTCTAATCTCAAGAAGGTGCAACCAGGAATTGGGAAGGGCTCCCAGAATGTACCTGCCCTCTGTGCCCATACAGCACACCTGGGAGCACTAATTTTAGGTTCTCATCAGCTGGGACAGCAAAGCTGTGGCATCAGTTAATTCATAATCAGCAAAGGGTAAGTGTGCTTATATATTGTATGTTAGGAAGTCAAGAGGAATCTTGTACAGCTTTTCACTTAAGTGTCATCATCAGCCAGGGGATGCTTTCAGGGGGAAGTAGTGTTAGGTTTAGGTATACAATTGTTCTAGGAGGAAACTGAATAACTTCACAGGTCCCAGGATAAATAAAGTACCATCCTGGTGTATATCTAGGGACTTCTGTCACAAACATGGAAAAGTTCCATGATATCTCCTTTTGTAAAATAATAAAATGCAGATATGTCTGAAAGAATAAGTGTAAATATATTTAAATTATGTAACATAAAGAACAAAAGGAAATGGATACCTTCTTGTTCTCACTTTTATAAACTTAGGTAAATTACTTGGTCCCTCTGAGCTTTAACGTCTCATCTTTGAAAACGAAGATGGAAAATACTTTACAGGGTTATTTAGCCTAACACATAGTAGGCATACAAAAACATGTTCACTTCTCTACCAACAAGTCTAATAAAGTGTTCATTTAATCTAAAACCCACTGCCTTCAGTTCACAACTCATGACTTGAATTCAATAGTGTGTTTGACTTTTATAAATTCACACACAATTCACATAATTTACATTTCAACGACTGGATCTGAGATGCAATGAAGGTATTCAATACTGAACACTGCAATCAAGGCATGGCACCTTACTTAAGCTAACAAATGATTACCCTTCACTGCAGACCTATAATTCATCAATTTGTTCCTTACAGAAGCAGAAAGGCTTAAACTAAAGCAACTGAGGGCATCAGGACTCAGAAAATGTTCCTGAGATTCTTCCCTAGATGCTCACAGGAACACACTGCCTGACTATCTTTTCTAACTCAATAATAATAAATGGATTTGGGGATTCATGGAACTGCTTCATGCCTACCCAGATTTACTATCTGTTTAAGGCACCACATGAGTGTGTTCTTCCCACCAGTCAGATGAGTCGCTGCTCCATCAGACTTCTTGAATATGCCAGAACTTATGCTCTACAGTGGGGCAATGAGAAAGATAACATGTGGGCACCTATACATTCTTCACTCTCTCTACTAAAAAGGAAACCAAAAAAATGGCCTTCAGTGGCATAAAGAGTGAGGCTAATAAGACAATTAGTTAAGGAACTCTTTAGACAGTCCAGGGAAATTAAAGAAGAGCCACATTTCTAGAATAATTTATGGTAGTTCAGATCAGAAATCTTGTTGATCCTTTCCAAGTTACAACTAGTGTATCTTCATCTTTAAGCTTTTACTTAGAGCCAGACAGTCAGAAGCTGGGAAGTGATGAATTTTAATTCACACTTTAGACAAGGAGAGATGATATACAGATAAAAATTTACCATGAAAGCAATATTGAATAAGGTACCAGGCTACAGTTTCTTCCTTTGGGTTTTCAGGGTTTTTAAAAAAATTATTATTATTGTTATCTTGACTGTCTATGTATGTGTGTGTGTGGGCTTAACTGTTTTGTACTGATTTTCCAGTAAAAAAATGTGGCTGACCTTGTTCATCAGTGAACTCACTCATAATTCTCAAGCTCCTTCCATGCCACCTCCTCTATAAAGGCTGTGAAAGTGAAACAATTATTTTGTATCACCTACTGCAGGTAGGGATGACCATGAGATGCAGAATCCAACAACGATGTGGTCAGTGAGATGCAAACCAAAGTTTGCTGAGGGCTTCTGGGAAGGCTTTTAGGTTTTCCTAGAGTAATGGGTAGCATAATCCCTTTTCCTTCTCCTTATGCCTTGCTGCCTTTAATATGAACATCATGCCTGAAGCTAAAGCAGCTATCTTGAAACTATGCAGCAACAATCACTGAAAAAAAAATTGCAGAAATACTTATTGACTTTGACATAATTAAGCAGCTGACCAATGACAAAAGATGTCAACCACTAACCTTATTAGCAAGAAAAATAAATATCTATTTAAGATTTTAAACATATTTTATATTAATTATTACAAATAAATTATTACTCATACATGGTACTTTTTAGTAACTTTTCTATTATTTTCTGTATATACTCTAATATATTTTACCAAAATAGATGGCTCTTGTAACCTGGGCTAGTCAGAGCTACACAAGATTATTTACTATGTTTTGCTGGACCATATTGTGAAAGCTATGATAATTTTTAATGAGGAAAGAGTTCCACAGATCATAATGTATGAGTAACTAGGGGTGATCTGTTAAATGTAGCTATCAGTAGACAGAATGTGGGAGGAAATAAGAATGAAATTCCAAGACAATCAGAAAACAGCATATGAAAAAGAGAGAGAGAGAGACAAACAGAAAAAAACAAACAAACAAAAAAACTAGGATGAAAAAGCCAAAATAAAAAGCTAATGAGGAAAACGAATGGAAAGATGGATCCTGAAATTAAACCTCTAAATTCCAACCTGGACATATTATTAAAAAGGCTGGCTGAGGCAAATGCCATGGATTCCATTTCCATGCTACTTCTTTCCTTTCACTTTTTATTCCTGACAAGCAGCTTCAATCTTGTATCCCCACTCTTTACTTCCCCTCAAGTTTCCTCTTTCTGCCTTGTCTTTCTCACAACTCCAGATTGCTTGGATTGACTGATAATTTTTCACCATTCCTACAGGAAGCAGCAATGATATAGTAACGATGACAAGAAAAATGTCAACTGCAACATTAAAATGAAGGCTATATCTTCTCCACCAAGGGGATGAAATAAGGAGCATAGGATTGAGCACAGTTCAAATTCTGCTGTTGAGCAGGGAACATGTAGAACTTGTCACTTGGCATAAGCTGTGGGGAAACAGGGCCTTAATTATAGGTTGTGAGGAGTAGATAGCTATTACATTCTCAACCTTGAAAGAAAAGTAGAACAGAACAGACAACTAATTACCCAAATAAAACAAACATATACTCAAATCTATGGCATTGTGCATCGCTCAACTAAAATTGCTAAAAGGAATGGTAGAATACTCAACCTCTGTATTAAAATTAATTATAATGATTGTGTTTAAGTACTCAATATAAAAGTGTTTGCAGCTTGTCTAATTCACAGACTCTCCTTCATTTAAAATCTCGTGATAAAAATGATACAGAGTAAATGATAAAACATAACAGCCCTCAATTAGTTTTTTAATAAAGTTTTACTTTAAGGGAAAAAGACATAGGAAAAGATGTTATTATATGTTTTAGAGTATTATAGGCAAACAGAAAATAGAAAGTATACAGAAACAAGAAAAAAAGCAATTAGATAACTAAGGACAGACATGTTTTTGGTGTCAGTATTTTAAGAGTGTTATGCATTATCTTTCTAGCCTCATCCCCTTCTGTTTTTGTTTAAAGCTCAAAAACAATTGAAGGTTACATAAAGTGAATTCCCATAACTCATAAGGACTTATTCCACAAGTGAACCTTAACATCACAAGAACAATATTTAGAAACCTAATTAATATATTGCTTTTCAGTGGCAGAACAGGAAAACAAGGCACAGCTTACTAAGTCCCTGTTCTTTGATGTGTGAAGCACAAGGTGTACAGTCTGAAACTGTCAGATCATCATATGCTGTCTCCACATCCCATAGGGACTAGGGAAGTAGCATGAAAAAAAAAAAGAAAAAGAAAAAAAAACAGTAGAAATTGTGTAGAAGAGGAAACGAGAAGAATTAATTTATAGAAGTTTTATATCACATTTTGTATAGAAAGGAGAAATATTCAGTAAGCTTTTAAAGAAAATATATTAATCTTAACAAAGATTAAGAGAGACAGAACAATAAAAGCATGTTTCTGCTATAGTTAATAGATAGGATGGAAGACGAAGTAGAGAAGAGAACAAGGTTTAAAAGTCAGGTTAACAGGACTGTAGTTCTGGCCAGGCTAATACTTGCTACCTAGGCTAGAGATTATTAACATGAATTTCTATACAAACAATGTTTATTTTTTTTTCTATGTACATTTTCTAGGTGAGAGGGGCCATAGTTAGAATCAAATTCCCAAAAGAGTCTATGATCCAGAAAACATTAATAACCGTTCTCTAATACAAATCCATTATTCCATCTGTGTCTTGCTTTCCTCGTCTTTATAACAGGAATACCAACATCTATCCACCTTTAATTGTTCTGAGGATTTAGAAAGCATACTAAGGAGAAAAAACTTTGGAAAGTTGATATGTTATTTAAATACAAGTTAGTCTTATTATTTTCATACTTTTTTAGAAAATTACTTTTAATATGAACATGTAGTTTTCTATGAATTCATCGAACAACACAGTTCAAAATTTGGCTCCTTCTTCATGCTGTATGAGATAAATACAAGATTCTTTAGGTAATATATCAGTGAAGAAAGAAGTATCTTCTTATGGTAGTATATCTTGCTACTTTAAGTTATCATTATAAAAGATTAACAACATTATTGTCAACCCAATGGAAACAGAATGATTAAAAGGAATCTCTTATGTGGGATAATATAGATCAGTATTCACTGTCTGCACAGAATGTGACAAATATAAGCCAAGAAATAAGATCTTTTTATGATGATATCATGCAAAACAATACAGTTAATTAGTCTGAACAAAAGTTATGGTCAAAGGTGATTCTCACAGTCCTTCAGACATCACTGTGCATATTGACACATTCGAAATCTGATGAGCAAGCCTGTGCTTTTAGCTGGTATGATTTACTGACAATTGATAAGGGAAACACTTGATAAAACCCTTCATTCATAGATTCTGTTTTCGTCTCTCTCTTAGACAAACTCCTAGAAATTTGCTGTAAATATCCCATTAATAGAAATAGAGCAAGGAAGGATAATTAGTTTTTATCATCAATCAAGTTTTCAACTTCTATATCCCAGTCAATGTTCTCAACAGTCTCATTATTTAAAGTAAAGTAAAAGGAACTCAGTGTTGTGAAACTCACAAGTATCAGTTGTAAATTAACTTCCTTGAAACCAACCAACTCTGAAAACATGCCTTGGGCATCAGTAAATTTTGTGCAAATCCTGTGGTAATTGGGAAGATACTATTTCTTTAGAATTTCTAATTATGGTCATATGAAAATGTAACCATAAAATAGAAAGCATCTTGGAAGTAAGTAAGTTTTATATCTAATAGGAAAATGGTATATAGAGTGGCTGATTCATTGTCTTATCACTAAATGTGTTCTTTATAAATTTGATGCTTCCAGTTATTGGCCTATTAAAGTATTACATCTGTACAGTGAGTTTGGACTCCAAAGGCAAGGCACAAGACAGATGTGGGTACAGGGAAAGAGTGTACAGCAAAAATCTCACAGAATTATCATGCCTTGGCTATATACAAGAAGTATGGGCTAGCATAGAGAACTAAAATATGTGTTGCCAGGATCTATTTCACAGCATACTAGAGGCAAACGTGAGTTTTTAATTAAAGGGTAGGATATTGAAACTCAACACAGAACACTAAGAAAGAGAATAAGCCATTCTCACTGGATGCAGGAAATGTTTGCTAGTTACCAAATACATTTTGGGAGAAAGAAATTCTGAAATTAACTAGGGATGAAGTGGCTGCCCCTTTCCCCTTGGATTCATATATACTGTAATGTGGTTGGGAAATTTCCCTTAAAGAAAGTTGGAAAATTTGGAAATTATATCACCACTTGAAAATCAGAGGAAATTTTCACAAGCAGCTGTGAAGCCTTCATTTCTAAGGATGTGTCCTGCAACATCACTCTTAACAGCTGCCCCAAGGAGATGTGCAATGGCTGGGTGCCTGGGCATTAGCTTTGCAAGTTGGCTCCATAGGTACAGAAAGCACTGAGCCAGATATGCCAGAGGCTGATTCAAGACTCCTCTATCTAAGTAAAATACACATGAGGTTGAAGCACATATAGACTGTTCGAAGGGAAATGGTGTGTATAACTGGGTGTCCATCTATGTCATTGGCTTTATTCAAGAATTTTGCTGATTTTCTGTGTTTTTTACTTAATATAATTAAACAGATTCTACCATAGACTTAAAGAAGATAAATTCTTCATGGATAGTATAAGAAATTATCTAATATATGTTCTATCAAGTTCTGATGACAATCTAGCTCACAACATGGGTCTATGGCTCCAAAAAGACATGCATTTAGGAAAGAAAGCACTCAGAACATTTCCCATTTACACATTGGAACAAGAATGTGAATCAGGATTTCAAGGATAAGTTTAAATAGTAAAAAGAGATATGAAGGAAATGGAAATTCTGAGTTTAATATGCGTGATTTCATCCTATCAAAACCCTATGAAAATTTACAGTTGAGAAATTTGAGGGTCAAAACAATTAAAACATAATTCTCTCACATTCCAGAAGTCATGGACTGGTTTAGCTGATATTTAGACTCCACGTTCTCTGTCACAAACATATCACCTACCAATATTCAATAATCTTTCAAGTTTCATGCTCTCAGGGAAACTGTAATATTATTTCTTGACCAAAAAAAAAAAAAATCCACAGAAATAAGTACTGTTAAATTGGGTGTGTTCTAACATTAAAATGAAGAACAAATGATCCCTAATCTAGTTTTGTTAGGAATAAGTTCAATGGGGAACCAGCAATTGGTTGAGCATCCAATAAAAAAAACAGCCTCACATTTTAGAGACAACTAAAATTGGAAGAAAACTTTTTTTTTTTTTTTTTTTTTGGCCAGGGCCTGGAACAAGATTAAGAAAAATAGATGGAAGTCTCTCCCTGTTTTGCATTAAACCAGGCTTCCTACCTAAAGCAAAAAAAAAAAAAAAAAAAAAAAAGAAAGAAAGAAAAAAAAACAGTTCATTACTCCTTCACTTCCTAGTTGCTGGCTCAGAGATTTAAGCTCTTTCACAAATAGAAAATTGGGCAACCATTCTTCTATGTATGGCACAGATTCTTTCCTTTTTTAAAAAAAGCAGCCAGAGAGCACTGACTGATTAAAATGATGTTTTTAACTAGATTTGCCAATTTTTTTTCTAATTTAAAAAATATAATATTTAAAAACTTAAAAAAGGAAAAATTTGGTAATGTTAATTTTTTTTTTACTTTTTTTAGTTTCTTGTTTGAAAGCCAGAAAATAGTCATAAACAATAAAAATGAAATCACAGAAAAAAAGCGTTAACTGATAAATATGGTTTTAAAAGTTTAACCCTAATAAGTATCAAATAAGTAAAAGTCATAATGAAATAAGATTTTAAAATTGACAGAGTAAAAAAATTAGGGTGAGTTTAGATAAACTGTCATAATTTCTTAACATGGATATAAATTAAAATAATTTTTTCTGGAAGGAAGTTTGTCAATAATATTTTTATTAAGATCCATGAGAATGTTGCTGTTAGAAACACTATTTTCACAGCTAAGATTCTGTGTTAATGATAGAATGAAAAACACAAAAAAATGTACTATGAGTACATTTATTACAAGATAGACATCTTGTAATATATGGAAAATTAGAAGTAAAACAGTCAAAGGACAGAGTACCACTTTCATAAATTAAGTACAACAGAATATTATTAAATCACGAATTTTTTATTTTTTTGAGATGGAGTCTCTCTCTGTTGCACAGGCTGGAGTGCAGTGGCACAATCTCGGCTCACCGCAAGCTCCACCTCCCGGGTTCACTCCATTCTCCTGCCTCAGCTTCCCGAGTAGCTGGAATTACAGGCGCCCGCCACCTCGCCCAGCTAATTTTTTGTATTTTTAGTAGAGATGGGGTTTCACCATGTTAACCAAGATGGTCTCGATCTCCTCACCTCGTCATCCACCTGCCTCTGCCTCCCAAAGTGCTGGGATTACAGGCATGAGCCACTGAGCCAGGTCAAAATTTTAAAAAATATTTAGTGATGGGGGAAAAGTGACTACCATATCAATAAAACAGCACAAAAACTTACATAATATGAACCGTATTTCCTAAGAACATGTGTGCATAATTGAAGAAAATATACACAAAGGCTAAAAAGAAGTTTGCAGTGGTTATCTGGTTTTTGAGATTATAAAGATCATTTTTAGTAGTTCTTTATACTTTCCTATGTTTTGTAAGTATTAACATGTTTTTAAAAGACTTGATTCAGATCTGTACAGTAGAAATGAAAAGAAATTCCAGGACCACAGAAGCACTGAAGTGAAGGTGAATAGGTGGGGATGTGCCTGATATAACTGATGAGAATGCAGCCAGCATATGTGTTGGGGAAGGAGCCGGAAATGGGGTTGGAAAGCTAAAGTGTGAACATATATCAGAAAACCTTGAAAATCGGGATGAGCCAATGATATTCTTAAATCAAGTAATGATTTGATAAATGTAAAGTTCTCTTTAGATTAATATAAGTCAGTGTAGCAGATGGCCTGGGTGGAGCAAAGGAATGGAAGTATATAAAAGAGTTATTAATTCAAATCTACTAAATGCTTCTGGGAATGACATGACAATCAGAAGTATTCTGAGTTCTTGCTTTTGACAAAGGACATCATCACAGTATCTTCACAAATTCCCAAAGTAGGGCTCTGAAGAAATTTAATCAAAAACCAGTCAAGGCTGTGTACAGTGGCTCATGCCTGTAAACCCAGCACTTTTGGAGGTTGAGGAAGTGGATCATGAGGTCAGGAGATCAAGACCAGTCTGGCCACCATGGTGAAACCCTGCCTCTACTAAAAATACAAAAATTAACTGGGTGTGGTGGCGTGTGCCTGTAATCCCAGCTACTAGGGAGGCTGAGGCAAGAGAATTGCTTGAATCCAGGAGGCGGAAGTTGCATTGAGCTAAGATAGCGCCACTGCGCTCCAGCCTGGCAACAGAGCGAGACTCTGTCAAAACAAACAAACAAACAAACAAAACAACACTCAAAATGGTAAAACCATGGAAAGGCATCATCTGCAAGAGCAATTTAGAAGGTTCTTCCTCTAATTTATATTCTTTCGGTATAGTATCAGAGGACTGGTGTTCTTCTCTGTTCTATAATGTTGCTCTGGTCGTCTCTGATCTTTCCTGTTTGTCTCTGTAACAGTCCATTTTCAAACTGCTAAGAAGAAATACTCGAGACTGGGTGATTTATAAAGAAAAAGAGGTTTGATGGACTCACAGTCCCACATGGCTGGGGAAGCCTCACAATCATGACAGAAGGCAAAAGAGGAGCAAAAGAACATCTTACATGGCAGTAGGCAGGTCAGTATGTGTAGAACCGCTCTTTATAAAACCGTCAGATCGTGTGAGATTTATTCACTATCACGAAAATAGCATGAGAAAGACTTTCCCCCATTATTCAATTACCTCCCACGGGGTCCCTACCCTAACACATGGGGAATATGGGAGCTACAATTTAAGATGAGATTTGGGTGGGGATACAACCAAACCATATCAGTCTCCCTACGTGACTGACATCCTCTTTTCTCCTTTGGACATGTTTCTAGCTTTTTTTTTTTTTTTTTTTTTTTTAAATCTCTGCTTAACTAGACTCAGAATGTCTACAAGGCATCATCTAAATTTGGGACACACATGCTGATTGAAGTCTGGTTCACTCTCACTAATTATATGACTTTTAAACACATTATGTAGACTTAATTTCTTTATTGGTAAAATGGGAATAAGTATACCCATTTTGACAGGTGGCCATAAGGTTTAAAGTAAATCAGATTATAAGATGTGTCTAATAATATCGAGGGCACACAAATTAGTATCTTCATCCCTCATGTTATCTTCTAACATCAGAAGTATGAGAATTTCTGACAAAGGCAAGAGGAAAAGTAGGCAAAGTTCATGCAGGTGGGGACCACAGTTGTCACTGTGGTTATTAATGCTGGTTTTCTCTTTGCCTTATTTTTAATAGTTATTATGGCATCTTATAATCTCAGGGGATATATCTCAAATATTCAAGTGTAAAAAATAGCTTTATTATTAGAAAACCAATTCTTCTAACTCTGCCCACTGGCTAAAGTAAGTTATTTTTAAAGAATAAGTTTGAATTTGTTAAATTTAAATGTGCATATTATTTCATCGGTTCCTAGAAATAAGGCTTAGTGACCTACTCAGGGAGTCAGTGTCCTTGCTTGCATTTGTTTGCTTTGTCTTCAGTAAGAATGAATAAACATTAATCCATCCACCTCTGGCTTGCTCCCTATTGTGATGACTAACTGTCCCTGTTGCTTGCTATATCAGACTAAGAAATCTGTGGCCTCTAAATAGAGTGAATCAAATGATATGTGAGGAAATAAAATGCAGCCTCTTGGCCTCCATGGTATCATGTGTTAATTGAGTTCAACTGGCCACAGAGAGACCAAATGAGGGGAAATGTTCTACCTGCTTCACTGCCATCGAGAGTTTAAACACGATGAAGCCTGGAAGACCGCTGCAGGACAGCATAGTGTACTCTACCATATTCATTTTTCATGAGTTTTCTTCTTGCCTGGCTTTGTAAAACATTCATCCCAATAAATGATTTACCATGGCAGGAAAGATGCAGGAAATTGATCGGAGCTCGCCTTCGAACATTATGAAGACCCTGAAGTCTAATCAGGTTCCAGGGAGGACTCCGAGGTGGCAGACATTTATGAACAGAAATGGGAAAAACACACTAGGAAAGCACTGCAAAGACTAATCTGTCTTTCATTTCATCTAACAATGTTCATTCTGAGTGTTCCTTCTTTGAAGGAAGGCCATCTGCTGTAAATTTATTTTTCATTAATGACAGTAACCTTTTAAACTCCATTAGTAGCTGCTTTCTCAGCCTAAATGTAGGGATGCCTGTGGGATATGAGAGACACACAACTTTCTCTCCGGAGAGTGTGTTTTTAAGAGTGACCCAGGGCTCTGTTTCCACAAAAGCAAGAAGCAGAATACACCAGAAAGCCAGCACTGAACTCCCCAGAAGCAAAAGTCTTATGTTTACAAAAGTGTCTAATCTTTGAAAAATAAAAGTAGAGCAGCACCCCAGAGTCCCTGGCTTTCTTATCTTTTACCAGGAAGTCCCATCCCAAGAGGGCACAGTGTTTTCAGTGAGAAAGAGGAGTAGATACCTGGAGTACCTAAGTACTCTTTAAGGCACCTCTGGAGCTCACACACAGAGGGATAAGCAGGGTTTTAGGATCTGAGGTTGGGAGAGAACCAAACTCCCGAACATGATATGTATAACAAACAGTGTGGCAGAGTGTTGTAAAAGGAATTAGGGGTTTGAAAGTCAGATATAGGTTTGAATCACAGTTTCTCTACTTATGAAAGAAATTAATATTTGATATTTACTTGTAACTCTGGCTTAAGTCCTATGCAGAAATTTCCGGGGTTTGGGGAAGAGTGAGGGGTTGAGATAAGGATAGTGTAGTCATTGTAATTAAAAAAAAAAATCACCCTCAATATTCTTACTATTTACTTTTGAGACCTTGTTTAATTCCCAAACTCTTTAACATTATATTACTTCCCCCATAAGATGTAAAGTAACCCTTTCAGATCCTCAGTGAGAGTTGAAGAACCCACGGAAATAAATGGGGAACACGGAACTCATGTTGAACTGTGGTTTGCTGGGTCGTGAGCCAGTGTTTGGCTTCTAAATACCAGGCTCCTACCATGTGCTCCAAATTCTAGACTTGGTAATATCATAAATTATCACTTGAAATATACCTTTGGGTTGTTTATAAATCTTTAAAACTTGGACTGTGAAATTCTAGAATTCTAAGAATGTCCTGTACTTTAGAAGACATATGCAGTGTTATAAATTATTTTTTTGATATTGCCTTATTTAGAATTTATTCCTGAATTGCATTCTGTTGGGATTTAGGCAACAAATATTTAACGCCCTTTGGGTAAAATAATTTTGGGGAAGGGATACATGAGTTCTTATGGAGGGGTAAACCACTTCATTTTGCTTATAGACATTTGGGATTTTTCATATGTGAATCTGAAGGGTTAATTTAGATTATATCAGCAAATGTGGTAATCCCAATAGTAGATGTGTTATACTTGTAAGTGAATCATAATGTCATCATTAACATATGCTTCCTCAGTATCCACAAGGGTGTGAAATCATAGTGAAGAAATTAGAGTCTTCATAAAGTTACCTGATGTATTCACTTACTTAAAGGGTAAAAAGGAAAAAAAAAAAAAAAGTATACTTCTCAAATCAATATTCATTAAATATAAAACCAGGCATCCATTCATTTTGTAATTTTAGGAAACTCTGGACAAATTTACCCAATAGTTACCTGGAACTAAAGTCCAGTTTCTTTCCAACTTTACCATTAAGTGATTTAGCTTTGATAGACGGGACTAAAATACGTTAGTCAAAAAACAGACAAAATTCATTCTCTTATACATCTGCGTCTCCGTTACACAGCTAGTTATATGTTAATTTCTCCTATCTCTCTGAAATAAATTCCCTCACATATGGGCAGTGAAATAAGTCAAACATTCTTTTCTTTTCTTTATACCTACATATTGAAAAATGAACACAGTACTTGTAATTCTTTGCATAGGCCAGCTCTTGAGTAGCCAAATATTTCCTTTAAAAATTATCCAAATTCCATTGCTCTTTTCCTTTAAATGCAATAGTTCAGCTGCTGGTGACCATAGACACATCTCTTTCTAGGGACATATAAACATAGTAGTAGACCAATGTGATAATGGCAAGCACCTTTTGCCAGATGCTTTGGAGGTTTGTGGTGATAACACAATTGGCTAAGTGGGTACTGCTGACAGAGTTATGACCATGAGACGTGTATGGCCCACTGAGATAACAGCCTTGAGTCTGTTGCATTTAGCCAGCAAGAGCTTTTGGAAAAGTAAGGGGTCATTCATTTTGCTATGGCATGAGCTTTGTGAACCTGCATTACTGAGGACAGACCTTCATAGTCCCTTGGAACAGAAATAGCTAAAATGTCAGCAGCACAACAGTCCAAGTGGATTGGAGCTGCAAAAAGTAAACACTCCCCTTTGTTTTTCCTAATGCTTTTCCTATCCTGCCTCATTATTTATCTTCCCCTGCATGCAACCATATTTGATTTTTCGGTAAAGCTACAGCTTTTTTTCTCTCACTCTTCTGCATTGTTTTCCTCCCATGCCTGTGACTCCAGTTTTTCACTGTTCACTTCTTTTCACTTATCAATATATGTCTCATTTTCTTCCTATGTATACTTTAAAGTAATATTCTGAACTTTTCATTGATTCATAACTATTCCAAAGATCACACATAATGCTTCCTAAACTTCAAAATGCTTTCTCTTACTCTCATGATTACTCTCTGATGCTTACAACGATCCTATGATATTGGTATCAAGAGATGTCTTCTTTTCATAGATGAGGACTCAGATTCAGACAGTTTTAATTCTGCCCATGTTTTCTCAGTGTGTAATGCTCTGGTTAGAACCCCAGTCCATTTATGTTTCTACCTTATCACAGTTGCCTACTTCTTGCCATCTCCAACTGCTATGGCAGCACATCAAATTTCCTGAAATATAAGAAAATGTGCACATGCTTAATGAAAACAAGCTAAGTCTTTAAGACAGTTTGCTCTGCTAACGGCAGAGCCGCAGAAAACTATCGACTAATCCTTTGAGCCCTGGAATCTGTAGGCTGTGCTGCAAAATATATCTTCATTAACCACAGAATCAAGAGATCAATGTGAGCCACTACAAGCACAGCACTGCACCAAGTGCAGCAAATGTGGGAAAGCCAGCAAATCCACGGGGCTCACCCAAAAATGTGGAGTGTGCATCACTATGCTTATTCAGCCTGAGGATCACAGCCGTGATAAGCTGAGTCAGTCACACCTCAACATCAAGAGGGTCATAGCACCAATTTAAAAAAAAATCAAAAACATTTCACTATCTGCATTTAGTTGACATAAAGCTATATAGTATGACAATAACCTGTTTGATGTTTTTAAACTACTTTCCCATCCTAGAGTTTCCTCTTCATTGTTAAGGTTTAGCTGATCTCTAAAGTATTCCACAGTTACAACTAATATACATATAAAATGAACTACATAATCCATTCATTTCACATATAAAAATTGCATTCACACACTAGTGATTCTTTTCAATATTTATAATTTATTTTGCAAATGTAGTTTGATTAGTGATTCTTCAAAATAATTCTCTAAATGCTTTACATATATTAACTTATTTAATCTTCACAATGACTTGTAAAGTAGTTGCTAATTTACTTATTTCCTATGCTTGAGAAGTTAAGGAGAAAATTCATCATCAAAACAAAATCGAATGTCCAGATCATTCCAGAATGAAGTACAATCCTGTAATCTATTTCACACAGAAGATATGATGATGCTCTTACAAAAATTGGGCTGTCTTATTTCCTAGTCCTTTCTGAAAATGTACTTACCTTTCTCAAATGGTCTAACCTGCATCCATGCCAACTGCTCCATTTTATGACCATAGTATCTCATTTCAGAAAACTCAGCTTCTCCATTAGAATAAAAAAAGTTAAAAAATTTTCTCCCGGCCATAACCACATAGGAAAACATGGACATTAGATACTAAAGGCGAGCTTTAGTTCACACAATTCTTACACTTCATCAAGCTTTTCCAGATATTTCTGGTAGATCGAAAAGCAATTTTAAAATGAAATTCTACTGAGCATTGAATTGATGTATATACTTATGCTTAGTTTCAGAATGCTGAACCTCCTGAGATTAACAGAAGGATCTCTATAAAGAAAAGCAATTTTTTTTTTAAAAAAAAGAGTAATTTTAACAGACTTCAAAAAAAAAGGAAGTACAAGAATAGTAGTCATAATGACATGGGGTCTAGACTACCTACACAATGCATTGCAAAAAGCAGGGGCAGGTAACAAGGCAGACAGGAGTGTTTGGTGTCTTGTATAATGTGGTGGGTTTAGTTGTTGACTTATTGATCAGTCATTGTATTTTCTTTCAGCATTTAAATGAAACTCCTTAATCTACAAAGTCAGGTTAAAAATCATCCAAGAAAACTTATTTTTTTTATTTAAAACTTGCTTCTGAAAATGCTTAAAGCTAAACTATACTGTTTATTAAAAAAAAAAGAAAGATTTGAAGTAAACCTTTTTAATTCCAATAAAATACAACCCTTGTTACAACAACTTTTTATTGAATGTTCACCATATACCATCTTTTTATAAATGTTTTTTATATATTAACTTATTTAATCCCCAAAACAACTCTGTAAGTCAGATACTGTTATTACCTCCTCTTAGCAGATGAGGAAACAGCCCAACAGGTTAATTTGCCTTTGATTGCACAAATTTATGGGCAGAAATGTACTTAAACTCAGGCAACCCAGTTCCACAGTTGGTTTCACCCACCAAACAACATGACCTCTTTTTCCTAGTTTTCTGAACTCCATATTTTTAAGTTCAGAAGTACCCATCAGTGTCACCATAAATATATGATTTTCTTTTTTTTTTTTTTTTTTTTTTTTTTTTTGAGACGGAGTCTCGCTCTGCCGCCCAGGCTGGAGTGCAGTGGCCAGATCTCAGCTCACTGCAAGCTCCGCCCCCCGGGTTCCCGCCATTCTCCTGCCTCAGCCTCCCCAGTAGCTGGGACTACAGGCGCCCGCCACCTCGCCCGGCTAGTTTTTTTTTTTTTTTTTGTATTTTTTAGTAGACACGGGGTTTCACCATGTTAGCCAGGATGGTCTCGATCTCCCGACCTCGTGATCCGCCCATCTCGGCCTCCCAAAGTGCTGGGATTACAGGCTTGAGCCACCGCGCCCGGCCCAAATATATGATTTTCAATCTCACTGGAGCCCCTGAGACACTTGGCTATCCTGGGGTGGTCACCCATTTCCACTCTTCACAGGCTCTTCTCAACGACCCATTTTCTTAGGTCCTCAACTCTACTGCTCTAAATCACATTGTCACAAGAACTCTTATACTTTTCAGAGAAAATTGATTCTCCCCAGCATGAACAATCTCAATTTCCCACTAATAATGCCCATAACCTATTTCATATCTTTTCAGAAACTCACCTCAAAGGAAGAGGAAACTTTTATCCAAATTTAGTGTAAGCCCTCTACCTGGACTCCTGCTATGAAAATCTGTGTCCCCTAGGGCCTTCGTCCTTCAGTCACCTCTCTATTTCCTAAATGCTTTGTCTTCCCCTCCCTACACCCTCAGTTTCCTCTCATCACATCCATGATCCTCTCCCCTGTTACTGCCATTACCTCCTTCTCCTTCTCTTTTAGCCAAGACCCTGAAAATATGATTACTACTTACTGCCCCTATTTCTTCAATTTCTTTTCATATGCTGCGTCATTGGTTTTCTATTCTTCTCCTAGTTCACCAGTAGTAGTCATTAGTTATCTCACAATTACCAAATCCAATGTACTTTTTCTAATCTTTATTTGCACCATGTGAAACTCAACACTTTTGGTTTCAGGGTGACAATTTTTCCTGTGGCTACAGTCCTCCTTCCTTGGATCCCTTCCTTCTCAGATTTTCAAAGTTAGAGTTTCCCTTTGACCAGCTTTTGAATGCAGACATTTTCAAATGCTTTTGACTTTAACTCCCATCCTTTTAAACACTCTTTTCTCAAAACAGATCTCCCCCGCCGCTGTGTTCCAGACCCATATATCCAACTGCTTACTATTTACTGAGCTTGGCACTTCTAGTCACTTAAACTCATACGCCTTGTGGTGCCCAGCCTCCAAGATAGCCCTAATGATCCATGCCTCCTGGTACTCACATCCTTCTGACATCCTCTCCCATGATAAATTGTGCTGAACTATGTAACTACTGGTCAGCAGTATTTCAGAATTGACAATATGTGACTCAAGAGGCTATGTCATGAACAACACTGTGACTTCCTTGATTCTCTTGGATCATTTGTTCTGGGAAAGGCCAACCACCATGTCATGAGGACACACAACAGATCTATGGAGAAACACATGTGACAAAAAACTAGGTTCCTGCCAACAGCCATGTGAGCAAACCATTTTGGAAGTTGATCCTCAGTTAAACTTTCAAATGCCTGCAACTCTGGCCAACATGTTAAATGCAACTCCATGAAAGACCCTGAGCCATAACCACTATTCTAAGCTGCTCCCAATTTTCTGACCCAAAGAAAAAATGAGGTAATATATATTTGTTACTTTAACTGGTAAATTTGAAGATGATTTATTATGCCACCAACTGAACTTTTCCCAAAACTCTATTTTTTAAATCATTCCCTTTCTCAATTATTGACAATACCATCCACTGAGTGACCCAAAACCACATTGCCTACGGCCATCACCAACTCATCCATTCCTGCCTTATCCTTCATCCCTTATCTTCAATTAAGGTCAAAGTTTTTGCTAATCTCTCTCCGTTATAAAGCTCCTGAACAGATCCTTCTATTGTCAAGAACTCTTAGTTGCTGGCTTCTACATTTCTCTTCTGGATTACAACAGGAGACTAATTATTTTCATATTATCTTGAATTTATCCTTTACCCTCTTTAAGATCTTCATATACAACTATCAGATCATATTCTTCAAAATCAGATCCTTTAAAGCTTATATTGCCTGAAGATGCTTGTTTCCTAGCCTTATCTATGCCACAGTCTACTAAACTTGATTTGCCAAGTCCCACACTGATTTATGCTTTTAAATTTTTTTCTGCTAGAATGATTTTCTTTTTTTTCCCCTGCTTCTCCTCACTGGGTAATCTTGATTTTTGACAACTGAATTTAAGAATCATTCCTTTAAACAATACTTCCTTATATAACTGACAGCCTCTTCCTTAAAGCCACTACTGTATCCTCTATATAATTCCAAAAGGGCACTTAAAAATGTTTTGACATTTACTTTAGTTTGTAGATGTGCCTTCCACTACACCAAAAGCTCAAGAAAGATATTGATTATGTCTTTTTCATCTCTATCTCCATGTTATGGGAGAGGGCTTGGCATATGTTGGATCCTCAAAAACTGCTTGAACAAATACCTAAATCTTGACCAGCTTATTTCATCTCAAATTAGATGAGTAGAATACCAACAGATATAAAAATTAAATATAATAAATGTAAAAGAATATCTCCTCACAAAGTAGAGTCATTGTCTTACTACGAGGAAAAGTTTTCAGTTAATTAAGTAGAATAAAAATGCATATTTTCATCTTATTTACTGTAATTGTGCAAAAGATATCTGTAAGTCCTAGTCTCTCTATGTTCATGCTGTGAGATGCCCTAGTAAAAGTAAAATATGGCTCACTGCAGCCTCCGCCTCCTGGGTTCAAGCAATTCTCTGCCTCAGCCTCCCGAGTAGCTGGAATTACAGGTGCTCGCCACCATGCCCTGCCACTGCACTCCAGTCTGGGGAACAAAGCGAGACTCCTTCTAAAAAATAAATAAATAAATAAAAATTTCCAGATAGTTCAGTTGTGTTATGCTATGTGAATTGTGCAAAGTTGAGAGAAAATAGAGAATTTGGAAAAAACAGAGTAGTCTTTAGTCTTTTTCAAACAATTTTAATATGGCCCCACATATTCATGCTCAATCATTCATGTTCTTTCAAAAAGCAGATTACTGCCAGCTAGAGCTATTTTAAATTCTTGACCCCTAAGAGTACAATCATGTTTTAACAATATCTCTAGCAAAGCCTCTATCTGGAGCCTCCTATAAACTCAATTAATGCTAAAATTGTCCCTTGTAAGATTGTAAGAATAATGTTAATCAAATCAACAATAGTGGAAATTCAGCTTTTACCACCATCTGTAAAAATGTGTTTTTAAGATAATACTTGTTATATTTACATATTCAAAGTAAAACCATTATAATCACGATTATTTTAAAGTACATATTTTCCACAATGGAATTGGAGATAGCATGCTGAACATTGTTTATTCTTTAAGAGAAAAAAAGTATATGCAATATTTGGCAAATGCTATAGTAACCAAGGAAAACAGGAGACTTATGTAACTCTTAATTGAATTTCTTTATTTAAATATGTCAATTAATGAATAATATGAAATTAATAAAAATGGCAAATGAAGTTCTGAAGAACTGATGATGGCGCTAAAGTCACAAGGCTTTGTCAAAATTAAAAGCTGGAAAAATGGAATAAGCTCACGAGGTGGGGAAGGAGAGAGTGTTGAGGAGGAAAAGAACATCTAGATAGTAAAGGAAGGAAAATAGCAAAACTAGCTAACCCTGATTGAAGGCTTCCTCTTTTAATCACATGTACGAGGCAGGAAAAAGTGGTATCCCTAGTTTATAGATGAGGAAATTGAGGTATAGCTCTCACAAGTAGCCCAGACAAGACCAAGTAGGCATCCATGGATTTCAACAATTTTCAAAGGCTACTAGCAGTCTTGGGTTATACATAAGGATCAACGCTACAAAGAGATGTGTGTTTACTACTGGGTCCTGATGTTGCATTGGTGATGTAAGGAAAGCCGCAATAAAGTTCGTATCTTCTGAGAACATCAGAATAAACAGAATAATCTAACACTTCCCAGAGTTAAACAATATCCTCATTTCTTCTATGGAAAGAGCTTCTCAGAAGATTACAAATAGATTGTAATGGCATCTTCCTGGTCTTTTGACATATTCTTCAACATTGCTATTTTTTAAATTACTGTCTCAGAAGAGCAACAGTGTCTTTCTATAGGGCAAGCCAAGAGAGGTCAACTGAAGGATGGAGCTTAGAGGTGCCCAAAGTCCAGGCAGATAAGAAGAGGGAGGAATCCTGGGCGTCACCCAGAGAAGGGAGGAACAGGAAGGCTGTGAGTGTGTTCCTAGTGAACAGAGGAGTTGCCTGAGTTGAGGCTGTTTGCTGTTATTCTCTGGCCCTATGTGAGCAGGTTTATAAGCTCATGTGTTCATGATTGCTCAAAGGGTAGGGCTTACTTCACAGTAACAGAGTGAACATAACCTTGAAGGGGCAAAACCAAGTCCAACCTGCTTAACACCTGGCAGAAAGTCACTTGTATATGTCTAATCTTTTTTCAATACATGTGTATTGTTTAGTCTTGTATATGGCTTCTAGTTCTTTGAGAGCTGTATGCTACATAATCACTAATTTAACTTTATTCTTTCCACAAGTATTTTAGTGTTTCCCTTAAAAGTGCTTCCAGCATGCAGTATTACCCAAAGGCTGGGGAGATTACTAGCTAAAGGTTTACTCCTGGAAGAGCCTTGGGCATGGCTAGGGCCACAAGTAATTTGAGTCTGAGTAAAGACTGGGGAATTGTTAACAGACTATCAATCCCAAATTAAGAACCCTGAGTCCTACAGGTAACCTTGAACATGCATTCTAAAGTACAGGTTTCTTTTCTTTTCCTTCCCACTCCCAAGATGCCAAGTTGATTCTGAGAACTACTGAATTAACTATTTTTGTAGGGCAACTTGTGAGGGGTAGAGAGTCGAGAATCCTTGTAGATAGTCCCTCACGACAATCCTTGGTGTTATACTCCGGCCGCAATCTTCTTAATCTGCTTTTTAAAGACTCGGCTGCTGTTTGAGAGACAGATGTTAAGGCTAATGATGCCAAGAAAAGTTAAAATTTCATATAACCTTTTCTTGTGAAAAAGACCCAGGGGAGTGGCTAGGGATGGGTATTTTTTCTTTCAAGCCCCGGGAAGCCATGCTACTAGAATCCTCTCAGATGTGAAGGGAGAATGAGAACTGTACTAAAAACCGGAGTATATCCCATGGTAGGGCAGTTATACCTTGGGAGGGAAATGACAGAAGGCTCTTGATTTCTCTAAGCATACCTCATTAAAGTACAATTTATGCAGTGATTACTCCATAGGGCATTCAAAAAAGACTGGATAGAATATAGGATCTGGATATAGGATATAGATATAGGATCTGTCATTAGAAATCTTACAGTCTAGTTAAGAGGTAGCGTGAGGAGCTTCTGCAGAGGTTGAATGTTAATATGTTAGGAAAGTTACATCGGGAGGTCCCTGTACTTGGAAAACGGGATAAATACCGTCTAAATTTCCTTCTAACACAAAATATATTATCTTCCTCAAAATTTGAAAAAAATACTTTATTGTTATCTAATTATAAAATAATGTTCTTAAAGTAATAAAAGAGGAAAAAATACAACATTTTGGTAAGTCTTCTTCTACATTCCTTCCATAATAACAAGATATAATAATAATAAATTATTTTCATGTTTACTATAAACCAGACATTAAATATTTTTATACATATGATCTCTTTCAATGTTTACTATAACTCTATGAGGTTTTATTGGTATCCCATTTTACAGTCAGAAAATTGAGGCACAGAATAATTAAGTAATTTATTCAGTTACTCAACTGAAGGAAAGGGTATCATGATTTTCAATCCTGGTGGTCTGATTCCAAAGCCCACATACTGAACCACTATATTATATGGCCTAAAAGTTGTCCAGTTATAGAGAACTATATATATACAGTATTCTAGCTAGGAAACATAAATTAATGTTAGTATATGTTATATTTTGGAATGATCCCTTTTTGTTCATCCAACAGTATACTGTGAACATTACTCCAAGTAAATAAATATGGATCCAAATCAACATTTTAAATTAACGCTAGTAAGAGTCTAGAATTTTATACATATCATATAAAATATTTTATTTCTTCTCTGTTACTTACATTTAATTAAATTCAGTAAACACTAATAGAGAATCTGTTTGTTAGGCAAGGCACTAGAAGAAATGATCTGATCATCGTTCTTAGTAGCTCTCAAGTAGCTTACAATCTAGGGATTTTAAATCTTCCAATCTTATTAGACACACCTCTCATTTCCTGGGTCTTATAATTAATTAGTTTTGGAGATATTGGGTACCCTTAGGATAGCACAGACAAAAAAGAGAATTTTAGGGAAAGTTTAGGGATTATCTACAACCTAGTTCATCTCACCTGAGTGATGAACTGTGTATCATAGTAAATTCTAACACTAGGGCTATTCCATATCCTGCAGGCCAGACAATCAAGCTACATCAGAAAGAAAGGGACTAGCTTGTCAGTGAAAGATTGGGTGGTTAGGAAATCTATCACATTTTATTGTCGCATTGAACGATGATATGTCATCTGTCATCTCTTTGTAATACTGGCACGTTGGTTCACATTATTCTGTCAGTGTTTACTCACTCCATTGTTTAAAACATTCTACCCATTTTTGCTAAATGTAGAAAAATGAATACTCTTTGCCAAGAGGAGAGTACCACAATCACAGGGAAAGGTTGATAGTTGTCAGAGAGGTTTAATATTAAATACCGCAGTAATAGAGTGAAGCTAAATAGCACAGTGGTTGGAAACTTTGGGTAGGTTCCTATGCTAGCTACATTACTACATTTCTGGGTAAATGTAGGCTGATTTATTTACCTTTATTGTGTTCCATGGATTAGAGACAATACTGATACATACCTAATGACAATACCTTTTTAAGGATTACATGAATTGCTTTTAAAGCTCTTCAAAGCCTGCCTAACACATAATAATTGCTCACAAAATTCTATCTTTAATATCTTAATCTTAAATTCACCTCCAATGTTGACTCATTGTTTATTTTGTCATAGTGCCCATTTATTTTGCAAAATATTTAAAATAGAAGAGAAAGTAATCAAAATGACAGATATTATAAAATATTTGAAATGATTGCATTCATTTGTGCTCATCTACTCACTGGATCTTTCCACCTGGATACTTAGTAATTGTAGCAAAATACATATCTGTATATTTCTCATTTTCCCTTGCAGTATTTTCCCTAATTTCTATTATTACTTTCACATTTTCTTTGTATTTCCTGGATTTGCAACTGATCTTATTCCAATCATTTTCATTCCTCCCAGGCTCTTTCTTCCAAGAGTGGCTCTATGTGTTCCTATTTTATGTGGAACATCCACTTGGTTTTGAACAAATTCTCATTTTTTACTAGGACCATTTGTTTCTCTTGCTAAATTTCTTTTACCAAAATTATCATGCAACATCCAGTCTTTGCTAAGTTTGTTACGTGTCCCTCCCCTGCACCCCACTACTCCACCTGGGGTTTAGGATGAGTGATCTTCTTATTCCTTGGTCTCTGGTGGGCTTTAAACCTGGTTTCTGCATTATTATATTTGAGGTTTCCATTCTCCTTTTTTAGTGATGAAATCACCCCCTAAAGGCAATATTCTGACTTTGCAATCGTTCAATGTCCAGGAGATGCTCTGGTGTCGCATCTCCTCAATTGTGACATCCACTAGCGGCACCAGCTCTTTGTTTTTATCATCATTTAAAATTACTCCACTTCCAGAATCCCAAATCTGATATTCTCTCTCACTCTGTCACTAAGCAGATTTTGTTATATATCTACTATATTCAAGTTACTGTGTTAGGCACTGAATATGCAATGAAAAATACAGCATGGTGTCTGCCCTGTGGAGTACCAGTCCCATCCTTTGACCTATCTTGCTTTCCCCTCTTATAGAATGTTCTTTTCATCCTCTTGTCCTCTAGTGGCTTAACCCTCATTTTTTGTTCAGTCCATTGGCGCAATTCTACCTGAGTTGACATAACTGTAAACATGATTAAACATTTCAGAAATAAAAAATACCATAAATGGAGGCTCTGAGCCTTCCAACATATTCATCTTCTAATCCACCACCCTGGGTTATCCTCCTAAGGGGGTTTAGGCTACAACCTCTAGTCTACATGTTGTTCACAAATCTGCAAAAACATGGTTACCTAAAATATAATAATTCATTATTTGCTTTGGCAATTATATTATACATTACTTATTTGAATATCAAAGGCATAAAAGTACAGAATGAGATTAAATAATTGGCAGCATTGTATATGATTATGGCTTTATCCCAGATACAACTTGGGGTCCCCAAGCCTTAGAACTTGGGCACAGGATATAGCAGGACCTGTAGCCATACTGACATGATTTTGAGTCATCTGAATGAATGGACTGAAGCTTCACAAATTTTTCTTCCCTAAAAAGAAAACTGTCCTAGAATTTGGCCTAGGGGAAGCTCACAGTTTTAGGTGGGTAATTCTGAAGCTTTATCCAATCCACACAGACCACAGAAGCTCATATCCGTTTCTTTATTGCTAATTTTGGCCTAAAATATACCAGCTCTTGTTACTATGCACTGTTTCATAAAAATATGACTTGTATTCCTATGTAATCAGTACACTTCTGGGAGGCAGACTCTGTATTCAATGTTTCCTTTTATTACCTCCATGTCCAGCTGCACAAAATATGAAATTAATAAATACCTAGTGAGTGATGGAATCAACTTGACTAACAGAATGAACAAAACTCTAAATATGCTCCACTGGGTTTCATTTATATGAATCCTTACATTATATCTCCCTTATCAGCAAGTCTATGCATTCCTGCTCATAATATATTTGAAAATACGTCATTCCTAGAGAAGAAAAAGAACTATGTACAAGATGTATGTTGAAGTGGATGTATAATATATATATAAACTATAAATAGCCAAGAATCATTTAGAGAAATTTGGGGAAATAATTGAGAGATAATTAATGAATTTCTCCATCATACATGTGGAGGTTGTCTACATTGCATCATTTCTGAGTTATTAGTCCTTCAATATTTAGGACTCACAAAGCACTGCTTTCTCCTAATGTTTCTTTCCCCACTCTTCACCCCAGTCCAAGGACCATTAACTATCTGTAATAGTATTATCTAGCAGAAGACTATGTTTGATTTCCTTGTTATCTTTTCATTTTTATCTTGTACATTTTATCCTGAAAGCAGGTGAAAGACTAAAATGACATTTTCAAACTAGGAGAATATTTTATTCCCTGTATTTTTTCATTACCAGATGTCTCCATCACCTGGTCTCCAATGTAACTATGGAACACAATCAAATGTTTCTCCTAACCAACACGTCTATCCAAGAGTTCAGTTAGTATGTACAGCTAGTACCTGCAATGTGTTAGATAACTTCACAATAACATTTAAATGAGCTAAATCTGACCAAATGTGATACTCTATAAAAGGAACAAGAAACAACTTAAATTCAACTTTGTCTTCAGTATACCATCTGAAAACCAAATGGCAGCCAATGCATTTTCCATATGGGCATAACGTTTTGTAATTCTTAACATATTTCAATGATTTTTGGTAAATGTGAAACTACCATGGGAATTCCATATACTGAAGAGTATCAAGATCACAGAACTACTAGTTTCCTGCATGATATAGTCAGAGCTGGCCGTAGACACATGCCAAGAATCCATCAATTGATATCATTGTCTTGAAAACACTTAACAATTGGTGTTTGGGATATTAGCCTTGAAAATAAGATTATTTCATTGGTTATCTGAATAATAGAATACAGATGATTATTAACATTTCAGATTATACAAACTTTAGAATTAATAAAGAAATCAGATTAGGATTCAAAGTTATCCTGAGAAATTGGAGTAGTAGTTACACACAAATTAAAATTTCTAAGAATAAACATGAGTAATGCTATGGTTACAAAGGAAAAATAAACTAAAGAAGAAAAACAAATAGACGAATCCAGAGTGAACATTTATTAGCCAAATAGCAATGCAGTCAAAAGTGTCTATTGAAGAAATACGTACTTTGCAGCAACACAATTTAAATCAGCGTTTTTTTTTTAAAGCTGGGAGGTGTGACTGGATGGTGAGGAATTTTGACACACACAGTCATGCCATACACTGACTACCATAGTGGCTAGATTTCTGGCCTCTACAATAAAAGTGAAGACATTAAAATAATTTCAAAGTCATGCAACTATAAGGGTAATACTTATTGAAAACATTTGAGGAAGAACTTAAGAGGTTGCTCTTATTCATCCTGCAATTAAATGCATAAATACGTAGGGTTTCAAATTGTTTTTGTTTTAACAAATGTGGTAAGAAACTGTTGTTTTCCATTTCCATAAGAAGACAAAATAAGAAAATATTTTTAAATTTAAGCAAGAATGATTTAAGAAAGAAGCAAATAAAATCTTTCAGGAAAAAATACTGCTGTAAATTATGAAGGCCTGAGGTTTATTCTTCTATAGAAATCATTAAAGGCAGGAGAGATGTTATTTTTTCTCTAGGATTGGTAAGAGTAACTTTGTTTAAAGATCTCACTGTTTGTGACCTCCGAAGGTAATGAGGACCCTAGAGAGATTTGCTTTAGGTCTATAAAAGTAATGTGGTCAGATTAATGGTCAGAGCTGAATGAGAAGCCTAAACACTTTGGACAGGAGGCTGGCAGAGAAACAAGATGTCCTTTGACATTTTCACCTTTAGGTCACCAAGACACGAAGCAAGTGATATGCTTAGTGCTAGCAGATGATTTTAAGGTGCCAAGTGTTGATACAGACAAGATTAAAAAGCCATCAGACAATGGGACATTCTTAGTCCATTCAGGCTGCTATAACAAAATACCATAGACTGGGTGGCTTAGAAACAACAGAAATTTATTTCTCACAGTTCTAGAGGTGGGGAAATTCAACACTAAGGTGCCACAGACTCTGTGTCTGGTGAGGGCCCAGTTTGTCATTGAGAAAGGGCCATCTCTGCCTGTTAACTTCTCTCATGGTGGAAGCAACAAGGGAGCTCACTCATGCCTCTTTTCTAAAAATATTAATTTCATTCATGAGGACTCTGTCCTCATGCCTAATCACATTCCAAGGCTCCACTTCCTAATACTACTGCTTTCGGGGGTAGTATTTCTATATATTAATTTTTGGGGAACACAAATATTGAGTCCACAGCAGGGCAATAAATCATCCCCTACCTGTAGAGTCAAATGTGGTGTACTGAGTTTCCTCCATCCTGATAAACTAAAGGATGACATAGGGAAATGATGGCTATCAGTAGTTGACAAATACTAAGTGATTGTCATCTTGTCTGGTGCTATTGACAGCTGATTTTTTCTCTAGGGAATCCTAACTAAGGTTAGTAATTAAAACTGGTGAAAAGCAATGGATCTTAGGAGGCCCTGTCCCCTAACTACTCCTTCTTCTCTTTCCTTCATGGGCACACTATAGGGGTTAAAAGTATCCTTACATTATGTTAGGATGTACATTGTGAACACACATAGTGTATTTGTCAAGATCAAAGCTTATAACACAGGAGTTTTCTGAACTTCACTGGGAGGTTATATACTATTAAGTCATATCCATACTGGCTTATAAGTGTGAAACCCAAAATTCAGGTGCAAGCTAATAAAAAGTTTTCCAAATAGGAATTGCAACCTATGATGGAATTAATACAGAGTTATTCAGTTTTCGAATAATGGAATGGAATGAAGTAGAATACAATATAATGAAAAGAATAGAATAGAGTATAATAGAAACCCCACATAGAAAGGCTATGTATTATTTTGTAAAACTGTTGTTTCAGTTATTTATTTATATTGGAAGGGATGTGAATGTAGGTGTGAATATGCACAAACACAGTGGGTCACAATATAAAATACATTTCTTACTATGAATTCTGCTTTGCAACTTGAAATCCACTGTTATAAGATATTATCAGGGTCTCCAAATTAACAGGTTTTCTCTGAGCCTATGCAACACTAAACAGCTGTGGGAATAAAGAAAATCATCAAACATCAGCTGTTTCTAAGACATTTGGACACTTAACAGCATGTTGACAAAACATCTGAATGTCTAATTGTCTACTCCTCTTCTCTTCTAGATGTTTACTTTAATAAAACATCGCCATGAGCTGTGGCTCAGAGGTGCCAATCCTAACAACAATTTCATTTATATTCTAAAATTACAAAGCATGCTCATCAAATCTCCTAAACTAGTAAATGATTTTATTCCTGCAAATAAAAGAGAATAAAACATGGGTTACAAGAAAAATTTTAGCAAATGAATTTGTTAAAGTCAAAGAGAAGTTCCATGCACATATAACCACAAGTTAAACTAATATGCACAATGGAGTATCATTTATAAATGAAGACAATGCTCTGATGTGCGAGATATAGAAACAGAGAAGAAATGTTTTGATTTATCTCAGTATGTTACATTTTCATCATAGCAGTGTCTAGTTGTAGCCTTTCCCATATTAAGTTATACGAAACCATGCCAATCTCTAACTGAAGATCACCCTGAGTTATAAAGAAATACACACCGAGAAGTACGTTCATTGCTAATGATCTGACAAATCCCTGGTGGAGAACTGTTTTTCTGCCTGAACATTTGTTTAGGTATGCACTAATTTCAACAATGAAGCAGGCTATTAAAGGAAAAAATAAATATTCTCAAAAAGCCATTGTCTAAGTTTTAATGTTGCTTTTCTTCAAAATTCCTAATAAAATTTGGAAAGACAATAAAACTTCTTTTCCTTCTGATTCTCATGAATTCAGCATGTAATCTACTGAAATTGCAATTTATTAAATTAGGTGTCATAAGTAATTTGTGAGTATTGAATCAATAAGAGAAAACTTCTCTGCTCAGGCCTTGCGGTACAGATTGTATGCATTTATTTTTCCTAGTGGCTCACAGTGATGGTGAGATGAGGTTGCACCGTCCTAGGAATTCCCATTGGCATTCTAGAACAAATCCGTGAAGCAAGCATGATGCTCAGCAAAGAATGAATTTGACTAATTTAGAAGTTTCATCTCGGAGACTCTTGTTAAGCTGTGTCTGTTGATAAGCTGTGAAATGCCAGAACTGAATAAATACAAAAACAAGAACAACAAGAAAAGTGAAGTAGTCACTATTGCTGTCTAAGCCTGATTTTTAGACCTAGATACAAAAACAAAACTGAAGAAGGTAGGATGAATCATAAGACTTCTGCCTGAATTTTGTGTGTGTGTGATTCATAAAGCTAGTCTTAAATATTCTAGGTAATTGGGTATTTGTGAAAATTTGCACACTAATCTTGTCAAGATCTAGCCCAGTAGTTCTTGGAACACAGTATGCTGCCCTGTTCAGAACAGGTGTTCGATGTGAGCTGACCTACCAGTTTTCATACACAAACCATTCTAGATCTTCTGGTTTGTTGTACCAGTTACCATTTTGAAAGAAATGGGTGATTCATGGGGGAAAACTTCTTGAAACAATGCTATTCAACACCAAGAGAAATATTGAAGTGCTTTTAAAAAATAACCTGTGAGCTGGGCACAGTGGCTCATGCCTGTAATCCCAGCACTTTGGGAGGCTGAGGTGGGTGGATCACGAGGTCAGGAGTTTGAGACCAGCCTGACCAACATGGTGAAACCCCATCTCTACTAAAAATACACAAAACATTAGCAAGGTGTGGTGGCTCACGCCTGTAATCCCAGGTACTCAGGAGGTTGAGGCAGAAGAATCACTCGAACCTGGGAGGCGTAGGTTGCAGTGAGCCGAGATCACGCCACTGCACTCCAGCCTGAGGGACAGAGCGAGACTCCGTCTCAATAAATAAATAAATAAATAAATAAATAAATAAATAAATAAATAAAATAACCTGTGAGTAGAATTTCTACTAAGACGGGGAAAACAAATACAAACAAAAGTAGAGTTTCTGGCTGAGGCAAAGCAGACATTGGGTAAACATTTTCAAGAGAAAGAAATGCAGAGAAACTGCTACTAATGGCACTCCTGTGCTTCTTCATCCATTGCCTGGGAGTTCTCTCTAGGGTCCAGCCCCTTAGTTTATCCATGCCCCAGGGCTATTGTACAAGGAGGGTTTTACTGTGATTTCTGTGTAAATAAAATAAATCTTAAGAGGGACGAGTAAGCTTGTGTTCTAATGAGCATTTAGGTCAATTTTTATTCAATCTGGACTGGTTCTTCTATTTCTTTAACAAAAATAAAAAAGAGAGAAGAGAAAAAAATTTAACTGAGTAGAAAAACACTTGGGATAGATAAAGCTTGGCAGTATCCCAAGTGGCAGTATTTTCTATAGAACAATTCTATCTCATGTGATACTCTCCAAGCTATTTTATTATCTGTACTAAAAAGCCAGCAAAGGCAGCTGCTGCTCCTCAGACCTTGGCATTCTCTGTGCAGCCTCCCAGCTCCACACCACCCTGCTGCAGGCCACAGGCAGAACTGAGCATGTCCAGCAATTTTCCACTGACCTGGAACATATTCTGAATCTCAGAAGGCAGCTCAGTCTCTATGCACAACTGCACCATAGTCCCTGGGTATACACCACTTTCCTCATCCAGGAGGAGACAAGACATGAGTACAAACTTCTCAATTTGTCAAATTTGCTCCTAGACTACTCTGAAAATACTTTCATTGTAAATTTTCCCTCTAAATTTTATCTCTGATATATTAATAAACAACCAGCCTCAGATATCTACAGGGGGAATAAAATGTTTGACAACCAAAAAATTCACATGCACTGCGCCATGCAAAGGGATGTGTACTCAGACCTTGCACATTGATAATGTTTCATTTCATTGTCGAAAATAGAACTTGACTTGTCTGAGTCAGCATGGCAGGCAAAGCTATCCCAATAGGGATAGCTTCAGAGGAGATTTGTGATTTGTATTAGCTTTCTAAACACAATTCCAAATGACTTATCTTGTGAACCATTGTCACATACTTAAGGCTGAATTCTACAGGAAACTGGCCCTGACATGCTTTAGGCAAAAGTTAATTCTTTATAATACAAAGAGTTAAAGGCAAGTCCTAGTCAATAGAATAAGACTGGTTGCAAACACCAGTAGATCTCTGGGTTTCTGTAAAAGATAACAGCTTCCGCTTGCCATTCTTCTTCTTATCTCTTCTTCCTCACTTCCACCAAAATTTTCAGTTGTTGAAGCCCAGAGTCAATTGTGACAAGGGCAGATGCCAAGAACAACAACAGCAAAAATATGTTAATGATGCTCTCAACACTGCCAGTTCTTCAATTCCATTCAATTATCTGTACTTTTCCTCCTGATTTCCATGACTTCAGGACGTTATCAAGTGCTCCATAATTAATCAGGCACCAAGCTAGACTGTGCTAATGAGACTCTATTTACAGCACCCCTCCCCCAAGCTGTTCTCCACCCCTAATCCTCATTCCTACTGTATAATGCCTCCTTCTCTTTTTCCTTCCCACAGAGGCCTTGGGGCTTTTGAAATGATTCCAACAGAAAGAAGAGCTCATCCTGATAGGTTTTAAGGAGAATTAACATATAAGCAATGCCAGTTTCCCACTAGTTATCCATCATTGCTCTCCTAAAGATAGGAACTTGTCCTGTTCATAGTGAGTGACTCATAAATCCACTGCCTTTCACTCTTCTCCTTCCCATCTTCTCAATCCCACCTGCCTCACTTTAAGTTCTATCTGTAATTCACAGTCCCATAACTATTCCCCTTATTTTTATTCAGCCCTGGGCTATATATCTTTTCTTTGCCGGTTCCTCATGCTCACATATTTGTAATTATTCATTCCATTTTCCCCTTCCTTTTAATCCATCTATACAGTATTTTCTATTTTATCTAGGCGAAAATTTTTGAGGATTTGTAGTTCTTCTTTCTCAGTTTTTTGTAGAAGTTATCCTGTATTCAGTCTTTTGGTAATGTTCTTTCTTTACAATAACAATTCTTTTTATTTTTTAAAATTTCGTCTGTTAGGGTTCTTACCTCTAATTCCTTTTTCTGGCTAGAGTAGCCATGAATAGAGGCTACTGTTTTAAAGAAAGCTGTCTTCTACATCATGGATTCTGATAGTTAGTCACTGCCTCTGCCTTCTGTTTCTGGAGATGGAATACCTTTACTAAACACAAAACCCTCAATAAGTAGCCTGATCATAATCGAAGTAGGATCTTGCTTTCTCATTCTTTTTTCCAGATGGTCTCAGAATTGAAACAAGAAACTCTTACAGATATAGAAAAGGCTATTCAAATACTACATTTTCACTATCTCTTTACGGTCATTTTTTTTAAAAAGTCATTATTTCTCACTATATTGTGAAAATAAATAATTCAAAATAAAGCTGTTGGAACTTTAAATTATTTTTTGCCTTAAAATGTGATTATGAGGACTGAGTCACAAAGCAAGCAGCAGTAACTGTTGCTTCTTTGATTATAGATTAACCTTCTTTCTGACATTTCTTTATTTGTAAAATGTGACAGACTGAATAGCACCAGAGATCAGACTCCCTTCTTTTTAGTTACTGATCTTTTGTTTTTAACTTCTTTCATATCTTTTCTTGCACCTGACTCAAACCAGATGGCACAAAAGTTCCCATGACTATTAAATCATTTGGGATGCAATGTTAAATTTACCTTTCCCCAAAAGGAACAGACTGTAACCAATCAAATTGCGGTAACTCATGAACCAGCCTTGTGTATACAATGTTGTAATCCTGCTAAACTTCTTTGTTTCTGCCTAGGTAAGTGAGACCTTTACTTTGCTTCAGAGCAGTGATCCCATTTCTTTGGAATTAGTGTTTCCAGAGTGGCTAGTCTAAAACTTTGTGCTTGAATAAACTCTTTAAAATTGGATTCCGACAGCTTCAAGTATTTCAGTTTAACAATAATAAGGTATCTAAAAATAAGTTTACCCTTAGTACAATCTTCTCATTAGAAAGATAAGGAAACAGACCAAAAAAAAAAAAAAAAAAAAGTGATGAGCCCAGTCTAAAGTCACCTGGTTTTAAGTGATGTAGTTAAGATTTCAACCATATGTTCTTGAATCCAATTATAGGACTTTTTAAATTACATTCTGGGATCCCACTGTCTACATAGAATAAATTGACCCCAAAGCTTAAGTCAGCTCTTAGCTTTCTCCCTTCCATATAAGTTATCAAATGGAGCTTCATTTAAGAGATTTAGAACAAAAAGGAAATTCAGTTCTCTCTACCAAAACACATATATTTTTTTAAGTGGCCAACAATTTGGTCACTGGTCTGCTAATCAAAACATGTCCCAAAACAACCTAATATGAACAATCTAACATATTCCTGTCTTTCACAGTCAATGTAACTCCAATATGGAAGCCATCTTTAAACTTATATGAAAAGAAAAAGCAGAGAAATCATTCCAAAATCATCAATTTTTATATTCCAATTGGAATACAGCTTAGTTAAAAGTTTAGGGAGGGTCTGAATATTGATTTTTTTTTCTTGAGCTCATCAACTAATTTTCTTAAGATTGGAACTTCTCAAACCAAACCCTAAAAAAAAAAAAAAAAAAAAAAAAAAAAAAACTAAAACTATAATGTAACCCCTAATAACTGTATGTGTTTAAAAAAACACATGGATACAGTAGGGCATCTTCATAGGCAGATAACTGAGGTGTCTTGGGAAGAGGAAAACACAAATCAAATATCCTAGATAGAAATAAATATTGATTGTTGAATAGAAGTTCTTTATTTTAATGTAGTAGTCCAATTTTTCAATTATTTCTTTATGATTAGCACTTTTTTATTCTATTTAAGGAATCTTTGCCTTAAAGATGTCCTACTATTTTATCATACATACTTTGATATATAATCCATCTGAAATTGATGTTAGTATATAATGTAAAGTATAATTACAAAAGAATTCATATCCATAACATGTAAAAGATTCCTAGAAATAAATAAGAAAATGCAGACAATATAAAAACAGACATGAAACTTCAGCAGTTACTTTGTAAAAGGGGATATTCAAATAGTGATATCACATAAAGTGCTCAAATTCTCTAGTTATCAGAAAAATTCAAATTAAAACCACAAGGTGATACCACCAAACATCCACCAAAATGTCTAAAATAAAAGACAAATACTTCAAATGTTGGCAAGGACACAGAACACCTGATAGTCTTATACATGCTGGAGGGAGTATAAATTTGTATAATCTCACTAAAAAGCTGGCAATAACAACTCAATTTCAACATATGAGCCCTGCAGTTTTGCTGTTTTACCAATGGTCATACACACACAGATTAAACAAAATACATGTATAAGAATGTATGGAGAAAATATATTCATAATAACATTTAATTAGAAATAACCCAAATGTACATCTACAGTAGAATGAACACATACAGTATATTTTTACAATGAAATACTATTGAACAATGATATATACAAATGGATGAATTATTCCTACAAATGAAATACTGAGCAAAAGAATCCAGAAACAGAGTTTATATCATATAATCTCATGTATACAAATGTTTGAAGCAGACAAAACAAATCCACGCTGCTAGAGAGTGCTTATTCTTGGTGTCTGTGGGGGTACAGTGGCATGGGGTAACTTCTGGGAAATGATGTTGTCCCATTTGTTTATCTGGGTGATAGTTACTGATACACTTGTAATTTATGAACTCTTCATACCCGTTTTGTACTGAAAGTAAAAATAATAGCAAAATGAAGATTCTACTCTGTCCTTAGTGAAAATTGTATATGAGAGAAAATGTTTCATCAGAAACTGGTTCTAATGTTATTTGAAGCCTAAAGAAAAAAAAGTGAAGATACAATATTGTGATTTATAATAAAGTATACATAATTGGTCTTCATCTCTATTTTCTGGCACACAGCTCCTAAAACCTCTGGAATCTCCAAACTGAACAGTGCCTTTCTGTGTGCCAATAAGAAGACTGATGGCTGGGGACTTTTGGACAGCCTCAGGATGGTAGCTGGTTGCCAGGAGAACCAATCCTGTAATTAGAAGGTTGGAACTTTCAGCCACACTCCCCAACAACTGGGAGAGGAAGAAAGGCTAAAGAATGAGTTAATCACCAATAGCCAATGATGTAATAAATCATGCCTACATAATGAAACCTACTTCAAAGCCCAAAACTGCATGATTTGGAGAGTTTGGGGATAGTTGAATGCATAGAGGTACCTGGAGGGTAGTGTGCCTGGAGGGGACATGGAAGATTTGTGCCTCTTCCCACATTCCTTGCCCTATGCATCTCTCCATCTGGCTGGTCAGCTGTATCCTTTGTAAAACCCTTTATAATAAATGGGTAAACGTAAGTAAAGTATTCCCCTGAGTACTGTGAACCACTCTAGCAAATTAAACAAACCCAAGGAGGAGGTCATGGGAACCCCAATTTACAGCAAGTCAGTTAGAAGCACAGGTCACAACCTGGGACTTGCAATTGCCATCTGAAGTGGAGATGGTCCTGTGGGACTGAGGATTTAATCTGCCAGATTTGATGCTATCTCTAGGTAGATAGTGCCAGAAGTGGGTCAAATTGTAAAACGTCTATCAGGTGTCTGTAACAGAATTGGTTGTTTGGTATGTTGGGGGCGAGGGGAAATACATTTTGGTGACTGGAGGTGGGTGCCTGTGTATGAGTAAAGGATTTCCTTTAGAGAAGAAAAAATTACAAAAATAAAATCACCAAATGGAATTTTTTGAACACCTACTATGTGTATATCCATGAATAATGAAGTAAAAACAGATGCTGATCTCAAGGGAAACAGGATCTAGATAGATTTCTGAGGCTCTGAGAAAGGGTCTCCCAGAGAAGGAATTAACAAAAATAGGAAATATAAGTGAAAGTCAGTTTTTGAACACTGTTTTGGATACTCTCCAACTGAGATAACAGGAAAACATGCAAGTGGAAATATTCAGGATACATTTAGCATTATGGGACAAGATAAAGATGTAAGTCAGGACAAGGATCATGAATCTGGAAATCAGCTAAACGAAGGAGAGAGTACTTTGGGAAGAAAGTGAAGAATACCAGGCTGAAAACCAAACTTGGCATATATGGACACTTAGTAGGTAAAAGAGGTTCCCAAATATCTCTCTTTTGCATATCAAACAATACTGCATTTTTCTGCCACTTTCCTGTTAGAAGTGACCAAGCAATTTGACTTGGCCAGTGAAATGTGAACAGCATTAATGTGTGTCACGTTTGAGTGGAAGCTCTAAGAAACAGTATAGGACTTGCCAAAATCCTTTCCTACTACCTTAGTAATTGTGGAGATTGCGGAAGTTTGTGGTGATTGCACGTAAGATGGATTCTCCAACAACCTGAGTTCTGGAGTGTTTGCTCTGTACACTGTGCCCCAATCCCTAACCTACACTAAACACGTAGCATGAATGCAAAATAACATTTTCATTGTGTTAAGCCACAATGAACTTTCAGATTTATTTGCTTCCACAATTTAATCTAGGTTAACTTGACTAACGTAGGGATTTTTTTCTAGAAACAAGGGATAATCAATGCTGGCATATGTTGCAAAGAGATCGAAAAGGCTGTGAGGATGGGGAAAATGTACATTGGCTTTGATGAGTAATATGTTAGTATTGATCTAAAAGGAAGAAGTTTTAGATGAGTAAAAAAGACAAAAATGTTTTTTTCAGGATCTAAGGATTTCAGGATCTAAGGAGCAGGTGGGTATTAAGAAAGCAAAGGAAACAATGTAGACCACTCATATAATAAATGTGGTAATTAAAAGAACATTAAGAGTGAGAGAAAAAGTAAGGATCATATGCATCTCTTTCTTGTGGGTCACACCTGCTCTAGAAAGCAGAGACCAGTATTATAATTCAATCTTTTTTTGTTCCTACACTCAGATGGCTGAGTACTGCTGAGAAAAATCAGGTAATCACATTGCCCCCTTTTTTTTTTTTTTTTTTTTTTTTGTGAGACAGTCTCACTCTGTCACTCAGGCTGGAGTACAGTGGCATGATCTCTGCTCACCGCAGCCTCTGCCTCCTGGGTTCAAGTAATTATCCTGCCTCAGCCTCCTGATTAGCTGGGATTACAGGCACATGCCACCATGCTAAGCTAATTTTTGGATTTTTAGTAGAGACGGGGTTTCGCCATGTTGGCCAGGCTGGTCTCGAATTCCTGAACTCAAGTGATCCACCTGCCTCGGCTTCCCAATGTGTTGGTATTACAGGGGTGAGCCACCACACCTAGCCACTACAAATTTTTAATCTGCAAAATCAGCAGGCCTTCTGCAATCATTTTATCAAACTCGGATAGTTTCCTCTCCCATTTCCACAACAACTCTTGCAAACCTTAGACGTTCTTCTCTAGCCTAGCCTCATACTGAACTCTGCTCCATGAAGTCTCAGCAAAGCATCTGGCCTCTTAAATCTTCAAGAGCACTAAGGCTATAAGGTACACTCTTCTATATATTCCACTTGACCCCTTCTACTAAGTTAAATTTACCCACACCCCTCCTTATTCCCTTTCTCCCGGTCTCAGATGTTGAGGCTTCCACACTTCTGGCCAGGAATTCCCTTCACCTAAACCATTTGGTCCTGCCTCTTCTGGGACTTTGCTCTGCTAGGCAGTCCTCTTCCCACTGCATTCAATTGCTTACTCGCTACTGTTTTCTTCTTTCTGTAGTTTATAAATATGCCACAAATCCTACCTTGAAATTAAATCTCCCTATAGCAGCTACCATCTAATCTCTATCTCATCCACAGAAGAGAAGTAGGCTCACGACTAACCCCACTATAATCTTACATCTATCATTCTACTACAAACTGTTCTTACTAGGATCACTAAAGGCCAAATAAATGTCTATTAGATGTATATTATTAAGCCTCTATATTATTCTTAACTGCAATTAAAACTGCTGACTTTTTCCTTTTTGAAACTCTCCAGTCTCTTGGTGTCTGTGATTCTACATTTTCCTCATCTTACCCTATCTCCATTATAGTTCTCTCTTCTTCCCAATACCCTAGAAATGTTGATTATCTCTAGGGTTCTTTCCTTGGCACACTCTTTTTCTCACTGAGTAATGTACCAGAGTTATCTCATTTGTCTGCATTATTTCAACGTTACCTATATGCCGATGACTTCCAAATTTAAATCTCCTGTCCAAACTTCCTTGAGCTTGAAATCAATAGTCACCTGTAGAGAATATCCTGTAGAGACTTTAAAGACAATATGTCCAGAATTAAGTCTTCTTTGTTTTTATGACCTAAACCCATGCATTAAACTATATTCTCTCAACTGATGGTATTCCCATGTAGCCATTGCCTCAAGACAAAAATATGGGAGTGATCCCAGTTTCTTTCCAATTTTGGTAGAATATATTGCTGTCCTGCTTTTATTCCTACTGCCTTACCATTTCGGTGCATGTTGGCTTGACTTGCTAATGCCATTATCTGCATCTCTCTACACAGCAGAGCAAGAAGTGCCAGGGAATTAACCTCCCTTTTCTTTGACCCATGACTGAGAGTAGGCTTATAAATATCCTACCTCCATTCCCCTTAAGTGGGACGTATTTACATATCTTATAAGACATGTTTTTAATAATTTCAACATTTATTTTAGATTCAGGAGGCTCACATGCAAGTTTGTTACATGAGCATATTGTGTGATGCTGAGGTTTGGGATGTAAATGATCCCATCATCTAGATAGTGAGTATAGTGTTCTATACTGCCTTATGAAGTTCTTCAGTAGGATTAAGTGCCGGTTGCCCACACTGGTAATTTGCTTGAAAATATGTCATTTATTTGCTAAACTTCCTCCTCCGTTTTACTTTCTTATTTTTTGTGCTTGCATTTTCTTCCTTTCCAAACCAAATTATTTAAATTCTGATCTCAGGTTCTGCTTCTAAAAAAACCCAAAGACACCAGCTTTTAAGTGAATATGTAATCAAACACTTGATTTGCGTTGGTAACTGTGTCCCGATTCTATTCACATCATTTCCACCATTTTGTACTTTCCTCATTTATTGCTGGGCGATTCCAAAGGCTTCCTATTCATCCCTCTGTTTCTAAGCCTGTCTACCTCAAATCCATCCTCTACACTGCTGAAAGAGTGAGGTATTTATAAAGCAGTCCTCCTCTGTCTCTGTTGGCTGAAACCTTTCAATATCTCCCATCACTTACAAGATACAGCCCAAACACTGATGATGAAATTAATTTTAATTAAGATCTAGTCCTACCTACATTTTTAGCCTCGTTTATCTTACTTCTCCATATTTTATTCCAGCAACACCAATTGAATAGATATCTCACTCTCTCTCACCTCAGTGCTATCCCATCTCTCTAGATAAGACCAGATCTTATTTCTCTCCTATCCTATCCTATCTAAAAAGTTTCTCTAACCTATACCTCAGGCCACCATCCTTAAAATCTTAGTTCAAAATATCCCCATGCAAAAAACATTTTCTAACCTTCCAACAAAAGGCTAAACATCACATCCTCTCACATTATTGTCTACATATATCTATTATGTGCATATATCTACTATGTGATAAATTATAATTATCAGATTATAATTTTCTATTTAGGCCTGGATTATTACAATTGTCTCCACATAGGTTTCCATGCCTTGAATGTCTTCCTCTTTTGAATCCACATGACACATTTCTACCATTACTAAAATTGAAAAAACAAAACAAAACAAAAAAAAACCTGATAGGAAGCCCCAGGCAAACTCACTATATAACTAACCCCTTCTCCAGTCACTCCATTCTGATCTTTGGTCCAGGACATAGCAAATTAAATTACTTTTCTCACTGAATGCCATGGTGCAAGGCTCTGCTATGCTTCTAGGCATTTGTACATACTTCTGACTGGAATGGATATACCCACCTACTAATCCATTAAGTTTATCTCAAACATTACTGCTCTATGGTACTTTCTCCCATCTTTCCCCTTCCCTTCCTGTTAGCAATTTCTTCTAATGGCATCTCTTGGCACTTGGCAGATATTCCCTCTATAACACTCACTATACTGCCTTGTAATGATTTCTAAGTGCCTCACAGGCTGTTCTTTCTCATCTCAGCTCTGTATCTCATACACAGTAAATGCTCAATAAAGAATTGTTGAGAATGGATGAATGAATGAAAGAATGAACAAATTAATGGGAAGAATAACAACTAGTTTTTAATCAAACTAAAGACAATCACATAGAGGCAATTCTTTGCTTGCAATGTGGCTGAGCCTTAGAAGCATTTCTCATATTCAAAACTTCAGAGTAAATCTGAAAACAAAAGATAGAAAAGAAAAAAAAAAAACACAGAGGCTAGAAATGAAGAAACAGAGTGGGGAAGGCAGGTAAAACAGGTGATGGGGAAGATTGATAGCATAATCTACTTCCACATAGGATCCTCATATGTGGCTTCAGCTCAGGATACACGTGATTATCATGACTCAAGCAATGGGAGATTAAGCCTCAATTCCCCTCAGCAGGACTTTCCCATCACACATGTCTTTCCTACTGCCACTAGGGATTTAAACTACCAGCCATAAGAAGCTACACAATATATTAATTCACAGAAAGAGAAAGAAGCAAAGGCAATAACAGAATTACACCTTCAGGGTCCCAGGTAGAAGGGGTATTCTCCAAAATAAAGCTAATTATTTAAATGATGGCAGTCACTGGCTGGTCATTGCAGTGGCCATATGTATGGTAATGTATTGTAGCCCCTCTGTTGGATGAGGTTTCGTGCTCTGAATATCTGCCTACTGTAAGCAAGAATATGTTCTATTTAGCCTGAGAAGAGTATCGTATGCACAGAATTAACTGGAACTATAAATTCAGTAATACAAGTCAATCATTTAGGCTTTGCAACGAAGGGGTGTTGGGGTTTCGAAAGATCACTCAGATGACAAAAATAAGATACAGATTTAGCTCAAATACTGATGTGTGCGTCAAATCTGAAGCGCAGTGGTAGATAGCCGTGAAACCGTCTAGTATGCTAAAAATCAGGCCACAGTGAAATGGTGTCGTTACTCCTTCTCATTATCTTCCCCTGTCCCTTTACTTAATTCTCCTGTCTCTCAACAAGAATGTCAATAAACCTCACTGGAGTTAAACACTGGAAGTATCTAATTTCTCCCCGGCAAGTTCTCAGGTTCTCTTTTCTCACAGATTTTTCATTAAAAATAGGGTAATAAATGAGAGTCTTGGAAGACATAAGGAAATCTGTCTAGTAACTTTCATTAATCAAAAAGCAAGAACATAATTTACTCATTCCCTTGAGTGACATGTTTTTGCTCCATCCCATGGCTCACTTCCTCTTCTCCCTCCCCCTGCTGGTTTCCTGTCTCTCTCTATCCCCCTGTTATAAGGACAACAATTTCCTCAGAGCCATCAAACACATCAAACCTTGGTAACAGCCTGTACAAGGATGTTTCTTAAAAGGCAATGTCTGAATATGACAAATGACATCAGCCCTGTGTTTGGCAGGGTCACAGCCAAAGCCAAGACTGATATTTACAGTATACTTTATGAAACCACAAGCATCTTCCTAAGTCCTATGGGATGTCATGTCACACGGAACATATATAATTAATCTCCTATTGTGACATTTACCACCTTTCTCTTCAGGCAGGCCTCTCCCAGAGATGGCTAAGTAGCCACTGCCAGAGCAGCAATAGTCATGTAGGTGTTTTAGGGTCTGGCACCAATACAGCATCAGACCTATGCAGCAAGAGCATTTAGTACTCAGCCTTGAAAAAAGACTTAAACTTAACAGGTGATGCAGCAAAATCTTTCCCTAGTAGAATAAAACTTTCAATGCCTGGAAGAGATGCTGGCCTTGGAGAATTGGCTGCTATCAGTTTTTGGCATTATATAAATTTGCCTTAATTTAGCTCTAACATGATACTATATTTCAAGGCTTGAATACACTGATATTGCAGAAGTGGAAGTTTAAAAACTGAATACTATCAGTTTCAATCTTTACAATACCTGAATCAACGCAGGGCCAGCAAAATGATTTGAATGGTTAATAATAAAGTTTATTGAAAAATGTTAAAAGCTAGATTTCTATAGTGAGCATATACATACATGTATGTATGCATGTATACACACACCCACACACACACTTGTGTGACATGTGTGTGTGTATATATATTATATATATTAAATATATTAAATATAATATATTATATATATATTTGGATATATATAATATCCAAGATTCCAGTTCTAAGTCCTATTCTTCCTCTATGGCTAGTAGCCAAGCAGAAGCCCAAGGCCAGACATCTACATGTCCCAAGTTTCTCTGCCCAGCAGTGGGAAGACCACATAGTTGAGGGCAGATTTCCAAGTTCCAACATCATCTCGGCACTGAAAACTGTTACACTCGGTCAGCTAGGCAAGTGCAGTTGTTAATCCCAGACTGAGCAATTGCCTAAGCAGCAAGTCCGACACACATTAAGATTGGCATTTCCTTATGACACCCCTTCACAAAATACACACGGAAGTCTCAATTTTCATAGGCTAGCTTTAACTCCATCTTTTTCTCTAATAGTCAAGAAATCAAATCAGTGAGCTGGAGTGTTTAGTAGAAATATGGTTGTTCCTTTCTACTGAATATAACATTAAATAATTCACATGTGTTAGTATTTCATTATGAATAACAAGATAATCACAACACAATTGACAACTCATGAACAGACTTCAGGGTATCAAGACCCTATGGTTGATGCATGCTTCACATGATAATCACACCATATGCCTTCTATGCCAGGCATAGTGCTAAGAACTTTACATATTACATTTAATCGTGATCACAGTCAGAAATATTACATTATCTACCCAAGATTATACAACTGGTAAAGTTTTGGATCCGGGATTTTAAAGCAGATTTTTCCTACTGCAAAGACCATGATCAACCACTATCCTATTTATAATGACTCTCTACCTCAATCTTCACCTCAAAACCTTGGGTGCTCCCCAGTGGCAAGATCAAGGTCCTGCTAACTATGACTACAACCTTATTTATAGTCTTACTTACTCCCCATATTCTAAGGCTCAGGTCAAATGAATCCTCTTGGCATCTTCTCTGAAAATTTGACATAAGTTATTCTTCTCCTCTAGTGCAGTGATAGCTTCTACCCTCCTCTACTCCACTACTCCTTCATCAGGGCAATTTTTCTCCCCAGGGAGTTATCCAGCAATGTTTGAAGATATCTTCGGTTGTCACAACTGGGGGAATCCTACTGGTATCTAGTGAGAAGAAGTTCCAGTTGCTTGCTAAACATACTCAATGCACAGGAAAGCCTCCCACAACAAATAATTACCCATCCTGTCTCAATAGTGTGAGGTTGAGAAACCCTGGTGCATATGATAATCATCTTTGTAACTTCCTTAAGGAATTTAACACTTTTCACTTTGTATTACATAAGATACAGAATATTCTCAGAGTTAAGAGCCTATGTCTTACACAATTTTATATTACATACCCTTTTCCTTTTCAAGAGTGACTTACTGTTCCAAGTAACTAATAGGTGTTCAATAAGTGTTGGGGACTGTATGAATGATGAACATTCTACAGACATTTGACTCTTTTTTTTCTTTTGAGATGGAGTCTTGCTCTATCGCACAGGCTGGAGTGCAGTGGCGTGATCTCAGCCTACTGCAAACTCGACCTCCCGGGTTCACACCATTCTCCTGCCTCAGCCTCCTGAGTGGCTGGGACTACAGGTGCCTGCCACCGTGCCTGGCTAATTTTTTGTATTTTTAGTAGAGACGGGGTTTCGCTGTGTTAGCCAGGATGGTCTCGATCTCCTCACCTCGTGATCCACCTGCCTCTGCCTCCCAAAGTGCTGGGATTACAGGCGTGAGCCACTGCGCCAAGCCACATTAGACTCTTTAGAGTAAATTCTGAAAGACACATTGGAAGAGCTGTGTGAAACAGTGACTGCATCCTAGAATCCTATAGATTTGAGGTGGACAGCATATCAGAAGAACAACCTCATTTTAAATGCATGGATGATGAAGAGCAGAGAAGTACAATGAATTGACTAAGGTCACAGGACAAGTGCCGCTTTCTTAGTCCTTAGACTGGGCTATATATTAAAGAAAGCCAACACTATATAAGAAAAGGATCAAAAGTAGAAAATATCTCTTAAATAAGTAAAATTTCTCTTTTCTCGGGAGAATGAAAACCTACCCATGAAATGTGTTAAATACGTGAGTTGTTTTTTCTCTTTTTAATCATAAACATGCTATGCATCCGTGCTTCCTCTAATCATACTGTCAGTGGCGATCAATGCCTTTTACAGAGATTTGTGGAAACCACAAAGAGTCAAACGTTGCTACTATGGAGATAAATGTCCTTGAAGGCTCTCAGCCTTAGCTCACCACTAAATGCCTCCTTGGAGGATGCTTTATTTTATCCCCACGTTATTACTGAAACAGGGCAGTGGTGCAGTTCTGACTCAGAAAAGTGTCCAAGGTACTATGTCAAGACCTTAGTTTATGACTCATATGAAAGATAGCTGTATCCTGAATTTTCTTTCTTGTCATCTGTTGTCCCAGTCCTGGTGATTCCTCATTCAATTAGGTCATGAGTTCTCTGAGGTAACCCTGTGGAAAACTCTTTCATTATTTAAAAATAACAGCAACAACAAAACACCATAATTTAAAACTTGATACAGAGGTTGTGTTCTCTGTTAAAAATTACGTGCCTCGCTCTTGGGGCTGACCCAGTTTACCCATTTCTGTTAATAACTAGCTCACAACTACTCACAAAATCACTTCTTAGTAGTATGAAACTCTCACAATGTGGCTGGGTGTGTGCTCCAGCAAAAGAGACCCAAGGCTTAAAATGTCAGACTTCAAAAGGAATAGTCTGTTGCTGCATCCTCAATAGGTTGTGCTCAGCTGAGAGAACCCAAGCAGAAGATAATGCCACCCTAGTCCAAGATTAAGGCAAAGTGCACTGTGTGCCGATAACTAAGCACAGTCACAATAATGGAGCAAGAAAAAACCTGCCATTTGGACACAGTTATCCTGAGTCTCCAGATCTTTCTTCAGATAACACGCCAGAGACCTCATGAGTTACATGAAGAGAGCTTTTACTAGTGGAATCCCCACTTCGGGGCACACACACAAAATGGAAATTCTTTTCTTATTCAAGACAGAACTGTTTCCTCCTCGCAACCCAGCTCCTAATCCACATGTCAGCATCTGTGATGCAAAACACATTTCCACATGTCGTACCCATCACAGAGTCATCTATTTAACCCCATCCTCTCCTACATGAAAGAAAATCTTCACATCAATATTAATGAGTGTTAGACCCATGAGCAGAAAGGTATGACTCTCTCAGCATTTCATAATGATTGCACTTCTCTCCTTCTTCAAAAGCCACAATTAAATCCCAGAGGGAAAATTATCTTCTGTGGATAATGCAAATAGTGTTGTTTTAATATATGCACAGATTCATAATGATATTACTATTATTAATAGTGACAATAATGAATAAATTTGCTACTAGAAAATAAGTAGGTAGCCCAGATTTTATAACCCTATTAAATATCTCTGTATTTTATATGTTGCATATTATTTTTTTATGAGATGACCTGAGTCACATATGCACTTTTATAGCTTCCTAGAGATACAAGAAAATGGAGCTATAACTTTTCATTTTCTCTCTATCATGTGTGATGTGTATAAGTATATGCATATGTATCAAAAAAGAAAGCTTTATTTTACTTCAGCTCTTTGATCTGGGGGGTAGAGATTATTTTCCATATGATTCTATTCAAAAGAGTCATATTTTCTCCCATACGTATTTAAATAAGAACGAAAGAAATTATCCACCAAAATCACCCACAGCAAAAAAGAAAGAAAAAATCATCCACCAAAATAGAGCTCTCCATTTACGATGTATTGTTTCTCAAGTGACTTTTGTCATTGGATGCTCCAAATAGGGGAGTCCAAAAATAACAGCATGTAATATTACAAGGCTTCAGAGTACTGAAATCATAGTCTAAGTCAACTTTTTTAGGGTATTCAGAAACTTTGAGTGGCATTCACTTTGATATGATCCCCAAAGATAGCTTTAATAATCCATTAAACTTCCTTGCTATACAAGAGATCATCAAAGAGATCAGGACAAGAAGAACACAGCATAACAAAACAGTTTAAGGAAGAGAATAAAATGGAAAAGGAATGCAGTTGTATAGATACCTGACATTTTAAAAAAGGCAGTTATTCATTGTCTCAAAGGCACTGAAGAATCAAAATCATTGTCTGATTGATATTATATCAAAACATAAATTTGCTAACAATCCAGTTGTTTTATCATCTTATGTGCAACAATACAGCATGAAAGAATGAAAAATGCATTATGATCATTCTCAACTCGATGAGCAACTTACTGTACAAGTTGTCTATTCTTAGTTATTGTAACACTTGCTAAGTCAAAAAGGTCAGGTAGGATTTGACCTTCTTCCCGTCCATTATAAACAATTCTTGATGCTTTCTACTGCCTGAGTGTATAGACTTTGCTTTCTGGCCATCAGAACAGGTCTGGGGCCAGCTTTTGAGGGGAGCACAGAAATGTGCTTCAGTGTTAGGAAGAGCCCATTTTTAGGGAATGCACAAGGCTAGACAATCCTGAGGTCTTCAAGTGCTGTGTGGTCCCCTTTGAACTTCCCAGTGGTGCTCTGAAAGGTTATTCCAATGGACTTCAAAGTTTATACTACATTAGAATCATCTGGAAGGTTTGTTAAAGCACAGATCACTGGGCCTCACCCCCAGAGCTTCTGAGTTGGTAAGTCTGAGGTGGCCCAAGAATTTGCATTTCTGACGAGGTGTTAGAATGCCCATGCTTCTGGTCCGAGAACTACGTTTTGCAAATCATTATTCTATTCAATTATGTACAGATTTCCAGGACAATCTTGCCCTGGGTTCCACAATAATCAATTCTCATCTTCATGTTTAAAATATAATGCCACCGCAATTTGGAATTAAAAATTAAACATTTTAGGAGTTACGTTTTCTCTGCCTGACATCAAACATTCACACTTTAAGAAGTATTTAAATTCATTGATATGGATACACACAACTAGAGATGGCCTTTTGTTAAAGAACATTTAATTCCACTGACAGATAAAAGGAAATATGGGGGATAGCCTCATCCTTTATAATGTCAGTTTCTTTTTACGTTGAAGAAATATTATGACTGGTGTACAGAAAAAATAGATTATAGCTTTGACATAGTTTGGTTTTTAACAGTTTTGCAAAGTCTTTCTTCCAATGTTATTTCATCCAATAAATATTTTATTAAATGTCAGCCTATAAAAGGCCTACTGTACGCATGGCACTCTGTCAGGCCCTTTGTAATATTTAAAAAATAAATAAACACCAAGTTTCTGACTTAGAGAAAAGTTACACACACACACAAACACACCATCACAGCATATAATAAGGTGAAAGATGAAACTTTATACAGGAAGATTATCCTTTTTAGGAGAGCTCTGGCTTTTTTTTATTTTATAGAATAGTGCTCTTCATCAATTGATCAGATGTTGAATTTGCAAATACTCTCAGCCTATGTCTTTCATTCTATTCAGTGCTGTTATTTATCTTTGTAGCTTTCCCTTCTGTCTTAGTCCATTTGAGCTGCCATAACAAAATCCCATAAACTAGGTGGCTTATAAACAGCAAACATTTATTTTTCACAGTTTTAGAAGCTGGGAAGTTCAAGATGAAGGCGCTGGCAGATTCAGTGTCTGTCGAGGGCCTGTTCCTTACAGACAGTAACTTCCAGCTGTGTACTCAAATAATGGAGGGGCACTAATCCTATTCATAAGGGATTTGCCCTCAAGATCTAATCACTTCCCAAAGGTCACTTCCTAATATCACTACATTGGGATGAGGTTTCAACATACACATTTTAGGGGGACACAATCATGATAGCACTATCTAGCATAACTATCCTAATTATCCTATTCCTTTGACATTTCACTCAACTAACATTTAATATGCATACTTAGATGACAGCCATTTTGTCTGGCAATGGGAAGAAAAAGTGGATTGGTCTACATGGTACCCCCCTAAAGCTACTTATAGTCTAACAGGAGTGAGGAACAAATACAAAGGCATTCATGCTATGGGGAGTCAGCACTAAGACTAGAGAGAGGCAGCTGGACCAGACATGGTAAGGTTTTCTGAGTTTCCTAATACTTGAGGCAAATGTTGAATTTAAAGTAGGAGGGGCTAGACAACAAGGTTATAATGAAGCAGAGGGAACAGCATGCCACATGGTCTCACATCATAGTGGACCATATTGTGTTTGTTAAGAGAAGTTAAATTGTTCAGTAATGATTGAAAGAAAAAGGTGTGAAGAAACAATAAAAATAATCAGTCAAATGGAACATCAAGCCCCAAAAGAGGACTTTCCAAGTCATTTTAAGGAGCTTGGATTTTACACTAAGAGTCGAAATCTATTAACTTAGTTTAAGAAGAGAATGGCAGGATAAGTTTTGTTTCAGCAGAAACAATCTTGCATTTTCTAAATTGTAACCATCGTTTCAGTTTTCTGAATGTTCTGTACCTTTTTGGATGCCTACCTGAAGCAAGCAAACTAAAAGTGATGAAAATAATTGAAACCTTTAGCCATTCACATGATATAATTTACAAAGTCAAATGTGTAGATGTTCAATGGCCGCTGGGTGACTGATTCTGTTTCCCCATTTCTATTGGGGTGTTTGGTGAGGCATAGCCTCCTGTTGAGTCCCAGGACTGGACGTATCAGTCCAGCCAAGTCCTGAGTCATGTTGACTATTTCATTCATTTCTCACAATTACAGATTTGCTTTTTACCAGTCCTCCAGAGGGAAAAAACAAATGCTGACTGGTGGCCTACTTGTTACCCACTGTGGCCTCTCTGAATTTTTCTACCCAACCTGCACAAAGCTGTGATAGTCTTGCTCATTCTTATAGTCTTACACTCAGAATTCCCTCCACAGGACTGTGCTCTTTGTTCTTTCTGCACATTATTCGGCTGATGTCTGATCGCTGTCCAAATCCTCAATCATCTGGAATTTTCACTCTTTGCTTTAGGATATAGCTCATCAATGCCTTACTGTGCTGGCTTCTCACATTATTTTTATTGGACGGTTGGTCTGCACTCTTTATTTCCTACCTCTAATTTTCACCAAATTAAATTCAATAAATGTATTTTCTTCATGTTTGGAACTTTGTAGTAAAAACGTGATAAAGGTGTTTTGAGTATAGACCTTAAAAGTAAAGCAAAAAAGGGAACTAAAATCATCTGAACTTTAATGCCTTTTCCCTTTTTTTTAAAGAAAATTTAAAAATGAATACCTGGACTGTTCTTCTGTAATATCTTTGAAAGAAGCAATTTAATAAAAAATCAGAGTGCTTCTAGTTAATTTAATTCCCTCCAGACCCACATTCCTTCCAAATTGCACACTTCAGAACTACAGAGCCAGAGAACTTTAGATGCCCTCTGAGAATGCCTGAGGAGAAGGGGGAAAAAGGTCCATGAAAGAAAATGAAAGTAAAAGCTAATTTATGGAGAGAAAAGGGAAAATGGTGAGGAAGTTTCAATTAATCTGTGATTGATTTAACACTTAAGAACAATTGTTAAGAAAAAAGCAATATTAGCATTTAATTAATTATTTAGAAGCTATTGAAAGGAACACATTGTATAGTGTATTAAACCTATAGCCCATATGAAAAATGGATTGAAACTCAATAGGAGATTACTAGCTTGAAAAATGAAAGGATGATGTACCATAGGGACAATCCAATTCCAAGCTTAAAAACATGGGAATAAAAACACATAAAGGAGAAATAGTTACAGATTGTTAAATTGGACACAATTTTGGACACCTGGACAGCCTGAAGTCATTGACACCTAGACTTTGTGATTATAAAGAGTCTAAAGTGCTCTACTAATTACCTCTGAAATAATAGACCTTCCGGATTTTTGTTCCTAGACAAAAGGGTGACTCTACTTTATATAGACATTGTAATATTTAAACAAATCTAACCCAGGATGTGGTTTCATAGGAACCAGAGTAATTAGAGAAACTATTTGTCAAAGAGTAACTGACAGGCCAAGTGATGAACAGAATCTAAGGCAGGATAACAATACTCTCCTGTAACTCCACAGAGCATGATTCCAACAGTTTCTGTTGTCACTTTTGCTTCTTATAGGGAAGCTTGTTTTGTATATGTGCATGTAAAGGTGTTAAAACCATCAAAGCCGCTCTCTGATACTTTTTTGTTTTTTTTACTCATATTCACGATAAAGGAAGGAGGAAAAAAAAAAACCGCATCTTCGCAAGTTAGTGTTAATGTTAGGTGCAAGAATGTGCATGCGCATAAATGCCTGTTCCCCACCCTCCGCACACCCAAACCTACATTCTCTCCCTGCTAGGTTCTGTCGCTCCTTATGGCTTCCAGGACATACTACTTGTATGCACAGTAGTATAAATTTGAGAAAGTCCATTCTGCAGCTTTGTTCTAATCCCACCTCATGTCTCTTCATGTGGAAGTCATCACTGTGGCTCTGAAACAATACACTTTCTCTCTCCTGCTATGTTAAATTCACTACCCACCTAGCCATCTTTGCCCTTAACAGCGGCATCAGTCTCCAACCACATAAGGATACAGGTTCTGTTTTAAACATTTTACATGTAATCTCATTGATCATAATTACCATATAAATTGAGGCTGCTATTATTTTCATTTTTCAGATGAGGAAACAAAGGCTGAAGCATGTTAAGTAACTTGCCCAAGGTCTCAGAATTAAGAAGTTGTGAAGCCAGGACTGTAATGTAGGTCTCTGCTTCCAGAATCTGAATTCTAAACACTGCTAATCAACAACTGCTTTGCCTCAAGGAGTAGAAAAGCTGCTAATGTCAGCATTGTTGCATTTTAGTGTTAATCCACCTTATTACTGGTTCGGAATTAGACTAAATCCAAACCCATATTCCCCTGTTGATGACATGAAACGGTCACTATTTTTGTCTCTTTCTTACCCATCAATGGACATTTTGTACTATAAAGTGTATGCTATGCAAATTAGGTGGAGAAGCAGAAAGCAGGCTATTAGACCCTAGGGTTATCATCTGGGGAAAGAATTGAGGAAAATATGCAAAGGAACATGAAATGCTTTCTTCCTTCCCATGACTTTATATAGAGGCATGGATGAATTTTAAACACATATATTAAGATTTAAGGATTAAATACTTAGTGATGGAAGTTCTTTTAAACTCTAAACCAAAAGCCTTCAACTTTGCAAGATAAGGGTTAAAGAAAATTAAAAGGACACTTTGCTGAAGGCTGGTGGAAAGAAGGATCTAACTACAGCTGCTGGTGGTTCTCTTTTTAGGCTAACCTTCTTCTGCCTCCTGGGGGGATACATTAGCACGTCCAGAAACTGCATGCCCATGAAATATTTGAAAATTTGCAAATTGTGGGACACTTACCAAAAGGTACACAGTGCTATCCCTGTTACTATCAGTTAAAATGTAATCAGTAAAAAACACAGGGACAGCCTTTCCCCAAAGCAAAAATGACCTGCTGAAGTATCGTCTTCTAAATCTCTTTTTCATTTCTTATGGTACTACAGCTATCCTCATTCTTTGGGGTTTTATACTTTACCATCTATGTCTATTTAAGGTCAAGCCATGGCAATCTCTTTTAGTTTCATGTCTTACAACTTGTTGCGTATATGAATCACATACAATGTGCTACAAAGGAAGAATCATGATCTTTGGAGTCTGGTCCAAATGCAAGTCTCATGCTTATCAGTTATATATAATTAACCTCACTGATATTTAGTTAAGTATAGCTAAGTATAGTATAGCTAAGAAGTTACAGCTAAGAAGTTAGCTACAGTATAGCTAAGAAGCTATAAAATGGTCATTCTAACAAAACCTCCTAGGTTTATCATGAAGATTATAAGTGAGATAATACTTAAAATACATTTAATACTGTGCCTAGTACATTGTGAACTCTTAACGAATGGTGGTGGACATTATTATCATATGTGAAGCCCATTTATGGTAAGTATTCAATTAATCCCTATCTTGTCATTATTAGAATGGCTAGATTCACCTTACTCACACATGGCACAAGCACATCTAATTTACTTCAGTTTCTTCTCTCTGTCTTTAGTATAATCTATTCCCTAGACAAGACATTTATTCTATACACTGCTACATGAAATTTTTCTCAAGCATTTCCTGCTTAAGACCCCCCAAGGGACTCAAGAACATCTTAGAACTCCCTATGACATTCAAACTAAATATAAATTGATCTGCTCTTCACTAATTCACCTGTTCTACCTGTCCTACCAAACTCCTTTCTTATCTTTCGTAGACATTTGATAATAGGAGAGCCAGGTTATTCCACTATCTGAGGCATGCTTAACCTATCACATCCGGAAGTTAGGAAGTTTTTATTCTATCTCACCCTAACTAGGAAAACCATATTATGTTACTGTCAATTCATGTTTCTCTCCTTTTACAAAACCATTCATGCTTTCCTTGATGGCTTCAAATTAACACCACTCAGTGCTGATGAGATTTCTCTATCTATAGCCACTCAAAGTGTTTGCTTTTGGTTTGCTTTTTACTTGCGTGTTGTATATTCCTTTCTTTAGAAAAATTATTCATTATTTGTTTACCCTTGATGCCAATACATTCTATGAAGCAAGGTAATAAACATTTTATATGCTGTCTTTGCCAGAGCTGGTGAAGATATCAGGATACCAGAATAAACATTCATAGATGACTACACCACAAGCATAGCTCCTTTCATTGTGTTTTCTTTATTGCATGCCATAGATACCACCTTTTTTTTACAAATGGAAGGTCTGTGGCAACCTTGCATGCAGCAAGTCTATGGGTACTGTTTTTCCAATAGCGTGTGCTCAGTCTGTGTCTCTGCATCACATTGTTGTAATTCTCACATTATTTCAAACGTTTAAAATATTATTATATCTATTATTATGATCTGTGATCATTGATCTCTGATATTGCTTTTGTAATTGATTTGGGGTGCCATGAACTGCACCCATATAGAATGGGGAACTTGATTGATAAATGTGTGTGTTCCCAGTGCTCAATGGATGGGCCATTCTCTCATCTCTCTCCCTCTCCTCGGGTTTCCCTATTCTCTAAGACACAACAGTATTGAAACTAGGTGAATATTAACCCTACAATGGCCTCTAAGGGTTCAAGTGAAAGAAAGAGTAACATGTTCCTCACTTTAAATCAAAAGCTATAAATGATAAAGCTTAGTGAGGAAGACATTTCAAAAGGAGAGATAGGAAGAAAGCTAGGCCTCTGACGCCACACAGCCATGTTATGAATGCAAAAGAAAAGTTCTTGAAGGAAATTTAAATGCTACACCAGTAAGCACACAAATGATAAAAAGGCAAAATAGCCTTATTGCTGATATAGGGGAAGTTTAGGAGGCCTGGGTAGAATCAAACCAGCCACAACATTCTCTTAAGCAACACCTAATTCAGAGCAAGGCCCTAACTCTATTCAATTATATGAGGGCTGGGAGAAGTGGGAAAACTTCAGAAGAAAAGTTTGCAGCTAGCAGAGATTGGTTCATGAGGTTTAAGGAATGAATCTGTCTCTATAACATAAAAGTACAAGGTAAAACAGCAAGTGCTGATATAGAAGTTTCAACAAATTATCTATAAGATACAGCTAAGATCATTGATAAGGTGGCTACACTCAACAATACATTTTGAATGCAGACAAATCAGCCTTTTATCAGAAGAAAATGCCATCTAGAGCGTTCACAGCCAGAGTCTGGCTTCAAAGGACAGACTGAGTCTCTGTTAGAGGCAAATGCAGTTGGCAAATTTTAGTTAAAGCCAATGCTAATTTACCACTGTGAAAATCCTAAGACCCTTAAGAATTATGCTAAATTTACTCTGCCTATGCTCTAGAAATGGAACAACAAAGCCTGGATGATAGCACACCCATTTACAGCCTGATTTACTAAATATTTTATACCCATTGTTGAGACCTACTGCTCAGAAATGATTCCTTCCAAAAGATTACTGCTCATTAACAGTACATCTGTTCATTTTAGAGCTCTGACGGAAGTGTACAAGGAGGCTAATGTTGTTTTATTCCCTGCTAGCACAACAGTAGTTCTGCAGTCCATGGAGCAAGGAGCCATTTCAAATTTCAGGACTTATAACTTCAGAAATATATTTAGTAAAGCTATAGCTGCCATAGTTACTGATTCCTCTAATAGAACTTGGCAAAGTAAATTTAAAACCTTCTGGAAAGTATTCACCATTCCAGATGCCATTAGGAACATTTGTGATTCGTGGTTAATGTTAATATCAACATTAACAGGTGTTTGGGAGAAGTTGATTCCAACCCTTTTGAATAACTTTGAGTGGTCCAAGACTTCAGTGGAGGGACCGTGTCTGCATATGTGGTAGAAATCACAAAATAACTGGAATTAGAAGTGGAACCTGAAGGTGTGACTGAATTACTGCAATCTCATGATAAAACTTAAACAGAACAGATGAGAAGTTGCTTCTTATGGATGAGTAAAGAAAGTGGTTTCTTGAGATGGAATCTACTCTGGGTGAAGATGCTGTGAACATTTTTGAAATGACAACAAAGCATTTAAAACATTACACAAACTTAGTTGATGACACAGAATCAGGGGCTGTGAGAACTGACTCTAATTTTCAAAAATGTTCGACTGTGGGTAAAAAATGCTATCAAATAGCATTGCAAGCTCTAGAGAAGGCTTTCATTAAAGCCTTCAATCTATGTAGCAAACTTCTTTGATGTCTTATTTTAAGAAATTGCCATAGCCACCCCAACCTTCAGCAACCACCACCCTGATCAACCAGCAGTCACCAATATAGAGGCAACACCCTCCATCAGCAAAAAGATTACGATTTGCTGAAGGCTCATTTAAATGTTAGCATTCTTTAGCAATTTTTTCAATAAAGTATTTTTAAATTAAGATATGTATACTGTTTTTTGGACACAATGCTATTGCACACTTAATACACTACAGTATAGTATATATATAACTTTTATGTGAATTGAGAAACTAAAAATTTCATGACTCACTTTATTGTGATATTTTATTTAATGCAGTGGTCTGAAACCAAACCTACAATAGCTCTAAGATATGCCTGTATTTAATAGCGTGACCGATATCAGAGAAAGAATGTACCTGTATAACTGTTTTTCTTCATCTATGCCTCATGCTATTAATGTTTTCACCCCCTACTGGAAAAAGCTGGAATTGAAGGGATTCTGATCCTATTTCTCAGATTCTTAGGGAAATAAACCCCCAGCACTGACTGCCTGAAAGGCAGCTCACTGACTGATGTTCAGGACTTAAATAATAGTAGAGTTCCTTTTTTTCTCTCTCTTTCATTCCTTTCTTTCTGAAAATGTTGCTATGGTAACCGCACTGGGTTTTCATTCTCTGTCTTCGTCATGCTTCTGCTTAGAAGCCCTGGAGAGAGAGACATTGATCAGTGATGCAATGAGACAGCCTCTGGGGAGAGACGAAGGCCATCAAGAGGAGTATGTATTCTCAGGACACTGGATCACAACTACTCTTTCAGCAAAGACAGGTCGATTTGACCATCCTTTAGGGGGATTTAATTAAAAACCAGTCTAGGCCAGCCTGTATACAGCACAGTAGCAACATGGATCACCAGCATCTAATAGTGGCATGTCAAAGAAGGCAAGGGTTACTCAGAAATGGCCCACACATATTAAAGGTTTCTGCTGTGTGCTGCTGGCAAGCAAGAAATTCATTTAGTGCTCATCCTTTTAGCCAGGGAGATTTACTGCCCATGGGTTGAAATCACTTTTCATGTTATTAGGTCACTGGGGACCAGGAAGGTTTCTCTCCCCTCCATCCTATGGCTTTCCCAGTGGAAGGGACTTCTACATCGTTTCACCCACATATTAAAGGAAGCACGCAGGCTGAGGAACCTGTGAATTGTACTTTCGAGGTACTCTCATTCCATTGCAGTAATGACTACTGATAGTATTTGCGGTGACATCTTTTTACATGTGACTTTACAGATACCAGTTTATTTTTAGTTTTTCCCCACATTTTCATTTTCTCATATATTAGGGGGAGGTAAAGAGATTTGGGGGCCTGAAGCTATTCTAAAAAGCCCCCTGGGAATACCTCATACATGTCAGTGATGAGCTTCTGACTTCCACTTGGAAAATACTCCTGCCCACTTAACAGACTACTAATGTTTTTTGGGAGTGAACTGTGCCAGCTTTTAAGATGTCTGGCAAGTGAGGAAGATATTCTGAGAATATAGGACTTGGTGGCCACATACAGTTCTCTCATTTACACTGTCAGAATTCTTCTAGCCTACTTTCTCCTGATTCTCTCGCCAGTACACACTTTCCTTTACCTTCATCCTTGCCCCTTTCTTGCTTCCTTTACCTCCTATTTAATCCCTCCATTCAGTGAAGTTCTTTTCAGATTCTACAATTACATAGGCTCCGTTGCACCCCATGCTTTCCAGATTCTACATACGTTTACTTACATGAGTTATTAAACAGGGCTTTGAGCTTTCTCATCTTTACCATGTTATTGTAAAGATTAGTATAATAATGTACATGAAAAAGTGTGTCTGGAAGTTTTCAGTATACATTAGCTTTTAATTCATTTAGATCCATATATATTTCCTGATTTTTTCCATCTCTTATTTTTCTTTATCTCTTTAGTCTGTGACCACATTGCTCAACATGATTTGTTAACATTTCATTTAATATGTGAAAGTTAGTTAACAACATCTTCACACACCAGTGTGAATGCCATAGAAGCTGTAATCATTCAGAGTTACTCCAAGATTCCGTCAACTGGTTGCCCAACTTTTTCATCCTACCCCTTCTCAGAGAGATAAAACATTCCACACTCTGAGTACTCCCATAAGGTATCGTATATCTCAAAACAACTACAAGACAGGTATATTGTATATACCTGTTGTATATATTGTATATCTCAAAATAACTACAAGATAGGATTTGGAACGGTCTCACCACAGAGAAACAATATGTTTTTGAGGTGATAGTTATGCTAATTACCCTGATTTGATCATTATACAAAGCATACATGTATGGAAAATCACATTGTACTCTGTAAATATGTACAATTATTATGTATCAATTAAAAAGTAAATGAAAAATGTTAGATCCTCAGAACTGGAATTTCTACTCTTTTCTGTTCCTTGCCTCTTTCAGATAGCACCATGCCAATTTAAAATTATATACTTAACAAGCCACTGTAGATAAATTGGACAATATACCATATTTTATTACACCTACTGTGAATAAAGTTAGCACTTAAAGATCTATGCCTTCTCCCTCAAGGAACACTCACTCAGGGATTTCACAACAAACGCTCAAATGATAATTTCCAAATGTGTAGCTCCACCCTGATTTCTCTTAGCTTTCACTCTCTTAATTTTCAATACCCTCTGAAAGCTTCTATCAATATGTATAGAATCATCTCAAATTTATTACAAGTCCTTTGCAGCTCACCTGCAAAAAGTATTTTACTCTAAATAATTTCCAATGACCCTGCCAACCTGTCAATCTGTGACTTTTTGTATTACTCTAAGACAATCTGTATCACTCCCACAACTCCCTCTCTACTGTAATATCCCAATATTTGTCAACTGTTCATTAGTTTCATATTTTTGAGAAAATTATGCTTATAAAGTTGTAATTGTTTTTGATTCACTATTACCTAATTAAGAGCTGAACTCATCTTCCAAGTCAAGTTGAATATTATGTCATATTCCTTCCCACCACTCTAATGAGAATCAGAACACTCATTATAATTAGTGTGTCCTTTTATTCTCTCACCACAATCCAACAGACACACAACTGCCAATTCAATATTCTGAAAACATTGTGTTCATATTTCACTCTCCTGCTTAATAATCACTGGAGGTAAATGGAACTCCAATTCCCACAGAAGAACACTGAGGCTCTAGAGCCCAGCACTCACATCCTTTCATAATTATCACTTTTCCTTTTCAATCTTCTCACTTGCTTCTTCTCAACATAATTTTTCCTACCCAATCAATACATAAAGTCAAAATTTTGATTGCACATAATTCTGCTTTTTGTTCATGATACTATTCAACTTCCTCCTAATCCCAGCAAGTCTTCCATGACTCTCCCATTCACAGAGATTTATTTTGGCCTGTAACACCTATAACACTTCCTATGAACCTACCACATAATCATATATAGTTTTACCCAATATGTAACACATTAATGTGTATGGTATATGGATCATTAGTGGTGTATGTAAGGGATCTTGAATGGTACTACAGGTTTATTAATACAACATTTTAATTAAAATGTTTCCAGTTATAAATACAGTATAGCAGTCACTCTAGTACATAATAGGGACACAATGGAAAACAAGATAGACACTGTAGCTGCCTCATGAAAAGTGTAACCTAATAGAGGCTCATGCAGGGAAACAATAAAGAAGTATGATGAATGGTATGAAGATGGTAGTACAAGGTGTCATAGAGCACAAGGAAGGGGAACCAAATATGGTCTGCAGATGGGAGAGGCACATGAGCACGTAGGAAAATATTTGTAGTTAAAGTTATATCTAGGCCAGGCGCAGTAGCTCACGCCTGTAATCCCAGCACTTTGGGAGGCCAAGGCAGGAGGATCATGAGGTCAGGAGTTGGAGACCAGTCTGGCCAACACAGTGAAACCCTGTCTCTACTAAAAATATAAAAATTAGCCGGGCGTGGTGACAGGCGCCTGTAGTCCCAGCCACTTTGGAGATTGAGGTGGAAGAATCCTTTGAACCCAGGAGGAGGAGGTTGCAGTGAGCAGACCACGCCATTACACTCCAGCCTGGGTGACAGAGTGAGACTCCATTTCAAGAAAAAAAAAAAATTTATATCTAGTTTAAGACCTAAACAATAAATAGTACTTTGGTAGGTAAATAGGGGAGGAGGTTATGAATATAAGGTGGGCAAAATCTTCCAAGAAGAAAAAACAATAGAAGAAGATACACAAAAACCTAGTAATAAAAACAGATCACTGCACATTCAAAGAACTAAAAAAAATTCAAGATGGCTAGAATTGGGGAAAGCAGGAGATTTTATCTCAGTTTTAATTTATAGGGTCTATAAGGCCCTGTAGTTCATAGTAAGGATGTAGAAAGTTGGCCTGACAATGAATGTTTTTAAGCATAACAATAATTTCAGTTTCATCAAATTCTTAACATGTAGTAATCCAGAAAGAGCATAATGGTTGCTTGAATTAGGACCCTTATAGTTAGGGTAGACAAAAGTAGATGGATAAAGAAAATACAGAAGAGGCAAAATTAATAGGCTTTAGTAGTAGACTAAACTCCTAAGGGTAGAAACTGTACTTATGCATCTCTGTATCCCACACAGTGCCTGCCATAGTATTTTAGTGCAGAAGGGACCCTATAAATATTTGTTGAATGAATGAATAAATGAAGCCTCTAAAACTTCTCTCCCTAGAAGAAATATGAGTTACATTCATGTTTCATTTATAAGGGATGTAATGAATGCTGAAAGCAGAGGCAAAACCCTTTCAGCATCAGTCTTGTTGAAGGAGCTAGTAAGTAGGAATTTCAGAGTACTGCTGTGTGCAGCCCCAGGGGAGCACGGCTGGTTTACGGCCAAGGATTCAGGATTGCCATCACAAAGACGGCTGTGGTATACCAGGCAGTTGAGGAGGTGAAAGGGCAGCAGGAAATCTAATTCCAGAGTTTTGCAACAGAACACATATTTTTTATTTTATTTATTTTTTTGCAATAAGGCCAGCTCCTAAAATGCTACAATTACCCATATCAGAAGAGGGAATATGTCACACGTACTTTCACATGCTTCTGCGGAACAGTTGAGTTGAGTTTGGGATAAGGAAATGATATGGATAGCAAACTGAATGCCATATTCTGAAAGTATAATTCCATCCCGGCCACCTTGGCAAGTCGTAGAGAAATAATTGGCAAAATACTTCATTGTATTCTCTACCATCCTTCTTTCTTTCCCTCTATTCAAATTCATTCTTTCCCCGGTACCTCTCTATACCTTTCTTGTATCTCATTTTTCCTCAAGCTCTAGCTCTTTTTAGCTCCATCCCCTCCCTCCCTCTTAGCTTGGTATCAGCGTTCAGGTCAGAGAATCAGCCAAGAATTAATTTAAAACCTATTTAAATTTAGATGGGGGGAGATATGGCATATTTTCCCTCAGCTCAAACCTTCTACCAACAACTGCCACAACACACACACACAAACACACACACACACACACACACACACACAGTGCCAACAGTAATTGTTAGTTGACCACAGAATATTTATATCTGATGTCTCACTATTAATGTTCAATAATAGAGAAAATATTAAGAAAATGATAATTCTTCTAGACACACCACCATGCAGCCATCAAAATGCTATTGGTCGAGGAATTTAAAAAGATGGGAAATGCTTTTGTTATCATGTTAACAGGGAAGAAAGTCAGAAAAATATTATATTTCAACACAATTTCAAATAGGTAAAATATGCATTTGAATACTGGAAAGTTATACACAAATGTATTAGCAGTGATTAATTCTGTACAAGGCTTTCATTTCCATTATTACACAGTTTGGGAGTATAAATTTGCAATGAACATAGGTTCATTCCATTTGGGGGTAAATATCTCAAAAGAAAAGTGCAAATAAGACACCATGTGGTGTATATGTGTGGTAGGAGAAGTATCGTAAATAAATTCATTAAACTTTATAATAAGATGTAGCTCTGAGTATAAGATTTTTAGGTGCTGGGTGGAACATACAATAAGAGTTAAATGACCCTGGTGATGAATTAGGTCAAAATAAATGTTCAAGCACAGAATATCTTAGTCTAAGAATCATAAATGAGGCCACATGCTCATGCTTAGAAGATTCTCCAGCCATCTCGTGAATCTAGTCAATCCTATAATCCAAGTGTTAAGAGTGATATTCTCTACTCAAATTTTTACTTCCTAATACTTTACTGGAAGCTATCCTACCTAATAAGGAAAATTGGCATCACCTTATTTATGTATTTATTAATCTGTTTATCTATTTATTTCTTAAGCTATATCTTGGGGGTAGATATACCAGTATCTTTTGCACTGTCTCACATGAATTATTTTCAGTTTTCAAATAAAAAGTACTATATAAGCCCTTTTATAATTCTCACTCTTGTCCTTTTGTGTGGAATATTCTATTTCATAGTTTGTTAACCTGGTAACCTCCTGCACATCTTTTAAAATAGTTTGAGTATACTTCTCTAATAAAGCTTTCCATAATTCCTCTTACATCATAATAGGTAGAAAGACTATCACAATCTTCTGTGATTCCATTATAGCCAACACATATTCCTATCATAGCATCTATAATTTATTGACTTTTTTCATAGTTAGAATACTTGTACGTATGCATTTATTTTTATTGTGGTTAAAAACCTTTCAAATGCGATCTACTCTCTTAACAAAATATTAAGTGTACAATACAGTATTATTAACTATAGACACAATATTTTAGAGTAGATATCTAGGGCTTAATCATCTGGCATAAATGAAACTGTATACCTAACGAACAGCAATTCTCCCATTTCCCCCTCCCCCTTGGCCCATATAAATCACAATTTTTAATGACCAATATGTCTTTAGCTCTCATTTCAAACTTGCTTAAGAAGGCAATGGAGTGTGGTTTTTGACAATATGTGATTTGGAATGAGAAATACTTGAATTCAAGTCTTGCTTTGTTAATGAGTAAGTATAAAATTTGTGGCAAATCACTTACTATCAAAAAACTAAATACAATTTGAATAATAATTTTATTATTATCATGGTAAGCCATTGGGTCTATCACAATTTGAATAATAATTTTATTATTAGAATTATAAGGCTGTTGCGAAGACCAGAAAACATTTATTCTGGTTTTGATTATCTGGGCACCTACAGTGGACTCTTGCTGAGATATTTTCAGTGGTCAAGAAGAGTGAATAACTCATAATAAATGCTTTCATGTTAATTCTTATTGATGGTAAGAATAAACTTATTTAACTGCTCTCAGTTCCTCAGGATGCCATATACTGAAGACATAGAAACTGAAACTCTTCCATCCTTTCCCACTCTGTTTGAAAACAAAAACAGGGCCACAACAGTCATCATTAGCTCTTCAGTATGTGCAGAATTGATATGTTATTGTCTCAGCATAGCTACTGTTCTATGCTTTATCTGAATTCACTTACTTCAGTGGAAAAATAGATATGGTAGATGTTGTGAAAGTATTGCTTCCATCTTCATGGGATTCTTATCTGACCTAATAATTGTAACATGAGGAAAATTTCTGCCTAAAATTTATAAGAGGTAAATGGTTCTCCACAATTGTGTCTTCTTCAGAACCCAGATTCTTCCAAATGATGCTAATAGTATCACTAACTCTATCACATCAGTGTTCAATCCTTGCCAAGAGGACTAGATCCTTTCAGAGAGGAGAGGGGGCAACATTTACATGAAAAGAAATGTTTCTGGAAATGAAATTTGAGACACATTGATACTTACATAGTAATTAATTAGGAATAAAATAGCTCTCCTGTTACCTCTCAAATCTTATCATACAGGTTATCACCTTCTTCCCTTATCTGAGAGGCTGACTTATATCATCTCAGCTATCACATAGAAAGGAAACACAGGATCATCACCAATGAAATCCTCGAAAATCTACCAGCACAGAAGTGATTCCTACCACAACACAGCTCCAACACAGCTATTCTCTGTGATGGCAGCCATGGGACAGGCTGACTGTAGACTGGGTCAGAGAAAGAAAACAGTGTGGCTCCATATTAAAACACAATTTCAATCGCATCCCCCTACACAAAATGTTGGGAAGCTGTAGCAGCAACATACAGGATATTGGTTTAAATCAACCTCAGAGAGAATGTTATCTATTTCTTTAAATATAGCGAGTAATGCAAGCAAAGAGGTCAAACAGTAACAAATGAAAAGTGTCCAGATAGGAGTTACCATCCTAGAGCAAAGAACAGTCTACCAGCCTACCCACGTTGATCATATACAATCATGTGCCACACGACTTTTCCCTCAATGATGAACCACGTATACCATGGTGGTGCCATAAAATTATAATGGAGCTGGAAAATTCCTGTTGACTGCTGACATCATTGTCATCCTAACACTATATTGCAATGCATTATTCATGTGTTTGTGGTGATGCAGGTGTAAACAAACACACTGTACTCCAGTCACACAAAACTATAGCACATACAATTGTGTACAATATATAATACTTGATAATGATAACAACTATGTTACTGGTTTATGTATTTACCAGAAGGTATTTTTATCATTATTTTAGAGTGTTCTCCTTCTACCTATTTTTTTTAAGTTAACTGCAAAACAGCCTCAGGCAGGTCCTTCAGGAGGTATTCCAGAAGAAGGCATTGTTATCATAGGAAATGAAAGCTTCATGAATGTTATTGCCCCTGAAGACTTTCCAGTGGGACAAGATGTGGAGGTGGAAGACAGTGCTATGGATGATCCTGACCCCGTGTAGGTCTAGGCTAATGTGTATGCTTTTGTCTTAGTTGTTAATAATGTTTATAAAGTTAAAAAAATTAAAAATTAAAAATGGGAAAATGCTTATAGAATGATATAAAGAAAACAAATATATTTGCACAGCTGTATAATGTTTGTGTTTTAAGCCAAGTGTTATTACACAAGAGTCAAACAATTTTTTAAAAATTTGAAAATGTATAAAGTAAAAAAGGTTATAGGAAGCTAAGGTTAATTTACTATTGAAGAAAGAAAAACTTTTAAATAAATTTAGTGTAGTGTTTATAAAGTTTATGGTAGTATGCAGTAATGTCTTTGACATTCACTCACTATTCACCCACTGACTCACCCAGAATAACTTCCAGTCCTGTAAGCTCCTTTCATGGTAAGTGCCCTATAGAGGTGCTTCATTTTTTATCTCTTATGGTATGTTTTTACTGTACCTTTTCTATATTTAGATATGTTAAGGTACAGAAATTCTTGCCATATCATTGTGTTACAATTGCCTGGAGTATTCAGAACAATAACAGGTTTTCCACGTTTTTAGCCTAGGAGCAATAAGCTATACAATACAGCCTAGGTGTGTAGGCTAGGCTCTATTGTATAGCTTATTGCTCCCAGGCTAAAATCTAGGCTATATCATCTAGATTTGTGTATATATACTTTATGTGTCATATTTGCACAATGATGAAATCACCTAACACTGCATTTCTCAGAATGTGTCCTCATGTTAAGTGACACATAAACATAATAACAAAGTCACGAGTCCATATTCCTGGGTTCATATGTTATACATACTAAGAAACACACATGCACACACACACACACACACACACACATGCACACAGTTAACTGGCACATTTTATATACATATAAATAGTTGAAGAACAAACTTGATATTTCTTTTTCTCACTCTTAGGTGCCAATGCATTTATAACCATGATTCTTTAAAATAGAGTTCATATTTTTCTCACAGTTCATGGCATTTTTAATGGTTTTAAACGTCTCCTTTTTGCATTTAATACTGTGTACTATCCCAAGCAGCATCAGCGAACCCGCTCAAAGATACCCCAGTGGCATACCTTGAGTAGTCTGGGGATGAGTCAATCTGAAGGATGAGTATATCTTTTAGTACCTGCTGTCTAGCAAAATGTCATGCCACTCAGTACAGACAGATCTGAAGAATAAAGTTGTCCTTAGTTAACAATCTATAAACTGATCTGTGGAGTTTTAATAGGCCAACAAGTCCTGGCCTCACATACCTCCCCCCGAAAACCTTATGTTCAAATGTAGTTTTAAAATTAGTTTTCTCCTTAATGATCAAATTAAATTAGATTCTCCAACCACACCTACACGTGGCATACGTCAACAGTGTTCAAAATCCCAAATTTTCCCTGGGAAGGATAGGAGAGTAAAAACGAAAAGTTTTAGGCTTTCTAGTTAATTATCTTCATGTTAATATCATTGGGAAATAAAGGTGGGAAAAGGTAGAAAACAGTACAAAAATGAGAATCACTTTTAAAAAGACAGTACAATCTTACAGTTCTACTCATGCACACTGTGATACTTAATGGGAAATTATAACAAGTCCTCCGAAAGTCAGATGAGAGCAAACACTACAGCTTCTCACTTACAGCATAAGGTGATGAGATTAATCGTAAGAGGGTGGTAGTAGGAAGGCCTGAAAGCAAGAGCAGATCAGCTGTTGGAGAATGGAGAGACATGAGTTCAGTAATTGCTTGTTGACTCTTTGAAGTGTCTCTTCACCACTTTATCATTCATGAGAACAAATGTCAAAAAGTATTGATGACTATTTGAAGGATGATATAAAAGAGATCCCTTAATAGTGAGGAAATATAAAGGTAAATAAGTTGCAAAAGAAATGGAATAGGTAGAATTAAGTAACAATTCATGGAAGCTGCTTGACAGTGGATACGATTTGGATACTCGCTTTGAATGAGTTTCTGGGCAGGTATGACCATTACCCTGGCTTCCTTTGATATAACCATGATAAAATAACATAGAAATGAAAAGTTAGCACCAATACAACATTCTAGGCAAGCTTGTATGGCTGGCACAACAAGAAAAATAGGAAAATCTGATTATCACCAAAATATTACCAAGTTCATTCTTTCGTTCAAAAATATTATCTAAGTACCTGGTATTCAGCAGTTAGTGAACAACACAAAAGATCCTCTGCCACTTGAAATATATCCTGTTCAGAAAGACAAATAATGCACATAATATATCAGGTGGTGATTACTGCAAAGAAGAAAAACAAAGCAGGATAAGGATATAAAGTGTGAGAGGATGCTATGCTAGACAGTATGGCCAGAAGATTTCTTTGAGAAGGTCACTTTTGAACAGAATTGAACAGGGCGAATAATGAACCAGATTCAGTTGCCTAGAGGGAGACCCATCCAGAGAAAGGAAGAGCAAGGGCAAAGGATGTGATGTAGCTATACACTTGGCATATTCCAAAAACATCAAGGAGGCTGTGTGAGAGAAAGAGAAGTGGGAGAAAGTTAATTCAGAGAGGCAGCCAGGGCAAGATTATGCAGGTTCTTCTTGACCATACCCAGAATATTTAAGTTTATTCTAGATGTTATGGGAAGCAAGAAGAAGGTCAAAAATGGTGCTAGGATCTTACTAACATGGTGGTGATTAATGTGGTCTCATAATTAGAATAATTCCATAAAGTTTTTATCAATAAAATATCAAGTTTATATAATACATATTAAGATCTACTGTTTAAATATATTGAAGAAGGCTAGTAACAACCTATGGGGCATTGGTAACACTGGCATTTATGACAGCTGAAGTATAGGTTCTTAGTGTTTTTTTTTTTTTTTTTTTTGAGATGGAGTCTTGCTGTGTCGCCCAGGCTGGAGTGCAGTGGCCGGATCTCAGCTCATTGCAAGCTCCGCCTCCCGGGTTTTTACGCCATTCTCCTGCCTCAGCCTCCCGAGTAGCTGGGACTACGGGCGCCCACCACCTCGCCCGGCTAGTTTTTTGTATTTTTTAGTAGAGACGGGGTTTCACCGTGTTAGCCAGGATGGTCTCGAACTCCTGACGTCGTGATGCGCCCGTCTCGGCCTCCCAAAGTGCTAGGATTACAGGCTTGAGCCACCGCGCCCGGCCCTTAGTGTATTTTAATAGAGAGAAGGAGATTCATTTAGTAGGAATTTACATGGATGGTGAGAAAACCATCAGAAAATGATGATGCTGTAGTAACATTAGGTAGAGTCTGCATTGTGTATGTAGTTTAAGAAGCACCCACAAGAATTTGAAAAGATTAACAATGAAGGTGCCCTCTAAATGTTAAACTATTAAATAAACAGAAATCGAGCCATATTACCATTAAGAGGCAGGATGGCTCTGGACCATAATAACCTTTCCTGTGATAGCTAATATGCCTAAAGAAAGAAAATAACAATCCAAAGCACAGATTGGTCAGCCATAACTATAGAAATATGAAAACACAGAGGTCTATTCTGCTCCTGTCCAAGGAAGGGACATCTCGGCATTGTTGGGCTGCTCAGAATGTCTGTTCTTTCTGACAGGTAGATGGAGATGGATGCATGCTGCCATTAGCACCTGACGAGACTAAGCATTTGAAACAAGCATCCTGCTCCCCAAGCAACCTTCTGTTAATGTGACTCCCTGTGTAGCTTGTGTGCAGGGCAGAAATTCACTGGCCAGACTGATGCAAATGTCTGGTCCGGTTAACAGTAATATTTTTCATTGTAAATTACTATAGTGGCTTTCTAATTTATGTGCTTCAGTCTTTTGTGAGTTGGTACAAGTCATCCCCCCTAAATAATCAGCTCGGGGCATTAACCAGAACAAGTACTGGGACCTGCAATGCTAAGGTCTGGACTCCAGCTGTGATGAATTCACCCTGGAAATGCTGCCCTGCAAGGTCTCCTGGCAGCTGGCCTTCTCCTGGGACACACTGACCTTGCAGAACCTTACATTTGAAATGTCGACATGTGCATTCCAACACTGGCTCTCCTGGGAACAGTCACTGCCGGGGCATATGTGCGGGAGTTATGAGATGTGATTCACTGAATATTGAAAAAATGTCTCTACTGGTAGGAAAATAATTTTAATTATGTACACTATGTATGTATTCTTTAAATATAACAATAGTTAATATTTTTAATTTATTGAGCACTTTCTAAACCCCATTCTAAAAGTTTTAAATATTACTTGATTTAAGTACTATTATTATTCCTATTCTCATTTTAGAGACTGGAAATACAGAAGTTGACAAAGGTTATGTCGTTAACCAGGGTTTCATCTTTACTATATGATGGAACAGTGATTTGAATTCAGACCTATTATCCCCAGGGTTAAGAGAATAGACTCTGGAGCAAGCCTTGCCCTGGCTGGAAACCCAGTTCCATCATTCATTAGATGACTGATCTTGGATAAAACATAGAACTCTTTTGAATCCGTTTTGTCACTAAGTGCATAACAACATAGAATTGCAATGAAGTGCAAACGAAATTATGAAAATAAAGTACTAGTAATCAAAAGTGCTTAATAATGCATATGATACATGGTAAGAGCCAAAGAAAGGTTATCTGTAATAGGTAAAATATGTAATATATGAGAGCCAATATCACATAACCAGATCAGTGCCCAGGTATACCTTCTCATGAGTGTCCTCACCCCCTGTGTATACCTTTAATATTTAGTGATATAAGCTGATTTACTTGTATAAGCCTCATTCCAAAAATTTGTGTCAGGTTTCAAAAATACGTACAAATACATAAAAGAAGTAGATCAAATGTGACAAAAAGTAGTTGGAAAAGAAAACAAATGGCAGTACGCAATAGATGTCTATACATTTGAATTAGGCAGCACATTTGGCTTTGAATTGCCCAGAAGCCCAGGTAAACGGGACAAAGTGGTTAACTGTAAGTTTCACACTGGCCATAAGACTAAACCAAACCTCTATTCCATAGTTCTGTAGACTGAGAACCTGACCCATTCCTAAAGGCAGTATTGTGTGATGCAGCAGCAGCATCAACACCCCCACTACAATGCTTGCAATAATGAACCTCAATAGTTTGAAAATAGCAATATTGCATTTCAAGAATTTGAAATGTCAGTATCTGTGTGAGTGTTTCTGACTGACTTGAAACTGGACTGACTGACCATTTTATATCTTCACCCACAGACTGCTAGTGCTTTCCATTTACCCCAAGCTTATTGTACTGTCCTGTCTTTATAGAGATCTTCTGCAAAATGCCAGGCTATAGTTTCCCTCTTATCTGCATTTATTCAAAATACCCTGTGTTTTTTTTTTTTTTTTTTTTTTTGCCATTTCATTTTGGGTTATATTTTCTAATTCTTTCACCATGTAGAGAAGAGGTCAAAGTCGTTCATCTGGAACTGGAAAAAAAAATTCACAGAACAGCGAGTTTACTATTCCAAATGGTTAATGGCTAGGAGAAAGTAAATGCCTCTGGAACTTGAAAACCTGGCTTCAGACAATAAATCAAAAGCAACTTAAGTTAGTACCAAGGCACCCTGGGCTTTCATACCTGACTGGCAAAAAAAAAAAAAAAAAAAAAAAACTGGCAAAAGGAAAAAGAAAAAGAATAGCAAAAAAGGATAGAAAGTGGCATCCTCCTAACGGAGCTATAAAAATGATGGGAGTACAATCTCAGTTGTGCTTACTGTCTGCTTACATATGCTGTCCAAGCATACCCCCACATCAGCATCCAGGCTGCACCTCACTTGACTGTCCCTTCTCAAGTCCATGACTTTTTATTTCTTCTCCTTTATTTATCTCATCCCTTTTTCAGCGTGGTACCAGGTCCACCTTCAGAGTTTACATATACACTCTCACTTGCTTTTAAAAACACTCATCTTAATCTCCACCTAACTTTTTTTTTCTTTTCACACTGCAAAATTGTGTGCCTGTTCATAGCCCTGGAAGGACTGGAAGGCCAGGGCCAGACTATCATGCAAAGGTCATTTTTTTGTTGTTTTTTGTTTTGTTGTTGTTGTTTTGCACAGTCTCAAGTGGAAAGTCCCATGGTTCTACTCATAGAGGGAGTCTGTCTTTTTCCATGACATTTCCAGATTTACCTTCAATAAAATAACTAAAACCCTGACTTGGGCATTTGAGAGTAGCACGTTGTCTGATTTTGATTGCAAATCGTATGTTCTGCTCACACTCAGCACGTGGTTGATAATCTTTGAGTTGTGGTTTCTCTTTCTGTCACAGAATAGCTAACTGAACTATAGCTTGCTTTGCCTTCCTACTGCCCTCTCTCTGTGTCCTCATCCCCTTCCTCATGGCACTATATTCTTTGGGGAATTCTTACCAGCTAAGTTGTGGTGTTCACTTTGCATGACATGTATAGGGATCGGAGAAAAAAATTTAACTGTCCACTAATTGAATGCACCACTCCTTGCTCCTGGAAGCAAAGTAGAGGAGAGTCACCACCATTAATGATTACAGGTGATTATCTCATCTCCTTTAGAAGCTTATTAGCCCCTATAACATTCTTTCTACTCCCAAGGTGTCACTTCACACCTAATGGGGAATAGGTACTGAAGTGTCTTGGCCAAAGTCCTCTCTCAAGATCTCAGTGATTCTATTTTTAGGCTACCAATGAGCCTGATCCAAGAATAGCAATATTGAAGGTGATATTTTTCCTTTGACAGATGAACTTGTATTCCCTAGTGACTGGAGAAGAATGGGGTTGTATAATTTCCCTAGCGTTCCTGTAGAACAAAGTAAATATTCTATACCTTGTCTCCCTAATGATAAAACTGCAGAGAATGAAGATGAAATGGCTTGATCAGGGTCCTAGAAGTGTGTCAAAAGTTTATATAAAGACCAACAAAACAAAACAGACAGACAAACCAGTCAGAAACCCAGTCAGGCATTGGATCCAATCACTGGCAACATTATCTCAGATGCAGTGTCCTCTGTCAAAGCCATGGTGAAGAACACGTGTCTGAGATAGAGTTGGAACTCTGGTAGACATGAAGTCCTGGCATTATGAACTCAGGCTCTCAGTGCCTCCATCTGCCTGTGATTTAACGTGGACGACAGTATCTCTCCACTGACAGGAACAGCATTTCTTGTCGTTTCGTGTACTGAGCTATTTCTGCCATGACATATATCAAGAGGATCGGGATCTTGAGGATTTATTGGGAGTGTTAATAATTGCATGTGAGTAAGGTCTCAGCTCTTTATCTGCAGCCGGGGATGGGGGTGGGGAGCTGCAAAGCAGAGCCAATGTATATTCTCTTTTGGACAGGGAGCTCATATTTAACACACAGCTTTGTCTTCCCTGACTGCCCTCTGAAAAATTATGTTTTTAGTAAATAAATATTTAACAGATTTCCCAGTGTCTCTTTTTTCTATTAGTTTGGTTAGATTTAAAACCCAGTATTGTGAAAGTAAAGTGTAAGACAGAATTCCTTTGTAAAAATAACAATGGTCATTTTTAAGGGTTATTTTTTGTCTGTTTATGTGAGTTTTGTCTTACATTCACGTCCCAGTTTTGTTTTCAATGTATAGATACCCACATTTTCTGGTTTTAAAACAAGTTTAAACGTGTATATTTGAAGAGAGAGAAAACCTACTGATATTGTCTGTTGATATTAGGAAACCTAATATCACCTGAATTCTATTTCCATTTAGTATTTTCATCTTTTGTTTCTCTGACTCCTTCCCCAAAGTTAGTTTTCCAAACTGTTAAGAAAACATAGCAAAATTGGATTTGCTCCATCTTATCCAAAGTAAAATTGACTACAACTAAATCTATTATATATCAATTAAATATAAGTTGAGAACATCTATCCACTTGCTCCCCAAACCATTGAATACATCAAATTTAAGTGCCTCTGGGTTTTGTTATAAGCATTTGCAGAAGCTGCAAGCCAGCTGTGGTTAAAATTCACAACCTGCAGATACTCTTTACATCAGATATTGCAATTGCCTGGAGATATTATTTTTATGGGCATTCATTTATTTCTAATCTCCGTAACATTCTGAGAAACTTCTATAAGAAAGGCAAAATGCAAAAATGAAATACATAGTACCAGGTTATAGTCTGATACGTATAAATAGATCTCCATCAGTGACATTTATTTCCTGCCCCTTAATGTTTATAAATGGTAATATGTTCTTTGTATTCTGAATTTTTTGCTATGTATAATGACATTAGTCTTGCAACACAGGTATTTTTCTACTTCTCAGTATATTATATTTGTTTATATGATCTATTAATTAGGTACAGCTAAGAAAAGTGAGCCGATAACAAACATTACTAAACTGTGTTTTGTTGTGGTTGAGAGAGAAATGAGATGAATAAAAGGGAGAATATGAATTGAAGGTAAGGAAAATATGAATATGCCTGCATTTAAAAGCCAGATGGCCTCATGTGAGTACAGACCTGGAAGAAATAATCGAATCTACACATTTCCTTTCACAGACGAGGAGACTGAGGCTCGGAGGGGCTCGTCTATTGTCTCAGAGAGACGCATATCTGGACCCAGAAGCAACAGACCAGTGTCATTTAATGTTTCTGACCCTCAGCTCTTGGACCAGAAGGCAGCTACCTTTTTTAACAGATTTCTTTAGTCCCGGTTTTGCCACTCTGTTTTGCATTTAAAATCTAAGTTCCTCTCCTACTTTCTCCTCTTTTCACCCCTACAGGACACGTATAAGACTTCCAGGACTCACTCAGCATTTTCTTTTACATTTTCCCCCCTCGTATTTTCTCGCTTAACCACCTGAGGACATGTACATACAGCAGATAAGATGGGTATTGGGTGTCCAGTGAACACAGATAACTTATGCCTAACACAGCATATGATCAAATAAGTCTTGAATTATGCATAAATGTACAAATTAATCAATTCAAGGTAACATGAGATCTAAAAATGTATTACCACAAGAGAAAAGGGATAACAAGTCATTCTTTGTATCTTCTCCAAACAGTCATACTTAGATAAACCTAACAAATAATTCAGAGGCCTTTGCTACACTAATTAGAAACACTATTAGAGACTCCAAAGATAAAATTCTGTCCATACCTGACCAACCTCCCCTTGTCCAACACATTTGTCTTGTATTCCAAGCACAACACATAAGTATAAAACGGAGGAAATTTATATAGCCCATTAGAAAGCAGTTCGACACTTACCACATAGAGATCACAAAGCCATCATCTGGTAGTGTTGGAATGCCTGGGTGCCTATGATGAATGCATTTGTAAATGTTGCTGTGAAGTAATTTCCTTCCATTTCTAGAGTACCCCAGATAAATTAGGTTTCCCTCTAATCACATCTGCTGCCTGTGTATAAGAAAAGATGGTTTTCTCATACACAAATGATATGTACTTAGAGGGTAGAGGACAAAGACATTTAGTGGAAAGTTACCACATATAATGGAGCAGCATGGTACCAAAGAAAAAGTCACAGGATGCTTTTTAGGCAGAGACTATGCAAAATGCCATATGAATACGGCTGTGAGGTACTGCATATTACAGGGCATGTGCAATTCACCTGTCAGAGGTAAACAAGATCTTAACCGTGTCTTCCACATACGGGGCACCCTGTTGAGAACTGGCTAACTCATGTCAAGTACTTTCAGTAAACAAATCAGATTTATGATGTTATTCATCTAACATATGCACATTAAAATCAGAAAGGAAATAAATTTAAGCTGAAATGTTATTAATAAAGTGGCCATATGTAGCTCTAGCCTATGTCAGAATCACAGGTTGTTCTGACAATTTTAAATAATATCTAGTCACAAAAAGTTTGGAATTCAAAAAAGAAAGAGTAAATAAATACAGCAGGCTACCACGTAGTCACAGGTTCCTTACTGGTGACCTGGTTGTTGCAGATACTATTGATAAACTACTCGCATTCACTTGGGACATGCCATTTCAGAAATTGCCGACCATGGCAAACTGCAAGTTCTTGTGATTCTCCACCTGAGGGTTTTCTTTTCTTTTGGCCTTCATGTAGCATGTTAAAAGTGTTGAGCAGTAAATGCCCTGGGGAATAGCTCCCATCCAATGACAGACAGAAGTTGGAGACAAAGGCCCTGCTCCCTCACTTCTTCATCTTTACGTAGGAAGATTCTGACACTGGTTTTCTCACAGAGTTCCAGTGATTTCCATTAGGTCTAAGCACTAATGGTACACAACACACCCTTTATTGGTTTCCCTGTATGCCTGCTCATACTTCCTCACTCTATTGCTCATTTTTTTCTGAGATTATCTCCCAAATCAACTACCTGCACATTGTTGATCCATGGGGAAACTCAACTTAACTCATGGTCAGTTCAAAACTGGCATGAACAGAAAATTAAGGCACCAAAAAGTAGGGAGGGGCAAGGAATCATGTAGTAAAGCCTATGCATTTTACTTAAAATGAGAACTCTGGGAAAAGAGGAGGAGAAATTAGCAAAACAAATGGAATAACTTATGAAGCATTTAGAGTAGGAACAATCAGGATTTAGTAACCTGTAAGATATTATACATAATATAATCCTTTGGTAACCTATAAGACATTATATATCTACTCTTCTACAAATGTTCACAATATAAAATCTGAGTTAGTGTTGGTAGGTTCAAACATAATACTTACTACCTGTAACTATGCAAGAAATACCACATTACATAAACTACCATTAGTGAATATAAATCTTTGAATGGATCGGTGTGAACATCTTTAAATGGTCAGCATTATGTTAATCTATGCAGGTAGTTGCACAGTCACTAAATGGCCACCTGGAAACACATTCAAATAACTTAAGACCTGAAATCATTTGCACAGTATCTCAGAGTACGATTCTTACTTATACTGATGGTCTAGGTCATTGATCGCTGAATAGCAATTATTGTACTCTATGAATACAGGGGGTGCAGTGTATAGTTTCTAAAATTGACATCAAAATTGTTACAATGAATAGTTCTTATTTACAAATTAAACTTCAATTTGCTGGAAAACATATTAATGTAGGATATACACCTTTCCCATAACTGGAGATAAAGTAGATGATACAGGACAGGTCTGGTATTACTTAATTGAGTTAATATGTTCTGTAATTATAACTTGGGTCAACACTGTACCTATAGAGACATCACTGAAGTAGGAAAGTTGAAGCACAGAGGAAGTAACTGAGAGTTAAGCATAATATTCAGCTAATATTTGAATCAAATATATATTGAGCTGATGTTTCATGGTTTTCTTAAAATTCATATCCCAGACATTTTAGCATAAATACATGCTTGTATCTTTTGCTTTATGTATAGGCTAAGCTATTCTTATATGTTAGTAAGATAAACTTAAGTAGTGAGAATTGATGAATATCATGAAAGGATCCGGGCTATAAAAATATCTCCCCATTGATCAATAGTTGACACTTTGAATTCTGCCACTAGCGGCCTATATCTTTGGTTTAATCATTGTTGTGTTTCATCTTATGAGATGAAAATATACCTAAGGGAAGTATCACTTTGGGTCACTCACATCTTAATGTGCGTAAATAATACTGAAAGCTTTGTTAGATAAATTAGGGTTACCACAAAGATAATACGGTGATGGAAATTTTTGTTAAATAATTTTTATGATGAGTTTCCTTTGAAAAAAACAGTCTGAAATCATACTAGACTATATGATTCTGGCTAAAAATCAGAAGTATAGATGCAGGGGCATATTTTATTAAAAGAAAACACCAAAGATTCAATTAAGTATAAAGTCTGGAAAGAGTCTAACAAAGTGGTGTTTGCCCATTTTTGTGAGCCAAAATACTGTGAGCTCTTTCTGATTTGTGTGTTTATCTTTATTTTGCCCAATTTCTGTCTTTGCCCAGCCCAGCCTCCCATTCCCCAAACCTATATTCTGCAAACCATTCTACATACATCTACTTCCAGCAGTTCCTCAGAGCATGTCCCACAATAGCTGACCTTATTCCTTCTGTGGCTATGACCTCTATGTACAGGAAAATCTCCAGTACCGCTCTATATGACTGGCCTAGGCAGACAGATGGCCTGGAATACTACCAACAACCAGGCATACGAAAAAACACCAAACAGGAAAACCGGCTTAGTAAGATCAAATCATTTTCTAGCAGTACTGAGATCAAGGTGGAAAGTAAATGTCAGGCATCCTTCCTTATCTTCATTTTTGCAATCTTAAGATACATGGCCCCATGGAATTTACATTTTCTGCAGATAGATTACTAAAATAAATCCACTCAACTCAAGTATTTTTGAAGTATCTTCTCTGTGCCAATCACTACATCAGGCAAAGAGAATAGAACAATGAACAGGTTACAATCTCTGACTCTAAAATGTGGGGGATCCCTTCATGCAATATTGTAAAACCACAAGTGAGCGGCTGGTCCCCATGGCTGTAGGAGGTAGTGTTACCTGAGTAACGGCATTTCCTTTAGAGTTCCCACCATGGCTTTTTGATTACCATAGTAGTGATTGGACCTGCCAGTCAGTAAGAATGTTTTCTGACTTGCTTCTACAAACTCTGACCTGAAAGATTGGAACTCCTGCCAATAACTTACTAAGGAAGAAAAAATGCAAGACCTGTCTGTGCTCCTTTTAATTAGTTCAGCAATCTGGCAACCAGAGACCCTGACACAGAAAAGACAAAATAAAGTCTTATTTAAAATACTATGGGAGGCTAATGCTAGAACACTGACCAGTCCCCCTGTTGAGACAGGGGAGGGGTCTGGAGTAAACTATCGCAAGAAGCAGCTCAGGGTATGGGTCCTATTTAAATTCCTGTGTGCATTTCCCGTCAACATGCACTAATTTGCATTGAGGCCAAAGACCCAAGAATGGGCAATCTGACAGCAGTCTGACCACCGTTGCATCTTCTGGTTATCTTGGCAGTTCTTTCTTCTTCAGGTGTGACAAACGACACTCCTGAGAGGCTTTGGCAGGCTTCCAGGTTGTGTTCTGTGCATGTGTTGAAGGGAATGACAGCGATTCCAGTAACACACCGTAAGAGCACACTTTTATAACACTTTGATTTTTATCTGTAATTTTTATTAATCCCAAATTCTCTCATTTGTCGAAGAATGAATGAATTATATACGGTAGAATGTTCCTCCACAGGTTCAAACTATTACTTCTTCTTTTGATCTACTTACCCATCACCAGCCTTAAAATTAAATAAAAGCCTTCTCTCAGGGTTCAAACATAGAATGGGTGGGTGGCGTCCACGCTTTTTTTTTCCCCTCACACCCATAATTGAAAGACTCAGGAGGAAAAGGTATGTGATTGCTATATTGTGCCAGATGCAGATGCAGTTCAGACTATACATAAATATAGGACATATTTTACATCAAATAAAATATTTTAAGACAAAATACAGGAAGACAAAATACAAATATTTACAAAATTAGTGATGCAAGATTTCAACACCAAGTTAAAGAAAGCACTATACACACACACACACACACACACACACACACACACACACGGTGGAAACAGTGTGGTAGCTATTCATGAGGACAGTGAAGTACCTTGAAGGGTTTGTGGCACTGAGCTGGACTTACAGGAAGACAAAAGAGTAGATTGAGCAATGAAGAGGGAAAGGGCATTTCAGGTGGGTTGAATATAGTGAAGAAAATCCAGTCATTCACTGGAGGCCATTCACCACATAAGTTGAGGACATTCACAAAATAAGCTGGGAATTTCAGATAGGTTTATTTGCTGCTTTTAAAAATAATTCTTAGAATCTCCTCACTCTTCCCTAGAAATTACCATCATTGCAGAGTCCTTTCCACCAGAGCTTTCAGGCAGAGCTGGAGCTGAATCCTCCCTCCCACACTGCCTCCTCCACATCAGACAGAATTACCTGCATGTTCCTGGGTGACACAAAGGATGGCTGAGATGTCACCCACGACAAGCTTAAGTGGACAGTTTTGGACAACAGTCGCTAATACTAATTTCAGTGCCCTATGATTTGATTGCTTGGATGATTAATGGGATTCTCATGACACTTGTGTAGCATACTTCTTCGTTTTCTCTTTAACTTTAATAAAATGGGATTACCCATTCTTGTCATGCTGAGTCTGAAGAGGTAGTCAAGTAGACAAAAAGAAAAAAAAAAACTGAAATGTATCTTGAGAAGGGGGACAGCAGAATAGCCTAAATCAACTTCATATTTTTTTCAAGATATCAAAGTACAAGGGGCTCCTGTTGCTTTGTCTAACGAAGGCCCTTAATTTTCTGCCTGTATATAGTTACTGAATGCCACTGTGCATCAGCCTTCTTATCTATGAAATGAGGCTAATAATACAGATGTAGCCCGGAGCAAAGCTGTAAGGATTAATTAATAAAACATGATTGTTAAGCCTACTCAAACATGAAGCATAGCATGAAGCTACTTGGTTAGAAAGTAATAAAGTGGGGCCTCCGATGCACTGGGCAGCTGTGCTGGGAGCTCAGAGTCCCACCCCTCCTCCCTTTGAGTATTCAGGTCAATGCAGCCTTCTTTGTGCCCTCAGCACTGAAATCCTTCCCAAATACCAGACCCAGGAGTGCTTCCCCTCAGAGGCTCAACACGTCACATGCTTCTCTATGCTTCTACCTACACCTACTCTATCTCTGTATTTTGGCTCATCTCAGTTGCTAGCTTTTGATTTCATCTTCCTCACATTGATATTTCTTTTTCCAATTATCTCAGCAGAGAAAATGTTCTTCCTACAGTAGAAGGAATCCCCCAATCACATTCCTCACCTAGTGAGTGACAGGCCTTACTGATGCTTCTTTACCCCTCTCTCTCCTCCTCCTCTGTCTCTGTTTCTCTCTCTCTCTCTCTCTCACACACACACACACACACATACACACACACACCCCCACGTTTGCACATAGTGAGATTACAATAATTTACTCGATACTGTGACAGAGGAGAAAATACCATCCCTAGCAAGTGAATCTTACAACAAATGACTATGAAATACTCATTAATTAGGCTCAATTCAAAAACTCAATTTAATCAAAACAAATATCTAGCATGTAAATTTTTCCAAAAAGCACTGTGCTAGCCATTGTGCATTGCAAGGCAACAAGCTTATTCCCTTGCTGTCAAGGTTTAGAGAGATATGGACATGAAATGCCACAACATAAGCAGAGTCATGTGCTTTAAAAGAGCTATAAGCAAAAAGAAGAGATAGATTTCTGTTGGAAGAAAGGAAGGAAAGATAGATGGAAAGAAAAGACAGAAGGAGGGACTGGTATATTCTCATTAGGATGTTAAATGCTTCCATATAAGTTACCTAATTTTAATTTTACATTTTCTCTATCAGGTAGTATCATTTTTCCATTTATATAGGTGTTAAAACTGAGGCTCCGGAAAGCACACAACTTTCCAAAATTGTTGATGTCAACGGGACAGCATGAGTTCATGAGCCTCCAGGATGAGGCAACTAAACTGAACTTTGAAATAAATATTACATATCTGCTCTTCTATAAATGTTCACAATATAAAATCTGAGTTAGTGTTGGTAGTTCCAAACATAATACTTACTACCCATAACTATGCAAAAAATGGCACATTATACAAACTGCTATAGTGAGTATAAATCCTTAAGTGGACTGGTGTGAATATCTTTAAATGGCCAGTATTATGTTAATCCTTGAAGGTAGTTGCACGGTCACTAAATGTTCACCTGGAAACACACTCAAATAATAGTGTGACATGAAGCAGGGTCACTACTTTTCTAAGACAAATCAGAAAAAGAAGTATAGTACAGCAGCAACCCATGGGCCAACAAGAAAAGCAAGCAGCAATGGCTCAATGAAAAACCTTGACCCATCACTGAAAACCATTGCTAACATCTAAATGTCATAGAACACAATTTTTAAAAGGATATGAAACTAGAATATATTACAGAAGTCAGTATAAAATAGACTACTTAGAAGGTAAGATTCAATGTTAAGGACAATCTGTCTTAGCTAAGGCTTAAAGACAAAGTAAAAAATGTCTGCTTTTAAATATTGTTTAGTTGGCTTAATTTTCCATTAAATATCAAATAAGCAGCCTGCTATATCTATTTCTGAGCAGACAGGGTATCTGACATTCTTACCAGCTGCGATTTTCCCTATGGGTTTAATGGGTTTGTATAATATTTGTACAAAGTAATATTATCATTATCATAAATGTTTTCTAATTATTTCTTGGGATTAATGAAAGTATGTTGTATTATTGATGGATTAAGTACAATATTTATGAAACAGTGATAGGATTAAAGAGAAATAAATATGTATATCTTTCTGCATGTGTAAATAATAAATATTAATTCTCATCATCAATTTTGTACAAAGTGGTTTAGGTATATAATATTTTTGTACATACTTATAACTTACTAAATACTTCAGTTATCTGTTGTGGATTAAGGGGTGTGAAGATAGTGTTTGTTTATCTGTAAACTGAAGTGCTTGGTAAAGTCTTCAGGGACTGCAGGAAGGACAAAGATCTGAAAAACAGACCAAAGAAATAATTTAAAATGTGTTGGACTTTTAGAAAATGTGCAAAATGTACACAATAAACTTTCAAAGGGAAGAAACATAAACTTGCATCAAAGCCAGAAACAAATTAAGCCTCATAAGGTGTTATAAATCTCCAGAGCACTCTTCTGCACATAGTTGTTGGTTCATATATGTGTACATTATAGATCTATTATTTTGATTGTTGACTTGTGTGTATATAATTGTTACCCCTCTGTCCCATTTGGTTGTGTAAGCCCTCTGCAGACAGGGATAAAGTGACTGTAAAACACCTCAGTTTTGAAGACAGAGGATCTCGCTTGGAATTTGGAATTACTACTGACTGGTTGAGATATGTGGGGCAATGGTAATGGTATGTATTGTCAGCTTGTTCTCTTGCCATTGTTTTCAATAATAAGGTCAATCCTTTACTTCAAGCAAGGAATTGATTTTGATATAAATGCAAAGCAATTTCTCCTCCAAAGCTACAAACTACAATTCATTTTAAGGCTAAGATATGAACCATTCAAGAAACATATGTTTGCTGATGAGGTTTTAAAGAAATTACATCAGTGAACTGATGGGAGTCACTTAAGCAAATAGATTCATAAGAGACTAGTGAAGTGATGATACAGTTTTAAATGGCAATACCATCTTCAGTAGGCATGCAAAGTTGTTTTTCTTTTGGATTAATGTCTTCCAAGTTAAAGGATAATGGTTCAGGAATTGAAAAGACAAGAAAGCTCTTGTCTTTCTATTCTAGTATTATGTTTGGAACCATCAACACAGACAGGAGTCTGAGTACCATAACCTTCTGAATTTCTCATTTGATTAACCTGATCAATGTAATTTCTGTTTTTAAATAAGCCTGTTTCTAACATACTATCCCCTTTTCCTATGGGCAAAGTTAGTGTCAATAACCCTCATGGTTCATTATCCTAGTCCTAACAGATTTGTTAAAAATGCAATAACATCAAATAAAGAGAAATCATTTACAAATGAGAATGGGAAGTCTTAGCCTTAGTAGCCAGGCTATTTTTTTTCCACAAAGTAAGCCAGACAATGTGGACTTTTCAGAAGTTTTCCAGGGTGACAGGTGGCTGTGTAATGACATGCACAGATGTTGTGAGGATACGAGGCACCTCTGGGTCACCCCAGAAATCTGGGCCTTTACCCCAGGTTTCCCTAAGGTACAAGCAGCCTTTTCAAAACTTCACTTGTCTCAGAGGATCCTGAGTGCTCCAAGTTTGCCTAAGCATCTGCTCTTACTGTACTGCACCAGAGCTAACTTTATGAAAACTGATATGTTCCCAAAACAACATGACAATAAATACTGTCTGTTAATGTAAATGATTTGTAAAAGCTTGTCCAAGAAATAAATGACAGTGTAGTATATATTTTAAATTACTTATGCTTTCTGCAGTTTCTGGGAAATATGGTTCAGGTCAGTGCCATATTTCTCTAAGCAATTTTAAGTCCTGTGTTTCTGATCTAATCCAGTCTGCAAAAGTTATTTCTTTTCCATAGCCACTAAAATTGAGAACGAAGGCACTATCCAAGCACATGAAATTCCTGGTTAACTTGTACCCAGGCAACAGGAGTGAGGAAAATGGGCACAAGTCAAGTTCAAGAGGCAGAAAATAGAGCAATCTGGGCTGCAGAAGACAGTCAAATGATATGCATGTTGATCTGCGCATAACTTGCCTTTTGGAAACTTTGTCCATCACCAGGGTCAATCTGTAAACTTATTATTATTGGTGAAACGTAGGAAATAAGAGGCCTTTATACACAATAGCCAAGACAAAGAATCAACCTAAATGTCCACGGACAGAAGAATTGATTAAAAAAAAGAAAAGTAACACACACACACAGACACACAGACACCATGGAATATTATTAATAGTTAAAGAGGAAGGACATCCTGTCATTCTTGACAATATGAATGGACATGGAAGATATCTTATGCTAAGTGAAATAAGCTAGGTACAGAGATACATATATGGTATTGTCTCTCTTATATGTGGAAAAAAGTAGAACTTATAAAAAAAGATAACTTGTATCTCTCTTATATCTAAAAAAGTAGAACTTATAAAAGCCGAGAGTAGAATGGTGATTTCCAGGATTTGATTGTGGGAAGAAGGAATAGAAAATGGGAGATATTAGTCAAAGAATAACTTTCAGTTATAAGATGAATAAGTTCTGGAGATCCAATAAACAGCACAATGGCTACAGTTGATAATACTGTTCTGCACACTTGCAATGTGCTAAGACAATACATCTTAAATGTTCTCACCACGAAAAAAAAGTAACTACATGAAGTGATGGATAGGCTAGTGAGCTTTACTGTGGTAATAATTTTTCAATGTATATGTAGGTCAAACATCACATTGTACACTGTAAATATATACAATTTTTATTTGTCAATTATATCTCTATAAAACTGGAAAAAAACTTAAAAGACAGTTGGCTGAATATTAAGAAAAAGAGTTAAGCCTTCCCAATGACAAACCAGGCCCTTTGCTAGCCAAATTAAATGAAATATTATTTGTTTGAAAGTGTAAGTTAGCTTAACCAAGAACATTATTAGGAAAAAAATACAATCTTATAAATAAATGACTTTTGTAAAGATTTGTGAATGACTTTATAAACATACTGTTATAGTAAAATAACACCTACCAGAAAATATTACAGAATATGTAGCTATAGAACAGTGATTCTCCCTGTGTGGTCTACACACCAGAAGCATCAGCAGCATCTGAAAATTGTCAGAAATGCTAATTCTTTAATCCTACTTCATAGTTAATCCAAAACACTAGGGATGGTGCCCAGCAACCTGCATTTTGAGAAGGTGTGTTACAGAGGAACTTAATGTCTCTAAATTCTATTCAGAGGCATATTTATTCCAGGATATTTCCATATACAAATTAATTTAACTTGCAGTTCACTGGAAAATTGAGGTAACATCATATTTCAGTCCTCGACCATACCTGTTGATTAAAATGTTGTAGTTATTTTCTCTACTAGAATATTTAGAAATTTTATTGATACTTAGGTTATTGTTAGAGTTAGTGTTTTAATTGTAATTGCAATGGTAATAAAATATTTTAAATAATAAGGATATAAGGCAGATGCTTTAATGTTTCTGTCTAGCTAAGCATATGTTAGTTTTTATATCACTATCAGGTTTTATATCAAAGAAAGAATAAAAGATAATGTCAAGATTTTGCAACATAAGATTAACTATCCAGGAATATGGAAGTTCTTGTGTGACCTGAGAATGAAATAAGAAGTCATTGTTTTTATAAGTCTCCAGTGAAGCTGAAGTGGAGAACTGTAAGGCAGAATAATATTCTCACTTCTCTTGGGGGTTTTAATTCTTCGGAGCAGCTGAAAACTAGTGTAGAGACCTCCTGACACTTTCACTTTCCCTCCCATCTTTCTCTTCTAATTGCCCTTAGCCAAATGAATGACCAGTCTTGGAGAGGGCATAAAAAATACCAGCCCCAGCAAGAATGATTTTCAAGTCATAGATAACTGCATTCTGAATTTCACAGTGCTGGAGCAGAAAATGGCAGAAGGTGGAAAGTGCAAAATGAAACAGGCTCATTCAGAGTCTGACAGCCAGCAAAGAGCAGAGATGAGGTAATCAGGGATAAGCTAGTCAGATTTGGGAGGGAAGAAAGTAGAGAATGACAAGCAATAACAAGGTAGTCAGAATTGGTGAGGTAAGAAGCCAAGGGAAATTAAAAAATGGGAAGAGCTAGGATTTATTAAGGAGGGAGAAAACCAGGTCACTTCCTTAAAATCCCACTGCAAGCTCTGTTCTCAAGATTTTAAGTTGAGGTCATTTCCAAGACACTGGCAAGTTAATGAATATATACTTTTAATCATGCACTAAACTTTATGACTCACTACACTACGTTGTGTGAAGTGCTTGGCAACTTTACACCCTTCACTTTTAGAATGTTGGTATTTATCTTGAAGTAGCTTATTTTGCCCCAGTTACCTCTTTCTCCTCCTACCAAGGCAGGACATTCAAGATGTTAGCTTGCAACTTTTGACCTGGAGAGAAAGTCACATGGTTGGCTTTCTGTCAGGTTGTAAGTTGGAAACTGACAGATATCAAAGGAATCAGTGCCACCTTCCTCTGCCCATCTTGAACATCGTGGCAAAGAACCATTAGGGCTGAGTCTGCTCAACCCTCAGTTAAAGTAGGCAAATCAAAAGCAACAGATGAAACAACTAGTAGCCAATCTTATTTAGTTATCTTAATGACTAAAACAATGGCCATTTAGTGATTTTAGTCATTGAGGCCACAAAATCAGATAATCTAATCTGGAAGTGAAAGATAGGCTCTGTGATTCCCTACATCAATTTCAAAAACAAATACTAAAGAGCACATAACATAAAATTAACCACTCTATCCATTTTTAAGTATACAATGTAATTAAAAATTATAAAAACTTTTTTTAAGTTACAGCATGTAGAACTGATTCAGTTCTGTATCACTAAAGTTGAACACAGTCTCAGACATGGCAAAGCCCTTACACGTCCAAATTCAGAAAGAGACAAAGACCCAGAGATGTTCAGCAATTTGCCCAAAGGTCACATGAAAACTCAGTGACAAAGTCAAAACTAAACCCAAGGCTCATTCTTGGGCCATCTTTTTATTTTTTTCCATTTTACCCAAGATGAGTCAGGAGAACACAAAATGAAAACTATATGGCAATTATCTGATAAATGTGATGGATGTGTACAGACAAACAGGAATAATTATGATCAGATAATCCAATTTAGGTCCACAATTACCTAGATTGACTGTCTACATTGACCAAATAAACTGGACAATGGCCAAAAATGCACTCTACGTTGTGTGGTGCTCCCACAGCCTGAGAAACACTTCATTATGCTTTTGTGATTAATAGTAACATCCATACCACTAAGATGACTTACAAACTACAAATTTAAAGTAGAAATGGATGCATCTTCCATTAATGAAATAGATTTGAAAGTTATCTCAAATCTCTCTTGTTCATTACTAAGTCAAGTGAAAATGCTATATGAACGAAATGTGTACATGTTATAGAATTTCTCTGAAGACAGCAATCACATTGCCTCTTTCTAGTCCTTTGTTTCATCAAGGCTATTATTTGTCCAAATGAATAAACCATAATTAGGCCCAAGTTGTAAGATGAAAAGATTTTCAAGACCTCACACCAAAACCCTTGGCAAATCTGGGTCATTCTTTATTTCATTCTAAAAATGATGTGGGTCTGAGTTATGAACTTAAGATAAACATCATACTTAGTCCCCTTCACTGACTGAAAATTAAATAAAATATTTAAATAAAACAAAGCCCAACATCATACTTAGGACGTTTGATCATGGATAGGAAACATAGAGTAGGGGTTTTCAAGCAATACCTCCAAAAACTTTTCTGAAGGACTTCATATTTTACGTTTTAAAGTAAAAATTCTGCCACTCTAATTAACACAGGTTTTTCTGCTCAAAGATTCAACATGAAAATATATTTCAAAAATAAATATATGCTTTAATACTCGTTCTCTCTCTAACCTTAAAAGTAATACAGATTTAGAAATTTCTTTGCCAATATCAGCAATATAATTGACTGCACATCATGATTGGAAGCTGCGAAGACAGTCCTGGGGAAAGATGAATCAAAAAGTACAATATGATTTGTTATGGTGGAGACCTTGTTGGTCTGGGAATTATAAAGCTAGGTTTTAATTATCCATTTGGCATGAACAAGCTTGGTTATATTAGACAATTCATCTTTTCTCCAGACTTTGGTTCTCTTATCTCTTAAATGAGAAGGTTGAATTGGATGAGTTTTTGGTTTTACCTCTCTATGACATTAAGCCAGGGATCAGCAAATTAAGGTTTGTGGGCCAAATATAGATCACCACCTGTTTTTGTAAATGAAGTTTGATTGGAACACAGCCACATTCATTCATTTACTTATTGTCTTTGGTTGCCTTTATGCTACAACAGCAGAGTTTCTTAATTGTAACAGAGATTATATGTTCCATAAAGCCTAAAATATTTACTATCTGGCCCTTTACAGAAAAGATTTGCTGACCCCTGCTCTGATCCACTGATGGTATTTCTAACAAAAGAGAGCACCATGGTAACACTGCTAACCCAAAGTCCATATTTTAATGGATTATACCAATTCTGTAGGGCAAATTTTCATGTTTCTTATGCCCAAGGCCGTGCTGAGTAATGTGTCTTGTCTGATTATAAGTCATGGTCCTCTAACGGGCAGGCTGGCAGTTGTGGATGTACTGGTCCTTCACTGTAACCTCAACACATAAGTGATGGTAATTAATGAGTGTTGTTTGGATGTTTTGCTGGATGTTGGTAGGGTTGGTGAAGGTGACTAAAAACTGATCGGTTCCCAAGTTTCAGGGTCATTGAGAAGCCTTCTTGTACCTGTGAAAGGAAAGTGAGCTACTATATTGACAATAGATAAGGAAGAGAACAAGAAAAGTGGTTAAATCTCCATAAAAGTGTGAGAAAAAAAGAAAGCCTATCTAAGACAGGAGCAGTGTAACTCACATAACTTTAATCTTCTTGAGGAGCACAATTTATGTTGAAGCTGAAAATCTATATCCAAATTAGTGGTTATAGAATTGGCTCAGACTGAAATTGTGAATGTGCTTTAAAATTCAAGTGACACAATGGAAGGAAACTCATATATGTTCCTTATTATTCAATCTAATGTCTCAGAGAACCTCACTATTAAGGGGAAGGCCTCTCATAGTCACAGAAAGAGAGGGCTTCAGTGCAGGCTTATCTGAAAACCACACTTTTTTTGCATCCAAAGACTTACCAGGCTAATCATGCACAGAGCCATATCAGAACTCACTTTCTCAACAATCTTTCTGATCTGCCACCAAAGACCCTCAACCCTAGAAAACATTTTATCTGGAAAAATCGAAAAACTGACAAAGATACCCCAGAGCCAAATCTCTACTAAACATTGTTACTTGTAGATTTTTTAAAGAAATTGTGTAAGAGCTGCATGTAACCTTAAAATATGTCTCATTCCTGATGCTTTCAGAAACTATATTTATTTTTAAATATAGTTCAATAAAATTGAGATGTGAGGTCAATCATTCTCAATTACAAAATTAGTGTTTTTCCATTTCCTTATTGTATGGCATTAGTAAGTTACACTTAAACCCCCTGGACCTCAGTTTGAATCAACTAAATAATGACAAAATTGTCTCCCTTCAAAGACTATTTAAATCTCTTAGAAGCATATGTAGTTGAATGAAAAAAAATGTTATTTTCTTCTGAGTCATCACTAGTCACCAGATGCAAACATATTAGTTCATTTAATATTTCGAGGTAGAAATTATTAACTCCATATTATAGAAAAGTAAAGAAAAGCCTGGATTTTAAGAGATTTGACAATTGTCATACAGTTATCAGAGGCTGGAATAGGCATGTGAACCCAGGCTTTTCTGACCCCAAAGCCTATGCTCTTTCATCATATCCATACTACCTCCCACTAATGGCTTCATCTGTACACTAAGATATACTCTAGTTCCTAAGCTGTAATACTAGTTATGGCATAGAGGTATGGAACACCTCAGCTTCATGATTCAGAAATTATTTACCCTTATTAGATAAAAAATATTGTGTTCCAGGGCTGGCCTTTAGTTACTGATCCAGCACTTCTTGTCTGCTACAACTTTTGGCCAAGGGACTAGGACATTTGATTGAACTCATTACTTGCCTTGGAGACTTTTCCCTGCATCCTATTCCACTCATCTCAGGTCTATAAAAATCTCCTTGGTTCCTACTATTTGGAATTGCACCTTCCCATGCTCAAAACAAGCCATAGGGAATATGTTAATATCTCTCAGCGCATTGTCAGAGTCTGGCCACAACTAAGAGAATGCCCAAAATCACAGTGATGCCATTTCCATGGATAAGCCGGTTCTGGAGACTCCTGTGTTGATCAAATTTAATGCTCAGATGGCAGTAGCTACAGAAACCATGTCATGTCTATTCTTTCTAAGACTTAAGTTTGGCATGCCATTGAATGCCTTGGATGATGCCAGACTCAGCAAGCAATCATCTCACTGCCTTTACCCTCTCTCCCTGGCTATGCTGTTCATGTGCCCAGCATGCCTCTCTTCAGTGTCTTCTTGAGGTCTGCCATGATCAGTCAGGAGCTAAGTGATCTGCAGAAGGTGAAGGCAAAGAGAGCAAGAAATTAAATGTGTGACTCCAGTGACCTAAGAGATATGAGGAGCAATGCCATGGCCAAAAAGCTTCCCTGCATTTGGTCATGGCAATCACTTACTCCAAAACCAGACTCTTCTGGGCCTGTAGGTCCAGGCTGCTGAATGCATCTGACTAAAGCAAGAATTGAGAAACAAAGAGAGGAAGAACTGCTGAGTTTGGACTTTTAGCAGAACTTGATTTTATATGAATGCTCTGTTATTTGTCAATGGGTCCGTTTTCTCTGGTTAAACTGAAAAGGGATATGAAAAATCTTTGCTTAGAAAATGTGCATGTTTCCTCTAAAAAGCATATTTCAAAACTTCATTCCAGGAAGTTCCTTTATAACTTGGTGTAATTTGCTGCAGCTCAACATAAATGCTGCTAAACTCCCACAGGAAGCATGCAAAGAAGATGTTGGAAATCAGGGAAGAATTGTGAAGGAAAAGGATGAAGGGATTCTGTGTTTCAGTATAGTAATTCTCTTATGCTACTTATCAACATCCACCCTGCCGTTAGAGCCATTTGTGTTCATCTCTCACTTATTGGACTGTTAGCTCTTTATGAGTATAGAGTCATTGTCAGATATCTTCTTTTTTTCCCCAGCACCTAGTGCAATATCTGATATATGGTAGGTTTGAAAGACAATGAACATTATGAATATGGCAGAGAATGTCAGTGCTCATTAGATTTCTGTTTACTCTTCATGGTATGAAGACATGAACAAGGAGTGGCGGGGTCATCCAGGTACTACATTACGAAGTGTGTTCCCAGTGAATTTTTCCCATGTTAAGACCCTGAAATGTGAGTGTCTATTTGCTACAGCAAGTAAAGTAATTCTAACACAATGAGTACATAATTCCATTGATTAACTGATTTACTAAGTGATGGCTGGATAATATTAATATGAGATATTAATGGTTGATTTCTAATTACTTAAGTAAGAGAATAAAGACAGAATCAGATTTATCATGAAGCTAATGAAGGTTATGTTTCAATGAAGGCACTGGCAGAACTCTTCCTTCTTGGGAAATGCCCTAGCAATATGTTCAGATTTGTAAATTTTTCAAAAGTAATTTTTTGTATTATTTTTCTTAGGAGCAGGTCCCCAAATTATGGAAGCCACAGAAAACTGACTCTGTCCCTGGGTCAAGATAATACAGCATGGTGGTATATAATGCATAAAATGTGAAATTTGTATTAGCAATGCACAGAAAGTCAATTTTCATTGAAGTTGACGTTTTTATTAATAAAAATGTCATACAATTTAAAGTAGCCTGCAATTTATTGTCACATTTTCTCTCATTACTTTTTCTATGATGCCTTAGCATAAAGAATTGCCTCATTAATAACTTTGACCAATTGCTTTTGCAAGATGTTGATTATTTTTCCCTTTTGCATTTGACAAAGCTTACAAATAGATTTTAAAAATGCCTTTCTTGTAATAGTGTTAGGTTAGTTTTAATAATGAGTCAACGGTGGGTGTTTTAAACATTTCCAGTAAATTTATCTTTGCGCATAGATATGTCTTATATGATAACCAAATTAAATACACACACATACAACACACACACAACACACACACACACACAAATGAGTTTATGGAATGCTCAGGAAAGTTAGATAAAAAATAATGTTTAACAACTTGTTTGATTAATTTCAGCTCTCTCACTTAATATTTTGTTAAGTGATATTCTAACCAGAGGGGAGATATGAGAAAAGGAATATTAGATAGATATTATCTTTCTAGATATTAGAAAATTAATAACTTATGACTTTGGAAATGAGTTTGAGTTTTAAAGGTAGGAATATATGACTGACAATTTTGCCTGTATCTTCAGTTGTAAACATTTGTGTCTGCTATATTGATAAGCTTTCCTTACCAAAACTCTTGAATTTGCTATTATTCAATTTGATTTGCCTCTTCCTTTATCTTTACCTAGCTTCTTACAGACAATCTACAAAAGAAAAAAAATAGTTTGCCTTATTTAGACATAGGCTTTAGTTATTTGTTAACATTTCAATGTATACTATTTTCTGATATGAGAATAGAAGAAAAACATTACATTTCTCTCTAGGAAGGAAATTACTCCTAAAATTTTCAAAAGCAACATTCCCAATATAGTTAATAATTCATAAAAAAAGCAAATCAAGGAACTAAAGATGAGAACAATGCATGGTGTCTAGAAGACATCATTTATGCAGCTAGTTAAATGCACATAATAAAAGTTGAAGATCTCTCTATGGTTTCTGAACTGAAAGAGTTCTCATAAAAGTCCAAAAGTATTCACAAACACAGAGCTCCCATTTTAATGAAAGAGGTTTTTTCAGGAATCATAGAATAGTGTTGTATCATCCATACATAAGCAACATGGCAGCAGCAGCTGTAGCTTGTTTTTATCCTAAAGCACTCAATTTAACAGCTGAGCATTAAAACATTGATTTTGATATTGAGAAAACCACATTTGCTAAGTTCCATGTCCAAAATATTTCAAATAAGCTATTGTAGAATAAATACTTTAAATCTCTCTATATGCATTTCAAAAGGGTAAAGGTTTTTATGCCCACAAAAAAATGCACGTTTAGTATAACAGCAGAACCATTATCCAAAAGAAGAGAAAATATTTCCCCTACATCTAATTTAGACCCCCTTCCTTTAGCATAGGGCTTTGTAAAACTGTTTGATTATTCAATAATCAACTTTCAACCCAAAGTTATTACTTCTTTAACTCTTTGAAAGAAACTTTGATATAGTTCTTCCTAATTTAATTGGCAGCTATCAGTTAAATAAACCATTTGATTGAGACTTTAAATGTAAATAATTTTCCCTAACCAACTGTTAACAGAAGTCAGTTGATGACTGTTAACTGTAACATCCATAAGAGTCGGTGGGCTTTCATTGCCCATATCTTCCACATATCCCTGTACTTCAGAGATATGTCAATTGAAAATAGCTGGATAGTGGTCGAGATTTCTTCATAAGTCCTCTTGTCTGCAGTAGGTATTTGTTCTGTGTTCTTGAGCTTGATATATGGTCGTAGAATCAAAAACACACATTCATCATAAAGGAAGTTAGTGTTTTATCTAGGAGCTATAAGTTTTCTGGTAAGTACAAAAGGAAAATAACAGCACCCAAGAGAGAAAGTGAAGGAAGAAAGATGGGGAGCTAGCAGTGGGTAAACTAAACAAAGCATTATAAAGTACTACACAGGAGCAATTCATCCAGCATCGAGGCTACAACCATGTTATCTTTTCATTTTCAAATCCTTCTTATCCCTCCTTAAGGGCCTACTACATGACCTTACAGACAGTAGATACGCAGTCAACATTCTCCAACAGTCGGCCATGCCAACCACTTGCACATTTCATGCTTGGGGCATGTGGTGAGAAAAAGGACAGTGGACAAGAGCTACACACAAAGAAGGCTCTTCCTCTCTTCACACTTCTGATTGTCTTCCTTGGAGCCTCCATTTTTCCTGTGTCCAGACTTTGGTATTCAGTGTGGGCCCATTGTAGTGTCTGGAAAAATTTATTTATTTTACAGCTCCTGAACTGAACTAGCATTCATTTTCCAAGCTGGAATCACAAGAGAAATATGAAAGCTAACTGCACATAGTATAAATAAACATGGTATGGGAACATGAGAGCAGAACACAGCAGCCTGACATAGACGACAGAGACAATCCAGCATAACAAATAGTAAGTTGTGCTTTGCCCGTGGCATTTTCTGGCTCCATCAATAATTATATAATACAACAGTCACTGATTTCTCAGCCCTGGATCAATAACGGGTTTCACATCCCCTCCAGAGCTGGTTGTTGACCAAGGTGCTTGCTCAGACCCCCACCTCATCTATGGCAAAAATCGATTCTTGCATAACTGCTTGTGTGCTTGGAATGTCAGCATCAGAGCAATGGAGAAATGTGGTGTTTAATAGCACTGCAGAACTCATAAAGATTTCATATCTGCCCCATAAGCCCATAGAGCTCAACCAGTAGCTTCAAAGGAAAGTTCCCAACCCAAAAGATACAATACAGTGGGACTTTCCAAAGAAAAAAACAACAGCAACAACAACAATAACAGCAACCACAAATACGTAGCACACTCACAGGTTAAGAGCAGACTATGGAAGGAAATCTGTTTCATCTGTCCTATGATTAACATATCCCATATTCTAACAGGCGAGCTGACATTCTTACTACAATGGGATGGTAATGTCGCAATAATATTGGGATGGACTTTCTGAGGTATAGCCCAAAAATATCCCATCACAACTGAGGCTACATCAAAGGACAGTCATATCACATCATAAAATATATTTTTAAAAATGTAAAGAGGCTCTATTTCTTCATACAAAGTAGCATATTTTCAAGTCAGGTATTCTTTGATAAACGACACTAGTTGTGTGTACTCAACACACACACAAAAAGGAGATCTAACAATCATTGTTTTAATCTGATCAAGGCAGATTAACAAACTGGATAATATAGCTTAAGAAGGAAGGTGTACTGAAATATAGCCAAATATATCCAGATTACCAAACTGGATAATATAGTTTAAGAAGGAAGGTGTACTGAAATATAACCAAAGTAGGTTATAAAAATTGAAATTTCCTGTTTGGTTGTCTGCCTTGATTTCATTAATTAGATAATGGTCTGAATTCTTCTTCACTAGTAAAGTTGTATACTGGTAGTATATAAATGAGGACAAAATTGTGAAATGGGCTTTTTAAAGCTTCTATTGCCCTGTCTTTTAGAGAGTCACTCTAACTGGTGGCCATAAAAATGTCAGAAGAATGTATCACAGACATTAAGAACCTTAATTGTGCAGTTTAAAAAAAGTGGAACCCAGAGAGACTGAGTGTGTTACCCAAGATCAGCAATAGCCCCAGCATCTCATGGATCCAGGAACCACGTGTTATGCACTGCGCCAGAGCTCCTGCTAAGATGACAAGTATGTTTTTGGGGTTCTAGAGGCTATGCCCCTAAATTATCCTCACTGAAATGGAGCAAATATTTGTGCCTCTCTGAAATTTATATGTTAAAATCCTAACCCTCAAAGTGATAGTATTAAGAGGTAGGGCCTTTGAGAAATCAGATCATGAGGGTGGAGCCCTCATGAATGGGATTAGTGCCCTTATACAAAGGACCCCAGAAAGCTCTTTGACCCTATTTTTGCTATGTAAGGACACAGCAAAAAAGAGCACTGGTTATGAACTAGGAAACAGGCTCTCATAAGACATCAAATCATCTGGTACCTTGCTCTTGGACTCCCCAGCCTCCAGAACTGTGAGAACTATGTTTATTGTTGAAGCCATCAGTCTATGGTATTCTGTTACTTCCCCTCCTCATATCATTTTTTTGAACATTTCCCTATTGTCATTAGGATATACAACTAAGCAACACTGAGCCTAATTTCGCAAAAAGGTGTCTATGGTGGTCAAAGCAGTATCTTCTAATCCTTTCCTTCTCACCTGCCCACCCTCATACCACTTTTCTACCTATAGAATTAACCAAACTTAGCAACTCCATTCTTTGAGTTGCTTGGAACAAAATCTTTAGATTCATACTTAATTCCTCTCTTTCTTGTATTCCACTCATCCCAACCATCATTAAGTACTAACAGCTCTACTGTCAACCTCTGACCATTTCTCATCACTTTCACTGTTATCACATTGGTCCAAGTTACCATCATGTGCACCTGAGTTAATTGTAATAACTTTATAACTATACCTACTAGAAGGTGTCACTGCTTTGACTTCTGCCGCACTCTTTCTTACACCCAAGTTATTCTCATCCAATAGCCAAAATTATCATTTTAAAGCCTAAATCTGAATATGATACTTTTCTACTTAAAACCTTCCAATTGCTCTCTATCTCACTCAAAAAATTCATACCTGACAATTGTCTATAAGGCCCTATATAATCCTATTGCTCTAACTTCATCATCTATTCACCTGCTAGTTCACCAGGAGCTGGTCATATAGTCTTCTTGCTGTTCTGCAAATACACTAAGCATGCTCTGGCCTCAATGTTTTTCGAATCACTGTCCCTTCTTCCTGGATCACTTTTCCCTCAGATACAAGCATAGCTGGTACCCACAGCTTCCTCAAGATGCTGCCCAAATGTCAACTTCCCTTGCTTTCTCTTAAAAAAATAAAACTGGAATTCTAACAGCTACCTCAGCATTTCTTGCTGAATTTTCTTCATTACAGTTAACTTCTAATATGCTATATAACTTGATTTTTCTTTTGCATACTGTCTGTCCTCCCCTCCAGATGTGAGCTCTGAGTGGTGAGGAGAGAGGATGGGAGGCAGAGAGGTTCTCTTTGTTTACCACTACAACCCCAGTACCTAGTATGGCAGCATGTAGCAAACGTTTAATTAAAGTTGATTTGATAAATTAATGAATAATAAGAGAAAAGTCATATTTCAGGTAGGGAGGTGCAGGGGACAATTTGGGGCAAAGGAAGTCTTCTTTGTATCCTGTTCATCATCTCCAGATGCATATTCTTTTACGAACAAGGCCAAAGGTTGGTTCAAGCTATTCAAGTTGCCTCAGTAAATCAGGTATCTGGCCTCAAATAAATGTTGGTGATAATCTGATGCGAAATAATGTTCTTAGACAGGATAAAATTTAGGGAATGGGCATGGTGCTATTTAATCTGAAATAGCTGGAAAATGGTTCATCATTCTTTCCTTGCTGCCACCACCCAGAAAGCTTGAATTAAAAGCAAGTATTTCCTCTCTGTTAGCACTCCCTGCCCTTGAGACATGAGTTTGCAAAATCATGGAATGAAGGCCTGAGGGAATGAGAAGAAAGTCAGAGAGCCTCATTGAGGGAGAAGATACGTGATACTCTGACTTCCTACCCTCTCCTTATGATTCCCTCGAGATCTGTTGATGCCTTTGCTCCCCTCACTTCTTTACTCCTTGCCATCTGCTATCCCTATGTCTAGTAAGGTCAGGAGCAGCTGAACTGGATGAAAGGATACTTCACATTGAGAATCAGGATCAGATACAGCAATTCAATGCCTTACCAAAGTGCCCAGAGAACTCTAATGTTTGAAAATAATTCCCAACAGGTACTGAAAATTCAAAGAACTTATAATACAAATGCAGCATCTGAGCCACACTCTTATACAGCGGGGCTGATTATGTAGTCTAGAGAGCAGGAACTGATCACCATGGGCTGTCCAACTGGGCAAAGAACAAATGATGAATGTGATATTAACACTGTCCAACTGCCTGACCTCAAAGGCTCCCTTTCTGAATGTACCCTTAGTCTGTTTGCACAAAAGCAGACTGCAATAACAACTAAAGTTTTTCTTTTTAGTTTCTTCTTTAGGCATGCACTATGGAACAACATCAACAAAAAGGAGCACCAGCAGGAAGAAACTAACTAATGTACAGTCAGCAAAAAAGTCCAGATTTTAGTGCATTTTTACTCACATCCTCAGAGAAAGAGAATACAAGCTGTATTTGACACAAGCAACTCTGCAAACTTTAATTACAGCACTTGGAAAACCTTACATGTAAAAGTAATTAAAAATAAATTGTTCCCTGGGAAGAAACAGGCTAATTTGAACTGTGGAACTTTATTTTTTCCAAGAAATTTCACAAGTGAAGTTGGTGTCATGTAACTTGCCAGGTAATAAATAGCGATAAGAATAAAATTACACACATCTTCAGAGTTGATAGTGAAAGGACACAAAGATAGATGTGTACCCGCCCCCCCCCCCGCTACACCCTTTGTTCTGCTCTCTAATCTTTGCACATACCAGAGATTTCGTAAGTTCTGTGAGTACCTGTTTTTCTGCACGTACCAGAGATTTTGTAAGTTCTGAGGCAAGGTCACAAGACGTGTTTAAGTAAGATAAACTCTTGCTGCCATAAACCTGCTCTCCCGCCTCAAAGGTTGAACCGAAATATCAGAAATGGCGGGAACCAATCATAGTTAGCCAAATCGCCTTGTTCAAACACTAGCCAATCATATATCTGATTTGTATAATAACTCTATGCCCACTTTTCTTAGACTATATAACACTGCTCGGAGCTCAGTGAGGGAGCTCTCCTGCCCGTCTCGTTTCATGAGCGAGGGAGAGTTCCAGGTTCGAACCTGTAATAAAGATCCTTGCTGCTTAGCTTTGACTCTGGACTCTGGTGGTCTTCTTCGGGGAATAAATGGTCTGGGCATAACAAATGGGGGCTCGTCCGGGATTTCCCCCAAGCCCACCAGACCCCCAAGTCAATGGATCTTAATCTGTAGGTAAGCCGGCTTTGTCACTGTCTCTGTCTTTGTCTCTGTCTGTCTCCCTGAAATTTCTCGAAATCCGTAATCTGTAATCTGTATTGGTCTGTTTTGTAAGTGGCACGGTCTTGGCGGACTCGCTAAAAGACAGCCACTCGGGACTGGTGGGAGACATCCCCCAGTGCCCATCTGGGGGCCTCCATCCTTGGTTGCCCCGTCTGACTCAGGTCGGAAGTCCGACACGCGCTCACGAAGGCTCATCGTTTCTCACTGTCTGTCCGTTATTGTTAAGTGTTAAGTGTAAGTCCAAAACGAAACATAAAACCTTTTCTTCCCCTTCCAGGACTGGACCTGTCAGATACTCCCCTCTGCTTCACACTCATTTTCATCCCTCCTTCTCTTTGTAGGAGCAGTCCAAAGATGGGCAACAACCAGAGCACGCCGATCTCACTCCTTGTTACCAATTTTAAGGATGTGAAGGCTCAGGGGCGTAACTTAAGCGTAGAACTAAAGAAGGGAAAGCTAGTTACTTTCTGCCGTTCGGAGTGGCCCTCTTTCGGCATAGGGTGGCCCTCCGAAGGAACTTTCTGTCTCTCTATTATTACTATGGTAAAAACTAAGATTTTCCTGCCAGGGCAGTCAGGACATCCTGATCAAATTCCTTATATTCTAGTGTGGCAGGATCTTGTGGAAAAACCCACCACCCTGGGTAACTCCATTCATCCCTGAGCCCTGCAAGGTCCTAGTAACGCGACCTACAAGACAAAGGACTCCCTCTGCTCCCTCGGCCCCTGTGCTGCCAGACAGCCAGGACCCCCTAACGTTAGAACCCACACTTCCCCCACCATATCCGCACCTTATCCCGCAGGACCCAGTCCCCCAGGGTGGTGCTTCCGTAGAGGGAAACCGAGAAGCAGAAGCAGCCGAGAGCGAAAGTAACCCGGGGGGGCCGGCCAGCCGAACACGAGGCCGCGTACTGCGGGACCAAGCTTCCCGACTCCCTGACTCCACCGTAGCCCTGCCTCTCAGAGAAATAGGATCGCTTGATGATACTGGGCTCTCCCGTCTCATGTATTGGCCTTTTTCCACTAGTGATGTATACAATTGGAAGTCCCAAAATGCTCGGTTCTCCGATAATCCCAAAGATCTAACCTCGTTGTTAGACACTGTCATGTTTACTCACCAGCCGACCTGGGATGACTGTCAACAGCTCCTCCGAATCCTGTTCACAACGGAGGAGCAGGAAAGAATCCAAGTTGAGGCCAGAAAGCTGGTTCCAGGAGATGACGGCCAGCCAACTGCAAATCCTGACCTCATTAACGCGGCTTTTCCTTTGACCCGGCCCAGATGGGACTACAACACAGCAGAAGGTAGGGGACGACTGCTCATTTATCGCCAGACTCTAAGGGCGGGTCTCCGGGCTGCAGCTCGCAAGCCCACCAATTTGGCTAAAGTATATTCTGTGTTACAAGGTAAGACAGAAAGCCCCGCTGTGTATTTAGAGAGATTAATGGAAGCTTTCAGACAGTTTACCCCTATGGACCCGGAAGCACCGGAAAATCAGGCTGCGGTAGTAATGTCCTTTGTAAACCAGGCAGCACCAGATATTAAAAGAAAACTCCAGAAATTAGAAGGTTTAGAGGGAAAGCAGATTCAGGACCTCCTTCAGATGGCCCAGCGAGTTTATAATAATAGGGATACTCCAGAAGAAAAACAGTTCAAGGCAACCAAAGAAATGACCAAAGTCTTAGTAGCAGCTTTCCCCCAGGCAGGGAATGGCCAAAGCAGAAAGCAGAAAAAGCAAGGCTCTAGGCAAGGATTAGAAAAGGATCAGTGTGCTTATTGCAAGGAACGTGGTCACTGGATTAAAGACTGCCCAAAGAAACGGAGACCAGCTAACCCTACCTCCGTACTCGTTACCCAGGACTCTGACTAGGGGGAATGGGGTTCGGACCCCCTCCCCGAACTCAGGGTAACTTTGCAAGTGGAGGGGTCCCCAGTTCGCTTCTTGGTCGATACTGGGGCGGAACGCTCAGTCCTAACCAAACCAATTGGAAAAATGTCTAAGAAAACATCCTGGGTGCACGGGGCCACAGGCATCAAAAAAAAAAAAACCCTGGACAACCCAGAGGACTGTAGACTTAGGAACGGGAAAAGTCTCCCATTTCTTCCTAGTCATCCCAGAGAGCCCCTGCCCTCTACTAGGGAGGGACTTGCTGACAAAAATGGGGGCCCAAATCCACTTTGAGCCAGAAGGGCCCAAGATAACTGATTCCCAAAACAGGCCAATATCTATCCTGACTGTCACCTTAGAAGATGAGTACAGACTCCATCAAGAGCAAAAGCCCCCCGATCAGGAAATTGACTCTTGGCTCCAGCGTTTCCCTGAAGCGTGGGCAGAAACTGGGGGCATAGGGCTAGCTAAACATCGACCTGCCATATTTGTGGAAGTTAAGCCAGGGACGGACCCGGTTCGGGTTCGGCAATATCCTATGCCCCTGGAGGCAAGAGAAGGAATTACGCCCCATATCCGCCGACTCCTAGACCAGGGAGTCCTACGGGCTTGCCACTCATCCTGGAATACTCCACTGTTACCTGTTCGTAAACCCAACAGTACGGACTACAGGCCAGTACAGGATTTAAGAGAGGTTAATAAAAGGGTCATGAACATACATCCCACTGTGCCCAATCCATACACCCTTCTGAGTGCTTTACATCCCGAAAAACAGTGGTATACCGTTCTTGATCTAAAAGATGCTTTCTTCAGCCTTCCTCTGGCTCCCAAAAGTCAAGGACTCTTTGCATTTCAATGGACGGATCCTGAGAGGGGCATCAACGGTCAGCTAACATGGACCAGGCTGCCACAAGGGTTCAAGAACACGCCAACCCTGTTCGATGAAGCCCTTCATGAAGATCTGGGTGAGTACCGGCAGCAACACCCTGAAATAACTCTTTTGCAATATGTTGATGATCTCTTAATAGCGGCCAGATCCCCGGAAACTTGTGTTCAAGGGACTGAGGACCTCTTGAAGACTCTGGGGGAGCTAGGCTACCGAGCCTCAGCAACAAAGGCTCAGATCTGCAAGTCGGAGGTAACTTATCTGGGGTACCTATTAAAAGGGGGGCAACGCTGGCTAACCAAAGCCCGAAAGGAAACAGTCCTACGCATCCCTAGACCCCAGTCGACACGGCAAGTGAGAGAATTCCTGGAGTCGGCAGGGTTCTGTAGGTTATGGATACCCGAATTTGCTGAGTTAGCCAAGCCCCTATACCAGGCAACAAAGGAACGGCAGCCCTTCAATTGGACGGAAGAGGCTGAGCTGGCCTTTCAACAAATCAAAACTGCCTTGTTATCAGCCCCCGCGCTGGGGCTACCTGATGTCTCCAAGCCCTTCCACTTTTACGTGGATGAAAGTAAGGGTGTTGCAAAAGCCGTGTTAACACAGTACCTAGGCCCCTGGCAGAGGCCAGTTGCCTATTTGTCAAAAAAATTAGATTTAGTGACTGCTGGCTGGCCACCCTGCCCGCGGATAATCGCGGCGACCGCCCTAATGGTCCAAGACGCTGATAAACTTATCATGGGACAAGAGTTGCACATTATAACCCCACATGCCATTGAAGGCGTCCTCCGGCAGCCGCCGGACCGATGGATGAGTAACGCCCGGCTCACCCACTATCAAGGACTGCTGTTAAACCCCCTCAGAATAACTTTTCTGCCCCCAACCTCTTTAAACCCTGCTTCACTGCTGCCAAATCCAGACTTGGATGCCCCGTTCCATGAGTGCACTGAGATACTGGCTCAGGTGCATGGGGTGCGGGAGGACCTGCAAGATCGTCCGCTCCCCAACACAGAACTCATCTGGTTCACTGATGGCAGCAGCTACGTCCACCAAGGCCAGCGGTATGCAGGAGCGGCTGTAACGTCAGAGACTGAGGTAATCTGGGTGGAACCCTTGCCTCCAGGGACATCGGCCCAAAGAGCCGAACTGATAGCACTCACACAGGCCCTCACCCTAGGGGCTGAGAAAAAACTAACAGTATACACGGATAGCCGCTATGCTTTCGCTACTGCGCACATACATGGGGCCATCTACAGAGAGAGGGGACTATTAACAGCCGAAGGCAAAGAAATAAAAAACAAGCAAGAGATCCTAGCTCTATTAACTGCTTTGTGGAAACCAAAGAAATTGGCTATCGTACATTGCCCTGGGCATCAGAAACCAACTACGCCAATTGCTCGAGGCAACTTCTTAGCCGACCAAACCGCAAGGAGCATAGCAAAAGCTCCCAGTCAGCTCCTCGCGCTCCAGCTCCCCGATCCTGGCCCGCGAAATTTGCCATGTTTTCCCGACTATACCGAACAGGATTGCGAATGGATGGACACGCTTCCCCTAAAACAGGTTAAAAATGGGTGGTGGACTGATATAAATGACCAAACCATCCTGCCAGAGAAATTAGGATGGCAGGTGTTGGAACACATCCACCGGACAACTCACCTGGGTGCCCGGCGAATGATAGACTTAATCAGGCACGCCAAGTTCAGAATCAGGCGCATAGCTGAACTGGCCAGCGATGTCACAACAAATTGCAAAGCCTGCCAACTGAACAACGCTTGCCCCCAAACCCAGACCGCTGCAGGAATTAGGTGTAGAGGAACTAGGCCTGGTATCTATTGGGAAATAGACTTTACTGAGATAAAGCCTGGAAAATATGGGTATCAGTACTTACTTGTCTTTGTAGACACTTTTTCAGGGTGGACAGAAGCGTTCCCAACTAAGAGAGAAAATGCTCAGGTTGTAGCAAAGAAAATTTTGGAAGAAATCCTCCCCAGGTATGGCTTTCCCGTCCAAATAGGGTCAGACAATGGACCAGCCTTCGTTGCTAAGGTAAGTCAGGATTTGGCTTCCATTCTTGGGGCAAATTGGAAATTACATTGTGCTTATAGGCCCCAAAGCTCAGGACAGGCAGAAAGGATGAATCGGACTCTGAAGGAGACCTTAACTAAATTGACCATGGAGACTGGCGTTAATTGGGTAGTACTTCTCCCCTACGCTCTGTTCCGGGCCCGAAATACCCCTTACAGACTGGGCCTCACACCATATGAAATCATGTATGGCAGACCCCCACCCCTGGTCCCCAGTCTAAAAGATGACTTACTCAAACCTGAAACTGAAAATGTCTCTGAGCTCTTGTTCTCCTTACAAGCCTTACAGAAAATTCACCAGGAAATTTGGCCCAGACTACGAGAACTGTACGAGGCAGGAGCTCCGCCGACGCCTCATCCGTTCCAGCCGGGAGACTGGGTCCTAGTCAAGCGCCACCAGCAAGAAACTCTTCAACCCAGGTGGAAAGGACCACTGCAAGTACTCCTGACTACTCCCACTGCTCTCAAAGTAGAAGGCATCACTTCGTGGATCCACTACACACACGTCAAACCAGTGGACCCAACATCCGACCTTCTCGAGCCGTCTGGAGCACCGGTTACATGGGACTGTAGACAAAGCTAAGAACAATCCCTTAAAGCTAACCCTGCGCCGTCACCCACATAGCCGTAACCATGTCTAGCTTGCCTATGCTTTTATGCCTTATACATCTGACTCTCCTAACTGCTGCGCCATCTAATCCCTATGTCTGGAGGTTCTGGCTCTATGAGAACAAAACTCACCCCGGGGAAACCCCCCAACTGGGTAAACTGCTAGCTAGCACAGACTGCCCCCCCTCTGGGTGTAATACTATAGTTTACCTCAATTTCACTACGTTCCAGATTGCCCAACCAGCAATACCCATGATCTGTTTTGAATATGATCAGACTGAATATAATTGTAAAAATTATTGGTGGAGCTCTTCAATGTTTTCCCTTCTGGCACCCCTTTTAGGCCCCCTAATGTCTTTACTACTTCTATTCACTATAGGCCCCTGTGTGGTAAATAAAATTTTACAATTTGTCAGAGAAAGGTTTGATACCATCCAACTAATGGTCCTCCGTAGCCATCACCAGCCTCTCCTGCACCCAGAAAGTGAGGCTACATTATAAGACTCTGGAAATCCAAGATTGGACATCCAGTTACTTATGTGAGGGGGAAATGAAAGGACACAAAGATAGATGTGTACCCGCCCCCCACCCGCTACACCCTTTGTTCTGCTCTCTAATCTTTGCACATACCAGAGATTTCGTAAGTTCTGTGAGTACCTGGTTTTCTGCACGTACCAGAGATTTTGTAAGTTCTGAGGCAAGGTCACAAGACGTGTTTAAGTAAGATAAACTCTTGCTGCCATAAACCTGCTCTCCCGCCTCAAAGGTTGAACCGAAATATCAGAAATGGCGGGAACCAATCATAGTTAGCCAAATCGCCTTGTTCAAACACTAGCCAATCATATATCTGATTTGTATAATAACTCTATGCCCACTGTTCTTAGACTATATAACACTGCTCGGAGCTCAGTGGGGGAGCTCTCCTGCCCGTCTCGTTTCGCGAGCGAGGGAGAGTTCCAGGTTCGAACCTGTAATAAAGATCCTTGCTGCTTAGCTTTGACTCTGGACTCTGGTGGTCTTCTTCGGGGAATAAATGGTCTGGGCATAACAATAGGTGAAATTTAAAAATTGGTCATCAGGAAATCTAGCACATTGACAAAGTAAAGGAAAAGACATAGTTGAATTTCAAAAATTCAAACAGCAACTGTTGACTCATTGGGAATTATCTAGAGAAGGTAAAGAGACAATCTTAAAGCTAAATAGAAGGGCCATTATTCTATTGTAACAGCCTCTCAGGCCACTGGGCGTGACTTATATTGTCAGTCCTTGTGTTTTAAAGACCCACATGCTCAAACACAAACAGATATGTAAGTCTGCTCTTGAAAACATTTAAGTACCAAGAATTTAGCCTCATTCCCACATTTACCCTAACAGAGTTCATCAAAGATAGGGCAGATCAGCAAAAACAAAAGTAAAATTTTAGAGAATGTGGGAAGGTGTTGCTACTCTGGATGATTTGGGGTACAAACATGGGTCTGGAGTAAAGTTTCAGACAAGCTCAGAATCCTCCTTCTGCTACTTGGCTTAAATGTGAATAGGTTCTTCATTCTGAACTTTATGGATCCTTGACTCTAACTTAAGAAGGAAGGCCTACTGAAATAGATTTGTCTGCCTTTGAGATGAATCAAATTTTGGCACTAGAATAGTCTAAAGAATTACATAGTTTTGTTCAAATTTGCCTATCTCGGTTCTAAGGAATGTTCTATTTTTAGGTAGAAATAGATTTGGCAAACAAGTAGAACTAGTCAATGGTCATTGGGTCCACATTTGGCATCACTTTATACACTTTGATGTTTGAAAGGCTTTATCACACTACATTGAGGTGTCCCATCCTCATATATCATAGCCTTCATCGCAGTTATAACCATAATTGAATAACAGTGTGACTGAAGCTCTGTTTGTTCACTACCTCTTCCAAGATGCTTAGAAAAATGCCTGGCAAATAATACTCATTATAAAAGTAATACCTGGATAGATGGATACAAGAATGGAAGATGAAGACAGTTTCTCCTCATTTATGCAATTATTCCCAGTGACAACTGAGTTATCACCTTAGGGCTCTCTAATAAAATAAGAGCTCAGTTTTAAAGTAGGAACACTGTCACCTAAGTCTTTAAGTGTGGAGGTAAAAGTCCTTTCCTCTGTCTGTGCTACTCCCTCTATGGTTACCCAGGTCATACATAAACTTTTGGCCATAGTTATAATGGTGCATATCTTTTTGTGCTGAGAATGCTCACAAGAAGTCCCTGCTGTTCACATGCAAGAGACTCCATTATTTTCTACAAAACTCATTTGAGTGGTATGGTGAAATGAAACAAATGTGCACTATGCTGCTTTTGAAACCAGAGATTTGATGCCAACTTGGTCTCCCACCCCTTGTAATAAGTGAGAAATATTACTTACTATATTCTTAGCTTTCATTGCTCCATGTACAAATATGGAGACCTCATTGCAGGGGAATTGAGAAGATCAACTGAGATTATTAAAGAAAGGCTTAGCAAGTATTACTGATAGTCAATCATTAAACAAGTATCATCATCAAGTATTAGTAGGTTCATGTACTTCTCCTGGACACAGGAGAGATAGCATAAGCTAGTGTGTGGATTTTACTTCCCACATTTGTAACTGTCTATGCTAACTCTTTTGGAAATCAGATTATTTCTGGAGCTCAAATGTCACTCAAAACAAATGTTCAAGGCAGTAAAAATCAAGTCTAGAGACTCATGATGTTGGAGTCCAAGATCAGAGACTATGAAAGATGGAGTCAGATTAAGGACTGATTGTAGTGTACCTATACATGTGTCAAGACACTTTGCTAGCATGCTCATCTGCCTTTGTAATCCAACATACCACATCCAAGACTAGGTCTCATTATCAGGTAAACTATTACTTCACCATTAATAAGGAAAGGTGTGTATTGGCAAAAAAAATTCATAGTCCCACAAAGCACACATGCACAACATTCAATCAAATGATGCAATGTTATTTACAATCCTTCAGAGAGGAGTCATTCATGCAGGGACCATGGGCTCAAAACTGATGGTGCCGTACAATAAATATGGAGTAGCCAAATACTCCATCCTTCCAAAAAAGCACAGATTGTGAAGCTCCGTAATTTACTAGTGGAGTAATGTTAGACAAGTCACATAGTTAATCTGAGTATAGTATCTTCATCTCAAAGGACACAGGGAGAAATCACGCCCATTTTGCAGTGTCTCATAAAGAATAAATAATAGGCAAAGTATTTATTCTACGGAAAGCATCCAATAAAAATCTTCAGTTACATTTATTCTTATCCTATGCTTGTTATGATATGAAAAAAAAGTATTTGTCCCCACAAAATTCATATGTTACAATCCTAACTGCAACATATGAAAGTGGACCCTTTGGGAGGTGATTTAATGATAAAGGTAAAACCCTCACAAGTCAAATTAGGCCCCAGAGAACTTCCTTCCCCGCCCACCATGTGAGGATACAATGAGAAGGCATCATCCTTTAGAAAGAGGACCCTCAACAGGCCCTGAATCTGCTTCCACCTTAATATTGGACTTCCCAGTCTCCAGGACTGTGAGAAATAAATTTCTGTTGTTTATAAGATACCCAGTCTAAGGTATTTTGTTAGAACAGCCCACATGTACTATGACAGAAATTGGTACTGAGAATTGGTCAAGGTGCTATAACAAATACCTAAAAGTGTGGAGGTGACTTTGGAAGTGGGTAATGAGTAGAAGTGAAAGAGTTTTGAAGTGCATGCTAGAAAAACATATGTTACAGTGAAAGGCCTGAAAAGGGCAATTCTGATACAGGCTTAGAAGAAGAGAGCTAAGGAGAAAGCTTCAGTCTTCTAAGGGATTACCTAAGTGGTCATGAACAGATTATTGGTAAAAGTATGGATAGTAAAGGTCATTGTAATGAGATCTCAGATGGAAGTGAAGAACATGTTATCGGAAATTAAAAGAAAAGTGATGTTTGTTACAAAGTGGCAAAGAACTTCACTGAATTGTGTCTGTGTTTTTGTGTTTTGTGGATGGTAAAACTTGAGAGCAATGAAATAAAATATTTGGTGGAGGAAATTTCTAAGCAAAGTGTTAAGGGTGCAGTATGATTTTTCTTAACTCTTACAGTAATATGCAAGAAGATAAAATAATTTAAAGATGGCATCTATGAATCAAAAGGGAAGCTTCCTGTTGATTAAAGATTTGAAAAATTATCAGCCTGGCCATATTATAAGAAATGAGAAAGCTTGTTAGGTGGAGAATCAAGCCACTATTTAGTATGGATCTATGGAATAGCGTTTAGTATTCATCAATACAATGGAAGAACAACCTAAAGACATTTCAGAGATCCCCACGGCTGTCCCTCTCAACACAGGCACATTATAAAATGGCCTTAGGGAAAAAAGGTATTTGGAGTCCTTGCTCTCCTAAATTCTAACCGTTCACTGTAGTTTATCTTAACTGCACTTCTAGAAGGCAAGTAGGTAAAGTTCAGTAGCATCCATGCAGTGTCATCTGCACCAGGGCACTGAGTGCAGGAGGTGTGTAGGAATGTTCACCTTTGCCTAGATTGCAAAGGATGGAGTCACTCAAAGACTTTGGTTCTCCATTAAGGCAGAGAATGAGTGAGAGGGGAGGGTCACTACAGACAGTTCACACTAGGACAATGCCTAATAGAGCCATGGGGAAGAGGCTTCTCCCACCACCTCAGACCAGTAGTTACCAGCATGCCATTCTTGCCTGAGAAAGTACAGGCACAGGCCCACAATCCTTGACAGCTGCTGTGTGGATTGTACCCAGCAAAGCTATAGAGGTGGAGTCACCCAAAGCCATGGATGCAATGCTGCCTGAAGCCTTAGATGCTCCACCCCTGCCAGGCAAAGCTGCAAAGGCAGGACTTTTGCCCCAGTGGGCCAGGAGGGTAAAAGGTCAAAGGTCATTCTGAAGCTTTAACATTTAATGTTGTTTGCTCTGTTGGGTTTTGGACTTACATGGGACGGACCAGTCACTTCCTTCTTTCCTGTTTCTTCCTTTCGAAATTGGAATGTCTTCCTATCTCCTCATTGTATTTCGGAAGGACATAAAGCATATGATTCCATAGCTTCAAAGCTGAAGAGCAATTTGCCTCAGAATAAATCATATCTTGAGTTTCATCTATATCTGATTTAGACGATACTTAGTTAAAACTCTGGACTTCGTACTTTTGAGTTGCTGTTGGAACAAGTTAAGAGTTTTGGAGTAACTGGGATAGAGTGAATATATTTTGCAAGTGAGAAGGACATGAAATTATGAGGCTAGGGGAAGAATGTGGTGGTCTGAATGTTTGTGTCCTAGCTCCCCACTCCAAATTCCCTCAAAATTCATTTGGTGAAATCTTAACACACAAGGTAATCAGATTAAGAGGTAGAGTCTTCGGGAGCTGATTAAATCATGAGAATGGATCTTCTGTGAATGGGATTAGTGCCCTTAGAAAATAGGCCTTGCACTCCAGCCTGGGTGACAGAGCAAGACTCCATATCAAAAAAAAAAAAAAAGAAAGAAAATAGACCCTGGAAATATGTGTTGCTCCTTCTACCACGTAAAAAACACAGATAAAAAGTTACCATCTATGAGAACCAGCCCCACAACAGAACCTGAATCTGCCAGTTCCTTGATCTTGGAATTTCTAGCCTCCAGAAATATGAAAAATAATTTCTATTGTTTATAAGCTACCCAGGTTACGGTTTTTTTTTTTTTTTTTTTTTTTGCTATAGAAATCTGAATGACTAAGATAACTCTGTGAATGCCTGACCTAAAGCACATCTTAGAGCATGTAGTTGATTAATATCTCAGTTTGCACTTTTAAAAATTACTTTCATTTGTGGGAACATATTTTTATAAGTGAAGGTTTGACTTTGCACCACAAAACTGGTATCCACAACAATGACAACATGACTGAGGAAACACGTGCTGTTGTCCACGAAATAGATGCCTCTATGAGTGGCTATAATATTTGGTGCCAAGAGGGCACCAGAACCACCCATCAGTATCAGTGTGCTCTCTTTAGAGGTGTGCTTAGCAACCTCTTTTCTGAAGGATTTTTTTTGGGGGGTGGTGGTAGGACCCAAGAAATTACATATGTTTAACATCTAAGCAAGATAATGTTACTGTAACAGTTTAACACTACTACAAAAGAGCAAAATCAAACATAAAATAATTTGTAATAACACTGTATTTAGTTGTCACAATAAGGATTGACCTACAGTTGATATGTTTCTTAAATTATACTTGTTTATACAAATACTAGCCTAAGATTGGACAAATTCAATTAACTTTCACAGCATCTTTTAGAAGACAGTCAAAGAAAAAGTTTATAAATCAAAATAAGAAACAAAAGATAATGGTGAAAAAATCTTGATAACCACCTTGATGGAAATAAACCCTATCATAGAAAACCAAAAATCAATTTATACTTGGTTTTCTAAGGGCTGTACTCATGCTTACAAATATATTTATACACTTATATTTACTACTTATTATGTTAGCTAGCATAAATTAATATAAAATATGTTATATTTAATCATTAATATCATTAACATAAATTACATAACTAATATGATTAATATAAAATATGTAATATTTAATCATTTTTAATATATTAAAGATAACATCTATCATATTGGAAATATACATTCCAAATTTGTGATATTACAATGTATTTTAATGTTATGTTGTAAAATGTTGAACTAATTACATTTACTGTCTTGAGAACTCACAGCCCTTCACTCATACTATAAATGTCTAGTTTTTTCCTTTTTCCCCCACTGTTCATCACTTCTTTTTCCTTGTTCTATAAATGTCTGAAGAATATATTTCCTAGACATTTATACAGAGCCATCTTACAGTCACACTTGTTTTTAAACACACTGCTTCACACTTTCTATGGGACAGGTTAATGATTATTTTTGGTTTTAGATGCCATCTGTTAGAACTTCTGCTGGACCAAAGATCCTGTTTATGTCAACAAATTACTTAATTAAGCAAAATAGGTGACAACAAGGATGAGTTTTTAAAAATGATGTGGATGTTCATAAACACTATATAATTCAATATTATTCTTTATTTGAATGAAGATAGAAGTGCCTGAGGTGCAGGTAAGAGGATACCAGCAAGATCCCCCCACAAAGGTGGGAAAGAAAATGGTCTAGTATCCAGGTTGAAGGACTAGCTGTAGGTCAAAGGATGGACACTCTTTCCTCTGCCATTAGAAGAAAAGAGATTCTTCTGTAGATGAATCAAAGTCTTGCGTGAGCAAGCACTCACTGAGTCTTTCCTGTGCACCAAGTACAGCATTGCCTGTTATGTGACAGGCCACTGAGATGAAAGGTGCCTCAATGTCCCTGTGCAGCTACCTCATGGCTTCTCTAAGTCCACATTCACTGGACACTGGACTTGACTTAAGGCTACTCTGCCTTACTCCCAGGACACTGTTTCTCATGTAATACATGACTCCATGATAGCCTTGCACATTCAATAAGGACAAAATTCCGAGTTAGAGCACTTTTCACATGCCTCCTTAAAAATCTTATTTTTGTAAAAAGATGTCCACAAAATATAATTTCATCTCAATTGAGAAAATTTTCTAATTCTGACAGCTTTTCAAATAATATTTCTTGTAATTTAACATGTCCTTTGGAATTTCTATAATTCCTATGGTATTCTATGTTACCATAGAAAACTCTTGGATTTACTATAATTCTAATAATATTAAAAGAACAGACTTTAACCACAGTATTATCAATTGTTAAGCCTAACTATTCACAAAAATCATGCATTCTGTTTAAGACAGGACTCCTCTTGGTTCAAAACTAGCTTCTTGGTTAGCTGTATTCCTAGGTATTTCATTTTCTTTTTAGCTGTTGTAAGTAGGATTGTGTTCTTAAGTTCACTCTCAGCCTAGATATTGTTGGTGTATAGAAATGCTACTGATTTTTGTACATTGATTTTGTGTCTTGAAACTTTACTAAAGCAGTCTATCAATTCTGGGAGCCTTCTGGCAGTCTTTAGGATTTTCTAGGCATAGAATCATATTGTCAGAAAAGAGAAATAGTTTGACTTCTTCTTTCCTATTTAGATGCTTTTTATTTCTTTCTCCTGACCAACTGCTCTGCCTGGGACTTCTGGTATTATGTTGAATAGGAGTGGTAAGAGTGGGCATCTGTATTAGTTCATTCTCATGCTGCTATGAAGAAATACCTGAGACTGGGTAATTTCTAAAGGAAATAGGTTTAGTTGACTCACAGTTCTGCATGGCTAGGGGGAGCCCCAGGAAACTCATAATCATGGTGGAAGGCATTTCTTCACAGGGTGGCAGGAGAGAGAGTAAATGCAAGCAAGGGAAATTCCAGATACTTACAAAATCATTAGACTTCATGAGAACTCTCTATCACAAGAACAGCATGGGGCAACTTCTCCCATGATTTAGTTACCTCTACCTGGTCCTGCCCTTGACATGTGGGGATTATTACAATACAAGGTGAGATCTGAGTGGGGACACAGAGCCAAACCATATCAGCATCCTAATCTTGCTCCAGTTCTCAATAGGAATAGTTTGAGGTTCTCCCTGTTTAGTACGATGCTGGCTGTGGGTCTGTCATAAATGGCTATTATTTTGAGGTATGCTCCTTTGATGGTTTTATCATGAAGCGATGTTGGATTTTATCAAAAGCTTTTTCTCCATCTATTGAGGTGATCCTGTGGTTTTCACTTTTGATTCTGTTTATGTGATGAATCACATTTATTAATGTGTGTATGTTAAAACAGCTTTGCATCCCAGTAATAGAATCTAGTTGATTGTGATTGATTAACATTTTGATGGGCTGCTGGAATCCATTTGCTAAGAATTTTACATCTACGTTCATGAAGGATATTGGACTGAAGTTTTATTTCTTCATTATGTCTCTATCAGATTTGGTATCAGACTAATGCTGGCTTTATAAAATGAGTTAGGAAAGAGCTCTTCCTCCTCAAATTTTTGGAATAGTTTCAGTGGGATTGACAGTTCTTTGTGCATCTGGTAGGATTCAGGTTTGGATCCATCTGGTCTAGGGCTATTTTCAATTGGCAGATTCATTATTATTGATTCAATATCCAAAGTTGATACTGGTCTATTCAGGATTTCAATCTCTTCCTGATTCACTCTTGGGAGAATATGTGCTTCTAAGAATTTATCCATTTCCTCTAGTTTTTCTAATTTGTGTGCATAGAGTTGATCATAGTAGCTTCTGAGGATCTTTTGTATTTCTGTGGGATCAGCTGTAATGTTACCTTTTTCATTTCTGATTGTGCTCATTTGGATCTTCTCTTTATTTTTCTTTGTTAATCTAGCTAGGGGTCTATAGTCTAGCTAGGGGTCTATAAATCTTATTTATGTTTTCAAAAAACCAACTCTTGGTTTCATTGATTTTTTAAATGAATTTTTCTATGTCAATTTCATTAAGTTCCTCTCTAATTTTAGTTATTTCTTTTCTTTCGCTAGTTTTGGGGTTGATTTGTTCCTTTTTTTCCTAGTTCCTTTAGGTGCAAAGTTAATTTGAGGCCTTTCTAATTTGTTGATGAAGGCATTTAAGGCTATAAACTTTCCTCTTAACATTGCTTTGGCTGTATTCCATAGATTTAGGTAAGATGTGCCCCCATTTTCATTAAATGCAAATAATTTTTTAATTCAAGAGTAAGTTTTTTAATTTCTCTGTATTTGTGCAGTTTGGAGAGATCTTCTTGATATTGGTTTCTATTTTCGTTGCCCTATGGTCTGAAAATATGCTACTATAATTTCAATTTTTTTTAATGTATTGAGGCTTGCATTATGGCTGAGCATGTGGTCAATCTCAAAATATGTTCTGTATGTAGATGAGAAGAAAATTCTGTGGTTACTGAGCATAATGTTCTGTAGATGTCTATTAGTTCCATTTGGTCAAATGTCGAGTTTAGGTCTAGAGTTTCTTTGTTAGATTTTTGCATCGATGATCTAACAGTCAGTTGGGTATGAAGTCTCCCACTACTATTGTATAGTTGTCTAAGTCTTTTCATAGGCCAAAAAGAAGTTGTTTTATGAATCTGGGTGCTCCAATTTTGGCACATATATATTTAGGATAGTTAAGGCTTCTTGTTGGATTGTACCCTTTATCATTATGTAATGCCCTTCATCATCCTTCTTAATTTTTATTGATTTAAAGTATGTTTTATCTGATATAAGAATAGTGACTCTTGCTCCCTTTTTTTTCCCATTTGTGTGGTAGATCTTATTCCACCCTTTTAACTCGGAGCCTATGGGTGTCGTTACCTATGAGATGGGTCTCTTGAAGACAACATAGGTTTGTGTCTTGTCTTTTTATCTAGCTGTCACTCGGTGTCTTTTAAGTGGGGCACTAAGTGCATTTACATTCAAGATTAGTATTAAGATGTGAGATTTTGATCTGTCATCATGGTGTTAGCTGGCTGTTATGTAGACTTGATTGTGTAGTTTCTTCATAGTGCCTACGGGCTATGTATTAAGTATAATATCTCTTTCTACAAGGAGAAAAACAAAACACTGCTGAAAGAAATCATAGGTGAAAAAGTAAATGGAAAAAAATCATTCATGTTTATGGATCAGAAAAATCAATATTGTAAAAATGGCCATACTGTCCAAAGCAATTTAAAGATTCAATGCTATTGCTATCAAACTATCAATGACATTCTTCACATACCCAGGAAAAACTATTCTAAAACTCATATGGAACCAAAAAAGAGCCCAAATAGCCAAAGCAATCCTAAGCAAAAAGAACAAAGCCAGAGGCATCATGCTACCTGACTTTAAACTACACTACAAAGTCACAGTAAACAAAAAACTTGGTACTGGTACGAAAACAGACACATAGATCAATGGAACAAGATAGAAAACCGAGAAATAAAGCTGCACACCTACAACTATCTGATCTTCAACAGGGCTGGCAAAAACAAGCAGTGGAGAAAGGATTTCCTATTTAATACATCATGCTGGGATAAGTAACTAGCCATCTGCAGAACATTGAAGCTGGACCCCATACCTTTCATCATATACAAAAATTAGCTCAAACTGGGTTAATGATTTAAATGTAAGACTTCAAACTATAAAAATTCTGTAAGAAATACTCTTCTTGACATTGGCCTTGGCAAATGATTTTTGGATAAGTCCCCAAAAGCGATTACTGCAAAAACAAAAACAGACAATTGGACCTAATTAAACTAAAGAGCTTATGCACAGCAAAATAAACTATCAACAGAGCAAAGAAAAAAGCTACATAATAAGAAGATATTTGCAAACTATGCATCTGACAAAGGTCTAATATGTAGAATCTACAGGGAACTTAAATCGACCAGCTCAAAACAAATAACCTCATTAAAAATGGGCAAAGGACATAAACAGACAATTCTCAAAAGAAGAAATATAAGCAGCCAACAAATATATGGAAATATATAAGGATTTGAAATATAAAAAATGTTTCTTATCACTAATCATCAGAGAAATGCAAATCAAAACTACAATAAGATACCATCTCACAATAGTCATTAATGTTATTATTAAAAAGTCAAAAACCAACGTACAGGCCAGGCTGCACAAAAAAGGGAATGTTTATACATTGTTAATGGGAAAATAAATTGTAAATGAGTCCAGCTACTGTGGAAAGCAGTTTGGAGATTTCTCAAAGAACTTAAAACACAGCCACCATTCAACCCAGCAATCCCATTACTGTGTATATCTCCAAAAGAAAATGAAACATTCTACCAAAAAGGCACAAACGCTTGTATGTTCACTGCTGCACTATTCACAACAGCAAAGACATGGAATCCACCCAGGTGTCCAACAGTGGTAGACTGGATAAAGAAAATGTGGTGTATGTACACCATGGAATACAATTCAGTCACAAAAAGGAACAAAATCATGTCCTTTGCAGCAACATTGATGGAGCGGATGGCTATTTTCCTAAGCAAATCAACATGGAAACTGAAAATCAAATACTGCATGCTCTCACTTATAAGTGAAAGCTAAACACTGAGCCCACGTGAACATAAATATGAGAAAAATAGACACTGTGAGCTACTAAAGGGTGGGGATATGGGTTAAAGAACTACCTCTTGGGTACTGTGCTGGCTACTTAGGTGATGGGATCCATATTCCAAATACCTGTATCACACAATATTCCCATGTATAAAATCTACATGTGTATCCCCTGTATCTAAAATAAAGTTGAAAGAAAAAAATAAAAATATAAAAGGCTTCTAAGTGTGACTTCTTTAAAAGGTTGACTGTGTTAAGTAATGCCTAATTTGGCAAAATTGTCTGGTATGGGCACATTATGGCAATAAACCTAATCATAATAATTCCAGGGATACTTAAAGTTCTATAGATATACTATGGGATCAGTGGCCTAAGTAAATCCAGATAGTAATAGATCATGGGCTTCAACACTAAGTAGTTGCAAAAGCCAAATGTTGAGGTCCTGAATTATGAACAATGAGACTGCCATTATTGAAAATGTTAATGAAAACAGATTGTATGTAAAGTTTGTAATAGAAAAGAGGAAAGTGGTCTTGTACATAATTATTGTAAACTACTATTTTTATAAGCTAAACAAGATGGAGTAAAAGCCCATACTGCTGCCAGTCTACTGTGTGGGATTTTTTTTTCCCTTTTTTGATAGATGGTGATATGATTTGGCTCTGTATCCCTACCCAAATCTCATGTGGAATTGTTGGAGGAGGGACCTGGTGGGAGGTAACTGAATCATGAGGGCAGACTTCTACCTTGCTACTCTCATGATAGAGTTCTCAGGAGATATGTTTGTTTGAAAGTGTGTAGCAACTCCCCCTTGCCATTCTCTTCCTCCTGATCCAGGCATGTAGGATGTGCCAGCTTTCCCTTCACCTTCCACCATGCTTGTAAGTTTCCTGAGGCCTCCCCAGCCATGCTTTCTATACAGCCTATAGAACTGTGAGTCAACTAAACCTCTTTTCTTTACAAATCACCTAGTCTGAGGTAGTTATTAATAGGAATGTGAGAATGAACTAATACCGATGGGGTCTTGCTCTGTCACCTACACTGGAGCACAGTGGCACAATCATAGCTCACTGCCACCTCGAACTCCTAGCTTCAGTAGGTCCTCTTATCCTCTTATCCCAGACTTCAGAGTAGCTAGTTAGCTAGTAGGTAGGACTACAGGTGCAAATAACCATGGCTCTTTTTTTTTTTTTTTTGGTAGAGATAGGGTCTTGCTATGTTACCCAGGCTGCTCTTGAACTCTTGATCTCAAGCAATCCTCTTGCCTCAGCCTCTCAAAGCACTGAGATTACAGGTTTGGACCAAGGTGCCTGGCCTGGCTAGAATTCTTAATACATGGAATTTCTAATGACAACCCTTAAGCCACTAAGAAATGGATTATGAGATAAGAAGGAATAGAAAATAAATAGCTCTATTCTACCTTAATTAATTTTTCTTATTACTCCATAGCAAATTCCAAGACACTAATATATAGGATGATCATGTGTTTTAGTATGTTTTGGACAGTCCTAGTTAATATCTATGATCCCATTGTAATTATTAATAAAGTTCATTTTCATTGTCAGAAGTATCTCAGTTGGAATAATAAATTATATGATCACACTCCCAATAAGCCACTGAAATTACTGAACTCCCTTCAGATTATTCTGACATTAAAAGAGAAAGAATCACTTTGTTAATGTTGCTGTCACTGCTATTATTTAATACCAAGTAAACAGCATTGGGTTGTTGCAGACAGAAATCAATAAAAAGCAATGCTATAAGCCTTCAAAAAAGGGAATAAAACCTCATTGTGGGAAGAGGACTTAGAAGTAAGTAGCATTTTATGTTCACTGAGACATAGTTGATTGTCTAGACTCAATGGAAATACTGTGGCTTTGTTTTAATGTTTAACTAGTAAGTAAAATCCATATCTACAGAATCCATATGGACAACAAGAGATTCATGTCATTGCTCTGATTCCTTTTGCCTCCACAACATAAAGGAATTGCTATTTTTCAACTAGTCAATCAACAAACTTTTATTAGAAATCGATTATGTTTCATCCCCCTGCTTAACTCTGTGGGATACAGAAGCAACCATGGTACTTGCCTATAAAAGTTCATATTTTAATTTGCAATTCAAGACCAAGACAATCACATATACGAAGTGTATAACTATATGGCAGTAACTCTTAGAAGTAATTGTAAGAAAATAGTTGGCGCGGTGGCTCAAGCCTGTAATCCCAGCACTTTGGGAGGCCGAGGCGGGCGGATCACAAGGTCAGGAGATCGAGACCACAGTGAAACCCCGTCTCTACTAAAAATACAAAAAATTAGCCGGGCGCGGTGGCGGGCGCCTGTAGTCCCAGCTACTCAGGAGGCTGAGGCAGGAGAATGGCGGGAACCCGGGAGGCGGAGCTTGCAGTGAGCCGAGATCGCGCCACTGCACTCCAGCCTGGGCAACAGCGTGAGACTCCGTCTCAAAAAAAAAAAAAAAAAAAAAAAAAAGAAAATAGTTAAAATATTAAGAAAAAAGCTTTTGAAAAAAGGCTTGAATTTAGACCTAAAGGATGCAAAGACTTCAAAAGATAAAGAGGAATCATGTAAAGGAAAGAATATCTGGTAATGAACATAATTTCAGGAGTGGCTAAAATGAATCTAGTGTTGAAAGGAAATAAAAAATACCATTGTGTAGACATGACGGAGCCATGTTCTAGATACTTTAGATAATTTAGGTAAGGGTTTTTGCTTGATAAAATACATGGTGTCAATATTAAAAATCATCCAACAACTGATGTCTCCACAGTAGTGAAGATTTTTAGGTTTTCCTATACTGCACTCCAAGTCCTTATCAAGGTGATGAAAGACATTCGATAGGAAAAGTATCCAGCACCTTTTTACTTTTAGTCCCAAACAACAGCTATCATGAACAACAACAAAAAATATGTGATCCGATAAACTTTGCATTAATTTGTGATTAAAATATTTCAAAATATGTCACTGGTTTATTTGAATAACCAAAGAAAGATGTGTCCTGAGTCTGCACTCCCTTTCATTTTTTTTTTACTCCAAACATCACATATCTAGCTAATAATTTCAGCATTCAGGTTCTTAGACATTTTCAAATATGCAAAGGTTATCACACTAATCCCTTGTCTTAAACTTCACTCACAGTTGCTTCCATCAAGACTCACTTGTTCCATGAAGATATTCTCAAATAAACTTATCTGCCTCCAGTCATTAAAATCACTCAACTAAAATAGCCACCAACCCCTCCTCCCCAGATCTCTGAATAGTTAGTGTTTTCCAGATAGTAGTAATTAATTGATGGTAGGCATGTTTTAGTCATATGAGTCTGAGTCTGTGTTCTGTTTCCTCTTTTAGACTGTGATCACTGCAAGGGCAGGAAACTATCTTCTATTTTCTTTCACTACCATCATTATGTATTATTATTTAGCATTTAATAAGAAACAATAGTTTATTGTAGAAGAGTACGAATCAGTTTCTCACAGCTGAAAGCAAATAATGGCCACACAAAAAAATAGAAGCATTAGTACTAGCCAAAGAGATTAACAATAATAAGAAAACTAAGTATATGTAAAATTTTTAAATCAAAAAGAGAGTAAGAGAAAACAGACTCTAAATAAATGGGGCAGGCATGAAATCAATGACTACTCAACAATGACTAAAATACTGAATTTGGTTTTTTTTTTAGTGATACACCAAAGAAAGTAGACTATTAGGAAGTAATGAAGACTGCTAAAATAGCTATTGATGAAAGGCTGGTAAGAAAACACTTGGAACTGCACATTTACAAATTAGGAGTCCCCTGCTAGAATTATTGAACACTCTACAATGGGATAAACTAGGGGTAATAATTGGATTGATTCTTTGAAAGTGAAACTTGAGGTGAAAGGGAAAGCAGAATGCTATAGCATTTTTGAAACAGAATTATGGAGCTAGTCTACCAAAGACATCGCCAATGAGTTCTGGCCCTATGTAGTATTATTACATCAGCAAAAATCATGTCCAGGACCCTCTATACCTTCTTTCCATAGTCATCCTTTGTCCATAGCTGCTTTTTCCTGACACAGCACCTGACCAGTGCTTTTCTGCTGTCCTGGCTCACTGGGCCATCAAGTCTATCTTCTCTTCCAGACTTACAGTTCTTTTCCCTTATCTCTACCTTCTGCTAAGATAATAGCTAGGTATTCTGTTACATTAATCCATGAAAGTCAACCTAGTTTAATTCAACAATTTCTATTTCATGGCTACCACATGTCGGGCACAGTAGAAAATGTGGAGCTGAATATGATAGAAACACAGTCACCTCAGCATGTACAGCCGGACAGAAGATGTTCTCACACTTAGCTTAGGCTCTTGAGAACATGCTTTAAATTCTTCTCTGGCCACAATTCAAGGCTTTTGTTACAGATTACCCACACTTTCCCAAATGGTTACTTTTAAATAGCCTGACCTGGTGAGTGCAGTGGGGTTTTGTGTTTGTTTTGCATTTGTTTGTTTTGTGTGGCATTATGTGGTACTCACATCTCAGCTTTCATTTGTTGTCTTTTCTTTATGCTTTGCTTTTCATAGTCTCCCTAAATGCTCCCTTGTTTGCTTATCTTTGCATGGCACTCCCACTGTCTATTTTATTGTTGTTGTCGTCGTCATTGTTTTTTCTTTATTTTCTTTTTTTTATCATCGGTAATTATGTTGTGATTCTGGATAAAAGCACAATGACAGTTATATGAGTTTTTTGGATACACATTTTAAATGACCAGCACCAGGTGCTATGACACCCACTTGTCACAACAGGATTTCTCTAGGAAAAAGTCCAAGACTATTCATATATGACAAAAAGAAGGTTTGAATATGAAAGATGAACACGATATCAAAGTGAATATTTAAGAAGGAAGCTTTGCAGGACAAAGTAAACAGCTAAAATTGAATGACAGTTTTAAGTGGGAAAAAATTGAACGGTAGTGTAATAGATACCAAACTCTTCTAGAACTGGAAATAGCATCATGAGGTCATGTTTGAAGACTTTTGGGGGGTATCCTTTGAATTTGGGAAAACTTATCTCCAAAGTGAAAGATAATTCTTCAGAAAAAAAAATGCTTAATTATTTTCCACTTCAAAGCTGCTGATATATATGTATTCTCTTTCAAATGACAATTTCAATCTATGAGGCAATCAACCAAGCAAAAGGTTTTACATTTCAGCACTATGGGCAAGATAGATAGAAAAAGATTCAAAAACTATGGTCCCTTCTCTCCAGTACTTTACATATATTCAACAATCTTTTGCTGTAGCAAGACCAATGCACAAATAATTCACAGTAAAATAGTATGGATATATATGCTATAGATGCATAAGAATAGATAAGCCAAGTTCCATTAATATAGATTTGTATTAAATATTTGTAAAATGGGTAAATGAACAAATAAATAAATGAGCAGATTAGGGTGATTGGGTTCAGTCTTGAGCGATGGTTAGAGTTTGATGAAGTAGAGCTGGTGGGGTTATTTTACATGTACAAGAATTTACCAGAGCAGAGGCCATGAGCAGGGACAAGAATAGGGGAAAGAGATTGTACTTTTAAGGGGCCAACATAACAAACTCAAATGGAGAAAAAGGTCTCAAGGCATGAAGAACACATGTACATTTCTTATAATTATAAAATATTTAAAAAAGAAATCTAGAGTACAAATTTGTATTATTATAGTAATAATTGAATTATCCCAGGGTAATAATTCACAAGCTCAAAAGTACCCAGAATAATGCAGCAGGAAAAATAATATGACTATGACTAACTTTATCCCAGTCATATTTTATTGGATATTAATTTTTATTCATTCACTTTTTGATCCCACATTCTCTGCTGTCACTCCTTTCCCCTCCCTTTTTCTCCATTTAGTCTCAGCAACCTTTATCTCTTGGGTATTGCTTGGTTCACCTCTAAGTTTGTCTCTGAACTCTAGGCTATTAATCATCATAGACCTTATCTGCCAAGGCTTTCTGGACTAATTCTTCTCTGATCTTCATGTCCTTCACTCACTTATGGCCAAAATGTACAGCTTCAATAGTACTACCACATAACATGTATGCAGAATGCTAGCCTAGGGAGTAGGCAGGTGTTCCCCCTTTATTGGGTACCGTGAACTGTATGTTTCTTGGTTCTTTTCTTCTGCCATTATAATGAAGTCTTAAAGTGCTATCTGACTTACATGTTGTTAGTGATACTCTGGAAACTACCCATGATTCCTCAAAGCCACATACTGTTAATAAAAGGGATAAACACTGAAAGAGGTACTGCACGGTTATGTGTATCTTCATTAACATCTCTTCATCCACAGCTTACATAACAATCCATTACCTATCCATCCAGAATCATTTTACATGCCCAATCTTTCCATTTTTACTTCTTGATAAGTAAAGGTATATGGTACTTTAGAAAAGGAACAGAAGTTAGCATCAGAAAACCCATGCTTGAATTTTACCCTCCACTATTTTATAAAATTAGGTACTTCATTCAAACCATCTTACCCTCCAAGTTAACATATGTAAACCTATTAGAAAAAAAATTCTTGCATTTCTATCTCATAGGTAATTGTAATACCAAATGAAAGAAGGGAAAATCCTCAGAACATTCAAAATTTTTAAAAATGTTATTTGTATTTATTTCAAGCTTTGACAATTGTGACCTAATTTTTAGTCTATCCTCATTAGCCTTCTTTTTTTGTAGATATTCTTTAAAAAAAAATTAAGATGCATGACCAAACAGATTTCAATGCCCAGAACACATACTAGATATTCAATTAGTATTAGTTGGGAAATGGATTAAATTTTCCATATTATGATTATGATATATCATTGAATTCAGGGTTAATGTTTCTGTGTGTTTATTTTCAATTCCCATCTTCATTTGTCAATATAAACAAAGGTTACATCAAAGAGTAGTCTATAAAAACTGCCTGTAACTTTTATGGTACTACTGGATAACTCAACTTATTTATTGATAAGTACAGCCTGTATTTTTTTTCCTAAGTGAATTACCTTTCAGTGCCCACATTGAATATCATCTACCACTTTTCTGCCCACTCACACAGGCTGGCAAGTTCTCCCTGCAGTTTATCTCCATCTGCTTGGCATTTCACTACCTGGAAGAGCTTAGTGTCATCTGCAAACTTGCATAATTCACCATGCATTCCCTCTTCCAAATCATTTATGAAAATGTTAAATAAGACAGGTTCCAGGGCCAGTCTCTAAGAAATCAAACTGTTTTCACTTCTCCCTTCAGAGGCACTCTCATTTATCTCTACATTGTGTTTTTCCTTTCCTCTGTTAAAATAAGCTTTGTATAATCACTATATATATGTATACATTTCTTCTATGAACTAAAGATACTAGAGGTTTGGGGATATGAAATTATCCAAAATGTGTTTCTTCCATAAAACTCAGGCACACTGGAGGTCAGACAACTTGGGTAGCAATAAGGAAGCTGAACATATAAGAAATTCTGGGCCCTTCAGACTCAATATCCCAAAAAAGCATGTTTTTATCTGTTTTATACATTGAGACATCAATTTCTGGGAAAAAAAATCTATAAAAAATTATAACTTTAAAACCACTAGTCCTGAGAAAAACTGTGAAATCAAGATCCCAAGATTCGTGCTTTGCTGTATACTCATCTATGTACCACCAGTGTATTCTTAGACAAGTGACCCAGCCCTGCTGAGAATCTGGTTCCTGAACTGCAAAGCAGAAAAAATGGTCTCTGCCGTGTCTCCACGTCTCTCTTGCAGGATTTGTGAGGCTGAAGTGGTATAATGTATTTAAAGGCTGATTGTAGCATTTATTAAGAGTAAGGCTATATAGATGGATGTAGTAGAAGGAATAGGGGAACCAGCACTATCAGAGAAACCATAGTTCCCATATTCAAAGTGCCTGAGCTGGGAAGGGGAAATAAAAATGTCAGTAGGCAGTTGATATAATGAGAAAGTGAGCAAAGCAAGGACCTTTGTCTATAAGATTAAATATGAGAGATAAAGGGAGTGAGACTTTGAAAGAGAAGGGAGGAGGTTGCGGTTGAAGAGTTTAATACTGGGGTTTAATGTTTCTCAGTAAGGGAGCTAGAAGCAGGTACCTGTAGTGACGTTGAAATGAAAGATGTAGAATTGAGGAAATAAAAGTGTTATAAATGAGGGTATTGTAAAAATTGTCTAAACATCCTTTTTTCCTCTCAACAGGGGTAGAGAAGAAAAGTGAGATTGGTCTCAAGGTCTGCAAAATTAGAGGATAACCATCAGGATATCCATGAATGGCAGAGTGAGGAGGGTAGAAATAAACATAGTCAAAGAGCAGGAACCTCAAAGGAAGACTTCAAACAGGAGGATGGAGACAATAGTCTGCAGTCAGAAGATCATTCACCCATGTTTCATGACCCACTAAGTAAGGGTATACCGGGTAAGTTATGTAATCAAAGGAGTGCCTCAGTTCAAGCATGGCATGCAGATATACAAAGAGTTCAGTGAAAGGATGACAACATGGGAGATTTGGTTTACAAGAGTACGAGGTTTCCAGAGGGCCTAAGCAGAAAGGAGTTATACTGAGACAATGCAGAGAGCTATGTAAAATCAAAATAAAATGGTAGATGTGTGATGAGAAGGAACTCTGTGACCAAACTCTATGGGGGTGCAAATCATATTTTGGTATAGCATAAAAATATCCTCAGAGAGTAGAGATAGTTGCTGCAAAGTTTAAAAGGGGCATCAAGGGCTCACTTGTTCTAGAAAGAAGTTACCTAAATCTAATCCAGATGTAGTAAATAAATTCTGTTGGACCACATTGGTATCCAATTGATACATGCTTTCTGTTCGGTGTAACCCATACCTTCCAATTCAATTTAAATGTGTCCACATCAACCAAAATTTGTTGGCTACCAAATATACACTAAGTACCAGTTGCACCCATAAACAAATCAGCCTTATGTGTTCCAGATTTGTTCTAAGATTGTTGTAAAATCCCTTGTTTTAATTTTGGAGGACTTAGGCTTGGTAGTGTTATGCCCAGACCGTTTGTTCCCCAAAGAAGACCACCAGAGTCCAGTGTCAAAGCCAAGCGGCAAGGATCTTTACTACAAGTTCGAACTTGGTCCCTCCATTCCACAGTATACAAGAGGGCAAGAGGGCCCCGAACAATGCGAGCATTTGCTTTTTATAGCCCGAAAGTTGCAGGGGAACAAAGAAATTCTTTTGGCTCCCGCGCTTTCAGTAACCTTGAACGGCTGTCTCCTTATCGGAGACTTTCCAGGTGGTGTTTGTACTGGGCTCAGGGAGTTTGAGAGATATATGGCGGTATGTGGTGGGATGGGAGGATGGGATGTGTTTGTATTAGGCTCAGGGAGTTTTGAGCCCGGGGCTGAGGAATGTGCCCAGCTCCTTTTCAGTAGGAGAAAGGGTGAACTAAGTTTCTCTTACATTATGAAGGCGTCTTTCACTTCTCCAGACTAAACTGTACCCTCCCACCCCCCACTTCCTAAAAACTCATATACTGATGCCCTAATCCCAGTGACGGTATTTGGAGACAGGGCCTTTAAGGTTTAAATGAGGTCATAAGGATGGGACCCTGATCCAACAGGACTGGTGTTCTTATAAAAAGAAGCAGAAGAGACACTAGGGAAGTGCAAACAGAGAAAAGATCATGTGAAGACGCAGTGAGAAGGTGGCCATCTGCAAACCAAGGAGAGCAGATGTGGAAGAACCCAAACCTGCTGGAACCTTAATCAGGGACTTCTAGCCTCCAAAACGGTGAGAAAATCATTTTCTGTTGTTTAAGCCACTCAGTCCAAGGTATTTTGTTATGGGAGCCTCAGCAAACTAATACACTCATGTTATCAGTTAGCGCAATTTCTTTTCAAAATTGATGAGGGAATTGAGTCTCAGAGAGGCTAAATGTGTCTCCCAAGGCCACACTGCTACAAAGCCATGGGTCTGGAATTAAAATCCAGGTCCATCTGACTGCAAAGCCAGTGAGCTCTTTGCTGCCATTGGCTCTATTTCTTTTCTAGTGCTAAGGGAAAACACAGCAACCCCCACCTTCCACTAACAATAATAACAATAATAGACCGAGCTCTATATGCCTTTTCTTAAAGGTAATTTCAAAGAAGAACATTTGAGAGCTGGATAGACTTAGGACAAAGCTGATCATCAGCTGATCGCTTCTAGTCCCAAACAACAACCACAAAAATAGATATTTGAAAAATGAAATCTATAAAGAAACTGATCTCTAAAACTACTTTACAATGCTTTCATTTTGATTTTGACATTTCGTTTTATTGTGAATATAAGTCATGTTCACTACAAAAATGGAAGAAATGTAGAAAATGTGAATGGACATTCACTTTAGGTGTTTCCAGTTTTTCATTATTATAAAACAATAGGGTCACATGTCATTTTATGTACTATTTGGAATTTTATATAACTATCAGTATTTTAGAATAAACTTGTAAAACTGCTGAGTCAAATGGTATGTGCATTTTAGATTGATAGGTATTTTCAAATTGGCTTCTAAACCCTCCAAAGCTAACTTTCATTATATTACCTTCCCTAGGTCCAGCCCCTAGTACCACCACACAGACTCCACCAGAACAAAATGCTCTACAAGTAAGAAATTGCTATTGCTTACATTATTTTATAAGAAAACACTGACATATCCTGAGGATATATCCAGGACATTTCACCATCTTGTAACAGAAAACATAATTCAATTTGAATGTTAGATCTGTGTCTAGAATTCTGTTTAAAACGAACATTAAAGCAAAAATCCCACCATCCTATTGTATTTAGAGTGAACCAACCTCCACAAACCATGAAAGAGTTAAGGCTGATTCATCACAACCAATCAGTAAACTTAATAAAAGTAGGGCATGAATGTCGATGGAAACTGATAAGACAGTATGTGACACATTGTAGCAGCCACGGTTAGTGACCTAGATGACACCTACCCCCTCTTCCCCCTAAGAAAGCCTTGCTGAGGGCAGCTGTTTTTCTGCCGTGGTAGTCTCACTTTCCACCTTTCTTATGTGGTCATATGTCATAATTTTCAGCCCAGAGAGGTAAACAGATGTCTGACATGGACCCAGCAAATACTTTGGCTTTTGTTGATAGAGGGATGAAAATTACTTACACTGAAATCTCCTAACCCACTCCTCCTGCCACCATCACCTGCATCCGTTTTGAATGTGGATATGATATAAAATACTGTAGCCATTTTTGTGAACTTTAAGAGAAATAGCATGAAGAAAAGGCTAGAAGAATTGCAGAAATGTCAGTCCCACTATTCTCCAGCATAAGTTTAAGGATGCATGACAAAATATATACAGCACCTTTTTGTTTAAAATCCTATATTGCCTTGCTATTTGATGCTAAAGATATGATTAATCATGTAGTTATTACATTAACAATGTAAATCTGATAAAGATATTTTTTAAATTGAAATATGGTAAAGGTATTTTTAAAATTGAAATTAAAATGGAAGACATTTAAAATGGTCTCTTTTTTTAAAAAAAAAAAGGTTTCAATAATTAGTAGATTACCTTTGTACAAGACTGCTTGTAGCTTTTGGTTGGAAAGTGATGTGATTAAAAGAAGAGGCTGAACTTTAGAATCTGACATACCTACACAAACATTCCATTTTTGCCATTTTCTAGCTTTTGTGGTGGGAAGGGAACCTGGTTTCTTAATTTATAATTAAACATAATCAGAAGAATCATATAGGCTTGTTCTGATGATATGTGATGATCACATAGTAGATAATCAACACATGTTGGTTCTTCTCTCATTTCATTCAAAATTTATATTTTTTATGGAAAAGGCAGCCTTGGTCTACCTCCCAGGAAACAATAGAAGTTTCACATTCTTCACTCTGTTTTATGGCAAAGAAGAAAATAAGCTGATAAAGGACTTTTAAAATCTGAACGATAGATTTCAGAATGTGGAGTAGGAAGAACACTGATTCAAATCAGCCCTTAGACTTTCTAGAGATACAGCCCCACAAACTGAAAATGGATGGTCATCATGAAGACTCATGAGATTCTGCAAGATCCTGGCCTAGAGGCTACAACTAGGTTCACTCTATTATACTTAGTAATGGAGAAAGAAAAAAAAAAAAAAAACTCGGTAGAAATAGCTAATTCTCTACCAGCTTGAACTCCATGGTAATGACTATTAACTAAGATTCTTTTAAGAATAACACAGAATTTGTTTTTTTTAAAAAATGCAGGAATAATCATTCACATTACTAATTCCAGAGTCATTTAAGGTTGGCAGTTGCTCTGGTTTATTCAAAATTTTTAAAACGCAAGAATAATCATTCACATTACTAACTCCAGAGTTATTCAAGGTTGGTGGCTGCTCTGGTTTATTCAAAATAAAAGTACGATTTTCTACTTGCTTCGCATTTAAGAACCATGTTTGTGGAATTTGTTTGTTTGTTTGTGTATTAATAAGGTTATACTTACCAAAATATAATTGGAAATATATAATCAGAAAAGATTCTATTAAAATGTTTCTTCAAGTGTGTTCTAAGGAACATCAATCTCTCAGTGTGCTTTGGAAAATTTTCTTGCGATTAAATGAGCTTGAGAAATCACTTTATAATATATGGTTCTCTTAAAGATTTTAAATAATACAGTAACACATTATAGGGTTTGAGAAGCTTCATATTTATAGAAACTGTTTAACATTTAGCTTAATCCAAAGCCTAGAATTGTTCCAAATGTCTTTGACCAGGAAAGGTTGTTCTCCTAGTAATATCTATTAACCTCCTACACCGAGCACATTGTTTGAAACACACTTTGGAAACTGCTATAGAGTTTGGTGGTCATATATTATAATGGTGGCAATACCTATAAAAGCAGAGTAATGTGAAACATATTCAGGTGTCCATTCAGTCTGTCTATGAAGCCAGATGGACAATCAGCTGACATAAATGGGTTACATGCAACCAGACTAAAAGCAGATTGGTGTTAGGATGGTTTTCTTTTCAGTCCTAGATTTGTACCCTATTGTCTTTACTATGTTACTTGGGACAAAAATGTTAGCATACACATATAAGTATATACTTCTACGCAAGCAATTGAAGTATCCAGAAAACAGTCAACACTATATTTGTTCAACCATTTTTAAAAACATTCTCTCTGCAAGGCATGCTGCTGATAAAAGAATAGAATATGTTTGGCTTCTGTGATGTCGAGTCCAGTGTGGAAGAAGGGAGTGGTAAAAGATTTCCCAAAACATGTTTCTCCTGAAATGTAACACCCTGATACCATTTGGCTATGTGTCCTCACCCAAATCTTATCTCAAATTGTAATTCTCCTGTGTCCAGGAAAGGACCTACTGGGAGGTGGGTGGATCATGGGGGCAGTTTCCCCCATGCTGTTCTCATAATAGTGAGGCAGTTATCGTGAGATCTGCTGGTTTTAAAAGTGGCAGTTTACCCTGGGCTCGCTCTCTCTCCTGCCTTGTGAAGAAGGTGCCCGCTTCCTTCACCTTCTGCCATGATTTAGGTTTCCTAAGGCCAGCCATGAAGAACTGTGAGTCAATTAAACCTTTTTTGTTTATAAATAACCCAGGCTCTGGTAGTATCTTTATAGCAGTGTGAAAACAAACTAATACACACCCTCTCAAATGAAGAATCCTCCCAAAGATGGAAACTTCAGCATAATCTGAAGTTACCATTTGTGAAGATGTGATGTCAATTTTTCTTTGAAATTTATATTTTCATATGATATTTACAGTGTGAGACTTGGTGAGGGAAGATACTATATGTAGAGATTTTACCCAAATGGAAATTGTGAAATGAATTTTAGTATGGAAAGCCAGGTATAATATTGTTTGACATAATAGTTTTATTTTACTATTTTATATTCTATAACAATCATATGTGGATTACAGAATATGGGTCAAAAAGCAGGCTAAATAGTGAGAAAAACTTCTTTTTTTAAAAGAAAGGATGATTATTTCATGGGAGTTTGTAATCTAATTAAAAAGACAAGATGTATGCCCATAAAACAGGTAACAACACAAGGGAGATATGATTAAGTACCATGAAAAATGATGAGTGATAAAAGTAGCAGGTGCTATAAGAGGATTAGAGAAGAAGAAATCGAGTTTCACTATTTTCATGGATATAAAATAACCTAAATTAAAAAATCAACTTGATTTAAGTGGATTTAGCTTGTCATTTCAATTTTGCATGTTCAAGGCTTTATGTAATTGGGACTCTTCTCATTGTTTTCCCAGCTTGCTCACCAGGTAGCCAGTGAGAGAACAGAATAGGCAGTTCTGTCCTTGCCATCTGCCATAACTCCCATTGCAAATCGGGTGACTGTGTGTGTGTGGTGTGTATACACACATACACATATGCTACCTGATATGTATTTGCATTTGGGACTGAATATTTTGAGGTTCTCAGATTCAAGGAACTGTGAAAATACCGGGTATCATTATCTAAACTTTCAGTCTGAGGTTTAGCCATCCCTGAACAATCAGGGCTCAGCACTGAAAGTAAAGATGTATCTACATAAGCACAAATTGCAACAATAACATTTTGCATTTCTAAAACATCTTCCATTGAAATAGCTCATTCTCAGTGCTGTTTACAAGCATTAATTTAGCCTCACAAGGGAAAGATAATTTGCAAGAAATAGGTTAAGGGTCTGATTTGAGACAGCACAGTTCCTGAAGTCAGTATAAAATACAGGCATTCTCACTCCTTGTCTAGTGACTTGGTGCAAGCCAACCCTTCTTCAATTCCTTTTAAAATTTTGTTTTCAAATGCCAATGAACACACAATAATAATAAATTATAACATGTCATTAGCATAGATACAAAAAATAATGCAGAGAATCTTTTACTATTATTATTATTATACTTTAAGTTCTAGGGTACATGTGCACAATGTGCAGGTCTGTTACATATGTATACTTGTGCCATGTCGGTGTGCTGCATCCATCAACTCGCCAGCACCCATTAACTCGTCATTTACATCAGGTATAACTCCCAATGCCATCCCTTCCCCTCCCCCCTCCCCATAATAGGTCCCGGTGTGTGATGTTCCCCTTTCCGATTCCAAGTGATCTCATTGTTCAATTCCCACCTATGAGTGAGAACATGCGGTGTTTGGTTTTCTGTTCCTGCGATAGTTTGCTGAGAATGATGGTTTCCAGCTGCATCCATGTCCCTACAAAGGACACAAACTCATCCTTTTTTATGGCTGCATAGTATTCCATGGTGTTTATGTGCCACATTTTCTTAATCCAGTCTGTCACTGATGGACATTTGGGTTGATTCCAAGTCTTTGCTATTGTGAATAGTGCCGCAATAAACATACGTGTGCATGTGTCTTTATAGCAGCATGATTTATAATCCTTTGGGCATATACCCAGTAATGAGATGGATGGGTCATATGGTATTTCTAGTTCTAGATCCTTGAGGAATCGCCATACTGTTTTCCACAATGGTTGAACTAGTTTACAATCCCACCAACAGTGTAAAAGTGTTCCTATTTCTCCACATCCTCTCCAGCACCTGTTGTTTCCTGACTTTTTAATGATTGCCATTCTAACTGGTGTGAGATGATATGACTTTGTCTATGTTATTACTATCATTTACAAGCTTTTCTCAGGCCTGGTAAAGTTTTTTCCTGTGTGCCTGGAACCACTGATAATGAAAATCATTATAATGAAGAGAATAATATTCAAATGTGAGAAAATGTTCAATGAGAAGATGAAAGAAAACATGAGGAAGTTCTGAGCCCCTCACAGGTAGACTTGCTTCATGGAAGTCTGTTCTCCAGTTTCTTAATCAAAGTAGTAGCTCATCAACAACTGGTAGAATAGAATAGGAGCAACAATGCTGGGTCAGACCATCAGAAATTGGATAGTAGTCCTCCACCAATACCACTGTCCCTATTGCAGCCCAAGGGAATTAAACATTAGAATGTGCCGGGGCAAAAAAAGTATAGGTCGAGGAGGAGGAACAGCACAGAGGGACCATGACAATTATCCTTAGCACTTGCAGAACTTCATTATTCACTTTTTTGCTCAATAAAATATAAATAATTATTATGTATTTTCCATATCAAGTTGCAATGCTAAATGTAGAGATAAAAAATCCTCAAAAAGGCAAAACATATATAAGCCAGAAAGAAACAATAAGAATGGTGTAAGTTGATTAATTCTTTCAATACATTTGGAGCATCTACAACAGGAATGGCCAGAAATTCTCAAAAGTGTTGATGCTTTGGAAGGCACAATGGGGAACTCTAGAATTTAGCTGGGATGGCTTTTGATTGTCACAGTAACTGAAGGAACCCTTGGCATTCATTGGGCAGTATCCAGGGGCACTAGATACACTGCAATATTCAGGACAGTCTCACCAATAAATAACTCTCCCAACTCCTGCATGACTTTCAACGATCTCACTGCATGTTTATTCATGGGGGTGAGAAGCCAATTTATAATTGCTTGAGGTTAGAAGCTCTCTCCATGTACTAGATATTATACAAAGAATTATTTACACAGTTTTAATACATACTGAGTTCTCTGAGTGCAAGTCTCATATTAATCAGAACATATTTAACATAGTTTGATTCACAATTTACCAACATGTGGTCACAATTTTAGAAAATCACATAATGAGTGGCTATGCCATTGCTCTTGAATCACTGCAACAACATGCCGTACCCTTCTGCATGTGTACTGGCCGTGTCCAGGTGATGCCACGCATACTTGTATGCATCTTCCTACTTTATCACATCATTCTTTGAAGTTATACCTTAGTATTTACATATTGAATATTTAATACTTTATTATAATTAATTTCCATAATTTCTTCTATTCTAGTTAACCATGATACTGACTTTAAAAAAATTACGTGTGTGGCTAAGTTGTATCATATATTAATCTCAACTCAGAACAGTAAAGGTATATTACATATTAGTTTTTATAAACAATATCACATATTGTTATAAACAGTACTGTACATTATTTGTTATAAATAATATAGTATATGTGATGGTTAATATTAAGTGTCAACTTGATTGGATTGAAGGATGCCTAGAAGTCTAGTAAAGTATCATTTCTGGGTGTGTCTATGAGGGTGTAGCCAGAGATTAACATTTAATTCAATTGACTGAGAGAGGAAGACCTACCCTCAATGTGTGTGGCCACCATCCAATCGGCTGCCAGTGAAGCTAGAATAAAGCTAGCGGAAGAAGGGGGATAAGCTGCCTTGCTGAGTCTTCTAGCTTTCATTTTTCCCCTGCGCTAGATGCTTTCTGTCCTTCAACATCAGACTCTGGGTTCTTTGGCCTTGGATTTACACCAGCAGTTTTCTGGTTGGCTCTAGGGCCTTCGGCCACAGACTGAAGGCTGCACTGTCAGCTCTCCTACTTTTGAAGCTTTTGGACTTGGACTGAACCACTACTGGCTTCTTCTTGGCTTGAAGACAGCCTATCATGGGGTTTCACCTTGAGATGGTGTGAGTCCATTTTCCTTAATAAATTCCCTTTCATATATACATATATCCTATTAGTTCTGTCCCTCTGGAGAACCCTAATACAGTACTCTATTATTGAAAATAAATGTGCCTCTGCTAGGTAGTACAGATAACAGTAAGGGTGAGGACAGGAAATAGAGTGGTTAAAAAGCAAGTGTCAAGTCAATGGGCACAGAAATAAGCCTAAAATTACAACGAGTACTAAGCCTTACGAAGGAAAAGAAGATCATGAATTGAAAAGAGAATAGCAGAAGAGAACTTCAATAGTCGAAGTTCAGAAAAGGCTTCTCTAAACAAAGATAAAGAGCAACAAGATGTCTATAAGTTGTCAAATGAAGAAAAGGGGGCAATACTGTGAGTAGAAGGATGAGCATGTATGAATAAATGTATGGTCACAATGGGCTACAAGAGAGGAGAAGGGGTTTAATCAGTTTGATCAGAAAACACAGGACAAAGCAGCTTTTCCACATCCCACATTCTTTTGTGCATCATTCCTCCACCTTCCTAAGCACATTTTGCTTTAAAAGCAATTCAGATCTCTCCTCAGAATCTATTCAATGGACCCCAAATTTCTCCTGAGAGAAGAAGAAATATAAAGCATCACTAGAATGTACATTATCTTGCTTAAATGCCTTGAGATAGATTAACGTATTCCAATATTTTCTCTAGGTAAATGCTATCTGAATTGGAAAATTGGGATTTTTACTCTGTACTCTGCATTTAGCATAGTCTTGCCTAAATGTTAAAGCAAATGACTTCTTGCCTAAGGGTTTGAAAATAACAAAGCCAAGCAATATGCATCCACGGCTCCCCTTGGCTCATTCGATCAAAAAAAAATTAAGTAGTGCTGTTTTCATAACTACCATTGTGGGGACACTTCAGTGTTGAGAGAACAAGAAGCTAATTCCTATTCTCCTAATGTGATGCAGTGGAGAAAATTCAGAGGAGGATTTGTCTCATAAACTGCAAATATGCAGGGGGTGACTCCAATCAAACACCACAAGACTTCTTTATAAGTGTTTACATGAAAGGAAACCATCCATTTCTTGAGGCCAGTTATCTCTCCATTATGCAATCTCTCACCCACTTGGGGTAGAGACATGGGAAAAGTGCAGTTGATTGAAAACCTGTCCAACAATCTCCTTCCTAACTGTGGCTTACGTCAGAAAAACTGGGAGGTGCGCAAACTCGCAAGCTCTTATCTGATAGCATTTTCCTCTCCTTCTACACTTTTATTTTTAACAAAACAAGGAGGAAATGCATTCTTATTTGAGTCTGGGTTGAACAGAATCTTTAGCCTAAGATTTGACTGGCTATGACATCACTGACAGATAGGCTAATTGGGATGGGGCGGAGGCTGTGCCCTCTATCTTCCTTTCATTAGTCAGTGGAGAACATTCATTTTCTTCTAAAATATCAGAAAAACAATAATTCAAATCTTATTTGGAAAGGCTGGAAATTTTTGCTCGAAAAATTAATCTTATAATACATGGAATTGCTATCATACTTTCCAATTTGGGGAGAAGCTTTACGGTTAACTTTAAAACGTAATGGTTTTGAGTTGATAGGTCTTGGGAAATTTTTGACTGTAATTCCAAGTAATGAATGTGCTTTAAAAATATTCAAGAATAAATAATAATTAAAATATTTGTTTTAATAAAATCTCCATAAGATGTAGTCTCTTTTATTTCAGAAATTGTATTGCCTTGTGTTTAGTATTTGTGAAATGAGAAGTATAAACTCCAAAGTTCTAGTGTATAATCCCAATATGGGATCCAATCATACTGATAAACTAATACATAGATGCCCGCAGACTAGAAAAACAAATTACACTAAACTTTGAGGTACTATAATCTCCCTTAGATTGAATGTAAATATAGGTATGCAAATCTATTTGTGACAGATGAGGGTCAAACTGCTGCTGCTTAGAAAGCTCCTTGGCTGCAAAGCTTCTATTTCCTATGCAGAACCTTGATATTGTTTGTAAATTCCAAACTGAAATGTTCCTAGACTCCATGGCTTAGTTAGGAATTCTACATTTGTATCCCAGATATTATACATGGCAACATGAAAGTTAGAGTCTGTGATTAAGATGTGGATTATGTTGCTGGGCGCGGTGGCTCATGCCTGCAATCCCAGCACTTTGGGAGGCCGAGGTGGGTGGATCACCTGAGGTCAGGAGTTCGAGACTAGCCTGATCAACATGGTGAAAATATGTCTCTACTAAAAATACAAAATTAGCCGGGCATGGTGGCATGCGCCTATAATCCCAGCTACTTGGGAGGCTGAGGGAGGAGAATTGCTTGAACCTGGAAGGCGGAGGTTGCAGTGAGCTGAGATTGTGCCACTGCACTCCAGCCTGGACAATAAGAGTGAAACCTCATCTCAAAAAAAAAAAAAAAATGTGGATTATGTGGTCTACAAGCTAGATAATGAATAAAACTCAAGAGTGATGAGAGAGAATCCATTCTTCCTGTTAGCAGGACCCCAAAATCCCACTGGCCTCCTATAAACACCCACCTAGAACATTCTTTGGGAGAGACAGAGAAGAAATTAGGTCCTCTATCTACTCTGCCTCCTGATTTATGTTTCACCATCTATGAATCTGATATTAGAGAAAGTTGGTAATACCATTACTATGAGTCCAAATGTTTCATACCTATTATTTCATTAACCTCTAGAGGTCTTGGCATCTCACACTGTAAATGTACATTTTTCTACAGAGATTGTCCTAATGTTCAGATATTAGGGTTTGGTTCATCACCCCAAGAGCAGTTGAACTAAAATGCTCTATAATATGGCAGATTCGTTTGACCATTCCATTCCAGGCCTTAGATTGGAAATCTCCTCACTAACTCTGGCTAAATGGAGATCAACCTCTGCCCCAGTGTATTCAGCTAATCACATATTTATGCACTCATACATACATCTGGTCAATTCAAATATTTGAGGTGGGACCCACATTCAAGGCTCATCAATACACCTAACCGTATCCTTTGAGAGACCCTGTTAATTCACGTGTTCCCACTTTGTTCTTCATTTTATGATCCCAGGAACTTTCCGCACTAGCTCCAGGCAGTTACGTCTGAGGTGCCTGCAATGTAATCATATCCTTAAGGCTAAATAAAATTGAAAAGCATCTGCTTAAAATTCTCTGAAATGTCATGAAAATGCCTATACAATTCACTTCCGAAAATGAATATGATAAAATCCATTGTTACTGCGTACAGCAATCCACTGAAGCGCCATCTCTTTGGTCACATTCTATTCTGAATTTTAACACAAAGCACACAATTTTGCTTTAGATTGACATATTTTTACAATCTTCAGATCAATCTGATACATAGTAAAGACTTTAATAGTGCTTAGGGACCCTTCCTAGAAGTATTAACCTTACGGAGTCTGGACAATGATGGGACACAGTTTTAAAGTAAAAATCTTGCTCAGTGCCTCAAATTTGCAGAAGTCTGTCGAGATCAGTCAAAAAGACTGATGGAATTTCTCTATCTGCTGGGATGCTTCAGCTAGAAAAAGTAACATTTACTCATATTCCAATATGTGTTTTTCTTTAGTATTTAATGTTTCAAAGAGAAAGAAGAAAAAGCCTCAGTAAATTCCTGTGGTACTTGCTTAAACTGACATATATGCAGTTGTGGTTAATATATTTTTAACAAAACATGATTTTAAAAATCATCAGTTAACCCCTTTTAGAGTACAAAGTATTCTTTGATTATTCAGCCATTGAAATAAGTGCAAAAAATATAGGATGACCCTCATAGTCATGTTAAACAAGATTCATCAACTCCTAAATAAGAATCATAAGCTTCTACAGGATGTCCATTTCGGAGGATAGCATGGGTTGTTGTTGTAGAATTGATGGATCCCTATCTAGGGACCAATTTTATTCAATATTTTCAGTGATCACCCTGGGAAATCAAGAAAGAACCTTGAAGAAGTTATTAAGTACATTCTGAGGTCCTGAAATACTATCTCTGTTCAACAGATGGTAAATGCATTCAGAGGTCCTAGTTGTAGTCATTGAGGGATTGCTGTATGCCAATCATTCTGCTCCAGGAGCAACCGCACTGTTAAGATATGCAGGAGATCATGAGCCTCCACTCAACCTGCACAAATATCCGGACTGACAGTCAGCCTAGAGGCAGGTAGATTGCAGGAAATCTAGCAAAAGAGAAACCCTCTGAGGGCACCACATTAAAAACAATTCCGAATTCAGCTTGAGTCTACAGACAGCATTATTAGAAAAATCAAATAAAGTAATTCACACATTTTAAGGATACAGTCGGGCATCATGGATCATTAATTTACAAATATGCAGTTTGGCAACATTTTACAATTTGCATTATAATCATGCTACCTTAATTAACTGTATAACAACTAGATCACATCTCAATTCCGGAACACATTTATTAGCATCACTTTTCAGAGAACTGAGATCAATAGTAATGAGTTCTCACCATAGAAATTCCCAAAAACATCAAAGCTCTCATTCCTAAACTTCAACCTAGCCTCTAAACAAAGGACAAAGGGTGTGGTGGTGGTGGTGGTCAGTCAGAGGCAGGAAAATCAAATATTAGCAATGAGAAGTGGGAAAATGTGTAAAGGAAGAATGAAGGTGAGTAACAAGTCTCTTGAAAAGAAACAGTAACGAAGAGTAACTCTTTTAGAAACAATAAATTGGTGGACTTTTTGCTTGTGTTTGTTAGCTTGTTTAGCAAAAGCGGGATGTGTGAAGTGAAAGAAAAATGAAGCCAGGACAAAGGAACATACGTTAATGTACTCCTCTTTTCCAGCTATTTTAAACCCCTTATCCACACAAAGCCTGGTGGAAGGTACTTCAGGGAAGATGAATAATACCATCTAGTGAGACAATATGCTACAATTTATGAGATTTAGTTAAAGACCACACCTTGAGAAGAGTTTATAGGAGGAGACAGACTTTGAAATCAACTTTTACATATGCCTCTCTGCTGATGCCATGCCATGCTTCCTCTTGATAGCCCGAGTAATAGCAACAATTGTTATTGGCATTCATCACCAGCAGATCAAACCAAGTGCTGAGGGCTGGAATTCCTTTTCTAAGCTTTCTCCTTATGCCCAGTCCCACCCTTTGCAAGAGCCACCAAGTCATCACCAATAAACACCTGGGATCTTCAGAAATGTATTGGAAAATCATTGATCTAATCTACTCCAATTCAATGTCACCTATTCTAATCAAGAAGGTGAAGTGATCTGCACTTACATTTAGTAAGCAGAGGGCTAGGATTTACAGTCAGATCTTCAAATGATTACTTCAATGTTCTTTCACACACCTCAAATTAGATGGGATTAGAACCAAGTGCAGTTAGATGCTGCCTTTGGATAGAATGTGTGGTGGCACTGAGAACTGAAGCAGGGAGGTGGCTTTGACTTTATATATTCTCCATGTTAGGAGATCAATGAGTTGGAAAATATTAAAAATTGGCCTACGTTTATGCAGTGAATAACCTGGTGGCAGATTGGCTCTGAAGTTCATATTTGAACCACTATACTATGAGTGCTAAATAACATATTTAGTTTAATTCTTAATTTGGTAAATTTACTTAATTTTTTGATAGCAACATTTAAATTTTAAAGATTACTATTATCCACCTATATTTTATAAATTGCCTATTCATATTTTACTTTTTTTTTATTATGGGATTTCTAACTGTATATTAATATTCAAATATTTTATTTTTATTCTGAAGGATTTGCTAATTTTATGAACATGGATTTTTGTTTCCATTAGGACCTTTCTCTAAATAAAAAATTTAATATTTTGGAAATATTTTCATGTCATGAAAGTCAATACTTTTCATACTTTTATTTTTTAATTCCTATTTTATTTGAAATTTATTTGCCATAAAAAAGGAAAGTAACTTATTTGAAAGGATCACTGAACAATTCTTGAATAACTTGCTTAGTTTTAATAATCTTTTTTCTTATTCATTTGTAATGCCACCTGTATCAAATAATTCATCCTTACACATCACAGAATCTGTTAATAGATGAGCTATATTTCTTTCTCAATGGCCTAGCTATGGATTTTTATGCCAGACTACAGTGCTATTATATATATTACTATTACTACTACAACTACTACCAACAATATTTTTGTTATTGTTGTTGTTATTTTGTAAGGAATTACAGAATAATGAGGTTAAGAACATGAACCCTGGAGTCAAGAATGCCTGTGTTCATACAGGCGTCAACAGGTCGGAATTTATTAGTTATGTAATTTTGGGCAAATCAGAGAATGCCCACTTTCCTTAACTGCAAATGGGGATTAATGATGGTACAGTTGGCCCTGCGTATCAGCAGTTTCACCTCCACAGATTCAGACAAATGCAACTGAAAATTTTCAGAAAAAAAAACACAATGAAAATAATACAAGTAAATAATACAATATAATGACAGTTGACAAACATTTACATTGTATTAGGTATCATAAGTAATCTAGAGATGTTTTAAATTATATGGAAGGATGTACATAGATTTTATGCAAATAAAACACGATTTTATATAAGGAATTTGAGTACCCACAGATTTTAGACTGGGGGTGAGAGGTTCTGGAATCAATCCCCAAGGAAACGGAGGGACAGGACAACTGAATCTATATCACAGAATTTTGGTGAGGAATGAGTGAGTTAATATACCTAGAGCATAGGAGGTTACCTATTACATGTTAAGTACTACGCAATTGTTATGTTATTTCATTACTCCAAACCATTAATTTAATTAACTTTAGAATAATTATGAAAAGTTCCAGAAACTATTTGTGAATTTGGTTGGAAAAGGAGTAATATTTGTAAATTAAGTTGGAAAGAGCTGATATATTTATAATATTCATGAAATAATGGTATGGCAACAGTTATAAAAATGAAAAGACATGGCATCCACTATGTCTTGTAATTCTTTTTTTTTTTTTTGAGATGGAGTCTTGCTCTGTCCGCCAGGCTGCAGGCTGGAGTGCAACGGCACCATCTTGGCTCACTGCAACTTCCGCCTCCTGGGTTCAAGTGATTCTCCGGACTCAGCCTCCGGAGTAGCTGGGACTATAGGCACGTGCCACCACGCCCAGCTAATTTTTGTATTTTTAGTAGAGATAGGGTTTCACCATGTTGTCCAGGATGGTCTCAATCTCTTGACCTCATGATCTACCCACCTTGGCCTAATGAAGTGCTGGGAAAATTTTTTCATAGAAATTATGGAATTCTATTTAAAGTCTGTTGCCATATTCAAAGATATATTTTATTTTTCTTTGTATTTTTTATCTGTTTTTTTGTTATGTGGAGAAATTACTGATTTTTTTCCCCAACATCTTTGTGGTAAAATACACATATAAAGTTCACCATCTTAACCAGTTTTAAGTGTACTATTCAGTAGTAGTAAATATATATTAATAATGTTGTACAATCATCACCACCATCCATCTCCACAAACCTTTTCATCTTGTAAAACTGAAAATATTGATTTTTAAATATTTAACTGATAAAAGTCAAACATCTAAACATTTTTATTATGAGTTCAAGTGATGCCTTGGTGTTGCTGTTATTGTTGTAGATATTCTTAGATCAGCTTTTAGAGAAATAAAAATAATTTTTGTCTCTTTCTTTCCAGTTCACTAAACTTCATGCCTTACTTCATTTCCTGAAATACACCAAACAAAAAGTTTCTCATAGCAGCCATCTGCAGCTTGTTTCTCATTTAATAAAATTGCTCCTAGGTTCTCATTTTAAATAGCAATGTTATCTATTGATTTTCTTTAACCCATAAGATTTTAACAATAGCATAGTTTAAATGGCATCAAACATCCGTTTGGAGATTTGTTGAGGTGAACATACAGAGTTTATTATTTGACTGAATAATTATATAAGACAATTATCTGTATTAAATTATGCATGCCTAGAATAAGCTCATCTTTAATAATATACATTATATTTATGTATTGATGAAATTGATTTGTTCTTTTATTTAAGAGTTTTGTATCTCTGTGGTATTCTTCTTTGCCTATTTACTTGCTATTTTGTTTATTTACTTTAATTGACAAATACAAATTGCATATAATTATCATGTACAACAAGATGCTTTGAAATATGTATATGTGCTGGAATGGCTAAATCAAATTTATCAGCATAAGCCTATTTCACATACTGGTCAGTTTTTGTAGTGAGAACATTTAAAATGTACTGTCTTAGTAATTTCAAGATTACAATGCATTTTTATTAACTGTAGTCATCATATTGTATGATAAACTTCTAGAAATCATTCCTCTTACCTTACTGACATCTTGTGTCTTTTGATGCATTTCTCCCCAGCTCTCCTACCTGCAACCACAGCCCCTCGTAATAGCCATTCTCCTCTCTGCTTCTTAGAGCTTAACATTCTAAGATTCCACATATAACTGAAATCAGGCAGTAAAGTTTCAGTATTATGGTTACGTAGGTTCATTACAGTAGGTTGGGGGTCTTTGATTTTTCTAAAATTTTATTTTTCTGGGCTTAAAAAATGTTAATATGAGAATTAACTTCACTTTTGCATTTTCATGTAATCTGCCTATAAAACCATGCAGGGCAAGAGCCTTTTAAAGGATAATTCTGTGGTACTTTATTTTCTATTTTTCAATAGGTATTAATTCAATATTTAAATTTTTATAATTATATTTTTCTAAGAAACTTATTCGACGTGTCAAGATTTTCAAATGCATCAAAATGGCCTTCACAAAGTAATTTTATGTAGTTTTTAATCTCCATATCAATAATTATAGTCCCTTTATTATTCATGATTTTGCATATTTTATTTTCTATTTTTTATTGAAATTGCCAGACATGTCTATTATTGCTGATTTTATCCAAGGATTTTCTATACTCCTTCTGTTTTCAGTTAATTAATTTCTGCTGCCATTTTGCTATCTCTTTCTATTTTTCTCTTTGTATTCAAAATGTATAAATGATTTTAATGAATATGCGATTTAATGCATTTTTATAAAAATAACTTTACCCAGTTATTTAATTGAGTTTGGTTTTATAAATGAATAAAAAATTTTTTAAATATGTTAAATTCTAATATTTACATTGAATATAAATTATAATTTCTAGTTCATTTAGTTTTTAATAAGTCACATGGGATTCAAAATGTTTCACAAATAGGTTTCAAAAGACTTACATAGTAGGTGTTACCAGTAAATCTTAAGAAGTCACTCCACAAAATCGCCAAAAATAGTCTTCTGATACCTATTCAGCTGCCATCTTGTTTTTAAAAAGTATTTTAAAGATCCTATGAACTTTACTTGTGACTTAGTACTCTGTACAATAAATATCAAAATAATATTCACATATTTTTATGTTAGAATATCACAATTAAATGAAATATCAGAAAATTAGAATATCTACATCTAAAATCCCAAAAGTAATGGGACTTTAGTACTCACCTCAATTCCTTAGTTTTTTAGATGAAGAAATTGTGGCTTGTATAACTAAAGAGGTTAACCATTCATTCATTCATCCAGCTGTATTCCATGAGGGAAGTGTATCACACACCATGTTGAAATTGGGGCAGGAAGAATGTGGGAAGAATGATGAGCACATGACTGCTGAATTCCAGGAGAGCTCAATGTGGTGAGTCTCGTATAACCATATGCACTCATCATCCTGTTTCATTTTCTTCATTTAGCTGAAAATAATCTTATTTGCTTACTTGACTATCCCACTACCTTTTATGGTGAGATGCACAGAGAAAATAAGGGCTTTGTTTACTACCCAATGTACAGAACAGCTCCTAGTGTATAACAGGAGCTCAATGAATGTTTGCTCAGTTAATCAACAAAGGGACTGATTGGGCCTGGAGGGTACATGGAAGTCAGTGGTACTATTGAAGTGCTTCTTAGACAACACATTTCTCACCAGAACAGGCGGCAAACGTAAGGACTTCAAAACTAAGATGACAGAGCAGGCCCTGCCAGTGGAATGGCACCTCTTCATAATGTCTATAGTTTAAAGGGCGTAGGAAAGAGTCGGGAGAAAAAGACACAAGAAAGAGAAGGGGCCTCACATATCAAACCTGAGAGTGCTGACTTTAACCTCCTATCTTTTCAGAGATTTTTCTCTTTTTTAGAGAAGGCAGGATAGATGGGTTTTAGAAAGATCACTTTGGCAGCTGTTTTGAAAATAAATTGGGGGGAGATTATAAGGTCACATTGACGGTTGCCAGTGGAGTTGCAGCTGAAATATTTTTTCCACTGTACATCATCTCATCTCCTAGGAGCAAATTCCTTTTTGATTTAGATTGAAAAAGAGAGACAGACATTCGTTTGGTCAATTAAGGGCCTAATTTTGTAGGATTCCTGGAGGTTTATCTATCCGATAGTTTAGAAAGGTAAAAGGAAATCGCTGTAACTAATAGGTGTCAGTGCTTAGATCCCAGATGTTTAGCGTCTTCAAAGATAAAAGGCTTGTTAACAGTAAGGATAGAAGCTGCAGATAACAGATGGATCAGCCCTGTTGTCTCTGCATGGCACTTTTTTCCAAGTTTTCTTTTTTTTTTTTTAAATCTTACTTTGTTAAAATAGTTATATTTACTTTTCAAAAAAAGAAAGTATTTACTTTTGAAAAATATAAACTGGCTATTAGCAATTGAAATAATTTTGTGTGTAGGCCTTTGTTCATTTGGAAGGAGTTTTGGGTGGGGAGATCAACAGATATCTTCCTAATACACAACAAAAATACATAACCCATTGAAGGGGAGATAGTGTCTATATAAGCCTCTGCTTTAATTTGTTTTTAATTTATACCCATCCTCATTTTAGAAGATTTACAAAGCTTTATATGACAATTAGTTTGGGTAACTAAAAAATAATCAATAGTCATTCCATTTTCTATTGCAGTTATAAATTTATTCTGAGAACATATCAACATTCATATAAAGCAGAAAATATGACACAAAATGAACCTCTATCAATCCTATTTGAGCATCTTCCAAATTTTCTTTTTTCATGTTGCCAGTTAAAATTCAGCCAAATGGAGTACCTGAACTTCATTGAAATCAGTTTAGAGTTTATTTTTTAAAAATAGCATTATAGAATTTATTCAATAATAATTATTCAACATGCTGGTGTTTTAAGAAAAAGAACACTGGATTTCTGTGTTACATATACTGGTAACTTGTGGGAGTCAATCACTTTTAGTAAGTAAAGGATATGTGAAAGGTAACCAAGAACAAAATAACTTCAATATTTTCATTAATGGACATCTTTAATTTCTCCAAATACTGATATTTTTTAATTTCACTATGTCAGATTTTAAACTCATAAATAAACTTAGATATTGCATTACTTAATAGTTATCTGCTATTATATTTATCTACTTTACAAATAGATCATGAGCTTCTCAAGGGCAGAAGTTTTGTCCAGTGTTTACCTAGCACTTAGTGCAATATCTTGGACATAGTTGGTACTTAGTAAAGTTTATGGACAAACAATTTCAGGTACATCATATGTAAGCAATTTCATTCTATTACAGCATCTTAGCACCAGAAGAAACCATCAGAATTATCTAGTCTAACTCTACCATTTTACAGAAAAAGGAATACCTATTCAGAGAGGCAGGGTACCTATTTGATGAGCACAAAGCTCCCCAGGTCTCTCAACTCTTATTCCAATTTTTAGAGTTTAGAAAATTTGAGATTTCTGAGTATTAAATCTTTGATAACAGGAAATGAGCTTTAAGGTGTGCTATGATACATATAAATTCAATTCAATGTTCAGGCGTCAGAAACCAGGTACCAGGAGTCCAAATTAAGACATATAGAGCGGGCTGAACACTAACTCAGTGATACATGTTCTGCTTTTGAAAGTCTCCACTACCTTTCTGTAGAGGAACACCTTGGCTTCTGTGTCACATAGAAAGCACAGCCATATTGGAGAGTATAACATAATAAGAACTATTATTCTGGATTTCTGATACAAAAATATCTATAATTTGTAAGTAAAATTCTCTAATGAGAACATCAAAAGGGTTACATGGAAACAGGTGTTACTTGTGACAGAGACTGCTATTTACCAGTGTGTTCCGTCTTCTTCCTGGAACACAGCTGGCCCACATTTCCCAGTGTTCATGGCTTTGAGGTTTAACCATGTGATTTAGTTTAACCAGTTGAATGCAACCAGAAATAAGGTACAGCACTACCAGGATTTAGCATAAAACTGACCTCTGTTTGCTCATTCTGATATACAGATTCCTAGGGCAAACTTCTAAGTCACATGTTAAAGTTACCAGGAACATCAGTAGCCTCAGTTATGAGTGACTATGAGGATCAAGGGCTGCCTATTGACCAGAAACTCCCTTGAAGCATGGATGAGACACACAATGCCACTGTTTTCAGCCTCTTGTATATTGCAGGGACATTTGTTCTAGGAATTAGTGTTACTTTTCTCTCAAATTTCTGTGATAGAGAAAAATACATCATTTCTATCAGCTAGAAAACATTCAACATCCGGACTATGGAGTGACAAAATGAGTATATTCTTCTACACTGACTTTCTTCACATTTGCTCTTAGATATATAAGCATCTAGCATAGATAGTATTCATTTAACACCACCACCATAAGCTAATTAAGGTTCCATTTTGCCTCATCCCATAGGGCAATGGTTCTCTAATGTTGATGTTTATCAGAATCACCTTGAAGGCTTATTAAGCCAGATTACTCATCTTAATTTTCCAGAGTTTCTGATTTTACTGGCTTTGGATACAGTCTGATAATTTGAATTTGTAACAGATTCCAGATGATGCCCCTGCAGTCAGCCAAGGGTCTACCCTTTGAGAAGCGCAGCTATAGGGCTTCTAGATTACTCCAAAAAATGTGACCCAATCGTTTCACACACTAGCCATCTATAATAAGCTGTCGTCCTCTGGAAGTGGTACCATCTCTGTGGCAACACACCTGATGCAATTCTGAAAGGCAGGCAATTGCAGGATCTAACTGCAACCGCTTAGCTAATAAGGAGGTGTTTCTCACTGTCAAAATTGTCAAAAACAGCACTTGTGTTCTGATGGAGTGCAGCCTGTTTGGAGTTGGAAAAATTAGCTGACAGGTAAGTCAAGTCCTCCTTACGGAATTAAAGGTAAGGTTAAAGCTCATCTGAAGATGAGAAGAGGAAATGAGATGTTGAAGAAAAAAAAATATCTGTAGGCCACAGACCTGGAGAAATAAAACATCATTATTAAAGATTTACCAGAAGAAAAAACAGAATCTCACCCTGGCATGAGGGGAAGCAGCCAGCCAGTTCACCACCAGAAATTCATCAGAAGTTGTTGCAGAAAAAAAAAAGGTCAACTCCAGCCCAAAGAGAAAGGCTTCTCTCTGCTATAGCACAACTTTACCTTCCAGGTGCCACCAAGATCATTTACTTCAGATGGCAGCAACTTTCTAACTGCTCCAATTTGTTGATATTTTGTCTGCAAGACAGTGGCATCAGCCTGCAAGGGATGCTTCCAGCCATGCAGCTTGACCAGGCAGGGCATGTGCAGAGATAGACTGACAGCAAGATTCCTGTGCAGCAGCTATGTGATGAGGTGGAGTGGGACCTATGCAAGCAGGGAGCATGAAGTCAGTCTTCAAAGATCCACTGAAGCCAAACTTCAAATATAGTGACAGAGCTGTGGATTGCTGGGGGAAAAAAACACTGACAGGCAGGCAAGTCTTGTTTACAAGACTCTAAGAAAGAAAAGCCTTCAAAGCAGAGGCTTGGAGAGACATAGAATCTAAGAGGCAGACTTGAATAAACATTGACAGTGCTGTAAACAACCAATCGCATCTTTATTTGGAAAAGCAAGTAAAGGTTACACATCAGTCTCTAGTTGAATTAAAGGACAATAATTATTGTTAGCAACGTCCTCAAGGTAAAGGATCACAAACTGAAAATTTTAAAGGAAAATACTACTAAAGGAATATTGTATTAAAATGATACATATATTTAATGATAATTAGAGTCTATATTTATATAGTGCTTTGAAGTGTTTCAAATAATGTTATGTCAACCAATCTTCAAAATGACCCTGTGAGGTAGGCACATTAGCCCTATTTTACAAATGAGACTGTTCTGGCATTAATATCCAAAATTTCCAACTTCACTAAGTTCTTCTCACTTCAGAAGTCTTTATATCCTAACCCAAATAATATATCAAATCTAATCTGCAGTAAACAGCGTCTAAGAAAATCACATTTTGCAATCGCCCTCTGCAGTATAGCAAATATATTAAATAGATGCATTCTTTCACAATGGCATTTGAAACCACTTTCTTAATATGAATGGAAAATTTTAGACAATTACTGGGATTCACGAAAGAAAAGAGTATCTGCTGGGCTGAATGCTGCCTGGAAGACTGACCTTATTTATTCAAAAGATTATATATACACACAAATACACACAAAATATTTTGAATAAGGTGTGTATATATACATAGTAAATATATATATTTACTCAAGAGAGCTATATGTATACATAGTATATAAGTGTTATATACCATGTGTATGGTGTATATATACAAACTGTGTACATATATGTATACATATAGTCACACATATACAGACACATATATGTGTGTATATATATACACACACAGATATATATACAGACACACACGTGTGTGTATAACTTTTCTCTCTCTCTCACAGTGTCAAACAGTCCCTCTCCTATAGCTGCTGGTATTAAAAGGTGAACCCTTGTATTAAAAACCTGCCTCTCCCCAGAGTTTTGCTCTGTAAATGTTGCCTGCCTTGTTTGTGGGGGCTATACAACTACACTGCACCAGCAGCAGCAGTACCATAGCCATCCCTATCCTCATTGTCATTATCATCATCATTCTATCCCGCCTATTACATCTAATGGAGCTCATTTAAACCAGAGCAAACACCAGAGAAGGTGTGTTAGTTAACTCAGTACACAAAGGCTATTTAGAGCCATGAATGAAAAATCCAGAAATACTGAAGATCTCTTAGAACCTTCATTAACGGATAATGGTTATAAAAACGGGGATACTTGGAAAGATGGATAAGCAATCCATATTTATCTTTACAAAATTACGTTCATATAAATGCTGCTCTTTATGTAGAAGCAGTGTCACATAATGGTTAAGTCTGTTGATTCTTGAGCCAGACTACCTAGGTTGAAAACTCAGCTCTGCCACTTTAGCTGTGTTGCCTTAGACAGCTTAAACTGCCAGTACTTCATTTTCTTCACCTGTAACATACTAACAATAATAGTATAAGAATAGGTGAATCAGTTTGACCCACTGTGTAAGTATTTGTATTAGTATTATTTTAAAACTGCTACAGCCATGGCTTGCAGAATGTTTCAATGGAGCTTAGCCTCCATGACTTTTGGATACCATGAAGCCTCTGTTCACAGTCTGTTACTCCATCCCCACCAACTGTTTTCCAAGTAGACTAGTGTTGTGCTATTAGAATTCTGAGCTGGTTTTGAGAGGCCAATATGATGAGACCATTCCTAAACATTTTTTTTTTTTCACTTGGGGATGAAGAGTGAATTTCTAAATAGAAATCAAAGGTGATAGGAAAATGATACTATCTGCTTTTATCTATGAAAAGACAAATTCTGGGGTCTTCATTTGTGTCAGAAATCATTTTTAAGATATCTCACTATATTACTACATACTATAAAATGGGTTGGTACTCGGTTGTGGGACTTTTGGAGGAGCCTATTTACATGAGTAACTGAAAAGCTACATAGGAATAAATCTATCTCTAAAAAAAGATTTCATTTGAAAAAGCTGATTATTTAAAAAATGAAGATTTCAGGAGCATCATTGTTGGGGGAAACAGCTGTAATTTTGATGATGAATGAAATGCTCTCTGACCCAACTCCATAAAATCATATTTGAATCTCTCAGGTGCTTGAAAGTTGTTGGCAGTTTGGGGAGGGGGGCACATTAATAAGAAATGAGTTTTAAAAAACTGAACAGAGGATAATGAAAGGTTAAGAGAGCATTTGGTATAATCACAAAACATAGCTCAAATTGCAGTAAAGAGTACTTAGCCTATTTCAACGAGGTGATCAATTATTGGAACATGTATGGTTTCAACACGACTTGGAGCAACTGAAGAGCTCTAAACACAGGAGACTTGGAAACCACTGACGGGAATAAGGCATAGGACAACATATGATAGTTAAGATGACTACAGGAGGGAGCACACACAGAGTATGTTCCATAACTTATTCCTTCTGCCGTGTTCAGAAACAAATCACTGAACTCTTTTTTTTATTGAGAAAAAGTAAGCCACATAATTTTTAAGAATAATGATCTCCTTGAGTCATAATAATGAATTTGGAATATTATATAATATGAAATTTCTTAGTCCTATCTGCTCTGGGCATCTCCTATTTTACAAAGGAGGGATTTGAAAGAGATTAGAGGGATCCTAAATTTGGGTATAGAACCAAAGAAAACATTGTTTATTATTATTATGGCTAACCTTTGAAAAAGCCATAAAGGTATAATGTATTCCATTAAAGCATTCATATTCTCACCTGCTCACTCCTTTTTTGGACAGCTATATACATTGCAGGGTGTTTAACTCAAATGAGCATAGGAGTAACTGGTAACGGGACTAGATATATCTGTAGCTAATTGTGTTACCCTCATGTGATTTTGATGCCATTGTTTAGTGATAGGCTTTAGTGTACCTTAGCAAGTGATGAGATCTTTGAAATTAGCATACTTTGGGTTATGAATTAAAATTTACATTGCTTTCAACGTATACAAGCACTATATAAAGAATACTGCCAAGCCTTGGATATATTTGAAGTACACTAAAAAATTGAGCACTGAAAATGACTTCTTATAACCTCCTCCAATCCCTTCATTGCACATGATGAAATTAAACCCAGGAGATGTTAAGTGACTTTCCTAAATAACCTGTGTGACAGAGCTCACTTTGAGTCTGGCTATTCAGTTTTTCCCCAAACATGATGCTGACTTATGTGTTGGTGAAAGAATATTAAGGGTTGCTCTGTCTCAATATAGAAAACCAATTTATATGAGCCTAGTTAGGGGTCGGTAGCAATTGCTTAAAACTGGAGAAAACAGTATCTACACATTTAGAGTGGTGGCAATGGGAAGGAAGAAATTAAGACATATTTAAAAATGCTCATAATTGCTTGGGTAAGAGGAAGTAATGGACAGAAGGAGATAGAGCATTTGAAATAAGAAGATGAAGTATACTACTGTTAAAAGTACAGATACATTATTTTCATGGGATGCTTGTGGCTGAAATTCTATACCCAAATTAACATGTTGGAACTGAGAGAGACAATAATTCCCCTTATTATGATATGAAACTAGATTTCCTTAAAACTGACACCAAAAGCAGATATTAACAATGAGGCTTCTTTATTATTTAATGAAAACTAGAAACAAAAAACAAACACTAGAATGCTTTTTTTAATGATCGATAAAAAGGTGTTGATAACTGTTCCCTATGACAGACATTTGCAGCATGAATCAGAAAGTGGGGCCTGGGGAGACAGGAGTCTGACAAAAGTAGCTGCAGAAATTAGCTGTGTGTAACAAAATTCAACCCCACATCCTGGTGGTAGAGGGAAATCCAAAGAAATCAATCAAACATGGTATTTAATTTTAGAAAAGGGAACAGTGACAAAATGACATCATTAGTAAAGAAAAACTACAAATAAATATATATAATGCACTAGATAACTTAAAGGTCTTAAAAACTTCAAGCCTTGAGTAAATGTGGGTTTCGGGAAAAAAATAAAGACAAAGCTTGTAAAATGTCATTTATTACCAATACGTAAACTACAAGAGGTATTCCAAGGCAAAGGGAAAACATAAAAAATACAGAATATACATATTAGAAAAAGAAACAAGGAGGGCCACAAAATACTTCAAATAAAGCTTGAGTCCCAAAATAAATGTGGAAGTGGTACACATGACAGTTTAAAGAGCCTAATAAAAGTTATTGTTTTTAAAAAATATATTTTAGGTTCAGGGGTACATGTGCAGGTTGTTCTACAGGTAAACTCATGCCATGGGGGTTTGTTGTAAAAATTATTTTGTCACCTATGTCCTAAGCCTAGTATCCAATAGTTATTTTTTTCCTTAAGTGCAGCAAAGGGAGGGAGGGGATCAGGTGAGAATCCCCCAAATTCTCTGGCCACAAGGGTGAGAATGCATACTCAGGGTACAAAGGTAAAACTTAGGAAACTATATTTTTTGCCTCAGTCTTTTTCAAGCTCATTATCAGTTTCATATTTTAAAGGGAAAGTAAGATCAAAGGATGCTATATACATATGATCTTTGAAATTGACAAACCAAATGTAGATGAGTCATCCTTGCTGGATAACATCCATCTACAAATTCTAAAAGTAACACAAAGGTGGGACCTTGAGATTGTAGATCAATGTAGATGTGCTTTTAAACTGCCACATTCTAGATAATTTGAGATTTGTCAGAAAGATTTTCCCACAACCAGTCATCGAAGAGAAGCCAAGTGAAACTTTCTCTCATAATGAAGTCAAATCTCAGTGAAAAGCATTAAATATATGATGCTCAGCCCCAGTCAGAAGCAGCGCAGTAAAGAAGGAACACTGGGCTGGAAAGGAAAAGATCATATCTTGCTATTCCACCATCTAGCATTGTATCTCACTTAAATTATTGAAACTTCTAAAGTCTCAGTTTCCTCATTATTAAAGGGGTATAATAATCCCTAACTAATACAAAATAAATAAAAATAGGAATTTAAGGAAATAACAATTGTGACTGTCAAATAGCAGTATCTAATATTTTTAGAGTTGTCTCTACATTGCCAGGCATTGTACTAGATGTTTTACATGCAGTTATCATATTGCAGGTGTTCAATACTTTTAGCTTACTTTCTTCCCCACAGAATATTCTTGGGATCCAAATAAGTTAGTGTATCTTAAAATACTTCACAAAGTGTAAATTGTTGTGAGCATATAGGTAGTTATGAAAAGATCATGGGATCTGTTAACATGGATGTATCACTGAACTGGCAACCAAATGTAAGCTATTGGAGAAAAACCAACATGGGTTCGGTAAGATGAAATAACACTGGATTAATTTGCTGGCCAATATCCTAAGGTTGTTTAAAACCACTATGATCGTGAAGCAAGAACAAATTAATTGTGTATGCCATCATGTAATATCTTCCTATTTTAAAAATAAAAGCACTCACCAAAAATGATATTCAAAAATAGAACATTGATGAATAAATTATGACATGAGACACTAGGCAACCATAAACAGAAATATGGTAGGTGAATATTTAATAACAGAGAAAAAAATTTCATAATATGCTATTGAAAGAAAAAAGTAAACCATAAGGTATATGTAAATCATAATCCTAATTTTGTAACTTATGAATATATCTTTTGCGGGGGAGAATCTGGAATGGTATACAACAAAAAAATGTAATAGAAGCTTTTGTGGTATTGAGAAACTGATTAATTTTTCATTTTCTTCCTTGTGCTTTTCTGTGTTTTCTCATATTGCTATAATGAACACATTAATTTGTAGTGAGAAATATTTAAAAATACAAACGATTTTTTAAACCATACCACGGAAAACCCTAGCTTCTTCACTCATTCTAAGAATATAAAAAAAGCAAGCTTTGCTTCAGAATGCAATGGGAAGTACTTCAACGTTCCTTCAGTGTTGCCAAGGTTTATTTAACAATATTTTCTCACCATATATTATACAAGAACAGAACTAAACAGATGGTCTACATCGAAAACTCAGCAATCTAGGAAAAGCTATCCTCACTCTACCTATTCATCATATACTACATTGTATATATAACATACACACACACACACATACATAACTCCTTATCATCTTCTTAATATCATATATGCCTAAATCTTTCACAGATCCCACATGTCAAAGTTATCGTACAAGCCACACCCACATCTGTGTGTGTGTTTGTTTTCAAAATATGACAGGAATACTTACACTCATTGCATGACCCTACTGACTTTAAAAATTACATTCTCACATATTTACATATTTGTAGATTTTATCCAAAAAAAAAATCTATATAACTTGGAATTTCCAAGGAACACAGGCAAGGCTTGAATTTGACTCTGTATTATGTATGCAAATGGTATCTTGGCATTGAATTAGTCTTCCAGAAGCAACATTTCCTTTATGTCACTTCCTTCCTGGACCAATCAATGGCCCTTTATTTCTTTCAGGATGAAGAACAAATGGTTCAGCCTGGCATCCAAGGTTCACCTTGTGTCTCCAGGCTTCCTTGGCAATACTTCCCAGTATAAACCTTTAACTCCACTCAGGCCAGAGTCTATACTATACCTCATATACAGAATGAACATTATTTTCTCTGTCCTTTGTTCATGCTATTTTTCCCAATGGAAATATACTTCATCTTTTTCTTCCCCCTATAAATTCTCCTATCCTTCAATACTAGGCGTAAGTCCATGTCCATACTACATTCCCATCTCCTGATTTCTCTCAATTCATTTTCTGAAAATTCTGCTTTATACTTTATCATACTTCATCTATAGATCTTAGGAAACTATTTCTTAAGAATACTAGACACTCAAAAATTTCATACTGAATTAAGCTCAAATGTCCAGTGGTATAAATTTTTATGGAAATAAGGTTTAATATGTACCAGAAAAGAGCTGATAATATGATTTTATAGACTTAATTATAAACAAATGGTGCTGCTACCAATTTTTTTTAAGTTTGGCTTTTTAAAATCTGGCTATAAAATTAGGTCAGCAAGAACTCCTTGAAAAGATTTTGTTGGGAATTAGTCTTTTTGTATGTATTTGAATGTAATAAAATGGTATTTCTTTAAAAATAGTATTTAATTCAGCCGTTTTGCTAATTAAGACTAGACTTCTCCCCAATCGGAATAAAATCATAGACTCATCTAATTTTTTGAGCTCAAAGACACCTTAGAGATTATTTCCAGAATCAGAGAGTAACTTGCCCAAGGCCACATAGGTGGTTAGTCAAACATGACTTTTCTTTTAATTCTGTAAGTCATTCTCTTTTATACTATTGCTTAGGGTTGGCAGCATGATATAAGGAAAAGAACCTGCATTTGGAGACGGAGGCCCAGGATTCATTCAAAGCCAAGCTCGGTTTTACTTGCATTAAGCCTCTTTACTCAGCACAAGAGTGGAAACTATAGAATATCACCTCACGGAGTTGTTGGTAATAGTAGGTAATAGGTGATAGGCAAATCTATGCACAGCTGCTTTAAACCATAAAGCTTGTATCCCCTGTCTAACCTGCAATGGTGGTTTACACACCTACATGCAAGAGATCCTCTGTGAACTAAGCCCTGTTGATTCCATCCCTGAATCTCTCTTCTGTGGCCTCACCTCCAATGCCACAATCTTAGTCTAAACCAACATTTTCTTTCTTGTTACATAGTGAAAGTCTCTGAATTAGCTTCTTCCCAATCACTCATCCTTTTCTCACACTGCAGCCAGAGTCCTCTTCTAAAAACTCCTACTTCAGGTGGCACTTTCCTGCTTTAAAAGTCATCAATGCTTTCCCTCAATTTCCCCTTTGGACTAAATCCCATATTCTTGCAATGTCCCTAAAGGCCCTGCAGTGAGTGTTGGGCTTACTTAATTCCTCCAAACTTACCTTCTGTCACTTTCCTCTTTGGTCCTTACACTCCTTCTGTTCCTTCAGTTCCTGGATTATGTTGGTCTCTTTCATACCTTAAAGCCTTGGCAAGACTTCACTTTGCTGTTAAAGCTCTCTCTACCCGCCTCTGCACATAGCTAACGCCTACTCATAATTTAAACTCCAATTACATGTTAATTCCTTAAGCAAAGCCTTTCTTAACTCCCCAGACTAAACAGAGTCTCCCTAAAATATAATCTCATAGTAATAGTACCCTAAACTCTCCTTCTTTAGGTATTATTACGGTGGCAATTTATATATTATCTTTTTTGTGTCTGTCTCCCTTGCTACAAGGTTTATGAATGTGTTTGCTTAAGGCTTAATAAATATTTATGGAAGGAAGAAAGAAAAAAATCAACAATAAACAGAAGTCTATTAGTTGTTTTTCTTGCATATCCCCCACTTTCCTATATTCTATGTCTTGTATATACCCCAGCTAGCTGAAATAACTAATTCATCACACTACACCTATCATACAAACAAAAATAACTTTAAACCCACAGAATGCCCACTGTTTGCCTTCCTCATCACAAACCACATTATTGCCTAATGGGAAAGATAGGAAATTAAAATTTCAGCAACAAAACCATGGTTGTTACTAGGAGCAGTTTCAAGCCTGCATCTGTTATGCCGGCACAGGTTTGCATCAGGTCAGTAGAATTGTCTTATCTCTGTTACTTGAGGCAGAAATCATCAGGCGGTTTCTTTCCATTCCTGGGTACAGAGAGGATCCCCAGTGGAAAGCTGACCTGGTCGTGTGGGCTGTCTGGACTCAACCGACCCAGTCAGAATGTCCCTGATAATTTGTCAGAGGCAGCTACTCTGGGTTTCCTCCTAGCAGCTTGCTGTTCTCTCCTAAGGAGATAGAATCACAAATATCTCCTCCTGGGAGTAGGATATACCTGCTAGGTCTGCCAGGTTGGAGGAAGGCGATAGCACAGGAGGTAGAAAAATAAACCTCTCTTCCTGCCCAATCTTGGGAGTACACAACTGCCTTCCAAAAGAGAGAAAAGAGAGCAGGTCCCTGAATCAGGGAAGACATTCATATAAATTCTTGTTTCCTCATCAAACAATTGGCGTTCATTCAGTTTAAAAACTAAGTTGTATTGCTGGCTTAAATGTGACCAATTCTACACTTGAAATAAGGCCCTATAAATAGTTCCTCAAGAGAAGTCCTTGATATAATTGATAGTCAATGCAAGGCAAATGCTAATTCAACATGTCAACAATGCCAGCATATTTCCTTGCATAACTTCCTATTTGTTTCTGACTTTTTTCACACTACAGTAAGAGAGAAGAAACATAGAAGAGAAGGTATGAAGGTTATTTGAGCAGCAGAGTTCTGGTCGGCTGACACCCTTAGCGAGATTCATTAATCTTGGAGATTCTCACTCTCATTTACTAAACAACAGTGATTCACACAGAGTTACACAGCCACAGTGGCAAAGTTAATTGGAATCTAGTCCCCCTAACATTTCTTCCTTCCTTCAGCAATTCCTCAATACTGCAAGCTAAAATATTAAGTGAGACTGTCATAATCTTATGAAAGGGAAAACAAACAAAGGGTGTTAGCACAGAATTAAAGGTGGACATGTTTCATTTTGTTTTGTTTTGTGTTTGGCTTTATCCCTTTGAGCAAAACAAGAAGGCAGAGGTAGTTTATGTAACCCTGTATCAATACTGGTAACTTTTTTCAGCATGAAATTAGCACTGGGAGCTCAATATGGCTTTTACTCAAGTCCAGAGAAAGAAAGGAAGGATGGAGGAAGGGAGAAAGAGACAGCTATGAATACTGGTAAATTCTATTCAGTTAGTGGCAAGCAGCCAGATAATCCCTTTTAATTTTACTCTTTATTTCATCTGGCAGAAGCAAATATTGCATTTTCTTAAAGCTTTTTAACTTTAAAAGTATGTATAATGACATGTGACAGGCACTATTATCCCAATCCAGTAAATGAGGAAACTGAGACTCCCTAAGAGTATTATCTATGTTTGATCAGGAATTATGAGTGAATTTAAGACCAGTGTCTAAGTTGTCTAATGTGTACCTCAGTGTTCCTTCCACATGATGATCTTTCCAGCTAAGTATCCAGATGAGCACTGCTTACGTTGGCAGCATAAAGGCTTTTAAGTAAAGAAGATGGAGAATATAAGAAAATCATAAGTGGTGGAGAGGTAATGGTACACAATGAAGATTCACTTAAGAAAAATATTTCTGTAGTCCTCATTTCAAATATGCCAAGCATATTTGAGAGGGTAAAGAGGTATACAGTGACAAAAATGTACTATGTATGCAACTATGATTTAAAAAGATCTTCACGGTAGAAATATTTTTATGTGCTAGAAGACACTGTGGCTTCAGGATCTGACCCGAATAGTGTAAAAGGAGTCATAGACTTCTGACGTTGACAGTTATCAAATGAAATAAGAAAAGAAATCCAAAGACTTCTCATCAATTGCTTTACTTCCAGGCTGTACTGTGCTTTTCTAGATTAATAAACTATACTAAATAACTTCCACAAAAATATATCATATATTGTTTTCAGCAGTCATGGTAATTTGAGTTGGGGTTTTTTTTTTATAAGTAATAATCGTCACTGAAAGCTTGTGACAAGGTCTGGTCCACCACCAATAAAATCTAGAAGACTACACTCAATAAAGGGTAAAGTCTATATTGTTCAGAATGTTAATGTTACTATTATTATTGTTATTATTTTGAGAAAGGATCTCACTCTTGTCTCGCAGGCTAGAGTGCCATGATGTGGTAACAGTTCACTGCAGCCTCAATTTCCTAGGCTCCTGTAGTCCCCCCACCTCGGCCTCCCAGATAGCTAAGACTACAGGTGCACATCACCATGCCAGGCTATTTTTTTCTATTTTGTAGAAACAGGGTCTTTCCATGTTGCCAATGCTCGTCTTGAACTCCTGGGCTCAAGTAATCCTTCTGCATTGGCCTCCCAAAGTGTTGGGATTACAGGCATGAGCCACCATGCCTGGCCTAGTACTATTTTTAAGTAAATAGGGTCAAACACTTATTTGGAATGCAATTTTTTTTTTTTTTTTTTGAGATGGAGTTTCACTCTTGTTGCCCAGGCTGGAGTGTAGTGCCACGATCTCAGCTTACTGCAAGCTCCACCTTCTGATTTCAAGTGATTCTCCTGCCTGAGTTTCCTGAGTAGCTGGGATTACAGGTGTCCACCACCATGCCTGGCTAATTTTTGTGTTTTTAGTAGAGATAGAGTTTCACCATATTGGCCAGGCTGGTCTTGAACTCCAGACCTCATGATCTGCCAGCCTCAGCCTCCCAAAATGCTGGGATTACAGGCATGAGCCACCATGCCTGGCCTTTTTTTTTTTATTTTAAGGAGCTAAGTTTCTCCTGTATCTTAAACAGACAGCCATCATCGTGTAGTCTATGTTCATCATTGACTCAGTTCTAGGTTACCAATGTTGCTGGAAACAATGGAGATAACATCAAAAATCCTACCTAGCAGAAAACTATACCTTATGGATGGTGCTTTAAATCTTTTAAAATTACGTGGGCAAGTCAAATTAGAAATAAGCCAGGCACAGTGGCTTACACCTATAATACCAGTGCTTTAAGAGGCCAAGGCCAGAGCATCTCTTGAGGCCATGAATTCAAGATCAGCCTGGGCAACATAGTAAGATTCCATTTCTACAGAAAAGAAAAATAAAAAACAAAATTAGCTGGGAATGGTGGTGTGTACCTGTAGTCTAAGCTACTTGGGAAGCTGAGGTAGCAGGATCCTTTGAGCTAGGGAGCTTGAGGTTACAGCGAGCTATGATCATGCCACTGCACTCCAGCCTGGGTGATGGAGACAGTGCCTCTTGAAAAGATCTTTTAATTACTTGCTATTGCACTTAATATTAAAAACAACATGCATCTTGGACTCTAAAATATATTTCCTGAAGGGTATCATTTTTATTCTTTGCCAGAGGCACCTGTCAAAAACCTCTAAAGAGATTTCACCAACTTGTTTTCACTGGAACCATTCGGAGGAGGCTGGGGAGTGCCACTGTGAACAGTTTAGACAGAGCTCTTAAGGGAAGCCTCATAGTAGTTAGACAGAACATTCCCATCCTAGGCATTTCTGCTGCTCCCTCACTAATCAGCGGCAGCACCCCCTGCTCTCTGGGGTTGGGGTTGGGGTTGGGGTTGGGATTGGGGGTTTGCTGGCTAAGCTGCCTCTGCTGCAGTGTTACTACATTCTTCTCTTCTCCTGGCCACCAAGCAGCCCAAATATGGCTGCAGGCAGAAGCCAAGGAAACCTTCATGCCCAGATGAACCAGAGAGATGCGGGTGGGATGGGCCTAGTGGAATCCATCTCTTCTGCAGTCCCGAAAAGGCACAGGGCTACTGCCATCCCAGATGCCAAAGGGAGAAAATAGAGCCAACCTCAGAGCAAAGCGGTGGCTGCTCTCTGGCTCTGGATCTGAAGCGCGAGAAAGAAGAGACAGATGCCAGATGACACACAGACCTGGCCAGATCTAAGCCAATGAAGCAGGGCCTCAGCTAAGCTGGGAACAAACGGAGAGTCCCAAGAAAAGTGTTTTTGTTTTAGTTTGTGTGTGTGTGTGTGTGTGTTTGCTTTCTTTGCTTAATCAAAGTTACAGGTAAATGTGATGATATTAGTACAATCATGAATATCTAAAAAACTTTCTTCTGGAAACCTCAGACCCTTTATCAACAGAGATGTCATTAATATAAACTACAGTTGCCAGGGTATCAAGGATAAAACCTGGCTGGGCCAGTATGTAACCTTCTTGCCATCTCATCATTGCACAAAAGGTTAGATGTTCTCCCTACCAACATCACAAGGGCATTGCATAGATGAATATACTCAACTATATCAAAGTACTCTAGGATATTTGGAAAAAGAACCCCAGAAAATAAACTATAGTTTTTATTCACATGTAAATATATCTTGACTAACGTATCTTTTATGATCTATTTCAAAATAATGATAATTATTACATCATTCATGAAAAACAGAACATAATTATTACTGAACCTCACGAATATATGCCTGACTTGCCCATGGTCACAAAATAATGACTTAGACTACATAGCCTTTTTCTCATGGGGCCAGCACAAATCATTCTGTAAATATCCCTCCACCTCAGAACCACATAGCCTCAAATACTTACATTAAACCTTCTTGAACATATGGATTCTAATTAAAAATGAACACCAAGAACAGCATTCATCTGTGAATCCACGAACTTAAGAGTAAGAAAGAGCAGAAGCAACTGTGCTGAAGAATGGAGATAGTAAACAAGGGATGGGGCCAATTTAAAAGGGCCACATACTCTGACACTGAGGAGTGTGTACATGTCTGTCCACATGTATATATGTTCAAGGGAGAGGAGAGCATGTTGTCAGGAAGCAGTTCAAGCCCTGCCATGATGATGGCAGGAGATAATGTGTGTGGCAGTTGTTTGTGAGTGATCCCCATGTTTCTTAGCCTCATCCAGCTGCACTGCCTTCTTCTCCTATCCCATTACTCAATATTACTGCTGCCTAGTGTGTGCCACACACTGGGGGATCCCAAAGCTTGAGAACTGAGGCCACTTCCCACAATGTGCTAAACTCTATTTAGCAAAACCTTGAAAACTCTTTAGAAAGAATAATATTCCCTGGGAGGAAAAGCTATCTGCTTTGCCCAAATGAGACCAGAAAATTCATAGAATTGTTACTATAGTTTACTATGTTATTACTGGAAAAGACTGTAGGGCTTTATTTTTTTTTAGAAGAAGATCTCCTGAAATATAATTACCTGGTTTCGTGTTCCATTACACCTTCCTCATCCTTTAGAAGTATCTTTCACTCATGAGACCCCATGGCTGAGTAATGAATATCCCATAGTTTTACTCAAACTTAAGAGAAGCACGTATTCGTGACATCAATCTTAGCATTTTATCAGAAGAGCTAAATTCCTAGAGTTAAATGGAATAGGAAGGAAAGGGATTAACCTCTGCTGCTGGCATAGTACAGTCACGATGCTAATGTCTCAGTACGAAAAAGCTGAATTGCAGCAATATCTGAAATCACAGAAAGTCCTGTGAGCTTTGGAGGAAAAAAATGTGAAGAAATAAAACGTAAAAAGCCAAAGGTAGGTTGGGATTCTATTTTTCATGCAGACATGCTTAGTAGAAGAAGCCTGTATTGCAAGAGCTCACAAATTAGATGGGAGAGGAATGGGTCAGTGAGTTCTGAGATGAGGAAGTTTTTAGAACCTGTAACTTGTAATTGTGTTATGGGTGAGTTCCAGCTGTTCCCCTAAGCATATTTTAAAATATAACTTCACCATAGTATTTATTCACTTGCAATGCTTCAACTAGTAAACAGCCAGGGAGTCTATTCTCTTTTCATTTAGCAAGAGGGCTTTATAGCTACACAAAATATCCCCCAGCAACGAAAAATGAAACCCACAAATGTAACATTAGCAACCAGCTCTCAGAAAAAAATCAGAAGTAGGATTGCCAGTCTGGTCATTTCATGCCAAGTGTTCATGAGAGGGAGTGTATGTGTGTTTGTGTGTGCTCGTGCACATTGTGTGTAAATGGAGTGTGTTCAGTAGCATGAGAGATGTGAGCGGGCGCATGTCCTAATGATGGCAGAATGCCCGAACATGAAGATGGAGTGGAACCGTCAGTGGTAGAGCAACACAGCATAGACTCTCTATGGCTAATTGTGCAAGCCTCTCTCATGAGCAGGAAGAGTGAGAAAGGAGGATTAAAAAGACAAGATATTTTTATGTTGGAATTACTTCTTGTATTATAGGTATGTTTAACATACGTGAGGGCTCTGGGTGTCAGCTTGTAAGTGAAATGCACACACTATGTATGTATTTTCATTCTTAACCTTCATGAATTCATTTTACAACCTCCCCAAAATATAGAGACCTACAATCCCTTCAAAGTAAACACCCAGCGCTAGCAATTTTGTCCTGCAAGCACGAAACACATTGACCATTATGAACCAGCACAGCTATTAACCCGTGAATTCTCATATTCATTCTCTCTCTCTCTCGCTTTCTCGCTCGCTGGCTCGCTGGGCTCGCTCTCGCTCTTCCTCTCTCTCCCCTCTCTCCCCTCTCTCCCTCCCTCCCTCTTCTCCTCCCCCCCCCGTGTCCCCCTCCCCCCACCCCACTCACCGTTCCCTTCCCTCCCGCATCCCTCCTCCATCTCGGGCAGAAGAATCTGTTGGGGCTATTTTGCAGAGAGATACAAGTACCAGGTGCCAAGCGGATACCTAGCCTCCTCCTAAACTTAATGCCAATTCCCTCCTGAAAGAGGAGGAATGCAGTGATATCAGCACCGGGGACACGGGGACAGCGAACACCACCGCGGCGCTTGGAGTTTACAGAGGAGCAACCCCAGCTCCGTCGCCACCACCTCGCGCAAAAGCCCCTACCCCACCAAGACACACACACACACACACCACGCCGCTCTATCCCGACCCCGTTCACGCGCGCACACGCGCACACACACACACACTCACACACAAGCCCTGGCTTTGGATTTCCCCATCAACACCGATGTTGCAGCAAGTCTGTCCGCACACTCCCGCACGCCTCGGGACCCAGCCGGGGCGCAGAGCTGTCAGGGCAGGGAGCGCACCGCAGGACTTGTAAATAAGCCCTGTTCCATCCAGAACCGGAGCGCTTCTTACTCCACCGACCACCCCGGAGCCCGGCGGCAGGGAGGAGGGGGCGCAAGGGGGTCAGGGAATCCTCCCCCTACCTTGCAATGAGAAGAGGGACAGGAAAAAGCCCAGCACCCAGACGCTGTGCAGCCAGTAGGTCCTCATGTCTCCGCTGCGCTCGACGCTCCTCGCGCGCTCCTGCTCTCGCCTCTTCCGCTCGCGCTCTCTCTAGTAAAACGCGCCGCTCCTTTCCCTCGGTTTCCCTCTGGGTTCTCCTGGCTCCGGCAACCCGGACAGACAAGCCTCTTGCCGTACGACGGCCGGATCCCAGAACAGCCTTGCTCTCCTCTTCGGGAGCGCGAGCCAGGGGCCGGGATGGACGCTCGTAGCCCGTGCCTGGTGTAAACACACCGAGCCCCCTCGTCCCTAGAGCTCTCCCGCTTTCCTGCTTGCTATCCTCCTCTCCCTCACTCCCCTGCAGCTTCAACTAAATGCGATGTACTTAAACAAGCAGCGCCTTATAGGACCGCGAACCGTGCCGAAAGGGCCCCGCTACTGCCATCTAGTGCGCACAGAACGGCATCGCCGCGGCCCTTCTTTGCTTGTGTGTCTGCGCCAAGTCTATCCAACGCCGCCAAAATCCCCTCGGCTCTCAGCAAACACAGGTGAAGCTCTTGCCTTCTTAAATCCTTGACTTGACCTTGCTGTCCCGTAGGTCCTGACTTTCTCCTTTTCACGAGGAAACTCTTGGAATATGCCAGCCGCACATCTTCATCACCTCATTGCTCCTCCTCTCCCTCTCAGAAATCCCGGTGCTTTCCTAACAACTCTGTGGAATTTTTTCTCCAAATGTCACCATGACCTCCACCAGAAAGTCCAATGGCCTCTTGAAGCCTCATCCTGCTTGATTTCGATGCTGCACTTCACAGCGTGTGCCATTCCTTTTTATTTGATTTCAAAGTCACTGGGTCAAAACAATTCTGGTACTTCTGACCTTCTCTCCAAGAGCCCTCTGGGTTCCTCTGCACTTCCTGGTTTACATCTTCTGTTATATTTTCTTTAAGTGACTTGGAAATAAAAGGTCTGTTACAGCTACTCCAGGATGGAAACCTCCACCACTAACCTCGTACTTAGCCCTCGGCTCAGACTTCCCAGCTGGGTACCAAGCATCTCAAACTGGATGACTCAGGGCTAGGACTGAGTTGGGTGAGTAGGCAGACGGGGCCGCTCTAAAGAGCACTGACTAGAAGTTAGGAAAGCTGGATTTCAGTTCTGTCACTGTGGCCTCCACTCGTTGGGGACCTTAACTAAGTCATTCAATCTCTGAATTTCATTTTATTCATCCATGTATTTACATGATAAAGAATATTGGTCGCTTCCAACTGTTTGTAATATCTGTGCTAGATTTCTCCACCTTGGCACTACTGACATATTGTACCAGATAATTCTTTACTGTGTGGGGCTATCCTGTGCTCTATAGCAGCATCCCCAGGTTCTATCCACCAGATGACAGTAGCACAACCCTCATTCTCCTAGTTATGACAACCAAAAACATCTCCAGGCATTGCTAAATGCCCCCTGGAGGAAAAAAATTGACCCAGCTGAGAACTTCTTATCTATACCCATGTTATTTCCTTCAGGAATTATTCCCCTTTTCCAACTTCCCTGTTTCACAGGCTTCGAGAACATTTAGAAGCATATTTATTTCTCACTTCTCCAGTGTCAGTTGGTCATCAGTCTCACCATGACAATGTATAAATGTGTCTAAGATGTCTGTATGTTTTTTTTTTTCACTTTCACTGCCACCTTTTTCATAATATAGTAAACACATACTGTGCATTATACTTTCTGAAATACTTTTAATTATCTCATAATGCTGTGATATGTTCAAGGGCTAAGTTAGCTCTTCTAGCACTGGTGGGAAATGCAGACAAGGGCAGGTTAAGTGACTTTTCTTATGACATACAATAGGCCAGTGAAAACAACATCAGCAGAGCTGAGGGAGGTCTCCTGAGTCTAGCACCATTCCTGACCCATCTCTCTAGTCTTTATTGCCACATCCCTAGATTTCTACGGTAGCATCCTACCTGATCCATTTCCTCCATTCACTGCTGTAATCTAGGTTATACATTACCACCAGGTTCATCTTGTTAACAGTTTCTTCAATACGCTCACCTGCTTATGAGTTACAGCTGCTCTGCATGGGCATCTAGATCCATATTGAATCACCTGAGGACTTTTGCTGACACATCATCTCACCCCACTCACAATTTTTGGGTTGCAGCCCTGGCATCGGTAGTATTTTAAAGATCTCAGGCCATCCTAATCTGCAACCAGGGCTGAAAAACACTAACCTACCAGACTGAATTCAGATTCTTCATTTTTAAAATATAAGGTCCTCTGAAATTTCTTATCTTACCTTTAACAATTCATTTTTGCTTTCAATCCCCAATGGAGATACTTTCTTCTAGATTGCCCAGTCTTCTTTTTTCCCCATGCACTTCCTTTATCTGCTGCTTGTTTGTCTTGCCAAATCTGTTCCATTCTCAGGAGGCAATTTGCAAGTGGCCAGAGCATGGACTTTGCAGCTAAAACTAGATGGATTCAAGTCCTACTATGCCTTTAACAAAGGGAGAGACCTTGTGTGAGTCTCAAAGGACCTTTGTGAGTATAACTCATGAACTACTTAATAAATAATGTCTAGTGGTATTGTTTTTCAAGGATCAACCTAGATTTCTTCAATGTTAATATTAAGAACTCAGATGCAATAGAATCAGTGTACATGTTAAAATTCCAGATTACTTACTCATACACACAACTTAGTCTATTAATATATTTGTATGTTGGAGTCAGGAATCTGCATTTTACTAGTATATCTAGGTGATTCTTGTGCCCTTTAATGATTGAAAATCATTATATAAGAACCACACAGTGTTCAGAGTTGTGAGAAATTGTTTGCTCATCTAGCCCAGTTTCTCAGCCTCAGCACCCTTGACGTTTTGGGAGAGAGAACTCTGTTGTATGGGGCTGTCCTTTTTATTGCAAGATGTTTAGCAGTATCCTTGACCTCTACCCACTACATGACATTAGCAGACCCCTCTCCTCAAAGTATGACAAACAGAAATATCTCCAGAAATCCTATATGTGGCCTGGGAAACTGATTTCCCCCACCCCAGCCACACCATGGAGTACCACTTGTCTCGTCCAAACCCCATTATAAGATAAGAAAACTGAGTTTCAAGGAAATCGCATGACTTGCTAAATCATGTAGTTTATATTTGGATTTGCCAGAGTCACAAAATGTGTTGCATCAGACTTTGTGATCTCCCTACATTATACTTAGAATGACTTCCAACAATTCTTTAAAATTCTTTCAAAATTGTTCTTGATGCCTAAATTGGACATTTTCCTGCAACATATACTTACTGGCTATAATATCTTTCCATTTGTCTCTGTATTACTTTAAATAATCAATCTCTAATTAATTTCTGTGTCTGTGTCATGATTTTCCAAATTGATTTGTAAACACCCTTGCCAATTATCATGTATTCCTCACAGAGCCTAGCAGAGTGCTAGATGGGCAGACATTTCTTGAGTATAGCTAGCAGTTGAATAATTACTTGTTTGTGTGTGGTCAGAGGGAGCATATGCATTCATATATCAATTGTCTAAATATCAAAGGTTTCTTAGATATAATATATGTTTACAACATAGGGAAGTGGTTCTCAAATTGGTTGGGGAAAGAACTTGTAGAAATTGCGTAAATAGCAGACATTGAAGCCCTAGCCCCAGAGGCTTTAATTTGCATGTGGATGGGACTACAGGTCAGTCTGATACCTTGCCAGAGTTCAGGAAATCTAAACTTGAAGATTTGTGTGTGTGTGTGTGTGTGTGTGTGTGTGTGTGTGTGTGTGTTTAGTGTGTTTTGTTGGAAATTTCTGAATGCAAAACTTTGCCCACATTATTTGAGGTTCAATTTATTATGTATTCGTGTGGATGACGTCCTTCTTAATATCATGGTGGAAGACACGCCTGTATATATAGACAGGACATATTTGTATAAACGGGTAGAAGTTATGTAACTCTCCATCACTATTGTTCTAAAAAGCTAATTTGGTCACAAATTCACATAGTTACATACTTACATAGAGTAAGTGAAATAAATCATAGAAATCCTTTCTAGCTTTTTACCTGAGGGCATTTGATTCCCCTCCCTACAGCTGCCTTCCACTCCAACAAAATCTCAAAGTTTATAAAGCCTGTCAGCTTCCATTGCTAATTCTCAGTGATGGGATTGTAATTTGCTCTGGGAAGCTTCCCTGTATTACTGTTAAGTCATTTGCATTCCATAGAATGATTTGTGTTCTGACGAGTCCAGGAATTCCTAGAAGTCTCTCTCCTACCCTGCCCCCTCTTTCATTTGGATTCTCCTTTTCTGAGTAGCAGAAGCCAAAAGAAAGAAAGAAAAAATCTTGCATTGCAAGTACAATTAGATCTATGTCTGTAGAAGTGCCTTTTGTCCAGAGACCCCTTAGGATGCTATACTGAGACACTGAGCTGAAAAAGGAAAGATGATTTTTTTTAACAGATGGATTGCCTATTTTTGCCTTTCCTACATTAGAGCTGTTTTTTCCCCTTCTCTAAACCGGAGAACTATCATCCTGTAGTGGTATACAACTGTCATTCATTCCTGCCTATATTATACTGTGACTACTTGACTTTAGGCAAGAGAAGGTGATATGCACAATATCTCCCATAATAGACTTTGCAATCTGGCCTGTGGGTTTCTTTTGACTATCCCAATGCCTGCCAGAGCAGTTTTCACAGATCTAGGAAATGGCTACATAATTTATGCGGAATCAGAAAATGAAAAACAAGAATGCAGATTTTTGCAGGTTTCTGAAATAAAACAAGTCCAACTCCAGATTGAAAGGCCTAGAGTAATTGTGCTCATCTAATAATAATAATATTTTGTGGTTATACAGCTACTTCACATGCAAAGTCTCATTAATATAGCAATGGAGACAATTTCAGAAGGTAGAAATTTATCTTGTTGCCTTTGAATTATTTTACCCTGGAAGTTTCTAGCTATAAAAGGAAACACTGTAATTTGATGTGTCAAGAAACCAACCAGTAGAGCTTCAAGTGAAAGAACTTCAGTGCTTGAAGGGACTTTAGATGAGGCACTGTGGTGTAGAAGAAAAATCTAGCTGTAACATCAGACAGATATGGGGTTTTCCACTCACCAACTGTGTGGCCCTGGGTAAATAACTTTTCTGAGCTCTAGTGCTTTCCCTAGGGTTAAAAGAATCTACTGACATAAGATATACGAAGTTCCTAACGTACATTAAGCACTCAGCAAAGGTTTGTCTGTAATTATCTCAAACACCATCACCCATCCTCTGCCTTTCCCTAATCTCATTCCTGTACCTGAGTTTTGCAAGAAGGACTAAGGCCTCTGAAACTCAAACAATGTATCCGAAGTCATACAGCTCAACAAAAAATATAGAACTCAGCCTTTCTGATTCCTAACATAGCGCTGTACCTTAGTACACAACTAAAGGTAAGATTTCCCACCAACTCTATTCCATACAATAACACTTTCTCTGCCTTAGATGTTATAATTTTTTAACTATTTACCTAAACCTAAAGAAAAACTTTAGAATTTAAAATGTATAAGGATTGGTTAATTTTAATATAGCCTGCGGTCATCTGAGTCGCATTAAATCCTGGTCAAAGAAGGACTTCTACTGAGATGGAAGGTTCACAGGTGTCCGAAATCAGGAGCTATAATATTCCCTGTTGAAGCAAAACAAATTTTTACCCTTAAAATATTCCCATTTGCAACTGAAAAGAAAATAAACTATTCTGTCTAAAGAAATTACTTTTGCCATTAGGATGCAAATGGCCAAGCAAATTTGTTGCCCAATAAATCTTTTGGGGCATTATATAGACGTAGTCTTAGAATTTGTAAAGCCTAAGCTATAAAAGCAAATAACAAAAAAGAAGAAGCTATAGATTCCAAATCTAGCTTTATGTACACCTTTGTACATAAAGCTCAGGAGGGCAAAACACACTATTAAGAACAAGGAAATATAGGACCAAAATAGAGTTAGACATGCTGCTGGTTTCTCCCCTCTTGTTCTTTCTGTTTATCATGTACTTTTAGCAAAAAGGGGAGTACTACAGCAGGACCTGACATCCTGCATTGAGCAATATGGATTGGAAGCTCCATTTCTTCTCCCTCCGTCCTGTGTTGATTCCAGCCCAAGATATTTAAGAACAAACCAAACTTACAAGACAAGTGTTTGGCTGTTGACCACGTCCCAAAGACTACAAAGGGGAATTTGAATTCAGAATAGATGGAAAAATTGATCATGCAGAAGCTTGGGATCATGGTGCCTGAGTACCCTGCACTGCAGACAAAAAAGCAACAGTAACAAGTTTCAAAAGATTTTTCCTTACACCATAAAGAGGTTTCATACTTTTTCAACTTTATCTCACACTATACTTTCACAAGTACCTCATCCCCTAGTAGCCAAACTATTCCTCAATGAATTGATTAATCCCTCAATCAATCTTGAGCTTGTTAAAAATTTTGCTCAAGCCACTTACCTGTCGTCTCACCATTTGTTTTCTTCACTCTATGTCCATGTATCAGAATCCTTCCTACCTTACAGTCCAGGAGCACCTTAAATACATTCATGAAGCAAGAATTTGTTTATTGTATTCACTACCATGTCCTTGGGCATAAGCATAGTTCCTGGTACTTAACAGGTATTTCTAAACATATCTGTTGAATAAAGAAAAGTCTTTCATTTGCCCTTGTAGACAGGAACCACCTGTTATACTTTGTACAACTCATGTGATGAGTCCTTGACTATAGTTGCATGTATGGGTAATACCTTTCCTATTCAATTTCAGGTTCACTGACAGCAATGACCAGGCCATTGAACATAGCCACTGCATCCTTATGTATTGTTTTAAGCATGCAGTCACAATGAAATGAATAAACTACTACATGAAGAATGAACTCAACCTGAGGTTTTGAGAGGACCATCTAAACTATCTGAACCAGAAATAAGTGCTACGTGGAACTGAACAAATTCAAGAGCAAATAAATAGTAGGATTCCTATATCTAGCCACCTGAGAATAAGTCAATATTTAAAAGTCTATTAAAGAGGACCGTTATTTTTCTAAAAAACATATATATAACACCAACACTTTATTTTAACTTAAAGCTTACAAATGTACATGTATGTACTACATTTGGATGTAAGCCCAAGGTCTTTTCTTTGAATAGGCCCATTATTTAAAGAAACAGTCAAAAAAATATTTAAGATAGCTGTGAAAAATCTAAGTATGGTATTTCTTTCAGATTTTACTGAATCTTTTACAGTTGTCTCACCCCCACCAAATTTAACAGCATATTTTACAGCTCACCATTAACAACTATTTTCAAAGCCTTCAACATAGTTTTTATTAAAATATTTTTCTTTTGTTCTCATTATTTGTTTGTTTTGAATAGTAATTAGTTAAAATATATAATTACAAGAGAACGTAAAGCTGACATAAGTATGTTTGGAAAAATACTAGACACCTAATAAATATATAATTTAGCTGGTGGGAGAAGAACATGGAATGCTGAGGAGGTCTACTGATCAGTGGGTCTCAGTCAGACTAGATGGAACAGAGTGATGGTTAATTGGTCAACTGATTAAGACATCTCCTGTAAAAAAAAATACATCATGAGATAATTGCCATTGTAGATCTTTAATCTCAAAATGCTTAAAGAACATTGATATCTCAGAATAAATAATGTTTATAACAATATAAAAGGAATCCACGTACAGGCCTCAGATGTATTTCCAAAAATATATTTTGTTCATACATGTATTCTCAAACATGTATTTTGTTAATAATGAGGTACCTGTATTCACCCATTTAAAAAATATCCCAAAGCTTACTATTATCATGTAAATACTTCCTGTTATTTCTATCACATACGTATTTATTATACTTTTATTATTTTAGGAATGAAAGAGGTCTACGGATAATTCAAGACAAAAGCAGTCATTGATCATGTGTCATAGACAGAGAAGGGAGAGAGAAAAAATTATGATACATGCATGAGAAATAGAGATAGGTGACATAGGGGTTTATGATTTAGTGAAAGGAACAAAATACAGTAAATAAATAAGAATAATATAAGAAGAAGAGAGAAATATCATTATACTTGTTTAGACTAAACAATACATGTACAAAGAAAATGCCAGCACATTCCAGTATTCCTTAGCCAGGTGTTCTGGTCGGGCCACCATAGCTCTGCATATAACACATCCACCACCCCAGGCATTGTCTGTAATAAGGATTCCCATTGTTTTTTTGGCAAGGAATCTCCCGTACACATTACTGTTAGACAGCCAAGATTTCTCTGGGCACTTTTTTTTTAAAATTATACTTTAAATTCTGGAATACATGTGCAGAACGTGCAGGTTTGTTACATAGATATACACGTGCCATGGTGATTTGCTGCGCCCATCAAGCCATCATCTACATTAGTTTGTATTTCTCCTAATATTATCCCTCCTGTAGCCCCTGACCCCACAAGGCCCCGGTGTGTGATGTTCCCCTCCCTGTGTCCATGTGTTCTCGTTGTTCACCTCCCACTTACGAGTGAGAACTTGCAGTGTTTTGTTTTCTGTTCCTGCATTAGTTTGCTGAGAATGGTGGTTTCCAGCTTCATCCATGTCCCTGAAAAGGAGATGAACTCATCCTTTTTTATGGCTGCATAGTATTCCATAGTATGTATGTGCCACATTTTCTTTATCCAGTCTATCATTGATGGGCATTTGGGTTAGTTCCAAGTCTTTGCTATTGTGAATAGTGCTGCAATAAACATATGTGTACATGTGTCTTTATAGTAGAATGATTTATAATCCTTTGGGTATATACTGAGTAATAGGATTGCAGGGTCAAATGGTATTTCTGGTTCTAGATCCTTGAGGAATCACCAAACTGTCTTCCACAGTGGTTGAACTAATTTACATAATTTACCCTCCCACCAACAGTGTAAAAGCATTCCTATTTGTCAACATCTTCTCCAGCATCTGTTGTTTCCTGACCTTTTAATGATTGCCACTCTAACTGGCCTGAGATGGTATCTCATTGTCATTTCGATTTGCGTTTCTCTAACGAGCAGTGATTATGAACTTTTTTTCATATGTTTGTTGATCGCATAATGTCTTCTTTTGAGAAGTGTCTGTTCATATCCTTCACCCACTTTTTTAATGGGGTTATTTGATTTTTTTTCTTGTAAATTTGTATAAGTTGCTTGTTGATTCGGGATATTAGCCCTTTGTCAGATGAATAGACTGAAAAATTTTCTCCCATTCTGTAGGTTGCCTGTTCACTCTGACAATAGTTTCTTTTGCTGTGCAGAAGCTCTTTAGTTTAATTAGATCCCCTTTGTCAATTTTGGCTTTTATTTCCATTGCTTTTGGTGTTTTAGTCATGAAGGCATTGCCCATGCTTATGTCCTGAATGGTATTGCCTATGTTTTCTTGTAAGGTTTTTATGGTTTTGGGTCTTACATTTAAGTTTTTAATCCATCTTGAGTTAATTTTTATATAAGGTGTAAGGAAAGGGTACAGTTTCAGTTTTCTGCATATGGCTGGCCAGTTTTCCCAACACCATTTATTAAATAGGGAATCCTTTTCCCATTGCTTGTTTTTGTCAGGTTTGTCAAAGATTGGATGGTTCTAGATGTGTGGTGTTATTTCTGAGGCCTCTGTTCTGTTCCATTGGTCTATATCTTTGTTTTGGTACCAGTATCATGCTGTTTTGGTTACTGTAGCCTTGTAGTATAGTTTGAAGTCAGGTAGCATGATCCCTCCAGCTTTTTTCTTTTTGCTTAGGATTGTCTGGGCTATACAGGCTCTTATTTTGGTTCCATATGAAATTTAAAGTAGTTATTTTTTTTTTTTCTAATTCTGTGAAGAAAGTCAATGGTAGCTTGATGGGGATAGCATTGAATCTATAAATTACTTTGGGCAGTATGGCCATTTTCACAATATTGATTCTTCCTATCCATGAGCATGGAATGATTTTCCATTTGTTTGTATCTTCTCTTATTTGTTTGAACAGTGGTTTGTAGTTCTCCTTGAAGAGGTCCTTCACATCTTTTGTACGTTGTACTCCTTGTTATGTTATTCTCTTTGTAGCAATTGTAAATGAGAGTTCACTCATGATTTGGCTTTCTGTCTATTATTGCTGTATAGGAATGCTTGTGATTTTTGCACATTGATTTTGTATTCTGATACTTTGCTGAAGTTGCTTATCAGCTTAAGGAGATCTGGGTATGTGACAATGGGGTTTTCTAAATTTACAATCATGTCATCTGCAAACAGAGACAATTTGACTTCCTCTCTTCCTATTTAAATACCCTTTATTTCTTTCTCTTGCCTGATTGCCCTGGCCAAAACTTCCAATACTATGTTGAATAGGAGTGGTGAGAGAGGGCATCCTTGCCTTGTGCCAGTTTTCAAAGGGAATGCTTCCAGCTTTTGCCTATTCAGTATGATATTGGTTGTGGGTTTGTCATAAATACCTATTATTGTTTTAAAATACATTCCACCAATACCTAGTTTATTGAGAGATTTTAGCATGAATTTTGAATGTTATTGAAGGCTTTTTCAGCATCTACTGAGATAAATGTGGTTTTTGTCATTGGTTCTGTTTATGTGATGGATTACATTTATTGATTTGCATATGTTGAACGAGCCTTGCACCTCAGGGATGAAGCCGACTTGATCATGGCGGATAAGCTTTTTGATGTGCAGCTGCATTTGGTTTGCAAGTATTTTATTGATTTGCACATCAATGCTCATCGGGAATATTGGCCTGAAATTTTCTTTTTGTTATTGTTGTGTCTCTGCCAGGTTTTGGTATTACGATGATTCTGCCCTCATAAAATAAGTTAGGGAGGAGTCCCTCATTTTCTATTGTTTGGAATAGTTTCAGAAGGAGTGGTACCAGCTCCTCTTTGTACCTCTGGTAGAATTCAGCTGAGAATCCGTCTGATCGTGGGCTTTCTTGGTTGGTAGGCTATTAATTACGGCCAGCATTTCAAAACTTGTTATTGGTCGATTCAGGGATTTGACTTCTTCCAAGTTTAGCCTTGGGAGGGTGTATGTGTCAGGAATTTATCCATTTCTTGTAAATTTTTTAGTTGATTTGCGTAGAGGTGTTTATAGTATTCTCTGATGGTAGTTTGTATTTCTGTGGGATCAGTGGTGATATCCCCTTTATCATTTTTTTGTTGTATCTATTTGATTATTCTCTCTTTTCTTCTTTATTAGTCTGGCTAGCAATCTGTTTTGTTAATCTTTTCAAAAACCCAGTTCATGGACCTACTGATTTTTTTTGGAGGGTTTTTCATGTCTCTATCTCCTTTAGTTCTGCTCTGATCTTAGTTATTTATTGTCTTCTGCTAGCTTTTGAATTTGTTTGCTCTTGCTTCTCTAGTTCTTTTAGTTGTGATGTTAGGGTATTGATTTTAGATCATACCCACTTTCTCTTGTGGGCATTTTGTGCTATAAATTTCCCTCTAAACACTGTGTTAGCTGTGTTCTCTGGGCAGTTTCAGAGCAGAACAGGCACAGGCACTGGTGTCTGTAATTATGCTGAATGTATCAAGTGCACCATTGTTATCCGTGACTTGCCTGTGAGATGAGTATGTCACACATTCATGGGTCTTTCCATGTACCTAACTAAAGCTTTTCATGCCATGTGTATATGTATGCATCTCTGTGTTTCGGGTTATAGTGAAGTATGATAATTGCATTTTTCTTTGAGAAATCATCATTTATCAATCTAGAACTACTTTCAAGGTCAAGAACTACTGAATGTCCAGATAAGACATTTTTCATGGATGGGCACCATAGTCTATCAAGAGCCTGATGAATGTTTATACCTGGCCAGGCTCAGATAGACTGTGCAAATTGGATTCAGATTCCTTATTCACCTGTTACTTGGTGACCAGCAGATCCCATCCAATTCTGTTTTCTGATCTTTGCGTAAAGATCTCTTCCAAATTTTTGGTTTAGAACCACCATGGTCTTCCTGATCCATTTCACCAGATTCTTTCAATCTCTTCTGCTCCACCCTCATGCTTTTCACCCTTCTCTTGTGAAATAGCTCCCTATGGCTCTTGCTCACTCTCTTTGCTGATTCCTGTGTATATAGGAGTGTGGTCTCTAATAATTTGAAGGCAATTTCACTTTAAATACATATGTGATACAGAATGATTCAATTCTTCATTTGCTTGCTTTTGATAGGGTAGGATAAATTATTCTTTATCTGTTTTAAATGTTTTTTCCCCATACATGTACATATTTCTTTCTAGTTTACTTTTTTTCATTCCATTAAAGAATACCAAAAACATGACATATTAGAACATACTGACATATAACAGCTTACAGGGAAAGAAGATGCCAGATGACAGAGTTGTTATCCTGCCCCAGACTTTTTTCTTGTCACTGTAGATCAATCATTCAAAGCCAAGCTTACATCCATAAATTATTTTTCAAACTTCTAACTACACTTATAATGAGTCTTTCTTCCTGACAATTCATATTATCTACATCATTCATTGTCCGATAATCATTTATTGCCTCACAGTATCCTTTTTGTTATAATATATTATTTTCATTAAAAATTTTTTTATTACTTGAGTAGGACATCTCAAGTTATACATCTAATATCATTGTAGCTATAACTGACAGAAACACAAACTAGTTATACTTTGCCCCCCATGTCCTTTTTCTGTTATTTTTCATGTGGATAAAACACTTTTATCCCCATCTGGACTAAAATCTCCATGATGAACAAAAATTAAGCCCTATATATAACACTGCTATAGTGATTTGGCATAATGTTATTACTGAACAAGTTTTTACTTCAATAAAATACTTATGAAGTAAAGAAATCATGGAAGGGAGACCTGGGTACTTGAAAAGACAAACAATACAGATAGGAATCATAAAGTTTAGTACCCTGGTCTACAAAATGGAGCTAACTATACACCCAAATGCCAACTTCACAGAGTGGGGTAAGAGTCAAGTGAGTTATTTAACTATTAATATTCTAATGACTTCAGAACTTCTTTTTATTATCACTCGCTTTCACAGCTCAAAGAGTTTCTCTACCAATCAAGTTATAACTATATGTACATATATATAAATTAATATCTAATTGTTTTTCTTACTTTTATTAATCAGATAAATATATGTTATGCTTTATAATCAAGAAATACAATATTACCCTTATTAGATTGTTTTAAAATGTTGTAAACAATAACAATTACTAAAGTCAGGAACTCCCAGTGGGTCTAGGACCTCAAATTGGGAATATGTGTTTTATTAACATTTAAAGTTATTATTATTTCATTGTTTCTTATTTTTAACAATATTAATAGTGATAAGCCAAATTACTGGTTCAAGAAGTCAATTTTAGTCACTCTATCGGTTCTCATTGGTTTTGAATTTTTTTTCTAAGATGATCAATTTTATAAAGTGCTAAATAAATGACTAAGAGGCAAGAAAATACCAGAAAGTCTAGTGCTATTTCATTTACTTGTAATATGTTGTTGAGAGGTCTTCTCTCCTAACACTCCTCATTGCAAAATTGCAAACCAATTGTGAGGCTGTCTTCATTGGACTTCTATTGGACCAATACACAGAAAAGCATATAAGATAGTGAAAATTTAAAAACATTTTTCTAAACATTGCAGGTTACCTTCAATTTTAAACTAGACCCATTTTTGTATTTCTTAGAAAATCATCAACAAATGTTTGTGAACACTAAGGTTTAGAGAGCTGTGACCTCCCCTTTATAAATTTTACTTCAAATTCAGAAAATCTAATGTTTTGTCTTTTTGATAAAAATCATTTCTAGGGACATACATGATCAGAGTGAATCCAAATAAAATGCCAAAAGAACTTCCGAGTTGAGGAGAAATTGAAGAGGACTACATGTCTAATTGGGGAAAAGTTTTAAATGGGAAAATGTTTACTTTGTAAGAGAACCTGTTGCTTTTTGCTGGGTTAAAGCTTCCTTTTAATAATCCATGCACACAGCATGAGCAAACGTGGCGTAAAAGTGTAAGATAATTATGATTTCATGGCTGTCCACTTCTACACTAATAACATTCAGTCATGGCTTTCTGAAGGGATCCTGGTTAAAGAGAAGCAGTTGGTCATAATAAAGAGTAAACACGAATTAAATGGCTCCCCTACAAAGTGTAAAAACTAGTGGCATTAGTTATCCAAATTTTGTCATCTGATCTACCCCAACAGTTTCAGAAGACAGTGGAGGAACAATATTAATGTAAGGCCTAGGCAAGGAGGTATAATACACAAACACAGAGCAGACAAGTAATTGACTTGAAAGTAGCTTGTCTAAATTAGCATTTTTAAACACTTTCATATACTAGACATAAATGGTCAGTCTTGCTCTCAAGAAGATTATAGCAGCATTAGACAAGAGGAAGCAAGATGTAGACTGTTTTTAGAGTGTTCGTTAATGCCACATCTCTTTTTGCTTCATTCATTCTCTAGTGTTTATTTATATCTGTGGCAAGGATAAAGGTCAAGAAGATATTTGTATGGTTGTGTAAGAACCAGATCTTTAAACACATCTCACTCCCACTTAATCAAAAATGCCTGAGTGAAGTTGGAGTTCAAGGATAGTTTTGAAGGAGAGAAGAAAGACGATTTAACTGAATCATTCCAATAGCTGAAGTAGACTACTTAGTCATCTTATCTGAAAGTATCAAGCTTAAGTTAGCATGAGTGGCTACAATTGTGGCTATGAGTGCAGTGGAGAGTCATGCTACTATGGAAACGATATCCTTGAGCTTACATTTCACCTTGTAGAGGTCTTGGCATACAGAATGATTGCCTAAAGCCAGAAAATAAGGCAAGGAATTACAGAACATTGTCCAATAACATTTAATCGCTTCAAAGGGAAGTCACTAATTGCGAGGGCAGATTTTTGGCATATACTCTGATGTAAAAAGGAAGTCATTGTACACATAAATGCATCCAAGTAAGGATTTAGTACTCTGCTATTGCAGAAAGGAGTTTTGTAAAATATGTATTCCAGTCACTTGCCTTCTTCCCAGAAATAAACTCTGAGCAGATCAAAAAGAAAGCTAATCTATTATCAGATTTTTTTTTTTGAAATTCATCTAGGACCAACTATATAAAAAATTACAGAATGTGTTTCTTCACATTGGAGGCAAGAAAATTCAACATGAACATGATTAAGCTCAAGGCTAAGTCTGAAAGAGATACAGAACCTTCACAGTAGGCACCCTGACCTCTAAATGGAAAAGCTGGATTGTAACAGAAAATGTTTCAGCTGTTCTTCACTATGGTAGAGACAGACAGAAAGAGAGACAGAGAAAATATCAGTACAATTTTTCTTATAGTAATTTTAGGTAAAAATATTTTTAAATAATTATAAGTTGAATAAAAACAAAACTGGAAAATATTGAGTAATAATGAACAAGATTATTTCAAACACCTGCCTCTCAAATACAACACTCAGGCCATTTTGGTATTTCTCTCTCTCTCTCTCTCTCTCTTTTAACCCTTTGAATATATTTAAGCAGCATTAGTTTGTGTTTCTGAGGATTTGACACACCTTTAATTCAATCTTGAAGAGCATATGTACTCAGAAGGAAACACTGAATCCAGATGCAGGACATTTAAATTATCCTTACCCTTACAAACCATATCTTACCTGATTCTGTTTATAGCTCCAGAAACTATCACAACCAGAAGGGATCCCAAAGATTATCATTTCCAATTGCCTCATTTTATAAATGAGGAAACTGATCACCAAAGAAGTATAGTAACTGATAGAAGTCATACAACTATTGAGTGGTTAACTTAGACACAGTGCCATTTTCAAAGCAATAGAGCGCCACCCACTTGTTGTTTTTTTAATGTTAAAGCAACTTTCAAACTATTTGTAACTAATATGAATATGTTACATCAGGCTGTTTTTCTCCCCAGCATTTCTACAAATCTCTGTTTCCCTTCCTATAAGATAGAGATTATTACATGCACTGAGTTCATTGCTACCCTGACCAGATAGAGATTTCCAACTGTTCTGCTGTTGCATCTTGATCAGCAGACATTGCTCTTCCTCATGATTCTCCCTCCAGACAAGATGCCCAAGTCAACGTTGGAGGGGAGAATTACATGTGTTCAGGACTGTTGAATGGCAAACCTACTTATGGGACAGGTGCACTAATAGAAGGAGAAGGGCGCCCACACTGGAGGTCATCCCAAACTTAAGAGCACCTACCACTCCACTTCTTAGACCAACATGGGAAGTTTTCCATTACCTCCTACAGCAATACACCCAGTGTTGAGTTTCTGCATTCCTCCCATTAGTCCTTTTTTTCCCCCTGTAATTTGCAACTTCTTTCTCCTCCTCCCCTTACCCAAATTCTGTCTTACCTGGTTTCTTGGAAAGGAAAGCCCCAACTGGAAACCTCTAAACTCTTCTTCTTATAGCCCTTTGTTTCATCTTTGGTGTAGGATGAGAGAGAGAAAATGACATGATGTTATTAAAGTAAAAGAGGAGGGAGGAAAAATAAAGGGAAAATCAGATATTTGAAATGTAAGCATGCCAGAAGATTCTATTCAACCCTATGATAGAAGGCAAGAGTGAGAAAGGATTTTCTGGAGCATTTGGGCCAATTACTTTTACAGATGAGGAAACAGGCTTAGAAATATCAAGTTATTTGTGTTTGTACATGATCATCAAGGAAGGTAGTTCTGGATTCAAGAAAAGTATCCAGATTGCCAGAGCTTTTGACACTATGTCTCACTTCATCTGATATTAAGGTATTAAGGCTCTGAGTACCTCAGTGACACTCAACTGTCAATACTTGCTTATGAAATAATGTTATACGAAATGTTAATTACATGTGTATAAGTTCTCGGAGTTCTGAAATAGTCAGAGTCATGTGAGGACTGAACCAACACAATTTCCTACAGAATATGTGGGCTACTCTTTACAATGTTTGGCCAAAGATTTGCATTTCTTTTTTTTTTTTTCTTAGACGAAATTTCACTCTTGTTGCCCAGGCTGGAGTGCAATGGTGTGATTTCAGCTCACTGCAACCTCTGCCTCTCAGGTTCAAGCAATTCGCCTGCCTCAGCCTCCTGTAGCTGGGATTACAGGTGCCCCAACACCACGCCTGGCTAATATTTTTTTATTTTTAGTAGAGACGGGGTTTCTCCATGTTGGTCAGGCTGGTCTCGAACTCTTGACCTTAGGTGATCTGCCCACCTCAGACTCCCAAAGTGCTAGGATTACAGGCGTGAGCCAACGTGCCCAGCCTAGATGTGCATTTCTTAATCTTTCGGCATATCCATCTGTGTATCTACCTAGTTTCAGAAAACATGTCCTGTGTAATGTAATAGTACACATGAGTTTACTGAACACCAGTGTCTCCTAGGAAGCTACAATGCAAATACTAAGAATCACCTGTGAAAGTATAGGCCACAGTCTAGCAAAAGAACATGTCCAAAACGGAGAAAGGAATAGAGAGATTTCAGAGATAAGTACAGGAAGTATGCAAATTTGGTCTTACATTTACCCTTCTCAGCAATACCTATCGACCTCCCATGTTGATCTTATTCTTATTACAGTAAAAATATGCATATAACTGTGTGTTCATTATAGTTCAGTTAAGATATATTTGACCATACCACTTGGCTCATTCTCAAAAGATCATTTTGTAGTTGTCAGTTGCTCTGAGATATATTAAAGACCTGTTTATGGTGTGTCCTACACCGAACTCCAGTAGACTCCCTCACTCAGAACAGGATGTTCTTATTTTTCACAGCCACAGTTTAGAATGTACTTTTGAAAAGTCGTTTCTAAGGTCTCTTGGTCACAATCTCTCCTTTGTGGATTATTGCGATAGCTTCCTAAACACTTTTATCTACTACTGCCCCCAGCAGCTATTTTCTGCACAGTAGCCAGAGTGATCCTTTTAAAACATTAATCTGATCATGTTACACCCTTGCTGAAAGCACTGTAATGACTTTCCATCACTTTAGTATAAGATCAAAGTCCTCCACCTGATCCGGTTCTCTCTTAGCTCTCTGACCTTCTTTCGTCACACTCATCCTGTTTCTCTGAGCATGTGCTTGCCTCGGGGTCTTTTCTGATAGGGCTCCTCTGCAGGAAATGCTCTTCCCTAGAGAACCATACGGCTTGCTCCTTCAACTCTTTGTAGTCTGTGCTTACTTGTTACTAAATCAGAGAGATCTGCTCTCAATACCTTATCTGAAATAGCAACACAACACTCTACTCTCACTCTTTATTATTTTCTCTGCTTTTTTTTTTTTTTTTTCCTAAGCCAACTTCTTTCTAATGTTATATTGTGTATCTGTTTACTTGGTTACTCTCTGAAACTTCCTGCTCCATAAGGGGAGGTACTTTTTTCTGTTGGCCCACAAATATTAGTAAGATGGCTGGATAAAGTATATTGTTTCTTCTGAAGCAGCACAGACCATTTAATGAACATATAAATTGGTTATTTCTTTCTTTGAACCAGTGTATTTGTGATGGGTTTTAACAAAAATAGTTTGGAATTTCTAATAATGTGGCAAAGATTAATTTATTTTATATACATAAGTAGATTTTAAAAAAACACACTTTGGTAGTTGCACCTTCTTTATGTCCCTGTATGTTTTACTGAACAAGATCTTTTTTTTTTTTTTTTTTTTTTTTATGGCCAGCTTCTTTACTGTCGATTTTTGAGGGTACTTTATACATTCTAGAGGAGTCCTTTATTAGATATGAGGTTTACTTGCTTCCAGTCTGTAGCTTATCTTTTCAACTTTTTAGCATGATCTTTCTCAGAGTGAAAAGTTTTTATTTTTTTATTTTTATTTTTATTATACTTTAAGTTCTAGGGTACATGTGCACAACGTGCAGGTTTGTTACATATGTATACATGTGCCATGTTGGTGTGCTGCACCCATTAACTCGTCAGCACCCATCAACTCGTCATTTACATCAGGTATAACTCCCAATGCCATCTCTCCCCCCTCCCCCCTCCCCATAATAGGCCCTGGTGTATGATGTTCCCCTACCCATGTCCAAGTGATCTCATTGACCGAACAAGATTTTTTAAAAAGGCGAAGTTAAGGGAGGCACACTCAAAATACAATGTAATTTACTACTCATATTCACCAAAGTGTACTTCTTAGAAGGGTCATCTGACCATCTACTAATTGTGTCCTTACTGAAAAAATAAAAATAAAAAATTGAGAATCCCTTTTTTAAACTGGTGATTCCTTGACTTCATGATTGGTATGAATATTGATATAAGGACTCTTTAAATCCACAGCCCATTCAAAATCCCTGGCTCATAAATACAGAAAAGACTGTACTTAACATTTCTAGAAGTCAAACTTCCTTTAAGTAACATAGTCTATGAAAATCACTGAATATTATTCTGAACACATAGTAGGTATACAGAAATGTTATTCCTCCTTCCCCACCCTTACTATGATTTTCTCAGTGGTGATAGAAATAAAAGAAATGTTATCAAGTTATGGCTGGGCATGTTGGCTCATGCCTGTAATCCTAGTACTTTGGGAGGCTGAGGCAGGAGGATCACTTGAGGTCAGGAGTTTAAGACCAGCCTGGGCAAGGAAGACCCTATCTCTACAAAAAATTAAAATCCAAACAAAAAAATGCCAGGCATGATGACATGTAGCTATAGTCCTAACTACTCAGGAGGCTGAGGCAGGAGAATTGCTTGAGCCTAGGAGTCCAAGGCTGCGGTGAGCAATGATCAGACTACTGTACCACAACTTGGGCAACAGAGTAAGACCCTGTCTCTCAAACAACCAAACAAAAACAACAGAAATGTTAGTAAGTTACAAGTATTTGACATCTACCCTCCTCCTTGTGTCCTCATTATGGCAGATGAGGTCTTCCTTTATTGGAAAGAATCCAAGTAATGATATAGTGGAAAAAATATTAACAAAGTAACTGATGTTATCTACATAATAAATTGGTCATAGTAATAAAGGTAAAAGTGCAGCAGGAATAAGGAGGGCGTAAATGAGTTTATAGAGGCTGAACAAAAGGAGATATTTACCGAGATTAGAGATAAAGAGATGGCACTTGGGACAACGAGGGGAGTAGACAGTTGCCAGGCAAGTGAAATAAATAGCAAGAGATTGAAAAATGGCTTCCCAAAATTCTGAGAAGCATTGTAATTGTAATACCCTTTGTGAAATTTTTAAGAAAAACTATAGCCGAGACTCAAACAGCTCTAAAAATGTGGGGATCAAATTCTATTTTTTGTTTGTTTGTTTTACGACAATTCTTTTTTGGGGGCTAGCTTATCTCTCTCTGGCCCCTTTCCATGAGAAACTTAAAATTCCTTAAGTTCCTAGAATTTCTAGATGGAGCCTGGGTGGGCAATACAAAGCTGAATTTGTAAGGATTTCTGCAATTATCCTACATAAATCTCACTCAAACAAGAAAGAAAAAAAGCTGGTTTGCAAAGAGAAAGAGGTATTATAAAAACATAGCTTTACAGTCTTTGTACAAAAATGTGTGTAGTAACTAAACATTCAATCCACCATCCAATAAATAAGGATGCCAGAGTAACTCATATGATCCATGCAATAAAGAAGGCAGTGAGGGAGGAAAAAGGTGTTCAGAACCTGCTTATAGAGGGTGAAGGGAAGGTATGTTTTTTAAGAGGCCACAGAATGAAAGGAAATACGCATGAAAGATTTTGACATAGAGAGCCTAGGAATGTAGAATTTAAAAATTTTTGTTGAAATTGAGGTCTGTCTGTTAACATTTTTTTAAAAGAGTCTATTAAATGACTAAATTGCTTTAATGACTTTTCCTTAAGTGAGTCTCTGTTGACTCACTTGCTTCCAGGCAAGATACAACTCCCCTAACTTTATGCATGTTACAAATAAATAGCATTATTTTACATTGTCTTTATTATCCACCTTGGAATGAAATAGTTTCAGGTAAGTTTTTGGAGGGTAAAGTTTACTCCTCTATCCACAGAACCTATGACAATATCTAGCATAAAATACATTGTCTATGAATTAACTAATAGATGATTGAGTTAACAATCTAATTTTCGAATAGGGAAAATTTGCACTAATCGATGGCTGTTGTCTATATTGATAGGAATCATTTATTTTGTACACTTAGAATTAGAGATGTAGAATATTTTTATTTTAATTTTCTGATGAGAAGGCACACATTGAAAAAGAATCAGGAATTATGAATGATGTTCATGTCAAAGAGTGGTCAGCAAAGTAGCTATTCATATATTTATCAGAAATTTGGTTTCTCGCCGTTTTATTTCCACCCAGCCACCAGTGGAAATGATACTTATAAATATTTTATTGAATAGCTTTCATTTTAACACAAGTAGTAAGTAGAGGAGCAGATGCTTCTGCGTCTATGGGAGTGCCTTTGTGAAGAAGCCAAATGCCAGACTGCTTTGGCGAGAACTTTAATATTGGCTAGCTCTCTGGATCAAGTGTCCTCATCAAGATTTATTATATTTTTCAAATTACCATATAATAACTTTTGAATATTTTATTAACTAGTTTTAGGAAAGCCCACTTGCTTCAAATTCTCAACTGCAAATAGCATAATTTGAGGATTATTACTACACAGTCTGTCTTCTGAACCTGACTGTTCTATGCATCCTGTCTTCGGCCTTACTCATAAGAGGCCATGTCCTCACCGTCGCTCTGTCTCACACCACGCATGTTGGCCTTTAATGATTCCAGGTGATTGATGTGGGGAACTTTGGTCCAAGATAAATTCAACACTACCTCTTTTTTCTCTCCTCAGGGTCTCTACTATGCCTCTTCCTTTAACTTGACATAGCTCAATCAGTTCTGCCTTGGCCAAGATTTATTTTACACTCGTTAAAGGTACGATTTATCTCTCCTGGTAGTATACTATATTTGGCCACACAGGTTCCTGAGGGAGGTCACAGAGGGGACATTCAAGCTGAATTACATTATTCATACTCTATGTTAGGTTTTTGCCACAAATTCCTGGTTTCACTGCAGGAAGTTGGACATTGTATCATGAATTAAATAAAGTGGCTGGCTTAAACAGGACAAATATGTTTCTTTCAGAAATAGTTAATTGCATAGTTGATTTTGTGACTCGGTGATTGAGATGGCTTTCCTTGGTCTTCTGAACATGTTGGCAATATGGTTGCTAAGGCTGTTCCTATCATATCATATCCAGCCAAGACAATTACAAAAGAAAGAAAAAAATTACAAAAGAAAGAAAAAGCAGCTCTGGCACCTGCATCTCATTAGCCAGGGGCCTGCCACATGGTCAGCCCTAACAGGATGTTGTTTAGGCCAGTCTTCAATGTCTGCCATACTTTCCTTTACCACTTGCCTTCAGGGGCTGGGCTTAAAGTTTCTGCCCTGGTATTTTGCTTAGCCCTCCAAAACTGAGAGCATCTCTAAAATAGAAGAGCATCTCCATTTTATCAATCCAGTCACAGTAAAAAGAACTCAAACACATACAAAAAAAGCAGGATATTTGTGTCACTTCATTTATCCCACCAAGTCCACCACTGCCCAGCACCACAGAAGCACAGTTTATTCATGATGATCTCATTTGGTCCTTGATATACTGGTGTATCTCTTCTCTGAGGAAGAGAATTCATTTTTTGGAAATAGGGAAATTTCATCTCAGAACTACATTCTGAACGTAGGATTTACAACTTGGATAATGTTGGTTCCACACACCAGTGCATTGTTTAGGATTGTTCACATCAAATCTGCTTTTTGTTTTTATCCTACTTCTCAAGTACATTGAGGAGCCAGAGTGTTACAGGATCAATTCAATTCTCTAGATTTCAAGGGAGGGTTAATATTTTACCTAACTTTTGAAACAAACAAAATATGTTCAATATAAGAATGTGTGTGACTTTTGTAGTGTTCTTTTCCTCCACCATTTTTATTTTAGAAAATTTGCAAAAAAGGAACAGTGTATAACCTTATGTTCCTCACTTACATTCAACAATTGTTAACATTTTCCCACTCCAAATACTTAAGCATGTAGCTGTTAACAACAGAAATGTTTTTATATAACTACAATGGAATGTTCATATTGAAAAATTAACATTTATTTATTATTATATATTTCCCATATTTTAATTTGCCTAATTTACCCAATAATGTTCAATTTCTTGTTTCCCCCTTTTCTAGGACCCAATCAATGCATTTAATTGTCATCGTTCTGTAGTCTACTTTAATAAAAAATAGTTCCTTATCTTTTTTTATTTTCCTTTCATGGCACTGATATTTTTTAAGAAGGCAAGCCATTTGTATTGCAGAATCACTTGATTTGTTTCTTTCCTCATGATTAAGGTTAAACATTTTTAATAAGAATACTAGAGAGATGATTATGTATCATTCTCAGTGCATTATAGCAAGTCATGATGTTAATTTGTTCTACTATTAGCAATATTACATTTGATCATTTGGTAAAGGTAGTATTCAACAAAATTCTCATCTGTGATGTCTTTTCCCCTTTATAATTAATAACTAATCTATGAGATCATATGTTGAGACTGTGTTCCCAAACAATCTTTAACCCAACAATTTTAGCATCCATTGATAATTTGTGCCTGATTTGATTCCTACAATGTTGATTAAAAATGATGATTTTCTAATTTGACCATTGCTCCTACATTTATTAGTTGGCATTTTTCTATGAAAAAGAGATTTTACTCCCTCCTCTGCCTTTTGAAACAGTATTACTATGGCTCATAGATTTGTTTATTAGTCAATCTGTTATAAACCATTTCCATCATAATATAAACCATATTTCTTTTTAATGCTCAAATTATCCCAGATTTGGCCAAAGGGAACCTCTTCAAAATTGTATGTCTTCTTGATATGTTCCTATCAACTTTTGAGAACTTCTTACTCTGATGTGACCGTATGTCCCATGCTTACCTTGTTTCTCTTGCACAGACCTAGAGGCAGCCATTTTCCAAGGAGCTCTAGCTTCTGTCAGAGGAAAACAGTTCCCATAGAATCAAGATCTAAGTGATCTAAATGCTCATTGTTACTGATGTACTATTGCTACTAACTTCATCAGGGAACAGAACTAAGAAATATCTATTTTAAAAATCATCAACTTGTATCTATAACTCCATTTCAAATTCAACATTATAGTATTTTTTTCTCTCCTCCCAAGGCACATTAGTAACTTTCTTCTTCCACAGTTGAAAATGAATGTGGTTGCATCAGTATCAATATGTGTACTGGTGCACTCAATCATTGAAGACACATGAAACAGTTTCAGACTTATTTCACTCATACCGCTAGCATTAAAAAAATTATTAATTAAAGGTCAAGATTTCCTTTTGTTTTTAGAATATATACCAATGGGAATATAGTCAGAGTATTTTATACAAAAGTTGCATTTTAGTTATTGTGAATCCAATTAGGGATTTGCTTGTATTTGTATTTTTTGCAGCTCTTTCTTGAGTTTTTCTTGAATATAAACATATTAATATCATTCAAAAGTCGAATCAGAAAATGATAAAGTCAGAGCAAGTAGAAATACTCAGTGAAGTCTCTTTTCTTTTCTTACCTTTTCTAGTGTTTCCATATGTCTTCTGTAGGTAACAAGTGTAATCAGTTTTTAGTTTTACCCTTCCTGCATTTCTTTGGCAAAAATAAGCATATATACGTACCTCCATGCTCACAGATATAAACCTCTACCCCCTTCTTTTATTTTATTCATATTTTCTTGATTTCTTATAATTATTTACATTTATCTATAGTTAGCTCTTAGAATAAATGTTACACAAATTTTCCTCCTAGTTTGTAATTTACGTTTTAATTTTATTTATAATTTTGTACTCTAGGCACAAGGCTGTTCTTTTAATGCTATTGAATTTACCAGTATTTTCTTTTATTACATCAGGATATTGAGACACTAGTAGAAAGATTTGGTCCCTTTGCCTATCCAGATTACATGGGAATTCATGTTTTCTTCCATTTGTGTGTGCTTTCGTTTTGTACAATCAGATTTCTGATCCTTTGAGAATTCATTTTTGTGTAATCTATGGTATACAAATTCAATATTATTTTTCCCAGATGGCAATACAGTTGACCTATCATATTTACAATAAGTCTGCACTATCTACAATGATTAAGGTGTCACCTTTACACCACACTAAATTTCTGTACATACTTGGGTTCTTTTCTGAACTTTCTATTCTGTTCTGCTGCTCTTTCTGTTCAATCATATGCCAGTAAACAACTGTTTTGATTACAGAAGCTTTGTAGTATGTTTGCATATCTGATAAGTATATGCACTTTGTTACTCTTCTTCGGGATTTCAGATCTTCTGGCATGTTTATTTTTCTATGATAACTTTAGAATTAACTCGTGTAGCAAAAGATAAAATTATATGAATTTTTATTGAAATTGCACTCAATTTAGATATTTACTTAAAGAAATTTGTCATGCATATGATACTGAATCTAAAACCAAAAACTGTTTGTCGTTTGGTCCAAAATGATTTTTTATGCTTTTTATGAGAGTTTTAAAGTTTTACACTTAGAGGTTTCACATATTTCTTGTTTTGTTTTTCTAAATTTTCCATATTTTGTAGCTATTTAAATAATTTTTTTAAAATTATTTTTCTACAGTTACGATTTTTTGTGTACAGTTGAAGGCTATTGGGTTTTCGATGTTCATTTTTATATTCTATTATGTTATAGGATATTATTATATGCATTGGTTTTATAATTTCTTCTCTCATATTTCCAAAAAATAGTGATATCATTTGAAAATAGATACATTTTACTTCTTCTTTTCAAATTGACCGATATTCCTATACAGTGTTAAACAGTAGTAGTTAAGTAGACATCTTTGCTTTGTTTCTGACCTGAGTATGAAGGATATGTGGATTATGTGCATCCATGCTATTATATGGATATGTGTGTGTGTATGTGTATAGTACTTATTTCTTTCAATATTGTTAGAAGAATTATGTATCAAATTTTGTCAAAGGAATCCTTGGAAACTAGTATTTTCTCCCTGGCAGTATCAATATAAAGAAATAAATGAATAGATTTCCAAACCTCACTTGGTCATGATGTATTACTTTCCCGTAAGTCTGTTCAGTTCCATTTGCTGATGTTTTGTTTCGAATTTTTACATCTGTATTTCCAAGTAATACTTGTTTTTTGTTTGTTTTGTTTTCTGCTACCCCCATTCACCATTTAATGATATATCTGTCTCATAAGAAGTAATTTGGAAAATTTCCTTCACTGTTAAAGCTCTGGAACAACTTATGTAGCAATTGAGCAAATAAATATTAACCATTTTATAGAATGCCCCTGTGGAATCACCTGACTTTGGTGCTAATTTTGGTAGGAAGTTTTTGTTTGTTTGTTTTGTTTTTTTCTTTCTTTACCTTTCACTATTCTCCAGTGAAACCCATCTATTTAATCTCTGTGTCTCAGGATTGTTTTCACTTACTGCAGGTTACCAGTCAGTTGATAATTAAGTCTCTTAGGTTTCTTTCTATTTTTCCAAAAATGCCTTTATGTTACCTCTGGGATAATTTCACTTGATAGGAAATTCCAGATTGACTGATTTGTTTTCTTTCAGCACTTTAAAGATATATCATCACCATGTGCTGGCCTCCACTCTTTTTGATAAAATGTTAGCCAACATTGACATCAATGTTTCCATGCATTAATGCTTCATTTTTTTTTTGTTTTGTTTTGTTTTCCTGTAGCTATATTGAAGACTTTTTTTTTTCTTTAGCTTTTCAATAGTTTGATAATCATACACCTAGGGGTTTTTCTTTGTGTTTATCTTACTGGAGTAGTCTGAACTTCTTGCCTCTTTTTTTTTAATACTTTAAGTTCTAGAGTACATGTGCTCAAGGTGCAGGTTTGTTACATAGGTATACACGTGCCATGATAGTTTGCTGTACCCATTAACTCATCATTTACTTTAAGTATTACTTGTTTCTTTAAATTTATGTATTTTAACACATTTTGGGGGAGAAATTTCAGACATTATTGTTGAAAATATTTTTCTGCCACATTCTCCCTGTTTCACTTTTCCTTCCAAGGCTCCAATTATGTATATGGTAAACTTTTTGATATTCAACCACAGGTCACTGAAGTTCTCGTTATGTTATTTTGCAATTAGTATCTCCCTATTTTTCAGATTAGATCATTTTTGTTAATCTGTTTCAAATTCCTTGATTCTTTCTTCTGTTATATTCACTGTGATATTAAGCCAAAACAGTGAATTTTATTTTGTTTGTATTTTTCAGTTCCAGAATTTAGAGTATGCTTGTTTCTTACCATTTTTATTCCTATGTTGAGATTCTCTACTTGTTCATAATTTTGAGCACACATTTTCATTGCCTCATTGAGCATAGTCATATGGCAGTTTTCGAATTCCTGTCTTCTAAGTTTAATATCTTGGTCATCTCAGACTTTTAGTTTATATTGATTTTCTTTTCTCTTAAGTATGAATCATACTTTCTATTTCTTCAAATATCTAGTAATGTTTAATGTTATATTTATTGGATACTGTGATTGATGTATTACAGAAACTACCAATTCTTTTTTTTTTTTTCTTTTTTTGAGATGGAGTCTCCTTGTCACCCAGGCTAGAGTGCAATGGTGCCATCTTGGCTCACTGCAAGCTGCCCCTCCTGGGTTCAAGCGATTCTCCCACCTCAGTCTCTCAAGTAGCTGGAATTACAGGCACCCACCATCATGCCCGGCTAATTTTTGTAGAGACGAGGTTTCACTACATTGGCCAGGCTGGTCTTGAACACCTGAGCTCAGGTGATCCGACCGCCACGGCGTCCCAAAGTGCTGGGATTACAGGCATGAGCCATAGTGCCCGGCCTTATAATCTTCCTAATAATGACCATTTTTATTTCTTTGCTTTAGCAGTTAACTTGGCTGAATTCTAACTCGAAGCTGTCTCCCTACTATGATAAGACCCAGTGACAACTTTCGTTCAGTTATTTTAGCTTTGGATAGTTTTTTGGAACGTGCATTGTGCATTCATAGTTTAGGGGTCAGGCAGAGACTTAGACAGAGTTAGTAAATCAGCTTTGAATCTTCCCAAGTGAAACTCCCTTCTTATCAGAATTTCCACTTTACTTTCTAGCCGTGGTGATAACCCAGAACCTAGTCTCTGATTTTTCATGCCAGTAACACTTCAGGTTTCTAGTCAAGTTTGCACAAACCAATGCAGCATGCATATTACTATGCTCTGCCTCCAGGCAAAAAAATAAAAATAACAATCATAAAATGGGACACTCACTTAGTATTTTATTCTTCAAATGTTGACTTCCTCTGGCTTTTATCTGCTTTTGCCAGCTCAAGGGTGCTTTCAACTATTATTCTATTATTGTTTTTATCCAGAGTTTATAAGAGTTGTATTTTATTTCCGAGAATTTTGTTTTGTTTTGTTTTGTTTTGTTTTGTTTCGTTTTTCTGAGATGGAGTCTCACATTGTCGCCTGGGCTGGAATGCAGTGGTACCATCTTGGCTTACTGCAACCTCTGCCTCCCAGGTTCACGTGAGTCTCCTCGCCTCAGCCTCCCAAGTAGCTGGGATTACAGGCACCCGCCACCACACCCCGCTACTATTTCTTTTTTTTTTTTCTTTTTTTTGTATTTTTAGTAGAGATGGGGTTTTACTATGTTGCCAGTCTGTTCTCCAACTTCTGACCTCGTGATTCACCCACCTCGGCCTCCTAAAGTGCTGGGATTACGGGCGTGAGGCACTGTGCCTAACCGAGAAAATTTAAAAATCGTTTTGACATGATTTGTGTGATGTGCACTCATTTAAATTTCTGTGTTATAACTGGTATTTTTTATTTCAATTATGTTATGCTAACATATTTATTTTGCATAATGTTTTATATTTGCAATGTTGCTTTCTTTTCGTGGTCTTATTTTACTTTTACTCCTTTTGGCATTAAAGAAAAGTTTTACTTTTGTTCTCATATATAGCTTGATATTTATATCTTTTGTAATGCCTATTGTTTCTTATTTATCACTTAACTATTTGGCTTTTACCTTTAATTATTTTAATTTTATTTCTAAATATTAATATGGCATAATCAATATATTCATTTTACTTTTTATCTTCTACTTTTTAGTTGTATTACCTCTGTATTGACAGAACATACACTATTTATGCAATATTTTTCTTGTCACCCTTTTGCTTTAAAAACATTTGGAGAAATATTCTACATATGCCATTTATATAGTGAATATACATAAAATTATAGGACAAAATTAAAATCAAACACATCAATCATATCACACCATTGCAATGATCATGGTTAGTTCTTTGCTAAAGTCTCCCCAGAAATGATTTGGTTAGGTTAGAACTTATATACTAGTAGATTCCTCAAAAAGGACTTTTGAATATAGTATCCCCTGGTTCTTGCAAGTTATATCTGATTTATCTCTTTAACATTTTATGATAGCTTGGCCGTATAAAACATCATTTAGTTTACACTTTCTTAAAATTTCTGAAAAAAATGCTATATTCTGCTGTTTTGTTTTGTATATACTTATTATGAAACCTGATGGCAATATTAATTTTCTTCTTTTAGTATATGATTTGGTCTTTCTCTCTACAGTCCTGAGATTTTGTTTACTTTTGTTTTTCTTTAATATTAATTTCTAAACATTGTATTATTATATGTTTTGAATTTCTCTCTGATAGTTTTCCCTAGAAATATTGGGCCCTTAAAATAAGTAAATGTAGCCTTTTGATATAAAAAATATTTCTGAAAAACAATTTTAAAAATAATTCTGTTCTATTGTTAACTTTTTCAAAAAACCTTTTTCTTCAATTTCATTCCTGATGGTCAATTTATCTTTCAAAACTTTCTGATTTTTTTAAATCTGTTTTTGTATTTCCAATTCGTTTTAACATATCTACAAATGCTTGTTTAATAATATTTAACTCAGATTAGGATGTTATATTATAGGTTCTTTCTGCTTCATGACTGGAAAGTTTTTTATAAGCTAAAAATTTTGATTCTTATATTCTGTTTCTTACTATATTGCTTTGTAGGGACATGGATGACCACTTGTTGATTTTGTAATATTTTATCGTCTGGGATGATTAAGCACTGGCATGCAGACATGGCTGAAGAATTTTAGATAGCTTACTAAATTGTGTAGTCTGAGAATGTTCTTTTCTATTGCTATAGTGAAATGCAGGCTTTTAGGATGGAGCAGTTCTGTTTTCTTGCTTTTAATTTAATTTTTTGCTTACTTGTTTGAGTGTACAGAGGAAAGCTAGTTTTATATACTCTTGATATTAAAAGAGATCTTGGCTACACATACAAACCTTGATATATACTTCCTTTTCTTGAGTTTCTTAATAATAGTCTTTAATATCTGCCTATTATTTTCTTTTCCTTTTTTAGTGGCAAGTCTCGAAGTAATGGCTACCTTTTTCAAGTTTCTTCATTTACACCAGAAGCAGTGCCTTCCTGAGCCTCCCACCTTGAGTCCTCCCCTCAGAATTGCTTTGAATTCTGCAATATTGAGTGCTCTGAACTGCTGGTAACAAATCTTTCTCAAATATGTTTATACTAAGTATAAGACTTTCTCTTTCTGGGAGTAATTTTGTCTGTGTTTCACTACTCTTTTTCCTTTGTTTCTATGTCTTATTTCTACCTCTTTTATTTCATAACCATGAACTTATCTGTGGAATTTGGGTGTTTATTTTCCTACTTAAATATAACTTAATATTTGTAGTGTTTTCTATGTCCTAAATATGCCATAGACATGAGTCATGTGTGGTTTATTTGCTTCTTTTTAATTTATTTGGAATTTTTTTGGAGAATGTGTATACATTTTTATTTAAGCTATTGTTATCATCCTTTGAGATCTTGGAACTTCAAAAATTTATTTTAAGCTAGTTTTCATTAACTCTCATTAGAAACAGAAAAACTAGAGTCATAGTGATATAATAAGTCACAATGATAAGTCATAATTAAAATATAAAAGTTTGTATGGCTTGAACACAAATATTTAAAAGTGTCCCTATTACTGGCCTCTATTTTCAAAAATGTTTAATATAATCCAGCTCTGATAAATATACATCAGAAGGAAAATATTAGAGTTTTAGAGGTTGTCTACCGAGTTCCTCTTAACAACAAAATCAAAATCTGTCTGTATAGATTGAATAAAGCTCTAAAGTTTTTATGTCCCTCTAATACAGATATAGATACATATATATATAATTGTTATGGCTTCATGGCAAGTAGAGTACAATCTTTGAAACACAGAATTAATTAGTTAAGATATAGCCTCTTTGCTTTAAGCTTGGCCAGTTGATTTATTTTGACAGTAAGATGTTAGCATATTTGAATTAGCCAAATCTCTCTAGTCTGGACTAAAGACAACTGAAAGTGTCCAAGATGTAAGAGCTTGAAAGGTATTTACATATATGGGTTTGCCTTCTTGAATTCTTGCCTTATCCATAAGAAAATTATGGCTAAAATAACTGTTATTCTATAGAGAAAAAAAGAACATTGTGCAGACATGCATCTAATCTAAAACTTGAAGCCAAATTTAATCCAGATAAAATGAGTTTCAGATAATCCACAATGCATGGATGAGAAAGTATGCTATTGTTGTAAGCAACTGAGGTTTGGGATGGTTAGTTATGCAATGTCATTGTCACAGTTGTCAACAAAGAAAACAAAAACTAAAATTGATGGTAGTAATTTTGGAACTGGGAAGCAAGTGGCAAGGGAACTATAATAGGAGGTTAGAAAAATTGTGAGTAAAGTCATAAAAAGTGGGGAAAATGTCAATCTGTGCTATGCAGTGACTAAATATTTGGTAAAACTGTCATCCATGATAACAGACAGGACAGAAAATATATCTAATGAACTTGTCATATTGATTGAGGAGATTTTGAGGTCGACTGCTATAATCCCAAGGTGGTTTCTTCAAGCTGCATTTGATTCTATAAGACAGAAAAGTACTCTAAGACAGGAAAGAACTGACCAGAGTCAGAGTAGAATTGAAACTATGAAGAACTCAGAAATGCTAGAATGTGTAAAATTATCAAGTTAAACTGATTTTCACCTTATTAAATACACGGTTATTAACATATAGCCTTAGGAGAAAAATTATTATTTGGTACTTTCAAAAAGATATGGTCCTAGAGTATGACAAAATAGGCATGTGGTTCTAATACCATTTTTAAGACCTCTGAAAGGATTAGATGAACATCTTATAGATCTTTTCAGCCAGAAAAAAAGGAAGGGCTCCTAGGAGGTTGAAAGGTGTGGTCCCCTAGACATCTGATATACTCAGGGAAACTATAATTTCAATTAAAATGAGAGACATATTTCAGAAGTAATTGTGGTTGTAGCTTTTGGAATATGATGTTAAATATAATTAAATATATAGAAAATTTACAATTTGTGAGAGAGTTGGAGTAGCCAAATCTCTCTAGTCTAGACTAAAGGCAACTGAAAGTATTAAAGATGTAGAAAGATCTTTGAACTTGCTACTCTCTTCAGTCAGAAAGCAGACTTAGACTTTTCTTCTCTGAAGTAAAGCACATTCTCCAATGTGTTTTCACAAGATGAGATTTTTAGAAAAGAAAAAGGCTTAGGTGACAGAAAGGAGCTGTGGAGAGCAATGCACCAGGGAATCACTCCCAGAAATCAGACACACAGCCTAATCAAAAAACGAACAAACAAACAAACAAACAAACAAAAAAACATTGCCTGTCCCCAAAATAGGGGAACTTGGCAATATTTGTCTATCAGGAATATAAAATTTCTATAGACTATTTTTACTGATGTGTGCATTCTGTTATTACTCTTTCTGAATGGGAATGTTTATTATGTTCTACCCTGTTCTATCATTATACTTTGCATTCTGGTGGACTTTGAATCAGTTCATAGATATCTGGATCACAAAAAAACTACATGTAGACATATTGTAGATCCTCTGATCCTAGACCTTGAGTCTGCTGCCATGGTGGAATGGGACTTTTAGGGGTGTTTGGATAAGAATGAGTACGTTTTTCACTTTGGTAATTTTGACCTACAAAAAAGTGTGAAAAACTGAATCATTACTCTTAATTGTTAACTCTTCTGCAGTAATGGTATACAACCACATTCCTGTCATGGTGGAAGCACTGTATCACCCAACTCTTGCTTTGGGTTTGATCTCGTAACTGACTTTGGCCATAAAATGTTAATGAATATGACACCAGAAAAAATATAAAAATTTTTTTGCGCTTGAGCTTTCATTCTTATGCTCTTGCCTTTCACCTGTGAAGGCTATGACTGGTAGCCTTGGGTTTTAAGAAGCCATAAAGATACATGGAGATGATATAAACCCAACTTGTAGTTTGGTGTGAAGTCCAATCAAGCCCAGCCAAGCACAACCAGGATCAACTGAACTTCAGATGCAGGAGTAGAAAATGCTAATATATTTATTTATTTTTCTGCAACTTAAGTTTTGAGATTGTTTTTTACACAGCATTATTATGGTAATATCTAAAGCATTCACCCTTTTTTTATTTAACCAAGCACTTTGATGAAGCTTTGAGAATGAAGAGAATGCTTATTGCATTGTCTAGAAGCAGAATGTGCATGAATGAATAAAAGGCTGAAATTCTTGGGATAAAAATTGGATAAATATTTGCAAGGAAGACCAGAGAGAAAGAGATTAAGAGACTGAAGCAAACATGGAGGCAGATAAGAAATGAAATATCCTGAAATCAAATAACAACTGGATCTTCAGGTTAAAAGTCTATACTGCTTTCTGGTTAAAAATCTCAAATCATAAGTAATATTTTGATAAATTTACCAAATGAAGTGTACAATTATTTCTTCTTCTGACTAAAATAACACTCAAAGTTTTGAAATATACTTTGCAAAATATTCTAGTGGAGATTCTCCATCATGGCACCCTTAGTGCCCAGTAGAGAAAAGTTACAGAGCTAGGTCATCCAGAGCACAAAACCCCTCTGATGACACTGACAGGACCAGTTATGACAGGTGACTCTCAGACTAATCAGAGCTTAAGATATTTTTCAAAGTGGAATAGCAAAGTATAGGGTTTCCTTTTTAGTTGCTAAGCTTTGTATCTGGAGGCTAATACTCATATTCACAGTTTTCCTAAAGCTGTTCCCCTTCAACTTCTGCAAAATAAGGGAAACATGACAAATGCAGACATTGACAAATAAAAAATATAAGGCAGTAAAATTGTCAAAAATATTTTCAAAAAGAAAAAGAAATTCCAAGGACTAGTTTGTTGAAAGAAAAATGAACAAAATGGATAAACAAAAACCACCATAACTAACAACAAATAAAATGAAATACCTTCAAGCAGGTGTAATACTGATGGTCCATGTGTAATACACTAGGAGAAACATCTTCACAGACAGAAAAGATAAGCCTTCAAGTATATTTTGTGAATCCAATATATCAGCAATCTCCCAAATGTGAAAAAAGCAACACATTGAAAGGTAAAAACAAACTTCAATATTGCTAAAGAATAGGTATGCAGAACTCTTTGGTTAAATATTTGAACAAAGAACTCTGCAGTATATAAAAATATCAACTAACTTAACCATGTGGTGTTTATAGAGCAAGGATTTTAAAAGATTTGTTTAAGTGATTCCAATATGAGTTAGACAAAATTTTTAAAAACATTATGACTATATAAGTAGTTTATGCAAGGGCATGTAACAGAATAATGCTAAAATAGATAGTTCCTTGACATAATAAATGTGATTAAATTGTAGCCAGCCACCATTCTGTCCAATTGTAGAAAAGTAGGATTCCCTTTGAAGTTAGGACAACCACACAAACCTACCCTCAATACTGCTATTTAACAATACTTTGAAAGTACTAGCCTATACCTTATTCTGGAGGTTAAATATAAGGAAGTAGGGATATTTTTATTTATTATTTGCTATTAACATGATGTTTTGACTGAAAAAATGAAGAGAAGTCACTGAGGAAACATCTATAGGAAAAATACGACTTCATTAAGTTGGTGTTGTCAAAAAATTAATGTACAAATTCTAATGCCTTTTGTTGCAAAATATAATGTAAAAAAAGACTACATAAAGCGATCATAACCAAAATATACAACTAGGAATAATCTTACATATTTGTAATAATAAACAAAATAAATAAATAACTGAATGACATAAAGGAATATTTAAATAAATGTAAAAATACAATGTATTTTGCGAAGAGAAAAACTGGAAAAGCTCAATACTTTAAAACTAAAACTACCTATCCTTCTCGAATTTATCTAGAAATTCTATGTGAGTTCATTTGAAACATTAATGGAAATTATTTTTGTTATTTTTCCCCGGAACTTGAAAAAGATTGATACTAAATTAAATCTAAAAGATGGAGAAAGAACTATAAATTCTTCTAAAAGATAGAGAAATGAGAGCAGACTATCTTTAAAATTGGTAGAATTATTACTTTGTATAAAATTATATGTGGCCTATAATAGTTTATAGAATACAACATAACATAATGAGATATAATACAAATCTGTGTATGTATAGGAATTTTTTTCAGAAGCTAATGACATCAGCAGGAAGGCAAAACAAAATTTCCAAGTATTTGTACCCTTATTGAAAAATCAATTTGAACTCTTCATACTCAAAAATACCCTCACAAGAGCTAAGAAATCCCTACAAGTGCCAGGAGCTATTAACCCAGCCTCTAGTCAAGACATCATAGCCCCCGTTACAATGTCACCACCCATGTGCCTAGCCTCAAGGTCCACTCTAGCATGAGGCTGGACTCTACAGATCCAGCTTTCATGTTGTTCTCTTTAGTTATAGGCTCCAGGTTGAGCCCCGACAGTCCACACGCTTCAGGCCTGCCCCACAGCCAGGCCCCCTTCTACATCCTTGAAGTCCTGGCAGTCTATTGTGAACACAGCCTTCAGGTCTTCACTAGCATAGGAGTGGCACACACAAATCCCAGTTCCAGATTTCCCCCTGCAGCCCTAGGTACCATACATGTCCCAGCTTCCAGATTGCCCTCTATACCCCACACATCAATTGAGCCATGGCTCAGGCCCACCTTAGCACTAGACCAAACCCCACAGACTCAGGCTCAAGCTCTGCTTAAGCACCAGTTTGGCTTCTGTGGACCCAGGCTTTAAGTTATCTCCCACTGACACACAGGCTCCAGGTCTGCCCCAGCAGACTAAAGGCCTAGGACTATGGCAGTGAAGACAGAGGTGCTAGGCCCAAACCCAGTGACCCAGGAAACAGATCTGGCCCCTATGGGTGCTGGAGGCAGGCCTTCCCACCTGTTTATATAGGCACAAGGCCAGCCTTCCCAAGCACTTCAGCAACAAGCCTGCCTGCAAACCCTACCAGACAGGCCACAGACAATCTCTTGATGAGCTGACTGGTGAAGAGCTTTGCTGCATATACCATTCTGTAAATGCTGGAATAGATACCTGCTACTTCAAATGCACAGATGCCAATAAATGGTCACAAGGATTATGAATAATTAGGTAAGCATAATAACATCAAAAGAACAAAATAAACCAGTAACTGATTCCAAAAATGGAGATTTATGAACTACCTGACAAAGAACTCAACATAAATATCTTGATATTCAGTGAGCTACACAGACACAGACACAGAACACAGAACACAGACCATATACAATCAGGAAACTAACATGTGAACAAAATGAGAAGTTCAACAAAGAGATAGACACAAAGAGATAGTAAAAAAAAAAAGCATTGAACAAATTCTGGAACTAAAGAACACAGTTAACTGAACTGAAAATGCCTATATAAAGCTTCAACAATGGATTCTACCAAGCAGATAATTAATAAACCTGAAGATTTGCCATTTAAATTATCTAGTCAGAAGAACAAAAAGTGAAAAAGAATAAAAAATAGTAAAAAAAAAAAGCCTATGGGATTTATGAATGACCAGCAAATGAAACAATCTATGAATTATGGAAATTTCAGAAGAAGCAGAGAAAAACGATGGGTAGAAAGCTTATTTAAAGAAATAATGACAAAACTTTATAATTCTGGAGAGAGAATTAAACATCCAGATTGATGAAGCCAAAATAATCCCAAATAGGTTAAGTATAAAGAAATCCTCACTCAAATACATTTATACTCAAATTCTCAACAGTCAAAGATAGCAGCACCAGAAAATTGATTCATCACATATGACAGAAACTCTATGAGAGCTTCAGTGGATTTCTCAGGAGAAGGCTTTCAGGTCAACAGGCAGTGGAAAGATATATTTAAAGTGCTGGAAAAAAGAAACCTGCTATACAAGAATACTATATTCAGCAAGGCTATCCTTTAGAAATGAAGGAGAAATAAGGACTTTCCCAGACAAAAAGGACCCATGAGAGTTTATCACAACTAGGCCTGCCTTAAAAGAAATACAATGAGTTCTTTACATTGAAATGAAAGGACACTAACAATACAAAACAGACATAAAATTTAAGACTTACTATAGAGGTACACTCTAGCAAATTTGGAATTCTCTAATACTATAATGGTGGTGTATCAACCACTTTTAGTATAAAAGTTAAAAGACAAAAGTATCAAAAGTACTAAGTTACAATAAGTTAATGAATATATGATATATAAAAGATGCACATTGTAATATTAATAACATAAAATGGGAGGAGAGGATAGATAAAGGGAAGATTTTTGTATGTGGTTTAAGTTCATATAAACTTAAAATAGACTGTTACTACTGTAAGATATTTTACTTAAGCTTCATGGTAACCACAAAGATAAAAACCACACAAAAAAGATAAAGGAATGAAGGCATACCCCTGTAAAAGTTAATCAATCACAAAGGAAGAAAGCAAGAGAGGAAGAATGGAACAAAGTAACTACACATTACTCAAAACAATTAACAAAATGGCAGCAGTAAGTCCTTTCCTGTTAATAATTACTTTAAATGTAAATGAACTAAATTATCTAGTCAAAAGACATTGTAGCTGAATGGATAAAAACGAGATGCAACCATATACTTCCTATAAGAGATTCACTTTAGCTTTAAGGACACACATAGGCAAAAAGTGAAGGGACGGAAAAAATACTTCATGCAAATGTTAACCAAGAGACAGCAGGGATGGTTATACTTATTTAAGACAAAACAGACTTTAGGTCAAGAACTGCTACAAGACACGAAGAATGTAATTATATAATGATAAGGATGTCAATTCATCAAGAGGATATAAAAATTGTAAATATACATACCCAACACAGAGAACCTTAATATATAAAGCAAATATTAACAGAAATTAAGAGAGAATTAGACAGTAATACAATAATAGTAGGGGACTTCACTATTCATTTCAACAATGGGTAGGTGATGCAACAGAAATTCAATAAGGAAACAGGAGAGTCAAACAACACTATCAACCAATTAAGTCTAACAGACATATAGAGCACTCCAAACATTCCAACCAATGACAGAAAAATACATATTCTCTTCAAGTGTATATGCAACATTCTCCAGGATAGATCTTATGTTAGAATACAAAACAAGTTTTGACAAATTTAAGATTGAAATTATATGAAGTATCTTTTCTGGCCACAATGGTATGAAACTAGAAATTACTAACAGAAGGAAAATTGGAAAATGTACATCTATGTGGAAGTTAAACAACACAATTCTGAACAAACAATGGGACAAAGAAGAAATAAAATGAAAAATTAGAAAATAACTTTAGACAAATTAAAACGGAAACACAGTATACCAAAACTTATGTGATGTAGCAAAAGCAGTTCTAAGAGAAAATTTTATAGCTGTAAGTCCCTAAAATAAGAAAGAAAAAGTTATCAAATAAACAACCTAACTTAACAACTCAAAGGACTAGAAAAAGAAAAACTTAAGCCCAAATTAGAAGAAGAAAAAATAAATTAAAATAAATACTAGGAAAATGACAAAAAGATTAATAAAACCAAAATTTTGTGTTTTGAAAAGATTTTTAAAAATGAGAATCCCTTAACTAGACTAAGAATAAAAGAGAAGACTCAAAATCAGGAAAGGGGAGAAATTACAAGTAACACATACATAAAAATATTATAAGATATATGCACAAAAATGAAAAATAAAAATAAAAATTTAATGATAAATAAATCTCATTAGAACTTGAATATATATATGTATGTATCGAAATATATATATATAGAAATATATATATTTTGGTACCACCATGAACAATCACATGTAACAAATTGGACAACCTAGAAAAAAGTGGATAGATTATTGGAGACATACAACCTACAAAAAATGAATCAAAATGAAATAGAAAGCTTGAAAAGACCAATAACACATAAAGAGATTGAATCAGTAATCAAAATCTTTAAAAAAGAAAAGTCCAGGACTTAATTAATTCATAGGTGAATTCCAAGAAATACTTAAAGAAGAATTAACATTAATATTTTTAAACTATTCCAAAATAATAGAATGAAAGAGAACACTTCCAAACTCTTTTTATGAAAAAAAATCACCTTGAAGACGCAAAGACACTACAATGAAAAAAAAAAAAAAAAAAAAAAAACAACTGCCAACCAATATCTTTGATGAACATGGATGCAATATTTTCAATAAAATACTAACAAACTGAATTCAACAGCATATTACAAGAATCCTTCACTATGATCAGCTGGGATTTATCCTCGGGATGGAAGGATGATAGCTCACAAACAAATTAATAAATGATTCATTATTTTAACAGAATGAAAGATAAATATCATATAATCATCCCAATAGATGCTGAGCAAGCATTTTATAAAATTCATTATCTTTTCAAGATAAAAATTCTTAACATACTACACAGAGAAGAAATGCATTTCAACATAATGAAGACTATATATGACAAACTCACAGCTAGCATCATACTCAATAATGAAAAACTGAAAACTATTACTCTAAGATTTGGGAAAAGACATCTTTGTGATGTCTTTGCCTGATTTTACTCTCACCACCTCTATGTAATATGCTACCGGAAAGCTTACCTAGAACAATTAGGTAACAAAAATGAATAACACCATTTAAATTGGAAAGGACGTACAGTTGTCTCTGTTTATAACTGACAAATCTTATATGAAGATAGTCCTAAAGACTTCATCAGAAGACTGTTAGAACTGAAAGCATTCAGTAAATTTGCAGGATACAAAATAGTAAGCATACAAAAATCTGTAGCTTTTTATACTAACAAGGAACTACATGAAAAATAAAATTTAAAAATCTCATTTATAATAGCAAAATAAGAAACTTATATTTAGGAATTAGTATGACAAAAAAGAGGTGAAAGATCTATGTACTGAAAACTACGAAATAGTAATGCATCAATTGGAGAAGACACATACAAATGAAAAGATACCCCAAGTTCATGAATTGGAAGTATTATTATTGTTACAATGTCCGTACCACCTAAATTGACCTATGGATTCAAGGCAATTCTTATAAAAATTCCAGTGACATTTTTCACAGTATCAGAAAACACAATCTTAAAATACGTATAGACAAAAATCCTAAGTAGCCAAAGCAATATTGAGCAAAAGAATAAAGCTAAAGACCTTACACTACCTGAGATCAAAAGATGTTACAAAGTTATAGTAATCATAACAGCATGATGCTGGCATAAAAACAGACATAGAGACCAATGGTGCAGAATAGAACGCCAAGAAAAAAAATTCATACGTTAATGGTCAATTGATTTATGGTGATGCCAAGGACATACCTCAGGAAAAGACAATCTCTTCAATAAATGGTGTTAGACGACTGGATATACATAAGTATAATAATGAAATGGTACTCTTTTTCCAAACCATATATAAAAATCAACTTCAAATGTATTAAAAACTTAAGTATAAAACTAAAAAATGTAAAATTACCAGAAGAAAATATAGGGCAAAGATTGCCATTGATTTGGGCAATACATTTTGGTTATGACTCCAAAAACACAAGCATCAGAAGCACCAACAGGCAAATGGGATTTCATCAAACTAAAAAGCTCCTGCACAGCAAAGGAAACAATAAACAGAATGAAGAGACAACCTACAGAATGGAAGAAAATGTTTGGAAACCATGTATTCAATAAGGGGTTAATATCCAAAATATATAAGTACCTCAAATAGCTCAATTGCAAGAAAACAAATAATGAAATTATAATATGCACAAAGGACAAGAATAGACATTTTTCAAAAGAGGACCTACAAATGGCCAGCAGATATCCGAAAAAATGCTCAACATCACTAATAATCAGGTAAATGCAGATCAAAACCAAAATGAAATATCACTTTACACTGGTTAAAATGGCTTTTAATAAAAATACAAAAGTACTTAGTATTAGAGAGGATATAGAGAAAAGAGAATGCTTGTATACTGTTGGTGGGAATGTATATTGGTAGCCATTATGAAAGCTAGTATGGAGGATCCTGAAAACAATAAAAACAGAACTACTTATGATCAGCAATTCCACTTATGGGTGTACATCCAAAGGAAATGAAATTAATATCTTGAAGCAATATCTACACACCTGTATTCATGGCAGGGTTATTTACAATAATCAAGATGTAGGATCAATGTATATATCTATCAACAGATCGATGGATAAAGAAAATGTGGCATATGTGTATATAAATATGTGTGTGTGTGCACAAGCCTGTGTGTGTATATGATGGAGTGCACTTCAGCCTTTAAAAAGAAAGAAATCCTATCATTTGTAACAACGTGGATGACAGAGGACATTATGCTAAGTAAAACAAGTCAGGCATAGACAAATACCATATTCTCTCATGTGAGGAGTCACAAAAAGTCAAATCATAGAAGCAGAGAATAGAATGGTGGTTGCCAGGAGGTGGAGGGTGGGAAATGATGGGTTGTTGGACAGATGATACAAAGATTCATGAGACAGAATGAATATATTCTGAAGACCTATTGTACAGCCTAGCGACTATAGTTAATTATAAGATATTGTATTTTTGAAAACTGTTGAGAGTAAATGTTAAATGTTCTTACTACAAAAAATAACAAGTATGTGAAGTGATGGGGAGGTTAATTAACTTGATTTAATCATTTCACAATGTGTACCTGTATCAAAACATCACATTGTATGCTGTAAATATATATGATTTTATTTGTCAATTACACCTCAATCTAGCTAGGGGAAAGTAAAAATAAGTTGAAAAATAAATGAAGCCAGTCACAAAAGAAAAAGGGAGAATTTTTGTTTCAAAAAAGCTGAAAAATCTGTGTATATAGTAGTTAGTAAGTAGAATGGATAAGGAGATGAGACTTTCAATTTTATTATTTGAATTCTTTCTCTATGCACTGGCATTAGAGGGTGAAGCATGGTGGCTCATGCCTGTAATCCCAGCACTTTGGGAAGCCTAGGCCAGGAGTTTAAGACCAGCCTGTCCAACATGGTGAAAAACCTGTCTCTACTGAAAATACAAAAATTCGCCGGGTGTGTTGCAGTGAGCCAAGATCATGTCACTGCACTCCAGCCTGGGTGACAGGGTCCAGAGGCAGAGTCCAGAGGTAGATGATCATCTGGGTCCAATTTGTGATTTCATAATTTACTATTAGTATAGCTTTGGAAGAATCATTTAATCTCTTTGATCCTCAGTTTATCTGTAAAATAGTAATAACAGTAAATAATCATAATATAAACCTTATATTATATTATATTGAGGTTAGAATTTTATTATCCAGTGCCAGGCATGGTGGCTCACGCCTGTAATCCCGGCAGTTTGGGAGGCCAAGGCAGGCGGATCACCTGAGATCAGGGGTTTGAAACCAGCTTGTCCACCATGGTGAAACTCCCTCTCTACTAAAAACAAAAATTAGCTTGACACGGTGGCACGTGTCTGTAATCCCAGCTACCAGGGAGGCTGAAGCAAGAGAATTGCTTGAACCTGGGAGGCAGAGGTTGCAGTGAGCCAAAATCAAGCCATTGTGCTCCAGCCTTGGTGACAAGACAAAACTGTCTCAAAAAAAAAAAAAATATATATATATATATATATATTATCCAACACTTTAAAGCACAATGAGAAACACCGAGAAGATGCAATAAATGCTGATTGCTATTATTTTAAAAATTATCATTATCTTCACTGTCTTTAAAAATATTTATAGAATTTACATATATATATCCAGATTTAAGAGCACCATTTTAATGTTTTGATAAATTTATACAAAGCTACCACAATTAAAAACAGAATATTTGCATTACCACCAAGAGATTCGCTACTACCCTATCTTTCAATCCTCATAGGGATATGCTATTCTAATATATAATGTTCTGTTACAGGCATATGTTTTCCAAATTCTACTATAGAAGGGTGGTTTTGCCTATTCTTCAACTTTGTGTAATGTATTCTTTTGTTTCTGAGTTTTATCTCAATATATATTTCAGATCCATCTATGTTTTTGCATATAACTGAAGTTTTGCTTCTTTTTTTTAGTAGTATCATTTTACATAAATATTACTCAATGTATTCCTTATTTTATTAATTAATATTTGAGTTGTTTCCATTGTGGAGCTATTATGAAGAAAGACGCTATAAGCATATTATATACACAGCTTTTGTGAACGTGTCTTTTCATTTTCTTTTCCTTACTCAGAGTGGAGTAGAATTGCTGCGTATTTTATAGGAATGCTTTCAAAAATTGTTGCGACATTTTTACCTTCTCACAAGCAATGTAAAACACTATCAATTCCTTATTTGCCAAAATTTGCTATCAGTTTTGCTTTGTTATTTCTTATTATTTGTTTGCTTGTTTTTAGCTATTTCACTGAGTATGGAATGTTATTCCTTTGTGATTTCAGTTTGCACTTCACCTGTGGACTAATTAGGTTGGGCAGCTTTTCAAGTGGTTTATGGTCACAAATATTTACTTTTGTGATGTTTAAGTCTTTTGGCCATTTTTATCCGGTTCTTTTTTTTTTTTTTTTGTTATTGTCTCATAGGTTTTAAAAAAACATATTCCGAATATAAGTCATTAGTGAGATACATGTATTACAGGTATATTCTCCCACTCTGCAGTATTTCTAGTTCAGTGCTATAAGTAACTTTAGTATGAAGATTTAAATAGATGTTTGTATGAACTAGTGCTTCTGTTTCTCTTGAGAAAACTGTCTAGCAGTGGGATTATTGTATCAGATGATAAATGTTTATTTAACCTTCCTAAGATACTGCCATGCTGTTTTCACACTGACACTACCATTTTGCATTCCCACCAGCAAGATATAAAAGTTCCAGTTGTTCCACCTCTTTGTCAACACTTGGTTTTGTTAGTTCTTTTAACTTTAGCCTAATGGTTATATATTAATATCCCACTGTGGTTTAGATTTCCATTTCCATAAAGCCTAATTGAATATATTTTCATGTGCTCATTGCACATTCATTTATCTTCTTTTGTGAAATGTCTCCTCAAATTGTATGTTCATTTTTAATGGTACCATCTTCTTGTAGAGTGGAAGATGTTTTATGTTCTATATTCAAGATCTTTGTCAGATAATATGTTTTGTGATATATTTTCGCTTAGTCGATAGCTTGTCTTTATCTTTTCTTTAACCATTTTTTAAAAATTATTCTTTAAGTTCTAGGGTACATGTGCACAACATTCAGGTTTATTACATATGTATACATGTGCCATGTGGGTGTGTGCTGTACCCATTAACTCATCATTTACATTAGGTATATCTCCTAATGCTATCCCTCCTCCCTTGCCCCACCCCATGACAGGCCCCTGTGTGTGATGTTCCCCTTTCTGGGTCCAAGTATTCTCATTGTTCGAGTCCCACCTATGAGTGAGAACACATGGTGTTTGGTTTTCTGTTTGCAACAATTTGCTAAGAATGATGGTTTCCAGCTGCATCCATGTCCCTACAAAGGACATGAACTCATCCTTTTATATGGCTGCATAGTATTCCATGATGTATATGTGCCACATTTTCTTAATCCAGTCTGTCATTTATGAACATTTGGGTTGGTTCCAAGTCTTTGCTATTCTGAATAGTGCCTCAATAAACATACATGTGCATGTGTCTTTATAGCAGCATGATTTATAATCCTTTGGGTATATACCCAGTAATGGGATGGCTGGGTCAAATGGTATTTCTAGCTCTAGATCCCTGAGGAATCGCCACACTCTCTTCCACAATGGTTGAACTAGTTTACACTCCCATCAACAGTGTAAAAGTGTTCCTTTTTCTCCACATCATCTCCAGCACCTGTTGTTTCCTGACTTTTCAATGATCACCATTCTAATTGGTGTGAGATGGTATCTCATTGTGGTTTTGATTTGCATTTCTCTGATGGCTAGTGATGATGAGCATTTTTTCATGTGTCTGTTGGCTGAATAAATGTCTTCTTTTGAGAAGTGTCTATTCATATCCTTTGCCCACTTTTTGATGTGATTGTTTGTTTTTTTTCTTGTAAGTTTGTTTGAGTTCTTTGTAGATTCTGGATATTAGCCCTTTGTCAGATGAGTAGATTGCAAAAATGTTCTCCCATTCTGTAGGTTTCCTGTTCACTCTGTTCACTCTTTGTCAATTTTGGCTTTTGTTGCCATTGCTTTTGGTGTTTTAGCCATGAAGTCCTTGCCCATGCCTATGTCCTGAATGGTATTGCCTAGGTTTTCTTCTAGGGTTTTTTATGGTTTTAGGTCTAACATTTAAGTCTCGAATCCATTTCAAATTAATTTTTGTGTAAGGTGTAAGGAAGGGATCATAACATCACAATTAAAAGAACTAGAGAAGCAAGAGCAAACGCATTCAAAAGCTAGCAGAAGGCAAGAAATAACGAAGATCAGAGAAGAACTGAAGGAGATAGAGACACAAAAACCCTTCAAAAAATCAATGAATCCAGGAGTTGGTTTTTTGAAAAGATCAACAAAACTGATAGACCGCTAGCAAGACTAATAAAGAAGAAAAGAGAGAAGAATCAAATAGACGCAATAAAAAATGATAAAGGGGATATCACCACTGACCCCACCAAAATACAAACTACCATCAGAGAATACTATAAACAACTCTATGCAAATAAACTAGAAAACCTAGAAGAAATGGATAATTTCCTGGACACATACACTCTCCCAAGACTAAACCAGGAAGAAGTTGAATGCCTAAATAGACCAATAACAGGCTCTGAAATTGAGGCAATAATTAATAGCCTACCAACCAAAAAAAGTCCAGGACCAGATGGATTCACTGCTGAATTCTACCAGAGGTACAAGGAGGAGCTGGTACCATTCCTTCTGAAACTATTCTAATCAATAGAAAAAGAAGGAATCCTCCCTAACTCATTTTATGAGGCCAACATCATCCTGATACCAAAGCCTGGCAGAGACACAACAAAAAAAGAGAATTTTAGACCAATATCCCTGATGAACATCAATGGAAAAATCCTCAGTAAAATACTGGCAAACCAAATCCAGCAGCACATCAAAAAGTTTATCCACCATGATCAAGTGGGCTTCATTCCTGGGATGCAAGGCTGGTTCAACATACGCAAATCAATAAACGTAATCCAGCATATAAACAGAACCAAAGACAAAAAACACATGATTATCTCAATAGATGAAGAAAAGGCCTTTAACAAAATTCAACAGCCCTTCATGCTAAAAACTCTCAATAAATTTGGTATTGATGGAATGTATCTCAAAATAAGAAGAGCTGTTTATGACAAACCCACAGCCAATATCATACTGAATGGGCAAAAACTGGAAGTATTCCCTTTGAAAACTGGCACAAGATAGGGATGCCCTCTCTTACCACTCCTATTCAACACAGTGTTGGAAGTTCTGGCCAGGGCAATCAGGCAAGAGAAAGAAATAAAGCATATTCAATTAGGAAAAGAGGAACTCAAATTGTCCCTGTTTGCAGATGACATGATTGTATATTTAGAAAACCCCATCGTCACAGCCCAAAATCTCCTTAAGCTGATTAAAGTAAAGCCTCAGAATACAAAATCAATGGGCAAAAATCACAAGCATTCGTATACACCAATAACAGACAAACAAAGAGCCAAATCAGGAATGAACTTCCATTCACAACTGCTTCAAAGAGAATAAAATACCTAGGTATCCAACTTACAAGGGATGTGAAAGACCTCTTCAAGGAGAACTACAAATCACTGCTCAGTGAAATAAAAGAGGACACAAACAAATGGAAAAACACTTCCTGTTCATGGATAGGAAGAATCAATATCGTGAAAATGGCCATACTGCCCAAGGTAATTTATAGATTCAATGCCATCCCCATCAAGCTACCAATGAGTTTCTTCACAGAATTGGAAAAAACTATTTTAAAGTTCATATGGAACCAATAAAGAGCCTGCATTGCCAAGACAATCCTAAGCCAAAAGAACAAAGCTGGAGGCATCATGCTACCTGACTTCAAACTATACTACAAGGCTACAGTAACCAAAACTGCATGGTATTGGTACCAAAACAGAGATATAGACCAATGGAAGAGAATAGAGCCCTCAGAAATAATACCTCACATCTACAACCATCTGATCTTTGACAAACCTAACAGAAACAAGAAATGGGGAAAGGATTCCCCATTTAATAAATGGTGCTGGAAAAACTGGCTAGCAATATATAGAAAGCTGAAATTCTTTAACTATTTTTAAAATAACAAAAGTTTTTAAAATTTTGTTCTTTTTTTATTTTATAATTCATGTTTTGTTTGTGTTTAAGAAATTTAGACTTTTATTTTCCTTTATCATGTTTTGTCATTGTCACTGTATGGACCATGCACAGAATTTCTAGTTTTATTCCTCAGTATTTTTTATACCATTGTAAATGGAGTTAATTTTTGAAATTTCTTGTTGTAATTATTCACAGCAAATATATAAGCTACAATTAATATATCTTTAATGACCTTTCATATGCAATATTCATACATTTGCTGATTATTTTTAGTAGCACATTTTTTGTTAACCACATTTTCCTATGTATATAATGTCATTTTCAGATAGTCCTATTTCTTCTTTTCTCATATTTTTAATTTTTAAGTTTCTCTATCTTGCCACTTTTCATTGGATAAAACTGATATTATAATGTTGCTTAAAACTTTGCCTGGTTCCTGATATTAGATTAAGATGTTTGAGACTTTAATGATTAAGTATAATGTTGTATGTCTTTCAAATATTTTTGATCAGATTGTAGAAGTTTTCTTTAAATTTTCTTTCCTAAGACTTTCAATTCTAAAACAAATTAAATGAGTATTGAATTTTTGAAATGCATTTTCTGCATCTATTAAATTTATTATATATTTTATGGCTTTATTCTATTAATATACTGAATTATAATTGATTTCTGGATATTTAATCAGTCTTGCATTTTCAGTAAAACTCTATTCAGTCATGATATGTTATCCTTTTTATATGTTGATGGATATAATTAACTAAAATTTTGTTAGGGATTTTTGCACCTGAATTCACTGGGTATATCTGTAGCTTCTTTGGTTGTGGTATTTTTAGATTTAGTATCACCATAAAACTGGCCTCATGATATGAGTTGGGAAATATTGCCCCCCCTTGTGCTTTCTGTAGAAGTTTCTGTATTGTTATTATAATTGTTTTCTCAAATACCTAATATAATTCACCAATAACGTGATTTAAGTGTCAAGGTTTTATTTCAGGATTCCTTTTAATTATGAATTTAATTACTTCAATAGATGTAGAACTATTCAGATTTTTCTATATTTTCTTATACCATATTCAGTAATTTGAGTCCTTCCAGAAACTTTAATTTTACCTACATCATCAAAATTTTTTCGCATAAGTTTGATCATGATGGTTCTCTATTCTCACTTAATATCTATAACATTTCTAATTTTGTACTCTCTTTTATTCAAAATTTTAGTAATTTATATCTTTCTGATTTTTTTCTTGATCATGTTAACTAAATGGTCATCAATTTTATTGATCTTTTTAATGGAGAAGCTTTTGGTTTCATTGAATTTTCCACAGTTTTCTAGGCATTTTTTTGTTTCTGCTTTTAACTTTTATCACTTTCTCCTTTCTGCTTACTTTTTATTTGCTCTGCTTTTTATTATGTAACTTAGGCATAATTGCATATTTTTGATTTTAGACCTTCCATCTAGTATATGCATTTAAAATTATAAATTTCTTTCTAAACTCTGCATTAGCTGTATTTCATAAATTTGACATACAGAATTTTCATTATCAGTCTGTTAGAAAACTTTGTTAATTACCCTTGTAATTTTTGACCCATCAGTTATTTTCAAAGTATATTGCTTATTTTAAAAATATTGGTGGATTTTCTAGGTAATCTATTATTATTAAATTCTAATTTAATTTCACTGTGGTCAGTGAATAGATCATATTGTAAGATTTTAGTTTTTGAAATATATTAAGACCTTTTTGATGACCCAGCATACAGTTTATCTTTATGAATCATATATTTTTGAACAAAATATTTATTGTAGAATTTCTGGGTGAAATGGTCTAAAACTGTCAACTAATTCAAATTGTTTGAGTTACTTTCATTTTCTGTATTTTTAAGGTTTTCAGTATACCCCTAATCATTACTGAGAAGGAAATGTAGAAATCTCAATTTGTAATTATAAATTTATTTATGTTTCCTCTTAGACTTCACAGGTTTGATCTATTTTATCTATTTGAAGCTCTCTAATTAGGTGCATACACATTTTACATTATTATCTCTTTTTATGAATTTATTATTCTATCCCCGTACCAAGATTTTTTTTTATTCAAACCTGTTGATATTTCTCATCTTGAAGCCAACTTTATCTAATATTTATATATGCACTCTAACTTTCTAAAAAATTTTTTTTAAATAGAGTTGCTAGGCTGGTCTCAAACTCCTGGGCTCAAGCAATCCTCCCACCTTGGCCACCCAAAGTGCTGATATTACTGGTGTGAGCCACTGTACCTAGCCCACTGAAACTTTTGTATGACTATTGTTTTCTATGGTATGTATTTCTTTATATTTTTCTGTCAATTCATTGGTATTTTTATTATTAATGTGTGTTTTCTGAAGTCAATATGTATTTAGGTCTTCTCATTTCTTCTGACAATTTCTGCCTTTGATTAGAATGTTTATACTGTTGACATTTAATATACCTGAAATAGTTGGATTTCTTTTTTATCCCATCTCTTCTTTCTTTTTCCTCTTTTCTCACCATTTTGAAATTAAATAGGTGGTTTTTAAATTCCATTTTATTTCCAATATTAACTTATAAGCTACACTTGTTTGCTACTTTTTACAATGCTAAGTTTTTATAGTGGCATTTAGAGAGATCATTGTGACTATAGACATATGTATTCTTAACAGAGTTGAGAACCTTAGTCAAGCTCAGGGAATTTAAAACTGAAGAAAGGTATAATATTTACAGAGGAGCAAGTTTTGATTTTCACTGGCTTAGGAGGACCTTTCAGTGACACATATATTAAAGGTTTTGGCTACCAAGTGAAATAAATTTCAGTAAGAAATTTAGTACCTGACAGGGACAAAAACAAATAATAATAGCAGCAACAACAACAGTAACAGCAAAACTGGACAGGATGGTGATTAGATTCTTATAAGTTCCCTGATAGCATATATTAAATACTTGAAAGGTGCCCCCAGGGAGATTGTGCATTGCCAGATAATTCTCAGAAAAAACTAAGTGATGTGTCCCTCCCATATCTTAAACTTATGCTTCATCAAAACTTTTCATTTGTATCCCAGCAACTGTTCCCCGAGCTGAGGAGCCACAGCAACAGGCATTCGAACACTAGAGTTCCACCAACAGACATTCAAACACTAGAGTTCCACCAGACAGACATAGGGAAGAGTGAGAAGGTAAAACTGCTAAAAATTTAAGACTTGAATTTATATTTCGGATGTCCAGTTTTCTCTCTCTCTCTTTCTCTCTCTCTTTCTCTCTCTATCTCTCTCTCTCTCTCTCTCTCTCTCTCTCTCTCTCTCTCTCTCTCTCACACACACACACACACACACACACACACAGAGGCTTTCTCCTTGGTCAAATCTCACATGCAATTCAGAATTGCAACATTAGGAACTTGGAGAGTGACACAAGTTTCATTTCTTGATCTTGTATTAGACATTTTTATGATTATTTAACTCTCCCTGGCGAGAATTGCTTTTGATTAATTACTTTATGTCCTAGATGAAAGAGTGTTGAAAAACAATACCCCTTTACCCCCACTGACATAAAGCACATTAACCATGATCCTTTTTCCAGGATGTAAACCTTATTCTTTCATTTGAGCTTCAAGTCACAAAAGTAAATCTGCTTTGTGAAGTCCACCACTGCCCCTACATGCCAATGTATTCCATAACGTTTCTTTTAATTTTCCACCCCTGTATATGTACTTCAAAATTACAATCTTTTCTGTTCAACCTATATTCCACTCACATGCTGCCTTGCTTACTTCCCTGGCAGACATAACAATAGACATATGGCCATGGAATTCATACTCTTTATTCCTAATTTGTTCTTCTGCTCAAACCCTCAACTATTTCCTAATTCCCTAGACTAGTTGAAAGAAAAGGCCAAGAATTCCTTACACATTTTCTTCTAAGACCCTTATAGAACACATACTTCTGTTCCATTACTTTATTCCCAACTGGTTTTCATTTAACCCTCCCAGACTTATTGCAACTCCTAAATAGAGAGCATTTCTATGTTAGTATGAGTCCTTCGAAAAGCAGATGTCAAGATGGGATAAAATATACAAAGACTTTATTAGAGGAAACCCTGTGAGACAAAAATGAGAGAGCAGCTGGGGAAGATCAAGAGAGCTGTCACACTGCAATGCAAGTCTGAGCCTAAGTGAAGAAAAGAGGGAGGGAAGATTGGGTGTGAGTTTCTACTCTGTCCTGTAGTTTAGAGCACCTTCAGCAACGCCATCAGGGAGTCCTGTAGCCAGTCAGTCAGTAGAGCACAGGTATCCGTTGTCTTACAGGACCACGATTACCTCAGCAGAGCATAGTCGTTGACTAGGAGCAACCTGTAGGAACCATGAGATCTGCCCAAGTTTGCTGATATCTTTCTGAGCCCGATACCGGGACCCTTAGTCAATGCGACTTTTGGAGTTGGAAGGCTGAAAGGCACAATTCCTAATGCCATGTTTCACATCCTTTTCCAGAAAAGGAAAGAGATTTTGAATAAGGAGGTATACCATGTTGATACTGTTCTCTTCACTAAAGCCTCTGCTTGAACCGTGTATCTGGTCATAAATGGCAGATGAATACAGGCCTAGGATTAGCAATTAATCTATATCAGGGTAAAAAGAAGTGATAGTATTTTCAGAGTAAAAGTAGAATAATAAAATAAAGAAAAACATCATCCAAAGTATTTAAAAATGCTCCTAAAGTCTTTTCAAACCACAAATACATTAATGTCATATATCTGCTCTAATTAAACCTAGCTTTTCTAAAGTATCAACATTAAGATAAATAGGGACAAATATTCATTTTGTTTTGCTTAATTATGTGTTGTAGGTTTAAACCCATTTTTCATTATAAATGTGCAGTGTTTCAGACACATTCTGCCTAATACAGGCTTATATGAGTAACATGGGATCCTAACCATCATTTATGACATTGCTTCTATAGGGAATTAATTCCAAGTTTCAAGTGATGAATTTATAAACGAGCTTTTGTGCAAGCCTGTGTGCAAATTGGAGATGTCTTATATCTTTCACAAGCATGCTATGTGATCTCTGCAAAATGTTTCCATCTCTGTTAATTGAGCTATAACACTCTGGAGTAGGGAAGTAAGCAATAATTATCTTTTTTCTTTTTCTAAAATTCACATCTGGGTACACAGAAACCCCTCCCAAGGCTTTCCTTTATCGACCACCCCCAGTTTAAACTTAAACATGTATGTTCTGCAGCAAAAGTTATTTTTCTTGATTGAAATCAGAAGAGTAATTAACTTTGAAGAAGGAGTACTGATTGGGAGGAGATATGAGAGGGCTTCCTGGGACGCTGGGAATGTTCTGTATCTGTATGGGTTCATGCTTACATATGTGTATATAAATGTAATAATCAGTTGAGCTCTCCATTTAAGATTTGTGAGGTTTATGTAATTATACTTGAATTAATTTTTGGAAAAACTTAACTGATAAAAAATAAGGAACTCTATAGAATGAGCAAAGATAATGAATAATTATTTATAGTTAGCTAAGTTTATCCAGCTATAACATATCTATATTTTAATCAACACTATTGTCAACTTTACCCCAAGACACTCACATAAAGTGATGCTAATATTTACAATTTTAAGTGCTGGTGATTGGTCGAAAGATTTATGTTTTAAAATGTTTTAAATATTTTTGTGTTTTAAAATGTTTATTTTTGCATGTTTCAAATCAGCTGACTCAGCCTGACTGAGGGTGTTGCAATACTGAATTTGTTGAAGTTCACATTGCCAGCAAAGGCAGTAGTAGTGAGTAGATCTAGAATGCAGGAAGCTGTTCGTTAAGAGTTGTAAGAGAAAAATATAGTGGAAGAAAGTTTACATTGCCTCAAATTGAAAGGATTAGACAAAGAGGCATTAGATAAGATCTTATCACTTTTGAAGGTAGAAATTTATTTCAGAAGCTGATGAAAACTAGTGACTTTCTCTCTTCAAAACACACACATATACAAAGGCACAATTTTGCATAGAACTACAAGTATATTCACAGAGCGCTTATCACCCATTGATGAGCCACCTAAGGTTTTGTGGAAATCATACTAAAAATTCCTCTTCTAGAAAGACCCTTTGATATCCGAAATGTGTCAGGTACAGTGATGTACAAACCAGAAGATAGTGCCCACAAGAAGTTTACTAGTAATCTTAGGGATAAGACACACACACCCATGAAACAATTAGTAAATGATTGGCACAGACCACAAGAGATTATTCTGTTTTTAGGCTGTAAACAAAGTGTAATTTAGAACACTCTTTCAATAGTTTCCCTGTGTTTTGTATGCTGTACTTCTTATGTTTTTATTTTTTGTTTTATGATTTCATCAGAGGTTATATTTTCAGTGTTTATATAGATTAGAATTTACATACAACGGGTACATGAGGAACAGATTCACAGAATGCAAAGTTCCTGGTGTATAGTTAAACATTTTTTACAAATTGGGCTTGCAATATCTCAAACTCTGTTTCTTTTTCTCCTTGTTTTCAAGTAGGAAGTGAAGAGACTATGATATATTTTCAAAGGCCCTACAAGTAATTCAAAAGACTTTGAATAATCGAATGTTTTTCAGGTTGGTGGTCATGTAAACCAGGTTGTACCCAGAGTGAAACAGGTAGAAGTGAGGGTGGAAGAATATTCACAATCACCTCTTCCTCACCTCCACAATAATTACCATTATTTTCTCTTTTCCTGTCCTCTTCCACCCAAAATATTTGCAACTAATCTGTGAGTCCCTGTTCTCTAGGAAAAAATTAAGGGCAAAATTTTTACATCTTCTTTCTGATAGCATAAAAACTACCTTATTTCTTTTGTTTTTTGTTTTTTGTTTTCATTTGGAGTAGTGGAGGAAGTGGAAAGAAGTATAGAAATTATCTGACTTCTGTCTCTATTAGAGAAAAATTTCAATAAAAAAATAAAAATTTTCAGAAATATTAAATTAAATGAGTAAACATGTATATATACACACCTATTCATTTAATGTGTGTGTGTGTATATATATATATACACACACACAAACACATATAGATATGAACACACATAAATTTTATCTAGAAAAAATGATTTTGATTTGGCTTATTCCAGAAATTAAAGGATAGAATGTTGCCACCTGAAAATAATTTAGAACTTAACACCCTAAGTATGACCTAAATGCCCTGAAGATAGCAACATTCAGCATTTTAATACTCTACTTGACATGAGAGCCTCAGTGTGGCATGAAGTAAAAAAGAGCTTACCATCTTCTGATCTATGATAAACACTTTAAAAGATGTGCATGGGTTTACAAAATTAATTAAAATGCCTTGGAAATAACAATCACTTCATTACAAGTATCATAATTTTGGACAAAAGTACAAAGTGTATATGGCACTCTCCAAGAACCTGGACTAGCCATTCATGAAGCACAGTAGCTGAAGTTATTCTGTTTGATACCCTTTTCTCTTCTTAATGCTTACCAAACACATCCTCCCTAGATAATATAAATATATGTGTGTATGTGTATGTGTGTGTGTGTGTGTGTGTGTATATATATATATATATACACACACACACACACACATATATATACACACACACACATATATATAGTCCTTCCCACTAGAATAAAGGCACAGGAAGAGCAAATATTAGCTTTGTTATTTGTTGCCCTATCTTTACAGTAGCTAGCACAGATACTTGGACATAATAAATGTTCAGTTAAAATGTTCTGCATGCCTAAGTTATCCCATTCTATCTTTCTGTCATAACAAATTACCACAAATATAATTAAAATAGCATGACTTTATTATTTCACAATTTTCTGTAAGTCAAGAGTTCAGGCACAATGTGTCATAGCTGGCTTGCTGCTCCACATTTCATAGACCAAAATCAAGATGTTATTTTCCAGGAGCTCTGGGGATGAATCCCTTATGAGCTCATTCATATTGTTGGTAGAATTCAGTTACTTGTGGTTGTAAGATGGAATTTCCCATATCCTTGCTGTCTCTTGCTCAGGGGTCATTTGCAGCGTCCAGAAGTCACCTGCATTCCTTAGTCCTTGACCCCTTTCCCCTATCTTCAAAGCCAGCAACAGTGAGTGGAATCCTTTTCAAATTTTGAATCTCCATGACATCCCCCTCTACCTCATATCTTCTCTGTTTTTCTATTCTTCCACATCTTTCTGACGAACTCTACTACCTTTCTCTTCTGCTTTTAAGTACTATGTGATTGCACCGGATCTAGCAGAAAAATCCAGGATAACCTTCCTGTTTTTAAGGTCAGGTCATTGTTAACCTTAATTTTATTTCCAAAGTGTCTTGGCTGTAGTACCTAGATTCATATTTGTTCAAATCACTAGGGGATGGCAATCTTAGAAACACATCTTTAGAATTCTGTCTATCAAAGTCCTAAAAAATGGAGAATGTGTATGAATTACTCAAGGTTCTTGGTTCATTGGAGAGAAAACACAATATAAACATTAGTTATGACTACTAACACACATAAACTTTGTGTTGTGGTGGTCATGAAAGTGAGAGTGGGCAGGTAGTTATTTCCATATGCATTTTTAATCCAAACATATTAAGGTACATTTCTGGCAAGTTGCCTCGAGTAGCTTGATTTGAATAATATGTTATGGGAATGGTTACTATATTTTAGAGCAGGTGCAACTAAGATCCCAGTGAAAACAGAAGAATATCAAGTAAAGCCAATTAACATGAGAAAAATATATTGCCCTGGAATTGCATTTCCACTATTAACTTTTTCTATTTGTGTTTACTGATATTCGCAAATAAAACAAACATTTATTGTTTGGAAAGGAAGTTTCACTGAGAAAAACAAAGAAGAAAGGCAGAGAGATACGAATACTTGGAGGTTAGGTGGAATAGAAACTCCAAGAAAGAATTAAATAAAACAGATATGAACATGGGAACAAAAATTAGAAAAATGAATGTTGGCCAGGCACAGTGGCTCATGCCTGTAATCCCACCCCTTTGGGAGGCCGAGGCGGGCGGATCACGAGGTCAGGAGATCCAGACCATCATGGCTAACACGGTGAAACCCCGTCTCTACCAAACAAAATACAAAAAAAATTAGCCGGGCGTGGTGGCGGGCGCCTGTAGTCCCAGCTACTGGGGAGGCTGAGGCAGGAGAATGGCGTAAACCCGGGAGGCGGAGCTTGCAGTGAGCCGAGATCGCGCCACTGCACTCCAGCCTGGGCGACAGAGCGAGACTCCATCTCAAAAAAAAAAAAAAAAAAATAGAAAAAGAAAAAAGAAAAATGAATGTTGACAAAAGAAAGTTAGATAACATAAGGTTAAACTAGGCAGAGACTTAAGAGAAAGCACAAACTGAAAAGATTGAGGCTTTTCCCTATAGCTAAGGAATTATTTTTCTCTATTTTATACTTTGTCCATTAAAAATGTTCAAATGGACTAGAAAAATGGTAACCGTATTTGGGTATTAGTTAATATGCTTATTTCCCTCTAGCTTTATTCTCCTCTATGCAGTTAACACTCTCATAAATAAACAGAAACATTAGTGTGAATGCTTGCAATTTGGAGCTATTCTCTAAACACTTGTGACTGGCACAGGGTTATGAGTCTCCTAGATAAGAAACTTAATTTAGGTATTGAGATAGAGAAAACTGTTTTACAGAGACTGCAGCATACGAGGTGCAATAGATTGCATTACTAACTTTTCACTTCAAGACTGCATTTGCATCTTCTCAATCTTTGGTTTACCTGCATCAATTTCTTTCCAATAGCTGTCTCCTAATTTCCCTTGGTAACTCCCCAAATGCCCTACATATAGCCCCATATCTGAAGCTAATATCATACCAATGCATTCTTAGAATTTGAATTGGTACACAGACATTCTTTGGAGACATTCCTAATGAGTTTATTATCAATGTTCTTCCTTCATATTCCCCTTGTGGGCTTTTACTGGTTTCACCCATAAATGTGATTCTTACAACAAATTCATCTTTAAGAGAATCTATCCTCTTCACTGATTTTGCACTACCTTTCTCCTATTCCTTTTTGTTTGGTGGATTTTATATATTTCTTTATCTTCAGCCACCTTTAAAGCAACAGAGCAAGAATGAGCACCTGGAGCTACGTGAACATTGCTGTTTTTTGGGACTGGGTTTTCACTGAAAAATTCAATGTCAGTCTGTATGGGAGTGACTAAGTGGACTGATGCCTGTTTAAAGTCATCCTGCTTCTCCTGGCATTCTCAGAACAGGTCCCACTTACTCAGTAGTAACCAAAACAAAGGTTTAATGACAGTTTCCAACACTTGTAGACAGAAAACTGTTCAGAACTGTGATATGAAATCCTTGTAAGTGGTAGTTCTTGCATATGTCTCTTTAAAAAGAAAGTTCAGTTTTCAGTAGAGGAAAGATGTTAACCACTCTAGATAGCCTAAGACCAACCCTCCATTCTTCTTTCTTATTTGAATGATTACATTGACCCCTGATTCATTACTCAGTCACAAAATTAAAGTCTATTATGATCCAGACACATTCAAACATCTTTCAAAACCCATCTCTTCCTTTACTGAGTATTTTTCCTATTAATTTTTACACACCAAATGTAATAGCCATTTTAAAATTGATTTACAACTTTGCATTTGATTTTAGCAGTATTTTATTTTTGTTTGTTTATTTTTGGCACTTAAAGATTATTCTCTGGCTAAAAATATTTGACTTCCCACTTATAACAGAAAAAAAAAATATTTCCTTCTTGGTCCAGCTTTCATGGCCTCAAAAATTTGTATATATCCTGCTTGTCCAGGCATGTGGGAGCCATCTTTCTCCAAAATATTCTGTTACAATCAATGTGCTTCATTCATTGAAGGATCATTTTAAGAAACATTACATCTTCAGGGTTAAGCAATAATAATGTGAAGAAGCTCATGTGTCAGAATAGTACTGGTTCACTCTCTAATTGGGCTGGCTTTTTCTAAGGACATTTGTAATTATTTTTTATCTTTTTAATTAATAGATTTCAATTTTAAAAGAAGTTTTAATCTTATAGAAAAATAGAGAAGAAAGTACAGAAAGTTCCTATATATCTCCTCATATGTGCTGGCCCACTGTAGCCCTCTGGCTTTCATTTTGTCAAGCCTGTCTTAGATCATTCTGATCTATACTTACTTTGTACTCTTAAAATAAATGTGGCTCTCAGAAACAACTTATAAAAATTGCCCGTATTAATTCCTACATAAGGATATCCAGTTTTCACAACACAATTTCTTGAAGACGCTATCCTTTCTCCATTGTGTCTTCTTACTATCTTTGTTGAAGATCAATTGATTATAAATGTGTAGATTTATTTCTGAATTCTGGATTCTGTTCCACTGATCCATATGTCTTTTTTATACCAGTACCATGCTGTTTTAATTATTAGAGTTTTGTAGCAAATTTAGAGGTCAGGTAGTGTGATGCTTTCAGCTTTGGTGTTTTTTTTCTTCTGTGTCTGTGAAAAATGTCATTGGAATTTTGATAAGGGTTGACAAACTCTGTAGGGCAATTTGGGTAGTATGGACATTTAATAACAATAATACTTCAAATTTTTGAACATGGAATGTCTTTCTATTTATTTGTGACTTCTTCAATTTATTTCATCACTGTTTTGTAGTTTTCAGGGTACGTATCTTTTACTTTCTTTGATAAATTTATTACTAAGTATCTTTAATGCTACTGAACGTGGGATTTTTAAAAAATATTTTACACCATTGTCTTAGTTTATTCTTAATGTTATAACAAAATAACCTAGACCGGGTAATTTATAAAAACAAAAATGTATTTCTTACAGTTCTGGAGTCTGGAAAGTTCAAGATCAAGCCTCTAGCAGATTCAGTGTCTGATGAGGGAAACTCTCTGTTTCCAATATGTTGCCTCCTTTCTGCATCCTCAAAGAGCAGAAGGTGGAAGGACAAACAGGGCCTACTTACTTCTCCACAGAACTTTTATACACCCTTATACCTCCTAAAGTTCCCACTTTTAAATACTATCACGCTGGGTTTTAGGTTTCAACACACAAATTCTGGGGGGATACATTCTGACCATAGCAACTACCACAAAAATCAGCTCAACATTCTGTCTATTAAAGGTTGTGTGTTTTTGTTGTTGTTGTTGTTGTTGAGACAGAATCTTGCTCTGTTGCCCAGGCTGGAGTGCTGTGATGTGATCTTGGTTCACTTCGGCCTCCTCCTCCTAGGTTCAAGCAATTCTCCTGCCTCAGCCTGCCAAGTAGCTGGGACTACAGGTATGTGCCACCATGCCCAGCTAATTATTGTATTTTCAGTAGAGACAGAGTTTCACCATATTAGTTAGGCTGGTCTTGAACTCCTGCCCACAAGTGATCCACACACCTCCCAAAGTGCTGAGATTACACACATGAGCCACCATGCCTGGCCTATTAAAGGTTTAAATGTAAGACATAAAACTGAAAAAGTGCTAGAAGAAAACAGGGGGAAAAATCCCTCCTGAAATTGTTCAAGGCAATAATTTTTTGTATATGACTCCAAAAGCACAGGGATAGATAGCAAAAACAGACAAATGGGATTTCATCCAACTAAAAAGTTTCTGCACAGCAAAGGAAACAACAGAGTGAAGAGACAACCTACAGAATGGGGGAATATATTTGCAAACCATACATCTGATAAAGGGGGGTAATATCCAAAATATGTAAGGAACTCAAACAACTCAATAATGAAAAATCAAGGGCAAAATACCTGAATAGACATTTCTCAAAAAAAAAAAAAAAAAAAAAAAGGTCTACAAATAGTGAACAAATGTATTGAAAAATGCTCAACATTACCAATCATCAGGGAAATGCAAGTCAAAACTACAAGGAGATACTGTCTCACACTTGTTAGGATAGCGGTTATCAGAAAAAGGGAGAAATGTCGGCAAGGGTGTGAAGCCAAGGGAACCTTTGTAGACTGTTGGTAGAAATGTAAGTTGGTCTAGTTATTATGGAAAACAGTATGGTTTCTCAAAAATTAAAAACAGAACAATCATATTAAACAGCAATCCCACTTCTGGGTACATTTTCAAAGGAAATAAAGCAAGAATGTTGAAAATATATCTGCGTTCTCATGTTTATTGCAACATTATTCACAATAGCAAAGATATATAATCAACCTAATCAACCAACAGATGAATATAGAGAAATATTTATATATGTGTGTGTGTGTCTATATATATAGACACACACATATATACACACACAATGAAATATATATATATATATACACACACACACACACACACACACACAAAATGAAATATTATTCAGCCTTAAAAGAGGAAATCCTGTCATTTGCAACATGAATGAATTTGAAGGAAATTATGCTAAGTGAAATCAGACAGGCACGGGAAGATAAATGCTGCACGGTCTTACTTATATGTGGAATCTGAAAGTAAAACCCATAGAAGTATAAAGTAAAATGGTAGTTGCTAGGGCAAGATAGGGGAAAACAGGGAAGTATTAGTCAAAAGCAAAGTCATGGTTTTATACAAGAAACAGTTCTAGAGGTTCTCCTGTATGGTACAGTGCCTAAGGTCAACAGTACTGTTTCATATAATTAAAATTTTACTAAAAGGTTAGATCTTATGTTAAAAGTGTTATTATCATAAAACAATAATAGTGATAACTAAAAAGGATGGGAGAATACTTTACGGTGATGGATATATTTATGACATAGATTGTGGTGATAGTTTCATTGTTACACTTATCTTGAAATTCAAGCTGTACACACTAAGTATGTATAGCTTTTTTTATGTCAATCATACCTCAAAAGTGGTTTTAAAAGTGATTATACTTAATTCTTTGTGAAAAACTCATTAAAAGATAACAAACTTTGGATTTTTCTCCTTAACACTCGGAGTGTGGTGCTACAACAGTTCTTGCATTGGTAGGCCTAAATGCTATACTTTCTTTAGGCGCAGTTAATGGAATTTAAGCAGCTATTCAAAAAAATCATCCAATAATACTGCTTTTATTGGGCTATTTTTTAATTTTGAAAACTTGGACCTTTATTAACATAACTGTGCTATTTCATGTGTTCTGAGATGCAGAAAATGGGCACCAAGAAAGAAACAGGCAAGTGAGAGATTTATTGCAGGTGACTGAACATCTTTAAAGGATAAAGAAGGAGGGAAGCAGGCTTGGAGAAAGCCCAGACAGTAATGCAAGTCTGACACCTGTGAGTAAAGGAGAGAGAAGAAAGAGTTGTAAAGAAATGCCATTAAACCACAATGTTAGGCTAACAGGGAATCCTCAAGCTAAAATTACTTGTTGAAGGAATTCCACATGGAGCAGAATAGTGCTATTTCTGCTCTTTTAGCTAACCTTAGTTATCGGCTGCAAGCACCTCAGAGGAAATGTCCATGATGGATTTGAAAGTCTAGCAGCTAAAGGCTGTTAATCAGCTATGCAACCCACAGCAGGTTTATTTAAAGGTACAACACAGTGGGAAACCCTCATGGTTACCACAGTAGTTCAGCAAAAAATCTCAAATAACGTATTTATTCAAAGGACAGATATAGCAAAACAAATATATAATATTTTAGGTATTATTATCTGACTTCTCCATAATCTTTAATTTTCCTTTGTACTCTTTAACTCCACCCTACTTTTCTGCCAGGGTTTATTAGAACTGAGTCATTCTATCTGAAGTTTCTTATGACTATTAGGTTTATTACATTCATATGGTAAAACCAAATGTAACATATCTCAGGTGTGGTGGTAATAAGATAAAATATATACTGATTTATGCAAGCAATAAACTGTACATCTGGAAAAGTTACATGTAAAAACAGTTTTAAATTAAAATACTTTTACCTCAGAGTTTTTTTATTTTAAATTTTTATGGGTACATAGTAGATATAAGAGGTATTTTGATACAGGCATACAATGCATAATAATCATGTCAGGGTAAATAAGACATCCCTCCCCTCAATTATTTATCCTTTCTTTATGTTACAGACCATTCATTTTACTCTTTTAGTCGCTTTAAAATGTACAATAAATTGTTGCTGACTGTAGTCACCCTGTTTTGCTATCAAATGCTATATCTTACTCATCCTATATTTTTGTAACCATTAACCATTCCACTTCCCCACTGCTTCCCACTACCCTTCCCAGCCTCTGGTAACCATCATTCTACTCTCTATCTTCATGAGTTCAATTGTTTTAATTTGTAGCAAACACAAATAAGTGAAAATATGCAAAGCGTGTCTTTCTCTGCCTGGCTTATTTCACTTAACCTAATTACCTCCAGTTCTAGCTATGTTGTTGCAAATGACAGGGTCACATTTTTTTATGATTGAATAGGACTCCATTGTGTATACGTATCACATTTTCTTTATCCAATTACTTGTTGATGGACACAGGTTGCTTCCAAATCTTGGCTATTTTGAATAGTGTGGAATAAACATGGAGTGCAAAACATCTCTTTGATATACTGATTTCCTTTCTTTTGGGTATATGTTCAGCAGTGGGATAGCTGGATCATATGGTTGCTAAATTTTTAGGTTCTAAGGAAGCTCTAAACTGGTCTATATTGTAGTCATACTAATTTACACTCCCACTAACAGTGTATGAGGGTTCCCTTTTTGCATCCTTATCAGCATTTGTTATTATGTCTGACTTTTGGATATAAGTCATTTTAACTGAGGTGAGATCATACTTCATTACAGTTTTGACTTGCATTTCTCTGATGATCAGTGATGTTGGGCATCTTTTCACATAGCTGTTTGCCACTTGAATGTCTTCTGAGGAATGTCTGTTCAAATCTTTTGCCCATTTTTAAGTTGGATTATTAGATATTTTCCTATAGGGTTGTTTGAGCTCCTTATTTATTAATCCCTTGTCAGATGGATAGTTTGCAAATAATTTCTACCATTCTGTGGGTTGTCCTTTGCTTTGCTGTGCAGAAGCTTTTTAAACTGATGTGATCCCATTTGTCCATTATTGCTTTGGTGATCTGTGCTTGTAGTGTATTACCCAAGAAACATTTTCCTAGTGAAATGTTTTCCCAGTGGAGAAATACTGGAGAGTCTTCCCAATGTTTTCTTGTAGTAGTTTCATAGTTTGAGGTCTTAGATTTAAGTCTTTAATCCATTTTGGCCGGGCGCGGTGGCTCACGCCTGTAATCCCAGCACTTTGGGAGGCCGAGGCGGGCGGATCACAAGGTCAGGAGATCGAGACCACGGTGAAACCCCGTCTCTACTAAAAATACAAAAAATTAGCCGGGCGCGGTTGTGGGCGCCTGTAGTCCCAGCTACTCGGGAGGCTGAGGCAGGAGAATGGCGTGAACCCGGGAGGCGGAGCTTGCAGTGAGCCGAGATCGCGCCACTGCACTCCAGCCTGGGCGACAGAGCGAGACTCCGTCTCAAAAAAAAAAAAAAAAAAAAAAAAAAAAAGTCTTTAATCCATTTTGATTTGATTTTTGTACATGGCAAGAGATAGGGCTCTAGAATTCTTAATTCTTCTGAATATGGTCATCCAGTTTTCTCAGCACCACTTATGGAAAAGACTGTTATTTCTCCAATATATGTTCTTGGCACCATTGTTGAACATCAGTTTACTATAGATGTAGGGAATTGTTTCTGGGTTCTCTATTCTGTTATATTGATCTATGTGTCCGTTTTTATGCCACTGCCATGCTGTTTTGGTTACTTGTAGCTCTGTAGTATAACTTGAAGTTGGGTAATGTGATTCTTCTGCTTTTGTTCTTTTTGCTTAGGATAGCTTTGGATATTCTGGGTCTTTTGTGGTTCCCTGTAAATTTTAGGAATTTTTTTCTGTTTCTGTGAGGAAGGCCATGGTATTTTGATACAGATTGCATTGAATCTGTAGATTACTTTGGGAAGTATAAAATTTTTAACAATATTTGTTCTACAATCCATGAGCACAAAATATCTTCCATTTCTTTGTGTCATCTTCGATTTCTTGCAGCAATGTTTTATAGTTTTCATTGTAGAGATCTTTCACTTCTTTAGACAAGTTTATTCCCAGGTATTTTACTTTATTTGTAGCCATTATAAATGGAATTAATTTCTTGATTTCTTTTTCAGATTGCTTGATATTGGCATATAAAAAGTTTATTGACTTTTGCATGTTGATTTTGTATCCTGCAACTTTACTGAATTTATCAGTTCTAACAGTGTTTTGGTGGATTCTTTAGGTTTTTCTAAACATAGGACTATATCACGTCTGGGCGCGGTGGCTCACGCTTGTAATCCTAGCACTTTGGGAGGCTGAGGTGGGCCGATCACGAGGTCAGGAGTTCGAGACAAGCCTGGCCAACACAGTGAAACCCCGTCACTACTAAAAATACAAAAATTAGCTGGGCGTGGTCGTGGGCACCTGTAATCCCAGCTACTTGGGAGGATGAGGCAGTAGAATCACTGGAACCCGGGAGGCAGAGGTTGCAGTGAACCAAGATTGTGCCACTGCACTCCAGCATGGGCGACAGAGCTAGACTGTCCAAAAAAAAAAGGACTATATCATTTGCCAACAAAAATAATTTGCTTTCTTTTTTTCCAATTTAGATGCCCTTTATTTCATTATCTTATCTGACTGATCTAGCTAGGACTTCTGGTACTCTGTTGAATAACAGTGGTAAAATTGCACTCCCTTGCCTTGTTCCATATCTGAGAGAAAAGGCTTTCAGTTTTTCCTCATTTAGTCTCACAGTAGCTGTTGGTCTGTCATTTGTGGCTTTTATTATGTTGAGGTATGTTCCCTCTACACCCTGTGTTTTCACAGTTTTTATCACGAAGGGATGTTGAATTTTATCGAATGCTTTTTCAGCATTAATTGAAATGACCATGCTTTTTGTCCTTCACTCTGTTGATGATGTATCACATTGCTTCACACTTGTCAAATGATCCTTGTATCCCTGTGATGAATCTCACATGGTCATGTTAAATTATCTTTTTAATGTGTTGGTGAATTAAGTTTGCTAGTATTTTGTTGAGAGCACTTGCATCAATGTTCATCAGGGATATTGACCTGTAGTTTTATTTTTTTGGTGTGTCTTTGACCGATTTTGTTATCCAGGTAATACTGGTCCTGTAGAAGGAGTTCGGAAGTATTCCTCTCACTCCATTTTTGAAATAGTTTGAATAGAATTTGTATTAGTTCTTCTTTAAATATTTCATAAACTTTAGCAGTGAAGACTTTGGGTCCTGGGCTTTTCTTCGATGGGAGATTTTTGCCACAGCTTCAATCTCATTACTTGCTATTGATCTGTTGTTGTTTAAATTTCTTCATGGTTCAATCTTGGTAAGTTTCAGGTGTCTAGGAGTTTATTCATTACATCTAGGTTTTCCAATATATTGGCATACAGTTGCTTATAATACCCTCTAATGATCCTTTGAATTTATGTGGTGTTAGTTGTAATGCACCCTTTTCCATCTCTGATTTTATTTATTTGGGTCTTTTATCCTTTGTGCCAAGTTGTCAATTTTGTTTATTTTTTTTCAAATTGCGAACTTTTAATTTTGTTGATTTTTTTGGTATTATTTTCTTTGTTTTCATTTCATTTGTTTCTGCTCCGATATATATATTATTATTATTTTCATCTACTAATTTTGGCTTTGGTTTACTCTTGCTTTTCTAGTTCTTTAAGATGCATCAGCAGGTTGTTTATTGTGAAGTTTTCTACATTTTTGATGTAGGAATTAATTGCTACAAACTTTCTTCTTAGTACTGCTTTCCCTGTATCCCATAGGTTTTATTATGTCGTGCTTTCATTTTCATATGTTTCAATTATTTTTTCATTTTTTCTTAATTTATTCATTGACCCACTGGTCATTCAGGGATATATTATTTAATTTCCATGTGTTTCCATAACTTTGAAAGTTCCTCATTATTGATTTCCAGTTTTATTCTGTTGTGGTCAGAGAAGATTTTTGGTGAGAATTCTTTTTTTTTTTTTTTAATATTTTAAGACTTGTTTTGGGGCCCCCATATAATCGATACTTGAGAATGATTAATTTGCTGAGTAGAAGAATTTGTATTCTGCAGCCATTGGATCAAATATATGTAAATATCTATTAGGTCCATTTGGTCTATAGTGCAGATTAAGTCTGGTGTTTCTTTGTTGATTTTCTGTCTGGATGATCTGCCCAATGCTGTAAGTCAGGTGTTAACATCTCCAAATATGTTTGTACTGGGTTCTCTCTCTCTCTCTCTCTTTTTAAAAAGAAATCATTTTATATTATTTTATTTTGTTGAAACAAGGTCTTACTCTGTCACTCAGGCTTGAGTGTAGTGACACAAACATGATTCAATAGAGTTTTAACATGCTTGGCTCAAGCAATCATTCAATCTAAGCCCCTTGAGAAGCTGAGACTACAAGCATGTGCCACCAGGCTAGTTTTTTAAATTTTTTGTAGACGTGGGTCTTGCCATGTTGCCCCGGTTGGTCTTGAACTCCTGGGTTCAAGCAATCTTCCCAACTCAGCCTCCGAAAGTATTGGGATTAGAAGCATGAGACATCACACTTGGCCTATCTTACTCTTTAGCTCTAACAATATTTGCTTTATATATCTGTCTACTTTAGTGGTGGCCGCATCCATATTTATAATTACTATATAATTACTTGTTAAATTGACTTATTTATCATTATATAATAACCTCTTTGTCTCTTTTTGTAGTTTATGGTTTTTGTCTTGAAATTTATTTTGTCTCACATAAGTATAGCTGCCTCTGCTCTTTTTGGTTTCCATTTGTATGGAATATCTTTCTATCACTTTATTTTCAGTCTATGTATGTATGTCTTTATAAGTGTGCTTCTGTCAGCAAAAGATCATTTTGTCTTCCTTTTTTTTTTACCCATTCAACTACTCTATGACTTTTTATTGAAGAGTTTAGTCCATTTACATTCAATGTTATTAATGATTAGTAAGAACTTACTCCTGCCATTTTGTTGTTTTCTGGTTGTTTTGTGGTTTTCTCTTCCTTCTATTCTTACTTCCTATCTTCCTTTAGTGAACGTAATTTTCTTAGGTGGTATGTTTTAATTTTTTGCCTTTCGTTTTTTTGTGTGTTTGTTGTGTGTTTTTCATTTGAAGTTACTATGAAGCCTGCAAATGCTATCTTATTACCCATTATTTATATATATATTTTGAGACAGAGTTTCGCTCTTGTTGCTCAGGCTGGAGTGCAATGGCACAATCTCTGTTCACCACATACCCCGCCTCCTGGGTTCAAATGATTCTCCTGCCTCAGCCTCCTGAAAAGCTGGAATTACAGGCATACACCACCACGCCCAGCTAATTTTGTATTTTTAGTAGAGATGGGGTTTCTCCATGTCAGTCAGGCTGGTCTCTAACTCCTGACCTGTGGTGATCCGCCTGCCTCAGCCGCCCAAAGTTCTGGGATTACAGGCATGAACCACCACACCCAGGCATTACCCATTATTTTAAACTGATGATAACTTTACATTGATTGCACAAACAAATTAACAAACAAGCAAGGAGAAAACTAATAAAAACTCTACACATTAATTCCTTCTCCCACTTTTTAACTTTTTATTATTTCTATTTATATCTTATTATATGATGTGTTGTAAAGTTGTTGTAGTTATTATTTTTTATCGGTTCATCTTTTAGTCTTTCTAAAGACTAAAAGATATGAGTAGTTTACACACCACAATTGCAGTATTATGATATTCTGCATTTTTCTCTACAGTTGCCATCGCCAGGGGGTTTTGTACCTTCAGATAATTTCTTATTCCTCATTAACGTCCTTTCTTTCAGATTGAAGAACCCACTTTAGCATTTCTTGCAGGACAGATCTAATGTTGACAAAATGCCTCAGCTTTTTTGTCTAAGAAAGTATTTTTTTCTCCTTTATGTTTTTAGGATATTTTCACTGGATATACTATTCTAGGATATAAAAAAATTCTGCTTCAGCATTTTTAATATGTCACGTCACTCTTTCCCAGCCTGTAATGTTTCCCCTGAGAAGTCTGCTGCCACATGTATTGAAGCTCCTTTATTTGTTATTTGCTCCTTTTCTCTTTCTGTTTTTAGGATCATTTCTTTATCCTTGTCTTTGAGAGTCTTATTATTAAATGTCTTGAGGTAGTATTCTTTGGGTTAAATCTGCTTGGTATTCTATAACCTCCTTGTAAATGAATATTGACATCTTGCCATAAGTGTGGGAAGTTCTCTGCTATTATCCCTTTGAATAAAATTTCTACCCTGATTTCTTTCTCAACCTCTGTTCTAAGGGCAGTAACTCTTGGATTTGTCTTTTTGAGGCTATTTTCTAACTTGTAAAAATATGCTTCACTTTTTATTCTTTTTTCTTTTGTCTCCTCTGATTTTCATATAGCCTGTCTTCATACTCACTAATTATTTCTTCTGCTTGCTCAATTTCTGCTGTTAAGAGATTCTGATGCATTCTTTAGTATGTCATATGCATTTTTTAACTCCAGAATTTCTGCTTTTTTAAAAATAATTTCAATCTCTTTGTTAAATCTATCTCTGATAAGATTCTGAATTCCTTCTGTGTTATCTTGGGTTTTATTGAGTTCCCTCAAAAGAGTTATTTTTAATTCTCTGTCTGAAAGGTTACATACCTATGTCTCTCCAGGATTGGTCACTGGTTCCTTACTTAGTTCATTTGGTGAGACCATGATTTCACAGATGGTTCTGATGCTTGTAGATGTCCATCAGTGCCTGGGCATCGAAGAGTTAGGTATTTAATGTAGTCTTCACAGTCTGGGTTCATTTTTACCAATCCTCCTTGGGAAAAGTTTTCAAGTATTTGTGGGGACTTGGATGTTTTGATCTAAGTATTTGGTCACTGCAGCCATATCTGCTTTAGGTGGCACTTCAAGCTCTATAATTCTGTGGCTCTTGAAGACTTGTAGAGGTACCGCTTTGGTGGTCTTGGGTAAGATCCAGGAGAATTCTCAAGATTAACAGGTAGAGACCCTTGTTATTTTCCCTTACTTCTCCTAAACAAAAGACTCTCTCTCTCTCATTCTCTCTCTCTCTGTCTGTCTCTCTCTCCGTGCTGAGCTGCCTAAAGCTTGGGTAGGGATGACACAAGCATCCTTGTGGCCACCACCAATGGAATTGCACTGGGTCAAACCTGAAACCATCATATTACTAGGTTTCATCCAAGCCCTGCAGTGACCACTACCTGTCTCCTCATTATGTTTCCTGAAGGCTCAAGGAGTCTACAGTCAGAAGGTAGCTATACCAGCCAGGCCTATTTGCCTCCCTTCAGGGCGGCAAGTTACCCCAGCCCCAAGCAGGTCTGGAGGTGCTGTCTGGGAGCCAGGGCCTAGAGTCAGAAACCTTAGGAATATACCTGTTGCTTTTTTCTACTGTGGCTGACCTGACACTTAAGCCTCAAGAGACAGTCCTTTCTACTTCCCTCTCCTTTCCTCAAGCAGATGATTCTTTGTTCATGATCACCACCACCACTCCGGGTCCATCATAAGTATTGCCTGGCTACTACCCCTGATAGTCACTCAAAAATCAGGGGCTCTTCAGTTAACTTGTGGTAAGTGCTGCCATTTCTGAGTCTCTCCCTTAAGGACAATGGGCGTCCCTTTGGCTAAGAACAGGTCCCAAAATGCCATGCAGAAGCCAAGACCTGGAATCCATGATCCCAGGTGGCTGCTTGGTGCTCTACACTGCTGTGGCTGGGCTGGCACCCAAGCTGCAAGACAAATTCCCTGTTACTTTTCCCTCTGCTTTCCTCAACAAGAAGAGGTCTCTCCCCTTAGATGCTACAGCTGGAAATGTGTGGTACATCTGAAGCCTGTATGACTCTGAGTCTTACTCAGGACTTATGACAAGTACTGCTTGGCTACCACTGATTATTCTAGGACCATGGGCTCTTCCGTTAGCAGGCGATGAATTCTGCGTTGACTGGGTCCTTCCCTTCAAGGCAGAATTCACTTCTCGCTGAGGGTATATCTACAAGTGTCTAGGAGCTAGGGCCTGGAATGGGGGCCTCAGGACTCTGCTTGGTGCCCTATTCTATTGTGGTTAAGCTGGTAACCCAGTTGCAAGATAAAATTCTCTTTACTCTCTCCTCTTCTCAACCAGAGGGAAGGTGACTCTTCCAGAGCTATGAGTTTCACTGCCTGGGATTGCAGGAAGGTCGATACAAGTACTCCTTGGTTATCCCAGCTGGTGTCTCATTACGTCACATGCACCACAAGTCCACTGGCTCTGAGCCCAGCACAGTATAACAACTTGTCCAGGAATAGCAGTCCTTGTGGCCTATATTGCCTTTCAAGTTTATGTAGGACCCCAGAGTTATTTGGCCCACTCTGGTGGGGCTGCTGGAACTCAGGTTCTGACCGCTGGTTTGGATGATTTGCCTCTAGCTAGATCTGATGTATATGCTCTTTCTGTGGCTGCCAGCCAAGTTCTGCCCCATGTTGTTTTCAGTTGTCACAGGCAGCACTGAGTTTCAATATAAAGTCCCACAATCACTATGCTCTCCCTCCCCTAAGCACACAGATTCTCTCTCCATGCCACATGACTGCTGCCAGAGAATGAGGGAGGGGTGGGGCAGGCAATTAAAGACTGTCTTTCCCATCCTCTTTAGTGCCTCTTTCTTTAATATGATGTTAAAACTAAGTACCATGATCAATCACCTGATTTGGGGTTCTTACAAAGGTGCTTTTTGTGTGGTTAATTGTTCAATTTGGTGTTCCTGCAGAGGGTGAAGGAAAAATCACAGGATTCTATTTGGCTATCTTGCTCTGCCTCCCTTATAAAATACATTTTAAATATCATTTAAGAAAATATTTTATATAAATAGAACATATAAAATGTATTTTATTAAGAACTGTTTTCATAAAATAAATACTTTCCCACTGCACTGTCATTTGTAATCAGAGGTTGCAATTATTTGTATTCTCCTTTCTGTGTGGCAATATACTTTAGTCATCTGAGAAATATTCAATTAATAGGTATTCAATATTCAACTAATATTCAACTAATATGGAATACCTATTATGTGCCAAGCATTCATTTATTTAGGTTAATAAGGCAATATTAAACACACACATACATGCCCACAAACACACACACACACACACGAAAATGAAACCAAAAATAACCAACAGTTCCTATCTTCAAAGGCTTATGGTCTCTTTTCCTCTGGTTTATGCCTATTTTTGCCCATTAAATTTATATCTGTTAGGAAAATGCTGTGGCTACTACCCTCTGAAGCTTTTCTTATTTCCTTCACCATAAATATGAAACTCTACCTTGAACCCATACCATATTTAAACAAGAAGTATCAAAGAGAGTACTGCAGATGTTTGCCATATTTTCTGGCTGATCTGAATATTTTGTAAAATATTAATATATACAGATAATGCCTAATATTACGAATTCTTCCTCTTCAAAATAAGACCTGGAAAAACTTACTTCACCAGGCTACTTTGCAGTTAAAGCACAGGTAGATAATCTGTGTTCCACCCATCAGACTTAACCCTCATTAAGACCAAAGTGAACTTGAGGAAGTAAGCTCTCCATGAAATCTCTTTTGCTAGAAAATGTGGCAGAGATGTCTGGCCTTGTGGTTTGGCAATATTGCAAGCTTCATTTCCTGAAATAGGAAAAACACTGGTGTGATTATGGCAACAATTTCTTAGTAGCTCAAGGAGGCAATGGATACCCCCTCAGCATTTTTATACTCAGTCCATTCTTCAACTGATTTAGGTCATTATTATTCCTAGAAGCTTGTCTGATACTTCTTTATCTACCTCTCCAAATACTCTGATAACTGCCTAACATGGTTTTCTTACATTTTTTAGTTAAATCAATCACTATTGCGTTGTATTCAATGAAGGTAGAACTCAGTCTAGAACAGATTTACTGAAGATGTCTCCACCTTACTTGTACCATGCTTTGAAACATTTTGTCTATTTTTATTCCTGTGTGTTTTCCCAAGAGTCCTATTGTTCGTTGCCTAAAACCTAAACCTTTATAAAAATGTATGTCCACAGGCAGACTTATGTATGAATATTTCTAGAACTCAATCCATATAGCTCTAAATTGGAAAAACCAAATGTCTATTAATTCATTCATGGAAAAACAAAAAGCAGTACACCAATCTAATGAAATATTATTCAGCAATAAAAAGGAACAAGATACTAACATCACTGGCACAAAAAGGCTACATACTGTTTGATTCAATTTATGTTGCATTCTGGAAAGTGCTACTCTATAGGAATAAAAAATAGATGAGTGAGTCATAGGGGGATAAAGATGGGGGGAGAAGAGTAACTTGAAAGGAACCCCAGAGAACTTAGTGCAATAATAAAATTGTTTTTGTCTTGATTATGCTGGTGGCTAGACAAATGTATACATTTATCAAAACTCATTAAATATACAAAGTTTGAATTTTGTTCCATGAAAATTACATCTCTAAAAACCTGAATTAAAATATAATGAAGCAAAAATGGATAGATTAGTATCACTGAAAGTAGATCAAAAGCAATATATATTACCAGAGATAAATAAGGACTTTTTTTTTTTTGAGACAAGGTCTCACTATGTCACCCAGGCTGGAGTGCAGTGACAGGATCATGGCTCCCTGCAGACTTGACCAGCTGGGCTGAAGTGATCCTCCCTTCTCAGCCTCCTGAGTAGCTGGGACCACAGACATTCACCACCACGTCAGAGTAATTTTGGAAAACATTTTTGCAGAGACAAGGTCTCACTATGTTGCCCAGGCTGTTTCTAACTCCTGAGCTCAAAGCAATTATACTGCCTCAGCCTCCCAAAGTGCTAGGATTACAGGTGTGAGCCACTGTGCCCAGCCTAGAGGGACATTCTATAATAATAAAAACACCAGTTCATAAGAGGTAATCACAGTCCTAAATGTATATTTGTCAAGTAACTAGAGCTTCAAAATACTTCAAGCAAAAACAAATAGAAATGATAAAATTTAAAGGAGAAAGAAATAAATTTAAAATTATAGTTGGAGATTTCAACACTATTGTCTGAGGAGTTAATAGATAACATAGATACAAAGTCAGTAAGTATACAGAATGCTTGACCACCACTATCAAGCAACTTAACTGACATTCAAAGAACACCACAGCTGCAACAGCAGAATAAAACTATGTTTAAAGGACACATGAAACAATCACCAAGATACATCACATTCTAGCCATAAAAAAGTCTCAATATATTTAAAAGAATGTAAATAATAATCTAAAGTGTATTTTCTGACCACAATGGAACTAAACTAGAAATTATGATGCAGCTAAATCAGTGCTTAGGGTAGAATTCATAGCATTAAAAATGTATAATAAAAAAAAACTCAAATGAATCAAAGATGCTTCTCCATTAAAACCTGGAAAAAGAGAAGTGAAAAGCATAAATGCAAAGTAGGTATAAGAAAGGCAATCATAAACGTGATGGCAAAAGTTAATAACACTGAAAATCAGCAACAAAAAATGAGAAAATCCATGGAACCAAAATCTGGTTCTTCTAAAAGAAACATAAAATTAATAACTCTCTAGTTGGACTGATCAAGTAATAATGACAAATGACTCAAATTATAAATATCAACAATGAAAAAGGTACATTATTACAGATCCCACAGATATAATAAGGAAGTACTGTGATTAAAAAGTACAATGATGAAATTCACAACAGATTAAATGGATAAGATTATATGCTACCAAAGTTTATTCAATAAGAAATCACTTGAGTTAGTCTGATAACATTTTAAGAAACTGAATTTATAGTTCAAAACTTTGCCTTAATGAAAATTACAGGCCCAGATATCTTCACTACAAATCACTTAAAGTAGATATAATACTAATTTTATATAAATGTTTCTAGAAAATAGAACAAATTAGTCCTCAACTCATTTAAGAGGCCAGAAGTATCTTGATAACAAAAGCAAAAACAAAATTACACAAAATAAATTACAAATTAGTATCCCTCATGATTAAATATTTAAAAATCCTTACCAAAACTAGCAGATCAAATTCAGCAATATATACAAAGGATAATATATCTTTTAATATATGGCTGACTAAAGGGAAACTATTCCTTAAAAGCCAGGTTGCTTATAGTATTTTAAAAATCAATTAGTAATTAATCAGTTTATTCTTTATGTTAAAGGCTAAAAAGAAAAATTATATTATCTTCTCAACAGATGCACATCTATTAATGAAAAAAACAAAAATGCTTGGTGTATTAAGAAGAGCAATCCCATAATGATTATCAGTAGAAACCCTAAGTAAACATGCTTACTACTAAAAAACTAAACGCTTTTGCTCTATGATCAGTAACAAGCAACTTCTATTCAACATTATAAATCCTAGCCTGTGTATAAAGGCAGAGAAATAGAAATAGACAAAGCAGAGATGGGAAAGAAAAACAACAAAATTATATCTTCCCAGATAAACATAAAGAATCCTTCCCCCAAATCTCCAAAAATCTGTACAAACTAACTTATCAAATTTGTAGATGTACAGTCAATATACAAAAATCAATTAAATGTCTGTATACTCATAAGAATTGTGCATTATGTTTTAAAAATAATAGCGTCAAAATATGAAATATTTAGTGATAAATTTAACAAAATATGAGCAATATCTTTGCTTAAAACTACAAAGAATTGCTGAAATAAATCTAAGATGACTGAAATAAATGAATTCAATAATATTATAATGTCAATTCTCCCCAAATTTATTTAAAGATGCAAAACAATCTCAAATAAAATTGTAGGAGGTCATTTGAACAAACTAACCAGCTGATTTTAGAATTTATGAGGACATGTATAGGATGTAGAGTGTACAAAACGATTTTGAAAAGAACAAAATTTTAAAATAGATATAATTAATTTTAAGATTAGGAATAAGCACTGTGACCAAGGCAGTGTGTTGTTTTCATGAAGGCAGACATAGAGGTGAATGGCAGAGAAAACAGAGTCCAGAAATAGACACACATATAAATGGTCACTTGATTTTCAGTAAATGTGCCACGATATTTTATTGTAAAGAGGGTAGTTATTCAACAAGTGGTGCTGGAACAATAGAATATATGCAAAATAATTAAGTAAAGCAAGAAATAATGATCCTAACCTCACACCATACACAGAAAGTAATTTGAAATGGATGAAAAATGTGAAAATCAAAAAATTTAAAACTTGTAGAATAATATAGAAAGTAAGTCTTTGTGATTAGGGGTAGGCAAAGATTTCCTAGATAGGACACATCAAGGATGAACTATAAAATAAAAATTGATAAATTGGATTTAATTAACTTTAATTTTGTATTTCAAAAGACACCTAAGAAAATAAAAGGGCATACAATACTCTGGGGAAAATATTTGCAAAAGTTATACCTGATTAAAGACAAATCCAGAATGTATAAAATTTCTTACAAGTAATGGGACAAAATCAAACAAAAAGTGGGCAAAATCTTTATGAAGAGACACTTTACCAAATGTGAAGTATGAACAAATGGCAATATTCAACATCATTTCACATTGGATAAAGAGCCATGAGATACTATTGCATACCCATCATGATAGCTCAAATTGAGAGTACTAATAATTTCAAGTGTTGACAACTAATTAAACAACTTGCTTTCTCATACGCTGCTAGTAGGAATGCAAAAATAGTATTCGCTTCGGAAACCATTTGGTAATTTCTTATAAACACACACATCCCTGTGACCTGACAATCTCATTTCTACATATTATCTGAAAAGGCATGAAAACACATATCTATACCAAAACTTATATGTGAGGGTTCATAGAAGCCTCATCCATCATAAGCAAAAACTGGAAACAAGAAAACTGTTTTTCATATGGCAAAGGGGAAAACACATTGTGATGTATCCATATAAGAGAATATTATTTAGTCTTAAAAAGAAACTGATATAGGAAATAAAATATGTAAACTCAAAATTAAAAACTATATTCTGTATGATACCATGTATATGAAATTCTAGAAAAGAACAAGCTATAGTATTAGAAATGTGTCAATTTTATTATTCAAGGACCAGGTGCATGAAGAGGGGAGTGACTGTAAAAAGTTATAGGGGAACACTTTTGTCATGCTAGAAATGTTCTATTTGTGATTGTGATGGCACTTATGTGATTGCACACATTTGGTAAACTCATGAAATTGTACATTTCAAACTGGCAAATTTTATTTTATGTAAACTCTATCATCTTGAAACGCAGTTTAGGAAATAATATTAATACTTGTAGCACTAAATTATGTAAATATGTTTGTTTTACTTCCCTTAATTATTAACACAATACTAGGACCAGTCTGAATTGTTTGTAAGCTGTTTGCAGATCTTATTTATTGGGCTAGGAGTAAGCTTAGATGAGAATGAAGTTAGATTCCTTTTATTTTGTAGTGTTTAGCAATAAATTCTAGTATCTTCCTCAAAGAAGGAAACAAAACATAATGAATCCATTTCTTAAGATCCCCCAGAGAGCTATCAAGTGATGCTGCTTTGTCTGAAGTCACTGAACACTTCTTCTCTACAGATGCCCAACCATTCTTTGTGCCTCTTTTCTGTATGCAAGTACACCTCTATTTCTATTTTCTGTCAAACAAAACACCTCCATCTGCGGGTTCATCAGAGACTCTTTTCTGTCTTTTGCTGATTCCAAGCCTCCAATTTACAATGACAGAAATGTTGAAGATAACTCTAGCAGAACAAAGTTCTGGGTAGGGAAAACTCTCTGAGTCATTCTTCACTGCACGCTGCTCTGCTTTCTCTTTGCCTTTCTCCACCAAATTACTGCACTCCATTCAGTGCTTTCTCAACTGAGTCCTGTGTCAGCAACTTTCTGCAGCTGCAAGAGCAGCTGCTGCTTCTACCTCCCTCTCCTCACTAGTGACTGTCATCATGTCCAGCCAAAAAAATACAAATTATTTCTAAAGTTTCTGTCCTTGACTTAGTGTGATGTAGTTCTAGAAATTCTAGAAATGACTTCAGAAGTCTTTAAAGAGGAATGCTTCGAAGGAGCATCTTCTTAGTAGGGATGATATTTATAACAACTGATGCTGGCAAAAATACTTTTACCTACTTAGAGTCATTTCGTCTCCTAAACACGATGTGGAGTGGACGTTATCACTATTTTTACGTAGCCAAGTGAACTCAAGCATTAACAAGATTAAATGACCTGCAGTAAATAGCATAGCTAGGATAAGTATTGGCAACCATGTTCTTCCAGTAGCCTACATTGCCGCTGGCTGTAGTTAGAAATTGTCACAGTCCCAGTTCAGAAGTGTGTTCAGAAGTCCTATCAATACTCCAATGTTTTCTGTCTTAAAACTTATTCAATACTTCCAGAAAGAGTTCTGGGTTTGTGAAGGATCAGAATGCCATCCCATGTGAGAATGCGTTTCCAAATAGTTCGGAGAACCAAGGTAAAATGTAACTACTTCTCCACTCATGCCCTCCTCCTTGACTGCAATTTTATGTCAGTCATTTCTCAGGCTTAGCTATTTATCTCTTTTGTTAACCTTTCCAATCTCTTCATGGGAAAATCAGAAATCACATTGATTAGACCAAAATTTTCTAGACCAAGACTCTGGTCCTGACAGAACAATAGCCAAACGTTACAATTTATTATGTATTATATACTTCACAATATCTAAATATATCATCAAACATACTTAGCATTCATAAATTATATCATGGTATTTTTAACATGATCATCAATCAGAGATCTGCATTTCTAATGATAAAACTGGTATCTGGGTTCCAGTTCACTTGTTTACAGATTATGGTGATGGCAGATAAGACAATTAAGTTTTTGTAATTCTCATTCAAATTTCCTTGCCTACAGGCTTGTAAAATGATACCTGTTCTATATATTTCACAGGGATTGTGAAAATCAAATGAACCATAAGCTCACTTATATGACAGTACTTTGAAAGCTATTAAGCATTATGCAAATGTAAGGTCGCATTCTTAGTAATGACAGTACCTTGATAATATGTTATTCATCATTTCATCTATGTTCTTCAAAGGCTATCTATACAGAAAGCTGTACAAACTCTTTGAATTAGTACAGAGTATTTAAGACAGCACATTTATTATCCTTTTCCTCTCCTCTTCAAGCCTCAGTGGAGGCTCGTTAGAGCTATTCACATTCTCAGCTACGTATTGGATCTACTTCTGTCCTATCAGCCCTCTGACTTCATTGCTCCAGATTACAGGACAGAATATACTTAAAGTCCTCTTACATGACTTCTGAGAGTCACTCCATTCACATCTCTGCCCCTTGGCTTTTACTGTAAGATCTAAGACTTCCTAACCCAGATTCTCTGAGTTCAAATACCATTTTTTGTGCTTCCTACTAAACCCTGTCAGTTCCTCAGATTATAAGCACACTTTGGAATAGGGAAGTGATAAATTTGGCATTTTTTTCTGTACCTATATTAAAGCAAAAGAGATTCACACTTCTCAGATTTTTCATGAACCAGTTATATACAAACAATAAGAACTAGTTCTAATTCTGGTCTGTTTCACAACCAGGCAGGCAAGTAACAACTCAAAATGGTCCAAACGCCTAACAATCACTAAAAGTTCACATACATTTTCAGCTATGTGCTTTTTATATTTTTAGGCACCTTCTGAAAGTACCCATAATATTTTTGCCAAATTCACCCTATCCTTAGTAGAATATATGTGATACTCTTACTGGTCCGGGTAGATCTAAAGGTGAGAGATTGGCCGGGCGCGGTGGCTCAAGCCTGTAATCCCAGCACTTTGGGAGGCCGAGACGGGTGGATCACGAGGTCAGGAGATCGAGACCATCCTGGCTAACACGGTGAAACCCCGTCTCTGCTAAAAAATACAAAAAACTAGCCGGGCGCGGTGGCGGGCGCCTGTAGTCCCAACTACTCGGGAGGCTGAGGCAGGAGAATGGCGTGAACCCGGGAGGCGGAGCTTGCAGTGAGCTGAGATCCGGCCACTGCACTCCAGCCTGGGCGGCAGAGCCAGACTCTGTCTCAAAAAAAAAAAAAAAAAAAAAAAAAAAAAAAAAGGTGAGAGATAATTGATGTTATTTTCTATATTAACCTTATCAATGCTGTTATTCACAATTTGGCTTCTAGTTCTAACCTAGCAAATTGCAGATTAACGTTTTTCTACATCTATGCCTCCAATCTGTACTCAGATTGCCTACGATAAATCACATAAGTCACCAACAGCAACCACTTTCTAGGCTTTGCAGTAATAGCCAGACGTCTTCCCTCAGTTGGTCAGCTCAAGCTGGTAGTCTCGGCAACATCTTTCGTGGACCTCTGCTGGCAGGTGAACAGGAAGAAGTGTTGATCTGACAATTAGGGGGGCAATTCTCAGGTCACAGCAGGTGGAATAAACCTCCATCTTCCACTCAGTCATCTTTGTAATATATTCATTCCTTTGAAAACCACCCATAAAGTTGGGGTTAAGCTGACTCTTTCTATAAAACACCAGTTTTTAAGGTAGAGAGAGTCACAAAATATGATTTATTTGTCCTAAATGGCTCCTGTGTATAGTGCCTGGATAATCTGCTTCAGCACTGATTTCAAGTGTCGGGCTCATGTTCCAAAAAAGATACCCACTAAAAGGAGACTTTAACCAGTTCCTTAACTTCCTTACCTTGAAATTTGGAAACAACAATAAAAGAACTTTGTAAAAATTGTAAAAACTTGATGTGTGATTTTTTCTAAAGTGTCTTGAATTGTGAAAAAATATAGGGCTTGACTTCATATTAAATATAGTGTCCTTTGAGGAAAATTCAGTTCATTACTTCTATAGAATTGACAGCTTTTAAATTTTTCATCAAAATCACACATGTAAGTTAAGAATTTTTATAATTAAGATGAAAAGGTAAAATCAGTAGATGGTCTGTCATTTTACACTGAGGTTATAAGAAAATGCACATTTTGTCTACTCCCACTGGTGTTTAATTTGTATGTATCTCCTCTCTTAATCACCATGGCATAGGCTTGAATTTATGTGAATGATTACCATAAATCGTTTTCTTCATGGTGATTCTCATATTTCAAGAATTAATTAGTTATACTATAGGGAAACTTTAATGTTTAATTAATAGGAGAAATTTAAGTGATCTTAATTGAGCAGAAAAGAATTTTTCTTCTAAAAGTTTATTCAGAATCCAGAGGTTTCAATAAAAATAGAAATGCTATGTAACACATATGGCTATCAAAAACAACTAGATTTTGTTGTTGTTGTTTTAGTGTGCCAATGCATAGCCTAATTCTAAGTAAATGACGAATAGGTAAATACCAACAATTTATGACAATTACACAGATAAAATTTCCTCCTGACATTAAACAGGTCATCAGCATCTAAATCTTATTTGTCACCATCCTCCAACACCAAGGTGTTCTTAATGACCTCTTGAAACTTTTAATTCCCTTTCAACTTTCCTTATCTGGCAAAACAGCACAACAAGCACCTCTTTAATTTACCATCTTGCCCTACTACATACAGAAAGTTCTGGGCTGTCTGTAATGGTTTAGCATTCTAGGAGTGACATGTAGTAAAATTAGTTGGGGAAAGACCTAATAGTAAGCTGGAGATGATAAGGTATAAAGGAAAGATTTCAGAGTACAGAACAGACATAAAAGTCAGTTTCTTAGACGCAAAAGATGTGCTTTACCTCTAGTAGGTCAAATAAAAAGTCATTATCCATTCTTTCTTCCTCATTAACCCCAGATCATTTTGTAGAGTTTAAGACAATTCTTTTGTTTTGGTTGATTTGGTCATTTGAAGGCAAGTAAAGAATAACTAAGGCTGGGCGCGGTGGTTCACGCCTGTAATCCCAGAACTTTGGGAGGCCGAGGCGAGTGGATCACCTGAAGTCAGGAGTTCGAGACCAGCCTGGACAACATGGAGAAACCTGGTCTCTACTAAAACTACAAAAATTAGCCGGGCGTGGTGGTACGCACCTGTAATTCCAGCTACTCAGGAGGCTGAGGCAGGAAAATGTCTTGAACCCAGGAGGCAGAGGTTGCAGTGAGCTGAGATCGTGCCATTGCACTCCAGCCTGGGCAGCAGAGCAAAACTCTGTCAAAAAAAAAAAAAAAAAAAAAGAATAAGACTGTAAACTACATCAAATTTAGTGCAAATCATTTTAAGTCCCGTTTTAACCTTCAATGACATGATGTTTAATTTTATGTGTCAATTTGGCTGGGCCACAGTGCCCAGATAGTGAGTTAAACATTATTCTGGGTGCTTTTGTGAAGAAGTTTTGAGTGAGCTTAACATTTAAATCTGTGGACTTGAGAAAAGCAGATTGCCCTCCCTAATGCGGATGGACCACATTCCATCAGCTGAAGGCATGAATAGAACAAAAAGACAGACCCTCCCCCAGTAGGAGAAAATTCTCCAACTGACTGCTTTTAGATTTGAGCTGAAACATCAGCTCTTTCTGCGTCTTGGGCCTACAGGCCTTTGGACTGGAATTGCACCATATGCACACCATTGGCTCTACCGGATCTGCTGAATAACACTACAGAAATTGGGACTTGGCTGCTTTCATAATCATGTGAGCCAATTCTTTATGGCAAATATCTTTCTGCATATGTGTGTGTGTGTGTGTGTGTGTGTGTGTGTGTGTGTATTCTATTGGTTATGATTTCCTGAAGAACCCTAATACAAATGAGAACAGAATACCTTGTTGCTGAGTCTTTAGGCATATTTAAAATACTTAGTTCTATTTATTTATGGACCACAGGATGTACTTTGAGTATTCAAAATAGTAGTATTATTTTAACACTACATGTAATTATAACTATTCAGGATAAAGATGTCTAGCAATGACATACTTCTTTGTTTGAAACCACAATGACAGACTGTACTGACCAAAGACTCCTTTCCATGATGAGCAAACAATATTGAGTGCAAACTAAATAATGCCATCTACAAATGTAATCATAAAGTGTGAGCAAGGAGGGAAAGATCATGAGAGAAACCTCAGAAGAAAGAATGCTGCTAGGACCCTTGTTCATGAAACAGCCATGATCTCTCATGCATGCACATATGCACACATACTTACATACACATATTCAAAATGTACTAAGTGGATGTGTCACCTAAAGTCCGTTTATGTACCGATGAATTTTATTTTTATTTTATTATTGAAAATGCTATTTTAGACTTTTTAGTTATTATACTATTACACTCCATTATGTAATCAAAGCAATTTATACCAGAACTGTTTGTTTTAACATTTGCTTTATGTGTTGCCTGTATATTCTTTTATAGACCTTCGAATACTAAGTCAGAAAACGCTATTGTTATGGTGGTTTTGTACTGTGTTGTGTTGATCTGAAAGTGAATTCCTCAGCATTCCCTTTCCTATATCATTCTGAGTTAGTATTAACCACTAGGAAATTTGCATGAGATCTAGAAAGCAGAAATAAAGGTTAATGTAGCATTCTTTCACCGCGACAGAGCGTTCTCAATAATTGCTAATATGCTGGGACCCCTCAGTGTCGGGTCAGCTGGGCCTCACTTCCCCTATTTCCCTTCATATCTCCTTCAGACTCTCTAAGTGTTGGACCAGATGTACCTATAGTTGGTTGGAAAAGGGTCCAGCTTTTTCTGCAGGTCACCCACTTTGTCAAGGTTCAAGGTAGACAAAGATGAGGACTTCCGTCTGTACACATGGGTTCCAATTTATCCTCACAAATTCTAGTCTGTCCTCATTTCCCAGTTTGTGTTCGGTATTTTTTTCCCAACTGCCAGCCCTACTGAATATAGAGACTGTAGGCCCACCACCAGATGCACAGGCGATAGCCTCCCGTAAATATCTTCAACAACTTCCACAATCCTGTCCATTCTAATCTGTCACTGTAGCTTTACCTGGTCAGACCATATTCATGCATATGAGCACTTAAAAGATCCTAGGTAATTTAAAAAGGTGAGCAAAATTATATGGGTGTTTAACACTCTGACAAGCAAAGGCTAGAGAATCAGGGTTATTTTAACTGAAGAAGGGAAGAAATGGCAGACATAACTGTAACTTAATGGATTGTTTTACCATGGCAGTTACAGACAATAGAAGCAGACCAAGAAACATCTTTTTTATCCGTAAGTTGACCCATAATAGTGGTATACTTCCCTAATTGAACCTTAAGCAGCACAAGTGTTTTCTCTCTACACCATGTTGGAATCAAACATGTTTTACTCATTTTCACATTTAAGAGCTTCTCAGAGAGTAACTGAATTCTGTGTCTGTTTATCTATGGATTCCAATTTTAAAATGAGAATATCAACAGGATTATGATATACACAAACACTTCTAAAACATGGAATATTTGTTGGTGTAAATGAAAAGTCCCACATTTTGATTAAAAAACAAATTGTCTGCATGAAAATAAACACATGGGTTGACTAAACCCTACAAATCATTTAATCTAAACCTTCCATTTACAGTTGAAGAAACAAAGGACTAGATACTTACCTGTGATCACAAAATAGTGTTGTAGTGGAGCTGGGACCAAAGTACACTCCAGCTTAATTTCCTCTCTCTTCATATCTTCTTAACTCTTGACTTATTATCAGGTTTTGGGGAAAACCACAGGGAGTCTCAGTTGACCTCAAATTTACTAAGATTCAAAAGTGTAAGAAGATATGCAAACATGTTAATGTGACAAGACTGTATTAATAAAGTATAGTATCTACGGTAAGAAAGATTATAATTTCACTGTAGCCTTACCTGGTCAGACCATATTTATGCATTTGAGCACTTAAAAGATCCTAGGTAATCTAAAAAGAAGGTGAGCAGAATTACATGGGTGTTTAACACTCTGACAAGCAAAGGCTAGAGAATCAGGGTTATTTTAACTGAAGAAGGGAAGAAATGGCAGATATAACTGTAACTTAATATTTGAAGAACTTCCATAGAGAAAAATTAAATTTATTATGTGTACTTTTTAAGATTGTAAATAAGATAAATGGTTAGATATTAGAGAGGATGGTTAATATTTCAAAATACTTTATTAAAAATAGGGAATTTCCAAGCTAAATAGACTTCCATATAATGCAATGAGCTTCAAATCAATGGAAGACTTCAGAGGCTTTGATGAAAACCTATCAGGTAGTTTTTGTAAAGAAGTCCCAGTGGAGTAGATGTTAGAATCAATGACTTCTAAGACTCTTCCTATTTCTCTGCAGCTAAGAGTCTACTGTTTGAATGACAATGTTATATGAATAAAGCAACAACCTCAATTATGTGAAAGTTGTATTTCTGCTATAACATGGAAAAGCTGCATTTTATCTTTCATATTTAGTCCTAAAATACCAACAACTCTGTTGAAAGCTTCTTTTTTCTAGAATGAGCTAGATTTAATCTAGTAAGAATATGTAGTGGAATAAAATTCAGGATGTCTGGTGGAAGGTACCATATAGGTTTTTACTACACAAGGGGTAAGATCCCCAGACACTCAGTGATAAATACACTTAGTGATAAATGCACTCTGATTTGTGCCCAAGGATCCTTGTCCACAAGCCAGGATGCTGTCTGTGAGCCACCAAGATGACACTCAAGTTGATCCCCAGAGAGTAATAGAGCTTTTGCTGTATTATCTGAACAAGATGCCAGACCGAGGAAAGGGGAGGGGGACTCTTATCAGTGGCAGCTCAGCAGGCTGGGCTATTGGCATGGATTGTTTTACCATGGCAGTTACAGACAATAGCAGCAGACCAAGAAACATCTTTTTTATCCATAAGTTGACTCAAAGGATGTTGCTGAACTTAAATACCTTAAAGAAAGAGAGGTAAAGAGAAAAGGGATTTCATGGGACCTGACAACAATGCCTTTTAAAGGAGAAAACTAAGTAATCTTGTTTGACTTTTTTTTTTAATTAAAAAGTTGTTGTCCTTGAAATGCACAGCAGCACTGGCAGATTCACAGGATAATGCTAGAACAAAAGGCTTCCCCTGTGCACACAAGGAAGGCACACATCAAGTTAGCCTGGGGCCTTCTCTGAGAGGAAATTACAGAATAAAGTAAAGGAATCTTGAGTGGTTGCTGAGAAAGAAAAAAAATGCTAAAAACAGAATCTGATAAACAATTATAAGACTTAGAATCAAAAGGGATCTTTGTTGCTATCTAGGGAAGCCTGGTAAATGTGGCAGCACATTTCAATCCCTGTGGAGGTTATTAAAAAGACAGTTAATTATGCTACAATCTGCACTAACTGTGTCAGAATCTGATACTCAGACTGGTTTGGAAATCTCTAATCTAGGGCACCATACAATATTCACCATACTTCTGCCCTAATACTTGTACTGCCATAACTGCTTTGGACATCGACCCTGGCATTTCTTCAATAATCAGGTCTAGCAGATAATCATAATTATTATTAGTAGTATAGCTATGTCTTCCTATTTAATCATCAAAACAGTCCTGAAAGATCACTGTAATCTCAGTTTACAAATCAGAAAACCAAAGTGGTGGGTCATTTTCCAGCACCTGGAGCTGCTAAATGACATACTCGGAATTGTAACAGAGATGGCTCCTTAGCTCACATTTGTTCCACTATACCATATAGTAATAGGTTGAACCAACCACATAGAATATCCGATATTAAATTTTTCAGCCTACAAAAGTTATGATTTATATCATTTAATATGAAAAGTTTGAAGTCATGAAAGAAAAAGACAAGGCACTGTATAAGAAATCACTGTGAAAAAATAAAGCTGCATGAACATTATGTTTCACAAATTAATCTTTTTCTTTCAGTGCATTGAAATTTGATGATATTAGAAATAAAATTTTCTACTATTGATTGGAAATTCCTTCCTTAGCTGACATCTTTCTGCTTGTGTTACTTAAGGATGAGTCAGAAGCCTGGGGCCTGGACTAAGCTGCAACAAGCTAGATGTCCAGGGAACACCACTTTAGGAGATACTCACTCTCTGGTGCCAAACCAGCACTTGCATTTTCTGAGGGTAAGTGACTTCTTACATTTACGCCCTGGATGCCTCCTTTGCTCAATCTAGTCCTGGCTTCACACTTCATCCTTATTTCTCCTCCTGTTCTTTTTATTCCATTTTTGTTAACTCTGTACCCAAATGATACAAAGAAGGTAATTATAATCATGAGAACCAAGCCCAAGGAAGCAAGAATTCTTTGTGGATAACTCAAAATATCACTTAACACTGCTTTGGGGAGAAATTACAAAGATAGAGCAGAAAAAAAATGGAGAGTGTGTATTTAAAATAGAAAAAAAAGCACAATTATTTAAAAAGTGGTTGAGGTTTAATGACTACGCTTACTATCCATCAAGCCTATTTAAAATTGTATTTTCTTCATGCCATAGTGATACTTCGGTTATTATAACCACAGCCATCCATTATCTATTAGCTTTATGAACTGAGAACTTTTCCTATGCCTTAAATCATGCATGCACAAGAAGACATGATTTAGTAATCACAAAAAGAAACGTGTGTTTTTTTGTTTTTTTTTTTTTGAGACGGAGTCTTGCTCTGTTGCCCAGGCTGGAGTGCAGTGGCCGGATCTCAGCTGTAGAAGGAGGCAATCATAGAATCCTAGCATGACAGAATGGAGAATGAAAAGGGTCCTTAGAAGCCACCTGAGACTCAGGGAGGAACATACTTTCTACTCAGCCCTCTTTCATAGAAACAATCTTGCCACTGTTTTAAATATCTTTTAAAAAGAGAAAAAATCCTCTGTCAGATGTCTTTACCAATGTCAGAGAATATTCTTACTAGAGTGCTCTCTTCTTAGCCAAAATCTTCCTTTTGCAGGTTTGTTTTTTTACAATCCTGCTCAGCATCATGTAGCAACATAAGGCTGTTATCATTTTTTTTTTATCAAAAATTAGTTCTCAAATATTGAGAAAGACTTTTATATTTGTTATAGTTATCCACATTAGACAGTCCAGGCTCTTTCAAAAAGCTGGACCAAGCCAAGACCTCTTTCTCTGAAAGTATCTTGTTTTGCAGTGTGTTTTTAGAACTGTTAGTTAGATACAAATGTTCATTCTCACTAGTCTTCTTCAGTATAGTTCTGGAAGCTCTAAATAGGCATGCAGATTAGAAAAAAAAATAAAATTATTTCCATTTGCATTGCCATGATTTTTTACATAGGAAATCCCAAAAAGTTTACAAAAACTCTTAAACTAATAAATAAATTCAATAAGGTGGGAGGATACAAGTTTAGCACACAAAAATCAATTATAGTTCTGTATACTAACAATGAATATGCAGAAACTGAAATTTAAAATACAATGACAATTATAATTTCTCTGAATAAAATGAAATAATTTTGCATATACTTAAAATATGCATAGAATTTGTTTGCTAAAAATTACAAAATACTGATGAGAAAAAATCAAAGACCTAAATAAATGGAAACACATACAAAGTGTATGGATTGGCAGACTCAACATGATGAAAATGTCATTTCTCTCCAAATTTATTTATAAGTTTAATTCACTGCCTATCCAAATCTCAACAAGGTATTTTAGTAAAAATAAGCTTATTATAAGGCACAGGTCATAGAATAACTAAAGAAAGCTTGACAAAGTAGAACAAACAGGAGGAAATATTCTACTCAATATTCAGGCTTACTATATAACTATGGTAACCAAGATAGTATGGTATTGACAGAGGAATAGACGCATAGGTCAACTGAACACACAGTGAACTAAAAAACAGACCCCCACAAATACACTCAAGTGATTTTTTTTATAAAGGTAAAAAACTAACTCTGTGTAGGAAGGATAGCCTTTTCAACAAAAGGTGCTGGAGCTATGAAACATCCATAGACAAATAAAAGAAAAGTATCACCAGTGATACCTCACTTTTTACATAAAATTAATTCAAATGAATCACCAAATTAGATATAAAATGTAATTCAACAAAAATTTGAGGGAAAAATTGGGGAAAAATCTCTAGAATGAAGGGCTAATCAAAGATTGTTATACTAGGCACCAAAAGTAGAATCCATAAAAGTAAAAAAATATAAATTGGGACCTCATCAGAATAAAAATATTTCCTCTCTGAAAGCCCATGAGAAAAAGATGAAAAACCAAACTACAGATGGGGAGAACTGTTTGCAAACCACATATCTAACAAATGACTAGAAATTAAAATATGTAAATAACTAGTCATTAGTACCCAATCGTTAAATACATAACAAAGAAACAAGCAATTCAATTGTAAAATGAGCAAAATACCTTTTGTTGAAGATGTGCAGAAGAGAATATACAAATAATTATATGGTTTGGGTCGGTTCCCACCCAAATCTCAAATTGAATTGTAATTCCCATAATCCCTATGTGTCGTGGGAAGAACCCGATGGGAGGTAATTTAAACATGGGGACAGTTACCCTCATGCTGTTATCTTAATAGTGAGTGAGTTCTCATGAGATGTGATGGTTTCATGAGGGGTTTTCTCTGCTTTTACTCAGCACTTTTCCTTCCTGTTGCCATGTAAAGAAAGACATGTTTGCTTCCACTTTCTCCATTATTGTAAGTTTCCTGAGGCCTCCTCAGCCATGCTGAATTGAGTCATTTAAACCTCTTTCCTTTACAAATTACCCAGTTCTGGGAATATCTTTATTAGCAGTGTGAGAATGGACCAATACAGTAAGTTAGTACCAGAAGTGGGGTACTGCTGTAAAGATACCTGAAAATGTGCAAGTGACTTTGGACCTGGGCAACAGTCAGAGGTTGGAACTGTTTGGAGGGCTCAGAAGAGACAGAAAAATGTGGGAAAGTTTGAAACTCCTTAGAGACTTTGAGGGTTCAGAAGACAGGAAGATGTTGGAAAATTTGGAACTTCCTAGATATTTATTGAATGACTTTGGCTGAAATGCTGATAGTGATATGGATAACAAAGTCCAGAATGAGGTAATCTCAAATGGAGATGAAGAAATTGTTGGGAACTGGAGCTAAGGTGACTCTTGTTATGCTTTAGCAAAGAGACTGGCAGCATTTTGCTCCTGTCCCAAAATCACTGTGAATCTTTGAACTTGAGAGAGATCATTTAGGGTATCTGGCAAAACAAATTTCTAAGCAGCAAAACATTCAAGAGGAAGCAGAGCATAAAAGTTTGGAAAGTTTGCAGACGTATGATGCAGTAGAAAAGAAAAACCCATTTCCTGAGGAGAAATTCAAGCTTGCTGCAGAAATTTGCATAAGCCACAAGGAACTTAATGTTAAATCCCAAGACAATGGGAAAAATGTCTCCAGATATTTTGTCAGAGACCTTCACATCAGCCCCTCCCATCACAGTCCCGGAGACTTAGGAGGGAAAAATGGTTTCATGGGCCAGGCCCAGGCTCCCCACTGCCAGGCACAGGGCCCCCTTGCTCTGTGTAGCCTCAGGACATGGTTCCCAGCGTTCTAGCTGCTTCAGCTCCAGCAATGGCTAAAAAGGGCCAAGGTACAACGCAGGCCATGGCTTCTGAGGTTGCAAGCTCCAAGCCTTGACAGCTTCCATGTGGTGTTGAAGCCTGTGGGTGCACAGAAGTCAAGAATTGAGGTTTGGGAACCTTGGCCTAGATAGAAATGCCTGGATGTCAAGGCAGAAGTTTGCTGCAGGGATGGAGCCCTCATGGAGAACCTCAGCTAGAGCAGTGCAGAAGGGAAATATAGGATTGGAGCCTAGTGGAGCTGTGACAAGAAGGTCACCATCCTATAGAGCCCAGAATGATAGATTCCCCCAACAACTTGCACTGTGCACCTGGAAAAGCCACAGAAACTCAATGCCAGCTGTGCAGGAACATGGGAGGGGGGCTGTACCCTGCAAAGCCATAGGGGTAGAGCTGCCCAAGGCCATAGGAATCCACCTCTTGCATCAGTGAGACCTGGATGTGAAACATGGAGCCAAAGGAGATTATTTTGGAGTTTTATGGATTAATGAGTATCCTCTTGCCTTTCGGATTTACATGGGGCCTGTAGCCTCTTTGTTTTGGCCAATTTCTCCCATTTGGAACAGGTGTATTTACCCAATGCATGTACCTAATTGTATCTAGGAAGTAACTAAATTGCTTTTGATTTTACAGGCTCATAGGCAAAAGGGACTTGCCTTGTCTCAGATGAGACTTTGGACTTGGATGTTTGAGTTAATGGTTGAATGAGTTAAGATGAGACTTGGGAGGGGTCAGGGCAGAATTACATGGTTTAGCAATGTCTCTACCCAAATCTCATCTTGAATTATAGTTCCCATAATCCCCATGTATTGTGGGAGGGACCTGGTGGAAGGTAATTGAATCATGGGAGCAGTTACCCTCATGCTATTCTTGGGATAGTGAGTGAGTTCTCATGAGATCTGATGGTTTTATAAGGGGCTTTTGCCTCTTTTACTGGGCATTTCTCCTTGCTGCCACCATGTTAAGAAAGATGTGTCTGCTTCCCTTTCGGCCATGATTGTAAGCTTCCTGATGCCTCCCTAGTTATGCTGAACTGTGAGTCAATTAAACTGTTTTCCTTTATAAATTACCCAGTCCCACTTACGTCTTTATTAGCAGTGTGAGAAGGGACTAAATCAGATTCCATATAAGCACATGAAAATATATTCAACATCTTTAGCTGTGTTCAACCATCACAGAAACACAAATTAAAAGCACAATGATATATCACTACACAACTATCATAATGGCTAAAACAGAAAGTAGTGACAATTCCAAATGCTGGCAGGGATTCAGAAAAACTGGATTACTTCTATATTATGGAGGATAATTTAAAATTGAACAGCCATTCCAGAAATCAGCTTGGCAGTTTCTTATAAAACTAAACATGAAATTACCATATGACCCAGCAATTGCACCCTTGGGCATCTATCCTAGAGAAATGAAAACTTTGTTTTCACAAAAAGACCCACAAAAAATATTCAAAACAGCTTTCTTTCTTTTAGCCAAAAACTGGAATCCATCTAGATACTCTGTAATAGGTGAATGTTTAAAGAAATTGTGGGTCATACATACCATCAAATACATCAACAAAAAGGAATGACCTATTGGGGAAAGCAAGAACTTGAATGGATTTCTAGGAATTTATGCTAAGTAAAAAAAAAAATCCTCACACCTGTAATTCCAGCACTTTGGGAGGCCAAAGTGGGTGAATCATGAGGTCAGGAGATTGAGACCATCCTGGCTAACATGGTGAAACCCTGTCTCTACTAAAAATACAAAAAAATTAGCCGGGTGTGGTGGTGGGCACCTGTAGTCCCAGCTACTCGGGAGGCTGAGGCAGGAGAATGACGTGAACCCGAGGAGGGGCAGAGCTTGCAGTGAGGCGAGACTGGGCCACTGCACTCCAGCCTGGGTGACAGAGCAAGACTCCATCTCAAAAAAAAAAAAAAAAAAAAAAATCCAGTCTCAAAAAGTGATAGACTCTATGATTCCATCTTATAGCATTTTTCAAATGATATCATTTTTTATGAATTTTACTTTAACTTCTGGGATACATGTGCAGAACATGCAAGTTTGTTACATACGTATACATGTGCCATGGTGGTTTGCTGCACCCATCAACCCATCATCTAGGTTTTAAGCCCCGTGTGCATTAAGTATTTGTCCTAATGATCTGCCTCCCCTTGTCCCCCTCCCCCTGACAGACCCCGATGTGTGATGTTCCCCTCCCTGTGTCCATGTGTTCTCAATGTTCAACTCCCACTTATGAGTGAGAACGTGTGGTGTTTGGTGTTCTCTTCCTGTGTTACTTTTCAGAGATCCGTGTCCCTGGAAAGGACATGAACTCATTCTTTTTTATGGCTGCATAGTATTCCACTGTGTATACGTGCCACATTTTCTTTATCCAATACCATGTTTTAAAGCAAGGGTAGATTAATGGTTACCAGGGTTTAGGGACAGGAGACAGGGCACACGAGGGAGGGAGGTGTGGTTCTTAAAAGGGCAACACAAGGGATCTTTATGGTGCTGGAACTGTGGTGACTTGACTGTGGTGGTAATGGATACACAAGTCTTTATAGATGTCAAAATTTGATAGCACTTAATATACACGCATACCCAAATGCAGATATAACTGGGGGAATCTGAATAAGATTTGAACGTATTTTGGTTGCGATATTATAATTTTTAAAATTGTTACTATTAGAGAAAATTGTCCCATGTTTTTCCAAGAGGTTTTCTTGTCTCAGTTTTCTTTCAGTTCTTGAACACATCAGAGAGTGTCAACCAGGTACTAATTTTTGCCACATTTAAGTTTCTATAGACTCTAAGAAAGAAAGCAAATGACTTCTCACTTAACATGCTAGCAATAGCAGCATAGGCAGGTCCTAGATACAGCAACAATGAAACAATAACTAGTAATTACCTTATTGTAGGCTATGGGGATTGAAGTTAAAAACATAGAAACCCAAATCCTCAAATCCAGGGTTTTCTTAAAAATTAATGTAGTACTTTTCAAAAGGTAAGAATCTCTTTTATTTGATGTGAAGAAAAAAAGCCTTATTTCTGTATGTGAATAATTCATGCTGTGTGGATGTAATTTTTATTGCAAAAATGAGATGCCCTTATGCAACAGAACAAGTTATTTTTTATTTGTAAAATGTATGGAATCTCAAGCACAAGCTATGGCAATAGCATGGAAAAGGTTTATCTCATGAAATTAAAATCTTACTAAAAGGGTCCTGAGGGATGGGTGAAGATGCAGAAGGTTAGTAAGATAGGTTAGTTAGTCTTTTTAAAATGTGTATAAATTTAAGGGGTACAAGTGCAATTTTGTTACATGGTTATATCGTTATATTGTGTAGCGTTGAAGTCTTGGCTGTTAGTGTAACAAGTGCCTAAATAATGTGCATTGTACCTATTAAGTAATTTAAGCAATTTCTCATCCCTCACCCCTCCCACCTTCCCACCCTCTGAGTCCAAAGATTATAACCAAATAGAGGCCAACAGGAAGGTAAGATGGCAACCTCCCTATGGAGTCAAATAGGTATTTTAGAACCAAAAAAGTGAGTGAAGATGCTTATAAACTTGTGACTGCTCTTGGTGGAAAAAGTAAAGAAAACTATCTGTTCAGAACTAGACCAAGCTATAAACCTTAGAAAGTTGGCACCTCTCACAGCTAGAAATCAATGCTTTGTAATATGCACTGGCTTAAAATTTCTTGCATTTTTAAATTTATCTTTTGTTGCTTTTGACAAAACTCTTGACATTCTGTTGTTCTTAACTGTGAAGAGGATTTTGTCTGCATTTAGTCCGGGGTTTTTAAGAAAGAGAGAAAGCAATGTCCTTAGGGAAAAACCAGCAGCAATGGATTCCCAGTAAAGTGCCCAAGAGAAAGACAATCTCATAGAGAAAAAAGCTCAGGTCCCCTGCTGGAGCCAGAGCTCTCCACTTGCTAAGTTTTGAAGCTCATATGCTTTTATCCTAAGACTACAGTTTTATTCACCCCGCCCCCACTTGCCTTTTACTCCCAATATCTATTGCTAATACAAAGAAGCATTTGCTCTGAGGTTTCATTTTGAGCCTGCTACAGTTTACAACTCAGTTTCTGCTCTCAGTCTTCTGAGTCACACTTTCTAGATTGCTGCTGTCATAGTCTGTTGATGATCCAAAGTCATTTTCCATCACTTGCTTCTTAGAGGCCTTCACATTCAAGGTGGTATCATTTGCTGATCCACTAGTATGGAAGCAGGAGGTGCTGAATATAAAAGAAACAAAATATATACTTCTGTCCTTGGAAAGTTTATAGTCATGAAAAGGGCTTGGGAAGGCTTAGAAAGCAATTTGCAAATAGACATATTAATATAGTGAAAACAGTACTATATTAAGGCCAGGCACAATCTAACAAACAAAGGAATGATAATAAAAATAATAACTAGACTTATGAAATCTTTTATAATTTTTCAATTCCTCCCTAGCCTTATCTCACTGGTTACAACCCTGTCAAATAAAGACCTAATGCTTTATTAAATCTCTATTTTGCTGATATAGCAAAAAATTGGGGCTCAGAGTTTGTCACTGTTGTGGGTACCTGAGGCTCTGAGCTCTTGTTTTTCTTTCTACATGCCACCTTCTGAATAAGGGGAGATGGGATGGATTTTGGACATAGGTGCGTTTGGAATAGGATTCTATGGGAAGTAAAATTATGTACAATGGCAGACAGAAGTGGAGAGAACATTGTTGTGTACTATTAATCTTGAAGTAAACAAATAAAAGCAGAAACTCTCCACACAAATGCAGAAACTATTTTTTATTTTTTAAAAATTGAGTCATGCAGGTCACCTGTTTGGTTGGGAGACTGTTTCTGTGGACTCATCCTTTCTCTCTGGCTTTGATAACTTTATATTTCTTAAATGTATAACTTGAAATCAGGCAATCAATCTACTCTCCTTGTCCCATACATAAGTGGGTCATAATAACAACATTTTCATTGGTGAAAACTAACTCAAAAGAGTTCAGTTCTTCTAAAGATCAATCTTCAATATGTCTCTTTGCAGCAAAGGGAAGGCCAGTATTAACTTTCATGAGGATGCATAAGGAGACGGTGATACATGAGTTCTTTCTGAAGTAAAAAGTAGCCTAGGCAAACTAGGAACTGTTTCACAGGCATAAAAGCTATGGCCATGTGATTTACATAATAAGCTACAGCGTTCCCTTCAAACTAAGGTTCTCTGCATCACACCTTAACATAAGTAAAACAGAGAAGCAGGGAGAGGCACGGAAGAAAAAGTGATAACCTTTCCTAGAATCAAAGGGCAGCTATATATGTTGGGGAAGAATCTCTATGTTTTTTAATATCAGTGTTAAAGGTCATATCCATCTGTCTCTGGGGGGGAAATGAGTTTTCCCTTCCATAGTTAGAATTTCATTTCTATCTTCATTGAATGAAGTCCACAACCTAAAATGCCATGCAGGTAAGTAGAGAGAGATGCAATATTAGTCTATAATTTGCAACATCCATCACATTTCATCAGTGCAGAAATGTTACAAAATGTGCAGACCCAACTGACAGGATTGCCAAGGGAACCTCCTCCTTCATTGTGCTTCCATCCTTCTCTGCTTGCCTTGCACGTCCAACCCCAGTACACTACTTTTTGCCAGTGAATTATTTTGGGATTGTATCCTCAGCTATTTATGGAGCAGCTATTCTGTCCTAAGAATGTGCTGCCCTGACAGATGAGAGATTAGTGAGACATAGTCCCTGACCCAACGGGCTGAATGGTTAAAACAATCTAGGTGGCCTTGAACAGCACAATCTTGTATATGGTGAAGGGCTACACTGCAAGCACAGAAAGAGTTCTGAAATGCAATATAGCAAATTAAAAAGAACTAAATATTGAGGGTTTGGAGGTCTTTGCCATGTTACTCATTTTCTCCTACTAAGATATGGCCATAATTATTATATATCTGTACCTTAATGAATGTATCTGTTGTATGTAAATAATATCAGCTGCCTGGCCTAGAGCATGAAACTATTGTGAAGGACACATGAGTTCATGCACTTTGATGAGAGTTTTAAATGATATATCTGAAAGATGAAAGCAGTTAAGAATGAAAATTAAAGTGAGCAGTAGCTAGAAAGAGGCCAGGAGGCTAACTATGGGCCAAGTTATAAAGAAAAGAAATTCAGACTAAGATGAGAAAAACTGTCAGCAGAGAAAAGAATTGAGCAGATAGGCAGAAAGAAGCAGAGATGCCAGGAGAGGGTCCATGAAGAGAGAGAGGGGAAGAGGTGAGAGAGGAGAGAGAGAGAGTGGTGTAAAGTTGGAGAGTAGGAGGTAGACGTCACATGATATAGCACTCTGTCAAAATGCAAGCCACTGAAAGGTAGAGAGCATCTTTGAATCCACCTACAGTACTGAAAATAGTGTGCTATGTATTGCACCTATAGTAGACACTCAATTCATATTTGCTGAAATAAAAATCTCGCCATATTAGGAGATCTTTTGGCTCTTTTGCCAAAATCATCAGAGGGATACATTTTAATTTCTTACAAAATTATCCCTCCTGTCATTCTCCTTCAGGCTCTATTCACACCGAGCAAATGAAATTCAGTGTCTTTGAGAAGTGCAGCAAGCTGTAAACACACATATTATAAATGTCAAAATAATATTGACTTCAAAATAATAGTTATTAGGTATTGCAAATAGTTATAATTATTGAGAAAATATAGTAACTGAGTATGAGACCTCTCAGAAGCTGAGTGAACTTAGGCAAAAAATTATGTTTGTCAGAGTAAATTATGGAGACATTCATTTGTGTGAGGTGTATAGGTTTCTTTTTTGTAATCTGCATTCCTCTGTTTCAAGGAGATAGACAGATATTCATGTCCTCATAGCTCAGGGTTGATGCTGCTTCAGGGAACTTATCATGACCACCTCAGCACTTATTCCTGAGGAAAGTGGGAAATCATGTAATGCCTTTGAGGTGGGAGGCAAGTTCTTGAAGAGAACAAGAGAGAACAGAGGCAGAATAGATTTCCCAAGTCAGGAGAGGAAAAAAGCCCTTCAAAATCTGGGGGTGTTTGCCCTACATTTTGGCAGAGCCAAAATGGGGAGGTAGAAAATCCTGGGACAGAGCTGGCTGGCTAGTGCATCCCCAGGGGGTTGGCAGTGAAAGTTCAGCCTCCATGTATGACAAAGATCTTTCTGCCCGGGTGTGGCACAAAAGCAACACAGACACCTCCCTCCAGGGACCATGTAGGTTTAGGAAATGAAAACATCATATGCGGACCACAAAACACGGTGCTCTCCCCAAAAGGCCTACTTTGAGTAAAACTCCTAGAATCATTTCATGCTCTCCCAAAAAGTATCCCAGTTAACACCAGAAAATCAAATTTCTCTTTAACTGTAGGAAATGAAATAATTAAATGTTATGTTTGATTCCATATTAGAAAAATAGACTACCTGAATATGAATCTTTAATAGCTGACCATCTGATTATTTATCCTGCTAACATTTAAGAACCATGTTTTAGGTGGGGTATTTTCTTTGAGATACATATTGGGTAGAAACATGAAACTTGACAATCCCTTCAACACAAATTTCTCGAGAAAACAAGGAGTGCTTCCTTAAATATGCTGTCAAAACATAGTTTTAACAAAGTTTTAGTTTAAAGATCTAATTGGCTTTTATTAGTGAATCTAGAATTGGGCAGCATGTCTGTCTATAGCATAGAATAAGTGCTCCAATGAATTCATTAGAAAAGGTGGGCTTTATAGGCAGAAAGGGACTCAAAAAAGCAAAAATAAAGAACATAAAACGGATTTACAATTTCAAAGTTACTTTCCTTATAGGGTTAAAGCATAGGGGACTTTCTTATCACGCCATCTAGAACATGGTAAGAAAGTGGATTTTGCTATTATCTCTCTTTCTCTATTTCTCTTCCTGATGTTTCAGAAGGCCAGATAAATGACTTAATTTTGGTTAGGTGAGAGACTCCATTTCGGTCTGTTGGGATACAGTACAGGAGCTCAGTACAAAACTATGGCCCCCATACATTTTGTTTAATGATATTCTCCTTTTGCTCAGATCTCACCTTGTTGAGAGTGTGACCAAAACTTACAGCATCAGTGATATTGTCAGTCACCATCATTTTTTGTTTTTCAGTCACATGTCAGAGGTTACAGAGTCTTTGTTACTACTCGTTTGAGTTTTTATCACTCTAGCCAAAGACAGACTATTTGGCATTAAGCAAATGGCTGCACGCAGGCAATTAAAACTTTTGAGAAGATATAATACATCAGGAAAAATACTATTATGACGGCCAGGAGGATAATACTGAGTTTGGAGTATGTATGTTCCTTAACCAAGGTCCCCATGAGTCAAACCAACAAATATGGAACAGACCAAAGAATGCGGCCAACAAGAAATCCACTAGACCAAGTAGCCTGTACATTACTTTTTTGAAGAGTCATTACAATACTCAACATATTTATACATGTGCAACAGCAAATGTTAGCAACTGCAAAATACAGTGGGAAGAAAGATGGGTCAGTTTTATTATACTTATAATATGATCAAGGGTAAGAGAATCTCATAACTGCAGGTTTGCTGATGAGATTGGAACTCTTAAATCTGAGCCATATCCAGTGCTTAGATGCAGGCATGTTTGGACTGGTCTGGCAGTCTGGTGGCATTGGCCTGCCAGGAGCCTGTTTGCATGAGGATTCAGGGACTCTTTGGGGAGGACTCTTATTCTAAAGAAAGGACGAGCAGACCGAATGGTTAAACAGAGTCACTGTTGTCAACCAGAGAAGTCACTCTGATTATCACTTGGTGTTTGTAACCTGGAATTGCCTTCTGGCTAAATTCCTGTGAACATGTGTCTTATTCTAAGGAGAAGAGAAAACTGAAAAACCAATTTGTTAATTTCTTCTAAGTTACTAGGACATAGGGTTGCTGTGCAATAGATTTAAAAAGAAACAAACCTATTCCTCCTGTGTAACTGAGACTTTGTACCATTGACCATCATTCCCTCATTCCCCACAACCTCCAGCCTCTGGTAATTACCATTCTACTCTCTGCCTTTATGAGTTTGATTGTTTCAGATTCCACATGTGAGTGAGAACATGAGATATTTGTCTTTCTGTGCCTGGTTTATTTCACTTAGCATAATGTTCTCCAATTCCATCTGTAATGTTGCAAATGACATAATTTCTTTTTTAAAAAAGCCAAGTAGCATTCCATTGTGTATATATACCGCATCTTCTTTAGCTATTAATCTGTTGAGGGACACAAGTTGATTCTGTAACTTGGCTATTGTGAACAGTGTTGCAATGAATGTAAGCATGCAGACATCTCTTTGACATACTGATTCCAAATCTTTGGGGTAAAATACCTGGAAGTGAAATAGCTGCATTGTATCGTAGTTCTATTTTAGTTTTGTGAGAAAGCTCCATACATATTCCATAATGGCTGTATTAATTTACATGCCAACCAACAATGTACAAAGGTTCCCTTTTCTCCTCATCCTCATAAATACTTGTTTTCTTTCGTCTTTTTCACAGTGGCCATTCTCACAGGTGTTGGGTGATATCTCATTGTGGTTTGTGGTTTTGATTTGCATTTCCTAATGATTAGTGATATTGAGCATTTGTTTATACATCTGTTAGCCATTTGTATGTCTTCTTTTGAGAAACGTCTATTCAGATCTCTTGCCCATCTTTTAATCACATTGTTTGTTTTCTTTCTATAGAGTTAAGTGTTTTTTTATTTTTTCGTATATTAATCTCTTGTCAGATGTGTAGTTTACACATATTTTCTCTCAATTCCTGGGCTGTCTTTTTACTCTGTTGTTTCTTTTGTTGTGCAGAAGCTTTTTAATTGGATGTAATCCCACTTAACTATTTTTGCTTATGTTTCCTGTGCTTTGGTGTCAAATCTAACAAACTCATTGGCCAGTTAAATGTGGTTGGAGTTTTCCACTATGTTTTCTTCTAGTAGTACTATAGCTTCAGGTCTTATGTTTAAGTCTTTAATCAATTTTGAGTTAATTTTTGTATATAGAATGAGATAGGGTTATAATTTTATTCTTCTGCCTATGGATATCCAGCTATCCCAACACCATTTATTGTAGACATTGTCCTTTACCCATTGTGTGTTCTTGACACCTTTGTCAAAAATCAAACATGAAAACAGATTGTGAGACCTGAGGGGAGAAAAATCAATTGAATGTACATGCATGAGTTCATTTCTGTACTCTCTATGCTATTGAATTTGTCAGTGTGTCTATTTTCACGCCAGTACCATGCTGTTTAATTACAATTACTTTATAGTATAATTTGAATATACAATAGACTTAAAGGAATCAAACTCATACAGAATAGTTTTGTGACAATAATAGAATTGTTAGAAGTCAATAATATAAATATATTTAGAAAATGTCCCCCAAATTGAAAATTAAATACTACACTTCTGAATAACCCATAGGTCACAAGAGAACCATAAGGGGTCCTAGAAAATATTTTAGATGGAAAGATGATGAAAAACATAATATATTACAATTTGTGAGACACAACTAAGGCAATTTTAGACCAAAATTTACATAATTAAATACTTACATAATAAAAGAAGAAAAGTTTAAAGTATAAACTGGGAACATGACTTTCTTTCTTCCTTGTTTCAGCCAAGGACTTAGAATTGTTTCAGCTTATCAAAGATTCCAGATACTCTCCTAAGTTGTCTGAACACTTTGACTCCAGAATCTGTTAGTGATCATAGAGGGCAGAAATTCCTGGAGTGAGCCAGCTGAATGTTTTTTTTACCAGAGGCAGGGCTGAGAAATTCTTCTTTAGCTTCATAGGCAACAGAGGGCTCAGCAGAAGAGGGGCTATGAAAAGCAAAGGAAATAAGTGATGGAAACCTCATTGTAGCTGATAGAACTTATTCATAAGTAAATGTGAAAAGAAAAAACACACAGAGTTTCCATCAGAAATAATAGGGGGTGTGGTAGCTTTAGAGGTGAGTAATAACTTGAAGGAAGTTAAAGATCAGTGGCACACATATGATGGCAAATTCTCCCGGAGTGAGTACAATACAGCCATGTGTATACAGAGAAAGTCCAAACTGTGGCCTTCTTAAAACATCTAATTTAGTAAGACAGTGTATTAGTTATCCATTGCTGTATAACAAGTTATCCTCAAATTTGGTAGCTTGAAATAACAATATTTACTTTCTCTCAGTTTCTATAGGTTGGGAATCTAGATCCAGCTCAGCAGAATCTTTTGTTTCAGGATATCCCACAGGCTGCAATCGAGGTATGCACTGGGCCTCCAATGTCTAAGCCTCCACTGAGGAGGAATCCACTCCAGATCACTCATGTGGTTATTGGCAGGATTCCATTCATTTTGGGTGTTACACTGACAGACTCATTTCCTCGTGGGCTTTTGGCTGAAGGCCACCCCCTCTCCTTTCCAGGTAATTCCCCCCAACATTGCAGCTTGCTTCATCCAAGCATGCAAGTGGAGAAGTCAAAGGGAAGAGAGTCTAGCAAGATAAAAGGTGCAATCTCTTGTAACCTAACTACAAAAGTGATAACTTTTGTTGGATTCCATCCATTAGAAACAAGCTAGGTCCAGCCCACACTGAAGGGGAGGCCATGAGTACCAGGCCATGGAGATTACTGGGAGCCATTTCAGAAAGCTACCACAGACAGGAAAACAGGTGAGGGGTGGGGAAGAGATTTATCCACGCTGCCAGGGCATTTCCTGTTGGAGTGTGATTACCTAAATAATACTCAACATTGGGACATTAAGCCCCTAAGGTGCTCAGACAACAACTGCGCTCAGATGCATGGAGTTATATAAGAGGCAGGACATTAGGCAGGCCCTAAGTGTAGAGATTTGTCTGAGATAAAGGTGACCATACATGACAGCAGCAGGAAGCCTTTCAACAAAGGGAAATATTGAACTGCGAATACAGGAAGAAGTAGCTAATGAGGGGGAAGAGTGAATGATTATGTGAGAGTACATAGGAAGTTTTACTTGCTTGTAAAATATTTATTTTATACAAACAATTTTGTAGACATCCTTTTAAATAATATTTTATAGATGTTTTGTGTGAATATATGAGTAGGTTTCTCTAGTCCTTATGTCATCAATGAGTTCCTGAAGATAAAAGTTTGAGAAGTCCAGTTAGCGTGATTCATTGAAGTGTTTTCTAAACTTCAGTCATTCAAGTATTTCCTTTGTGACTTTTCCCAGAGTTGTATTATTATTAGGAAACATTTAAAAAAGTGTAATGTGCATTTTAACTCTGACATATTTTAAGAATATTTTTATAATCACTGCTAGAAACAGAAATCTGTTATTACTGGTCATAAATATTATTCTTATGTACATTGAAATTGATGTATGTGTATAAAATATTTGTCTATGTACTTCATCTCCAGTGATAGCAAAATCAAATTAAAAATTATATAATGGAAGGAACATGTACTTTGGGTTTGAATCACGACTTTGCCATTTTCTATTTATTAAAATATAGGTACGTAAGGAATAGTTGACTTATTTGAAACTCAGATGTCTATAAAATTGGGATAATAGTATTCACCTTGACACATTATTATTCTGTTCTAATGAGATATTTGTGAAAAGGATCATATTTAGTGTTTAATAATAACTGTAAAAATAATATTGGTGATAACTATTACATATTGCACAATTACTATGTGCATTGTACTAAACTGTAGTATGTTTTTAATAAAAGTTGGTATTTGTTTTCAAAAACTGTGTTATCAAATAGTACAATAGTTCCACTTAATATTGATGATCTCCCTAAACAGTTCCCAAGTTTCTAAGGGACTAAAAAAATTTGAGGGTGTGTGATAGATTAGAACACTTACAGTGACTCTATCATTACAGCTGGACAAAAGTACCATGGTAAAATTTAATTAAGAAAATCTTATAGATAAAAATTATGACACTCAAATCCCTCCCTTTGTAGTGTACTGTATTACATGCATTGTATTTAATTAGTCCTCCTAGTTTACACATTTGTACATAAAACACTTGCGGCTGATTTTGCCACATTTAAAGGGAAAATTAGTTCACAAACGTGGAGTTTCCTAAGAGTTTTAAGCACAAGAACAGAAGGTATGAAAGGTGCCCCATGGGTGGTAATGTCTTTATAAACTAGAGACAATTAGGCTAATAAGACAATTTATGTGTCTTGATTCTACTCTCCCAAATTTCCAATACTTATCTTAAAATAAGTATTGCCAGTCCAACAAATAATCCCCTCTGGTTGGGTTCTGTCTTTCAATGACCTCCAATCTTACTTAGGTCAAACCTCCTCTACCTGTTCTTATCTTTCTACTCAAACCTTTTTAAAGCATTGGGTGGGACAGACTTTCCTGAAGGGTTGAGGTGACAGGTTTTTGTGCCAATTTGCTACTCAGCCCTCTAAAACCTCCCTGCTTCACCATCTTCTTGGGTTCCATTCCCTAGGCTCCCAGGGGCATACTCCACTTCATTTTATTACGCAGAACCACTTGGTTCTCCACCACCTACCCAGCTCAGAGCCTGCTACTGTCTACCAAACGGTTTGTTAAGGGACAAGTAACAGACTCTTGTAGGCCCCTCGAAAGAGCACAAATTAATGGCAAGAGGCTTTGAAAGTTTCTTACTTTTTATCATTTCAACTAATCTGTGTAAGAATAAAATAACAATGCATACACTATTTTATGCAATTTCCCTGAGAAGGCAGAAGCCCTTACAATCGTTTTGGGTGGTAAGTAATTTTTGTCTCTTTATTATAGTCAAATAATTCCAGGCAGAAATGAGAAGTGTTCAATACTCCTAATCCCATTTCAACAGTTTCCTCTACCAATCAAAGGGTTCCTCACTCTACTTTCTAATATTTTCCACAATGGTCACGTACATATAAAAAGAGAATAAACCAACCTTTTGGGATAATAAAATCCCATGTCTCCATTTTACAGAGAAAAAAAAAAAAACTGATGGCCAGAGCAGAACCTAAATTTAAACAACTATTCAAGGAGAAAAATAGACAGTAACTCGAGTCGGCATATCATACCCCTCCATATTCTTAGTGCATCATTCAAGTACCTAGGATGAAAGGTCAAAAAATAATATCCTGAATATGTGCCAGCAAAGAAAATTGTTAGTACTCTGAGACCAATAATTGCCCCCAGAATTTTAATTTGTGGAGCATTTTAATTAGTATTTGGAGGATTCTAATCCAAACTGTATCTGCTCCCCTCTTTTCTCTGTGCATTCTTTCCTCTCAGCACAATTCATCACTAATTCACACTCCACCTGACATTTCAACACACAGGAGGAAAAAGGAAGTAATGGGCTTCTAGAATCTCCAGCAATACTTTCTCTCCTTGACAATAGCTATGATCCACTTCTCAATATCTGCTGCAGCCTGTCACTAGAAAGCCAAACTTTCAGCTGAAAAGCCACTAATATCAGACTAACGCTTGTAGCAAAATCCTCTCTTTTTCTAAAAATATTGGAGGATTGAAGGGTGACCCCATATGGGCTGGGGAGGACGTGATAAATGCAAATTTGCAGCATGACACAAATTTGCAGAATGACACAGTACTAGGTCAGAAGTGTGGACTGAATGAGGATTTTTAAAATACTAATGTAACTGGGGAAGGATTGCTTCCAGATGGGAGGGGCAGCCTGTGGAGAGAGGTTTGTGGGGGCTGAGGGTGAAAATTGAGCAAGCATATGGAACTGTTAGGGAAAGAAAAAGGCTCTAAGAAGGCAGAAGGTGTGGAAATGGGACTCATATAGAGTAGAGAGCTCGATAAAGATGAGCAAAGTGTGTTGGGTCTGAAAAGAGGGAGGCATACTCAGGAAACGACCTTGGATAAAGCTGGAATCCTAAAGGCTTCTGGGAGTAGTTTCCATTAAAAAGCAAGAGAGGAAAGAAAGAGACACGCTAGTCCAGCAAAGAAAAATAAGGCTTTCAGGGCTTGGGGTTCAAGTAAGGAAAGGAAAGTAATGGGAAGGTATAGAGCAGCATCTCTTTGGGATTTTAAGGGAAAATGTTGTACAGAACATTCAAGCATCTAGGAGCATCTGAATTTCTTCTACTCAAAATATCTTTACAGATAAGGCAAATGGAGAAAAATGTGAGTAATAAGTGAAACTAGGTAAAGGGTTCTTTGGTGTCCCTTTTGTCCTTTGACTATTCTTGCTCTTGAGTGATAAACAAGGAGTTACTGCCAGGTTTTGCTCTTTAGTGTTACCTCACGTCTGATAAATGTTTGGTTTCTTCCTCTGGTGTCACAATTTGAAGAGCAAGCGAAGAGTGATGAGACAGAGGAGCTTCCCACTTAAGAAAAGCTGTTCTAATAGCCACTCCCTGCTATCAATTTTTTTCTCAGCCTACTTAATTGATATAATGTTCTCATTTTCCCCCTAGTCCTAAGATGCCCTCCATCCCCAAGCTTGACATAGGTAGAAGGTTTATCATTCACTAAAATTTGAGATAGAGTCTCACTCTGTCATCCAGGCTGGAGTTCAGTGGCATGATCTCGGCTCACTGCAACCTCTCTACTGGGCTCAAGCGATCCTCCTACCTCAGCCTCTCAAGTAGCTGGGACTAGAGGTGTGTGCCACCATGCCCGGCTAATATTTTTGGTAGAGACAGAGTTTCACCATATTGCCCAGGCTGGTCTCGAACTTCTGATCTCAAGAAATCTGCCCACCTCAACCTCCCAAACTACTGGAATTTCAGGCATGAGCCACCGCGCCTGGACGCAATAAACTCTTCTTACAATGTCAGGCGCTGCTGGACTGCACAGGACAATGTAACATAGTTTGGTCAGTTTACTAGCAAGAAATCATCAAATGTACAAAACATAAGCCATCTTACTCAAGTACCATTTCATTTCCCTAGATCCTGTACTTACGCTGAATCTGCAACAATTCTCCAACTAAGGTGATTACATGAGCTCTGATTCTTCTTTGCCAAGTCCTCCTCTGCCCTTATTTTTAGTTTTCACTGTATTATACCTATTACCTCCTTAACTTTGAGCCTGTCAACATTTTAGTATAATCACTAAATTATACTAAGTATAGTATAATCACAAATTATAGTAAACCTAGTATAATCAGTGGATAATTCAGTATCTAATGTTGAATTTTGTTCATATTTTTAAAAACACTTTATTTTCTTACCATATGACACCGATGGGGAGTCAGTGTGTATTTGTATTTCAAAATGTGTTATTGGTCTTCAGTATATGTACAATTGTTAATATCTAAGAAAGGCCCTGTTTAATTCTGTATTCCTTTACTAGAAGAGACTGATTCATGTATCATGATAAGGCATCTATATGCCTTTAACCAAACCTATTTCATAAATAGTTTAGACTTTGATGTTTGCTAACAATGTAGTAAAGCAATTTGTGTATACTGACATGGCTTGCCAGCATGCTATCTTGCAAAGGATCCTATGGGTATGTGGGAACAACAGAAGTGGCAGGAAAAGGCCACGAGTCTCAGTCACGCTATCTTTGTAGTAGGAACTCTGGATCCCTTTGGATTTGTTCTGCTTTGGCAGAACACAACTGGAAGCCTTCTGTTGGGGACTTCGCAGGGATTCCCATTTCAATACGTATGCCTGCATATGGCCTCTGAATCACAGTTGAGTAATGCAACAGAGGCACTACCACTTGCGCTCGACCACATCAGACTCTGACTTCTCTTTGATTGCAAACTTCTAGGCAACCAGAAGTCTCCAACAAAGCATAACTTCTACCTCAGAACCAACAGCTTTCATTACACCGCAGGGTGAACAAGCCCTTTCAGCCACCTCCTTGTTGCCTGGCTTAGATTTTAACCTTCCTTTCAATCTTATGTGTTTCTCACTCTAAAGTAGAAGAGAGTAGATGGAGAATCCTGGATCTTTATGGCTTTTGAAAGAGGGTCTGCAGAGGGACCCTGGGGGGCTAGCTCTGACAGCTTTATTTCACACTATGTCACCAGAAACGCAAGTGGGAAGGGATGTTATTGTGAGCATTTCAAAACAACATTCAGTATCACCTTCTGTTTTGACCTGTTCACCCTTTTCTTTCAAGAAATTATCTTTTGATTCTCAGACTCCCTTGCCCTAGTCTAAGAACAAAGAGCCCTCACCCATCTTTAGCACACAAAGTGCTTTAGTCATTTTCAAGTTACAAAGCCAGGGGGAGGGGACAAGAGGGGAATTTCATTTAAAAAACCTTGTTTTTTATGGATAATTCAAATATAGTTGAACTTTAGAACTTTAAGATAAAAAATGAAATTGTTATGTGTTTAAAAAAAAAAAAACTCTGAGCAATCAACAACCAGCCTTCATCTAGGCACAATAAAATTGAGTTTTGAAGTGTATAATCCTACCTCTGCATAACATGGCAGGGATATTATTGTTTGTTTTGATATGGTGCTTTATTTTAAAATGTACATAGCTATGCAAATAAAGTTAGGTAACTCAATCAAGGCATAACACTTTCCTTCTTTCAAACTTTACTATGTTACTTTTTAAAATCTAAAACACAAGGAAATTAAATTAAAAAAAAACTCAGAAGAAAATATTCAAATGTCAATGCTATATCTTAAAACAATCAAAGATGTTTAAGATTTTCATCAGGACAAGGTTAGTTAACATTACCAGTAGGTGATACTGTCAATGAAAGAACATACTTCCAAATTTTGTGTCTCTATGTGACTCTCCATTATCTTTCAACACTTCCATCATCTCTGTACTGCTGGTCTTTGTATATTTAATTACTCTCCTGGCCTGGAATGTTCTTTAATCCCTCTTGTCTACGTGGCTAACCATATTCATACTTCAAACCCAGATCTGTTGTCTTCTTATCTGGAAAGACTTCTTTATCCAACTGACCCAGAAAAGTGCTATCTTCTCATATTTTAATCTGGAATTAATTTACCATAACTTATTTATTTTTGTCTGATCCCTCAATTTGGTTAGGAACTCTTGAAGTTAGAAATTTTATGTTACTCATTTTTCTATTCCTAGCACCTATGAGATCTTGTGCCTGGCACATGGAAAATCCCCAATATATATTTGTTTGATTGGATTTATTTAATATTTTTTACTAATGTGATAGATTTTCTAGGATATTTGTCAATATGTTATTCATCTAAAATTATAAAGTGCCCCCAAAATAGCAAAATCCAGCTAAAGTCACCTCTTTTTCTAAAGGCTTTTAAAGGAAAGAAGCTATGATTAATATTGTAGGCACATTTCCTTATCCTAGTCTTTTAAAAACCTTTCAGAATATAACCAGAATGTATTGGGTAAATCATATAAAATTGTCATTGGTCAAAAGAGTCAAACATTCATAATATTGTATGATTCAACCTAATAGATGCCTGATCTGTTACCTCGGTTATCGCTGTGATTTTGCCGTGCTAAGGATGGATCTATGCTTCAATGTCAAGGCCCTTTTCCACTTCCCTTCGTGTTTGCCTGATAGCTGTGCTGTGGATAACTGAAGTGCCTCACTGTTGTGCATCCTTTGGGGATGAAGCCTCCTAAGAGTGGGAATGGGCTGAGTTAGGGCTCATGTTAGAGAAGGATGTTACCCTATTCTGGCCTTGCATGCCTATTCTCAGGGTTGATTTCTTCAATCAGCTAGATTTACCATCAATTATGTTCTTAGACCTCAGATTTGGCTTTGAAACAAGGAACATGTGGCACCTTATATTTCCCTGCAGGGTATCTCCCACATGGCGCTTTGCTCACACAGAAGCAGATTCCCCGTCAGCTTCCTTGACCTCCCTTCTTCAAGACAATCTTGCTCATATTGCATGTAGAGAGTCAAGCTATCTGGCTTTGAGCTGTCTGCCCATCACTTCTGGCAACAGGGACTCTTTCTTCTTTGGTCTATCCCACCTGTTTTAACTATATTTCTTCCAGAAGAATGGAGTTAGGTTTTGCTGCTTCATGAAACTGTTTACAGATATATGAATACGGGCTGAATGATAATACAGTAAGGTGGATTCAAATTCATAGTTGGTTGACATTATGAACAAAAAATTATCTTAAATACTTAAGTTATAGTACAAGCTCTCAACCAGTAGTGGAATGATATGTTCTCTTAGCATCCATTTCTTTACCTATAATATGAGAGTAAGAACAAAAAGGCTGCCCTTCCTTTAACCTAAGATTATAGTATCAAATAGGATCATGTGCTTTGTGAATGCTTTAGTATCATGAAAATATAAAATATTAGTATTATGTGCATTATTATGGGAATCTGTTCTACCCAACATTTTTACCAGCAACCTGAACAAAGACATAAAAGCATGATTATAAGCATTGCAGATGATAGACGTATGGGAGGAATAGCTAATAAAAAGAAACAAGATAGAATCAAAGTTCAAAGAAATCATGACAGATTGAAATGATGACTAAAACTACTAACATAATATATAATATGAACAGATGTAAAATAACACACTTCTGTTAAAGAGAATCATGTCAGGAGAGACCTGTTATGACATTAGTTTATATGAACCACAGTTATATGACTGGGATTTGAGAGTAATTTTAGGTTTCTTTAATAGGAATGCTGTGTCCAGAACAAAGGAGATAATATGCTACATATGTCAAACCACTGCTAACTTATGTAGCATTTAAATATTGAAATATGAGAAATTTGGTACCACATTAGAAAGATGTAATGTGATCTAGGGAAAATGACCAGAATCTTGAAAACCTACAACCATATCATATAAGAAGCAGTTGACAGAGCTAGGGTTGTTTGCTTGGGAAGAAAAGACTTAAACATATAAAGGTGTCTACAAATGTTTCAAGGACTTCCACATAGCCAAGGCATAAAATGCCTAAAGCAAAGAGTAATTAAGGATCCAGAAGATATATGGCACATCCTAGATTCTCAGTAAGTGACAGTTCAATCTAAATTAATTCTGCATTGCACTAGTGGAAAGAATATGGGCCTATGGCTGTGAGAAATCAGTACAATGAAAATAAAAACAGAGTTTCCTGTGGTTGGACATAATAAAAAAACTGACATTTATTGCTACATGAAATGTTTCTGGGCTATGCTAGAAGTATATACATATACTGCTTTATTTGGAGAGTGAGGGCATGTTGAAATAATTATACACCTGCCTGCTATCCATACCCATCTCAGTTAAGCCAAGTTAACATACAAAATGCAATTACATTTTCAGAAGAAAAAGAAAGATAATATCACCTTTTACCACTGGAAATTCGTAGATACAGAGAGATTATGTAAACTAAATATTTGGTAATACTGCAATAGCACCTTCTGACTCAGTGGTTTTCAAACATTATAGAATGTATCAAAATCATGCAAAGGGACTACTAAAGCATGGATGGCTGAACCTCAACCCCAGCGTTTCTGAATGAGTAGTAGATCTAAAGAAGAGGCCCCCAAATCTGCATATCTAGTAAGTCCCCAAGTGGTACTTATGAAGAGTCTCTGCTTTATATAAAACTGCCTCATTCATAGGCCTTGCTAAAGATACACCAAGTGACCCAATTTTTAATGCATGGAACCTTCCTACCACTCTTGGTTAATAATTAGAGATCAGAAACTGACCAAACCATACTATTCAGTGACCTATAATGTGCTGAAAAAATAGGCAGAGAAAATCAAGTTTCATCTCTTAAGAATTTGATCCAGAACATGTTTAAAAGACAGACAGGTAATTAGTATGAGAAACAGAAATATAAATACCAACAAGTATTTAAAAAAGAGAATATAGAAAAAAGTGAGAAGAAGCTGAGTCAGGATAATGATTAAGCACTGGATTTAACTTCATTTTCTTTTCCTTAATGTCTTTTGCTAAAATTCCTGAAACTACCTTGAATCTCATTCCTGTATCCATCAGGATGACTCTAGTAAAGTTTGTGCTCTTCCTGTTGTTTAATTATTTGACTTTTTTATATTCTTATTCACATACTTGCTTAAAATATATCTCACATTTATTTTGTGCATACAGAATTGAAAATCAGGTACTTGGGCATTTTAAAGAACAGTATCTTTCTGCTTCCAGAGTTGCAGTTGAGAAATCCATTGCCACATTTATTCCCTATCTTTTGCTTGAGACTTAATTTTTCACCCCTGTGGAAGTTTTAAGGACTTTTTCTTTATTCCTAGTGCCCTAAAATTTCATGAAAAGTATGTCTTAGTATGAGTCTTTTAAAAATTATTCTGGGCCGGGCGCGGTGGCTCAAGCCTGTAATCCCAGCACTTTGGGAGGCCGAGATGGGCGGATCACGAGGTCAGGAGATCGAGACCATCCTGGCTAACCCGGTGAAACCCTGTCTCTACTAAAAAGTACAAAAAACCAGCCGGGCGAGGTGGCGGTCGCCTGTAGTCCCAGCTACTTGGGAGGCTGAGGCAGGAGAATGGCGTGAACCCGGGAGGCGGAGCTTGTAGTGAGCTGAGATCTGGCCACTGCACTCCAGCCTGGGCGACAGAGCGAGACTCTGTCTCAAAAAAAAAAAAATTAAAAAAAAAAAAAAAATTATTCTGTAGGTACTCAATGGACTCGTTCGTTCTGAAAAATTGTGTTCTTTTGTCATGGACTTTTGTTTGTTTGTTTTTTGCTTTACAAAATATTTTTTTCATTCTCTATTTTGTGATTCTTATTTTAGAAACACTTTTTAATCAAATGTGGGATTTGTTGAACTGATCTTCTATTTTTTCCCTATTGTCTTCCATTTTCAATATATGTCCTCTTATTCTCTTTCCTGCAATATATTCTCAACTTTATCTTTTAAACTTTCTCCTGTTACATATATGTGTGTGTATATGTGTGTGCATGTGTGTATGTGTACGCATGTATATGTGTGTGTACATATATATATGTGTGTATATATAAATAATAAAGATATAATAATTAGGAGTGAGTGATGAAGACTGATGTATAGAGGATGATTCGGAATCATCGACTGAGAGCTGGGTGTGTTTTCTTTGTTTATAAGAATATGGTTGTGAATTTAAAAGAAAAAACAAGTAAATATTTTGAATTTTACAATTTGGAATTTGCTTTCTGTAAAGATAACAAGAGAATTTAATTGAATATTTAGATTTACGGTTAGAATATTTGACATAACAAAAAATCAAGAACCTACGTAGCCTAGCAATTGTATATCTAGGAATATATTTTTTTAAAAGCATCTCTTTTATGGTTGTTTCTAATTATTATACATTTCAGGTCAAATATAGTGCCCACCTTTTTTATAAGCTCGTTCTTTGATAATTTTAGCATTTTCATTCAAGTAGGGTGGGAGACAATAAGTATGAAAATACAAAATGCATACATTAGTAATGATAAGTGCCTAGAGGAAAAATAAACCTAGTGAAGAGATGAAGCCTGCTTCAGGGTGCCCTTCTAAACAGGCTGGCCATGGAAGTTCACTCTGAAGAAGTGATAGTTTAAGCAGGGGCCAGATTAAGGAAGGGAACAAGACATACACATAATGGGAGGAAGAGCATTTCAGGTAAGAAGAACAGGAAATGCAAAATGTCTGGGAGGAATGAGAATATTAAGAAACAGCAAGAAGGACAGCATGGATGGGACACGGTGAAGGAGGGGGACAGGGATAGATAACCTATTTTGAGTCATCCAGGGAAGAGAACATGTAGGACTTAGTTGGCCATAGCATGTATTTTGGCTTTTATTTTTAGTATAAGAAACTATTGAAATGTTTTGTGGGGGTGATTAACATGATTTGATTGAGGTACTTTGAGGATCACTGACTGTTGCGTGGACAATGTAGTGGAGAAAGGGAAGATGAATTAGGAGGTGGTGAGAAGTACAAGGATTTGGTTGAGGTTTTTAAGGTAGAATCAACAGATTTTGCAGATCTATTAGAGGTCGGGCATGAGAAAAAATGAGAAGTCAGGGTGACTCCAAGGTTTTTGACATGAGTAACTAGGTGACAAGTAGTACCATTTATTGAATTCAAAAAATTTGCAGCAAAGCAGTTTTGAGGGAAGAGGGATTATGACTTTTTCAAAAAAGTCATATTTAACTTTGATATGTGCTCATTAGATGTTTAGATTAAAATGTTGAATATGCAGAAATATATGAGTCTAGGGTCCTTAATTTATGGAGAAATTAGAGGTGTTTTGAGGCATTTAAAACTATTACAATAGCTCAAGTAATGGGCATACTAATGGCAAGTAGTTGTGGTAAGACAGAGAGGACTGTTTCTCTGATTTGAATGTGTATGCATGTTTGTCTACTCATCAAGTACAGGCTCATCATAGTAAATTAGGAAGCTATAGACAAGAGAAAAGATCGTAACACTACCACCCCAGGGACAAGATGATTTGTACATTTCTTTGCAGCGACTTAATTTTACACGATGAGCCTTGTCTGATTGATCAAATGTTCACTGAAAACACAAGATTTTATTACCGCATAATGTAAGCTACAGAAATTCAATAATTAAGATATTGGTACAATGATCAATAGTTAAGTGATCTGAAACAGATTACAATTTAGTATACAAATTTAATATGTGCCAAAGGAACCTTATATACCAAGAAGGAATGTCTTCAACAAATTAAGGCATAGCCTTAAATCACACCACAACCCAATATTAAATGTAAAATTTTAAAACCATAAATATTTAACCACCTTTGAGTCTATTCTTGCCTCCTTAAGTCTTTTCTCAACATAGAATTTGTTTAAATTATGTAAGATGACATTATTCTTTTGATCGAAATCCTTCAATGGCTTCTCATTTCATTCAGAGTAAGGTCAAAGTTCTTCGAATGGTGTACAAGATACTACATGGTCTGATCCCTGCTATCTCTGCCTGGCCACTTTCTGTTTCTTCTTCACTTAAGCTCTGTTAGTCTCATTGTTCCTCACAGACTTTCATCATTTCTTCACCTCAGTATCTTCTCACTTGCTCTTCACTCTGCCTGAAATACTTCCCCACCTATCCCCATAGCCCACTCTGTCATTTCTTCAGGTCTCTCCTCAAATGTTGCCTTAGTAGGAGACCTTCTCTCATCATTCAATTTAAAATAGCAACTGAAAACCACCACTTCCTCCACCTGCATCCTTCCCCCAAAGTTATCTTTTCTTCTTAACCTCCTTTATTGTTCTACATCAAATTTATGATTACCTGATCTACTAGATATTTGTTGATAGAATGCCTCCCCTCATGGGGATGTAAGCGTCATCATGCAAATTAAAATAACAATGAGATAGCATCTTATACCAGTCAGAATGGCTATTATTAAACAATCAGAAAATAACAGATGCTGGCATCATTGTGGAAAAAAGAGAACACTTACACATTGTTGGTGGGAGTGTAAATTAGTTCAACCATTGTGAAAAGCAGTATGGCGATTCCTCAAACTGCTGAAAGCAGAACTACTGTTCAACCCAGCCACTCCAGTACTGGGTATATACCCAGAGGAGTCTAAATCATTCTACTATAAAGACACACGGATGCAATTGTTAACTGCAGCACTATTCACAATAGGATACAAATGGAATCAACCTAAATTCCCATCAATGACAGATTGAATAAAGAAAATGTGGTACATGATACACCATGGAATACTATGCAGCCATAAAAAATGAACCAGCTCATGTCTTTGCAGGAATATGGATGGAACTGAAGGCTACTATGCTTTGCAAATTAACACAGGAACAGAAAACCCAATACCACACGTTCTCACTTGTAAGTGGGAGCTAAATTATAAGAACTTATGAACACATTGGCCAGAGGTAGTGGCTCATGCCAGTAATCCCAAAATTTTGGGAGGCCAAGGCAGGTGGATCACCTGAGGTCAGGAATTCAAGACCAGCCTGGCCAACATGGTGAAACCCTGTCTCTATTAAAATAACAAAAATTAGTTGGGCATGGCGGCACGCATCTGTAATCCCAGCTACTCAGGAGGCTGAGGCAGGAGAATCACTTGAAACCAGGAGGCGGAGGGTGCAGTGAGCCGAGATTGTGCCACTGCACTTCAGCCTGGGTGATAGAATGAGACTCCATCTCAAAAAAAAAAAAAAAAAAAACAAAAAACAAAAAACACCATGAACACAAAAAGGGAACAATAGACACTGGGGCCCACTTGAGGGGGAAAGGTGAGAAGAGGGAGAGGAGCAGAAAAGATAACTATTGGGTACTGAGCTTGATACCCAGATGATGAAATAATATGTATAAAAATCCTGCATGACACATGTTTACCTATGTAGCATGCCTTTACATGTGCCCCAAAACCTAAAATAAAAGTTAAAAAAAAAACTAAAAATTTTAAAAGTAAATGATTCTTCATTTTAAAAAAGTAAACTTCATAAGGACAGAGACGTTATTCATTTAGTTTTGGCACCACTTTTTCTCCAGAACCTAGTACAGTGCCTGGCATACGTTAGCCATTCAATAATGTATGTTTTATTAACAAATTAATGGTAAAGGAATGAATTTAGGACAAAACATAGGCCAATTGTAGCTGATTTTTTGTGTGTGTTTGTTTTGAGATGGAGTCTCGCTCTGTCATCCAGGCTGGAGTGCAGTGGCACGATCTCAGCTAACTGCAACCTCTGCCTCCAGGGTTCAAGCAATTATCCTGCTCCAGCCTCTTGAGTAGCTGGGATTACAGGCACGTGCCACCACACCAGACTGATTTTTGTATTTTTAGTAAAGATGGGATTTCACTTTGTTGGTCAGGCTGGTCTCGAACTCCTGACCTCATGACCTGCCTGCCTCAGCCTCCCAAAGTGCTGGGATTATAGGCGTGAGCCACCGCACTCAGTGTAGCTGATTTTTTTTTCAGGAAAGTGTTTTCTGAACAACACAATATGAACTAATAGAAAGAGAAGATTTTCCGAAAAAGCCAAAGCAGTTTCAGAAGTCAAACAACAACAAAAACCTATTTTTTTATTTTTTCATTCCTCTACCAAAACAAAACAAAAGAAGAGGAAGGAGAAAGGACAACCAGGAAAGTAGGAGTCTGGAGGGGGTTTTGGTTTCTCTCTGTTGTAATTCAGTCTTGGGCTTGATTCATCTGCTAAATTCTCTAAAGGGTAACTATAGAATCCAGAGCAGCAAACAGAGAATGAGAGAATGAGTAGTAAATAAATGAAAGGATAGTGATAAGACTCAGAGAACCAAACAAAACAAAGCTGTGCTGCAGCTGGCCATGCTGGACTCATGGTTGCACACTCTAAAGAACACTCTTAATGGTGGAGGGAAGAAAATGGTATTTTAAACCCAACTATAATCCCCCTCTATTTTCTGTCACTCTGGAAAAGCAGTACTTACAATGACTTTCTCTGTGCTTCCCACGTGGGATTTAGCCGCTGTTGTAACCTTTGTGTTGTTCATTGTGAAGCTGGAAAAGTACAATTCCACTACATTTAAGCCACTTTGTAAGGGGAAATGCAACTGTCAGCTCAGGTGGCTTTAAGCTGTCAGAGCTTGGGGAATAAAACCAACTCATCTCTCCTCAACATCCCCACATAAGGAGAGAAGCTGACAGATATGAGTTCTGTCTTCCCATAATAAACTCCTCCCATGCAATGCAATGATTTCATTGACGGGCACGTTGGAATCAACTGTAAAGCCACAGAAAAGGTCTGCCCAACCCTTTCCCCCAAGAGATTCTATTTTATTTGGCCTGGGATGCTGCCTTGCCATTAGGATTTTAAAATGCTTCCAGGTGATTCTGACCTACAGCCAAAGTTGAGAACCATTGTGACTGGTTTTTATTTTCCTTTTTGCTTTTCTTTTTTTCCTCCTATTTATTTTTTTTACGTTAGTCTTTCCAGAATAGTTTTCTCTTTCCTGTGACTGTCAAATTTTGGTTCAGGTTTCTATTCTTACCTCACTTAAGAAACTGTAAGAAAAATGAACTTCTTCAAGGTCAAGCCTTCTTGGCTTGTGGTAATTAGCCCATTCTATTTCCTTGACTACAATCACTGGTCTGGGGACAAGCAAGTGATATAAACAGCCCAGTCAGGGTGGATCTCAGGACACTTGCTGAAAAGTCTGTAACGAGAACATTTTCTTTCTTCCTCGGGACATTATGATATGTGGCTCTGAAGTGTACCCTAACTGATTTACTCTGACGTACTGTTTTTATTTATTTATTTATTTTTCCTGCCTCTCTTAAGCCTGAGCCAGTTGTTAAAGATACCTAGATCCTCATTTGATATTTTTAGGGGACTGAAGTGATCTTGCTAACCATTCATCATAATTTTTCTCCTAGAATAAGATAGATCCTAAAATAAAATATCCTTTTTGTCATATGAAATGGAAGTGTTAGCTTCTCGCATCTGTACAGGGTCAATTGATGTGAGGACTGCAGGGAAGGGTACTTATATTCAATCTTGTGGCTTTCTCAGTGGCCCCACAACAAGCAAGTTGCATATCTGTCAGCAAATCAATAGTCGTTGAGTGGATGATTCACAGGAACATTGTGTTAGGAAGTGTGAGGTTGGCTTGTAGAATACAGAGAAATGAAAGAAAGGTATAACCCATGGTCTGAAGTAGTTTACTATTTAATCAAGCAGTTCTTCATTCACTTCCAGTCTATAATTGCAGCCTGCTTCCCCATGGGAAGAAGGCTCAGGGGGTCATGCCTGTGTCTTACCTAATGTTTTATCTATTCTGCCTTTAGACAAGCCAACCCGCAGCTTGCAGGCAGCACGTGGCTCAGGATGCCGGCCAAACACAAATTCGTAAACTTTCTTAAAACATTATGTTTTAGCTCAGGAGCTATTGTTAGTGTTAGTGTATTTTATGTGTGGCTCAGGACAACTCTTCTTCTGCCAGTGTGGCCCAGGGGAGCCAAAGGATTGGATACCCTGCTTTAGAATGTTGGGCCAGAGAACACCAAAGCAGATAATGTGGTCTCAATGACTTATGATCCTTTCCACATGTACTCTTTTCACTAGATCCAACAAACCAGGGCTTCTGCCAGGATAGAATGGAAATTAAATCCAGAATGGGATCTGAAATTATTCTGTCCGTTTCCCTCCTTACATCTTAGATATTACTTTTGCTAATTACAGAAACTAGCACTTTTCAAACAACCCGGCGTGATTCCCCTGCTATCATTATCTTGTGATGTTTCACTGTCTAAGCTTCATCTCAAACTGACCTTTTTCAGCTGGGAATCACGCTGTCCCCTTTCGACACATACAAAATTGAAATTTTTATGATGCTGCAAACTAATCTGACAAAGAAACTGTAGTCTTGAGGAATTCTGAATTCTGATTAAAAATATAGCTTTCAAATATTTTCCTAGTTCTTTGTGGAATGAACTTATTTGGATTTCATAGGCTGATTTCAGTCACATTGACAGAGAGGCAAAAGTCCCAGAGATACATTGAATTTTCTTGTAGGCAGCCACCCATGAAGTTAAAATCCAAGGGAAATCAAATTTCTTTAGTTCAGTCATTTGCCTTCAGTAATGACTTGCTCTTGCACCAACCATAACATTTCTCTACTATTATAACGAGTTTGAACATTTTTGTGTATCAGATTATTTTCACTTCAACACAGTTTCCCTGCTTCACTGCCAAACCAATCCAGTGCTTTGAGGTGCTGTCAGTTCACATGAAGGGACAATTTGCAGCCTCCACTGAGTAGGTGAAGTGCTCCATTGTGACTGGTTACACTCAAGTCATCAGCGTTTACCTTCAGATTGAAGCAGCACTATACATTTTCTCTTGCAGCTTGCAAGTCAGTCTAGAGATCTTAGTTTTAAGACTGGAGGTACAGCTGTGTATAGAAGGTGTGTGTAAAAGTCATACAGCTTTAAACATTAACTTTTAGATCTTAAAGATCAACTTAGATCCTTACAAATTGATTTTTTTCTCAGCATGGTGAGAGTCAGGAGTTTACTTAAAAATATATTAATAGTCAATTATTCCAGGATGATATACTGAAAAGTTTGTTTTTTTTTTCTACATTTTTCTGCAGTAACATCATAATAAATCAAAGATCCATTTATGCTAAGTTTTTAGACGGTAGGTAAAAGCTGCTTTTGAACGTTCTTGCATCTTGTTTTGTGGTATGGGTAAGAAGCAGGAATAAAAATTTTTAGAGAACTCACTTCTGATCCATGGGTAGTGCTGGAGCAGGCTCAAAGACGCACATGCCATCCCCTGACTTAGACCATTTGCTGATAGTTGCTTCAGTGCCTCATAAGAAACTGATATCGAAGCTTTCCTAGTATTACAAAGCCTGGAGCAGGCCAGGGAGAAAGCCCAGGTTTTCCAAAGACATGTGATTTTTATTTTTTAAACTCTATTGTTGTGAAATAGAATTGATACATATAGATGTACATAAAATACAGGTTCAGTTTACTAAATTGCTGTAAACGACACTCATCTAAATATTACACAGAACAAGCAAAATATTATCAACCTTTTCAGAATCCCAACATGTAGTTGCACCTACCATTCCATTTACATGTATTTGCACCTACCATGACATTTTCTTTGGGGTAAGCACTTTTCTGACATTAAATATAATTAATTCTTTGTTTTTCTTTAATATTGGTTCTTCTTTTATCATCCCCAAGCAAAATACATTAATGTTAGCAGTTTCGAACCCTACATAAGTAGAATCATACTGCATATATTTCTATAACTTGCTACGTTTATTCAATATTAATATGATAAATTTTAGCCATATTGTACATAGAATTAGTTCATTGATTTTTATTGCTCTATACTATTCTGCAGTTTATTGATATTGCAATTTGCTTATCTATTATGCTATTAAAGTACTGTTTTAAATTTCTGGAAATTTTGGAAAAGACTCCTTTGAACATTCTTACATCTTGCTTTGTGTTGCATGTAAACATAAAAATTATCATGTATACACTTAGAAACGAAAAGACCACTCCATAGGATATATGTGGAATTTTTATTCCGTGTATAGTATTACTAGTTAATACCATACTAGCTTCCATTATGTTGTGCTGGTAGTTCATGTGTGTTATATTCTTGCTAACTCTTGATACAGCCAAGGAAGTTTTAGTATCTGACAATGTGGAGCATGTGTATTGGTATCTCATTGTAATTACAGTTTGTCTTTCCATAATTACTAATGAATATTCACATAAACTTTAAACTTACTGGTCACTTAGCTATTCTGTTTTGAGCCTCTTCCTAATTCTTAGCCAATTTTTCTGTTGAAATATCTGCCTCTTTTCACTTTGATTATTAAAAGTTTGTTATATATTTTGGAAACTGGTTCTTTATTCATTATGGATAATTTAAATATCTTTTCCTACTCTGTAACTGATGTTGTCTCTGTAATAAATTATCTTTCAATTATTGGTACTTATTCATTTAATTCATTCCTCTTTGTAAGTCTTTATGGCTCCGTGTTTTGGATCTTGTTTAAGAAATACTTTTCTACCCAAAGGTCTAAATATATTTCTCTATATTCTTTTTAAAAGCTTTATAGCTTTTTACCATTAACTGTTATATCTTAAAGATCAATTTACGTCCTCACAAATGGATTTATTTTTAATATGGTGATAGTCAGGAGTTCACTTTAAAAAAATATTGATAGTCAATTATTCTAGCATGGTTTACTGAAAAGTTTGCTTCTTCTGTACTTCTCTACAGTAGCATCATAATAAATCAAACATTCATTTATGCTTAACGCTGGTTCTAAGCTCTCTATTCTATCTCATTGATCTATGTTTGCCAATACTATACTGTCTTTATTACTATTGGACTACAATACATAAAGTTAATAGAGCAAGTTCTCCTACACTCTTCTCCTACAAAAATGTCTTGGCTGTTTTCAACTCTTTGCAATTCCATATAAATAAAAAAATCAGCTTATTACGATCAAGAGTATGATTACACTGAATGTACAAATCATTTATGTGCAATCTATTAACGCAGTATATCTTTCCATGTCCTTAGGTCTTATATAATGTTTCTCAATAAAGTAATAAATTTTATCTGTAAAGTCTTGTACATATTTTATTAGATTCTTTTGCATGTTTTAACTAATTTATATAAACATGTAAATGATAGCTTTTAAAATTTGTATTGACTAAAAGTTTTGATGGTATGTAAACATACAATTAATATTTTATAAGGATTATTGTATATATTGAATTTGCTAAGATCTCTTCTAAATTTAAATATTTATTTGCACATTTCTCTACATATAAGCATTTCATTTATGAATAATGAGAATTTCTTCCTTCAAATTTTTTTCTTTTTTAAACATTTTTCTACCTTTTCTCCTGTCGTTATTGCACTGGCTGAGACCTTGATGTCAGTGATAATAGTGTCTTATTCTTTAATTGAAGAAAAAGCTTTTGACATTTGATCATAAAATAATATGTTTGTAGAAGGCTTTATGGTAGATACTTTTTATCATATTAATGAGACCTTCTATTCCTAGATAACCATTTTTTAAGAAGTAAAGAATAGCTGTTGAATTTAACCAAATGCTGTTTCTGAATATATTGAAAATAATTTTTTTCAGTTTGTTGTTTTGATGACTTAAAATGATTATGTTTTTCATGCTAAGTTAGCTTACATTCCTGTGATAAACTGAGCTTGACTGTGATGTATTATCATTTTTATATGGTACAATAGTCTTCAGTATTTGCATTTGTTAGGATTTTTAAAATAATTTTTGCATTTACAGTTCATGATTTTTGTTGGACTTTAATTTTAATTTACAGTCCAGTCCTCAGTAGCTTTTAAAAATGTGTTGAAGTATAACTTAATATCTACACTAAAAAAACTTTAAAAGTATATAATTTTGATCTATGTATGTATATATGTGTATATTTACACACACATGCACACACATACATATTAGTGAAGCATCATCACAATCAAGGTGATGAACTACACATACCCTCAAAAGTTTTCTCAAGTCTCTTAGTAATACCTTGCTTTACCTATCCTCAAGTCTCTCTCACAATTTGCTTCCAACCACTGAACTACTTTCTGTCACTATGCATTAGTTTGCATTGTCTAGAACTTTATATAATTAGAATTATATACTATGTATTCTTTTATGGTCTAGCTACTTTCAGTTCAGTATTATTCTTTTGAGATTCATCTATGTTGTACATATCAATAGTTTATTATTTTTGTTGAGTAGAATTGCATTATATTGATAAAACACAATTTGTTTCATGAGTATTGGGTTGTGTATAGTTTTGACTATTACAAATAAAGCATCTCTGAACGTTGGTATATAAGTATTTGTATGATTTTTTTATTTCTCTAGGATGAATAACTAAAAGTAGAAAGGTGGGGTCATATGTAAGTATACATTTAAATTTTTAATAAATTGTCAAACTATTTTGCAAAATGATTTGTATCATTTTTTCAGTCCCACCAGAAATATGTAAGAGTTCACTCGTTCCACACACTTGCCAGTGTTTGGTATGTTAGTATTTTTAACTTTGGTTATTCTAATAGGTATATGAGAGTTTATCATTGGTGTATTAATTTGCCTTTCCCTAATGACTAAAGAGTTTGGGCATCTTTTCATGTGCTTATTTGAAAACTGAATTTCACTTTGTAAAGTATCTCTTCTAATCGTTTGCCCATGTTTTTCATGAAGTTGTTAAATTTTTGTGATAGAATTTTGAGAATTCTTTGTATTTTCTACACATGGTTTCATTATTAGACATGATATTTGCAATTTTTTTCTCCCAATCTGTAAAGTTTTTGTATTCATTCTGTTTACAGTATATACCAAGGAGCAGATATATGTAAATTTTATGAAGCCCAATTTACTTTTGTTCCTTTTTTGTACTGTAAATTTTTTTGTTGTGTCTAAGGAATCTTTGCTTAACCCAAAACCCAAAAGATTGACTCCTATGTATTCTTTTAGAATGTATATAGTTTTAGGTTTTATATTTAGATCTACTATCTATTCTTGAGTTACTTTTGATATCATATGTGAGTATGAACTTAATTAAATGATTGCAAATTAAGATAGTTTGCATATGGATATTTAAATTGCTCAAGAATAATTTGTTGGAAAAAATTATGCCTCTCCTATGAATTGCTTCTTCAGTCTTGCTGAATTCAATTAACTATGTATTTGCAGGTTATGTCTGGACTTGATTTAGTTCCATTGATCTATTTGTCAATCATCATGCCAATACCACAGTATCTTGATTACCGTAGCTTTATAGTAAATTTTGATAGCAGGTAGTATATACCTTGATAATAGGTATATAGCAACTTTATTATCTTCAGTGTTATTTTAGATAGTCTAGATTCTTTATATTCAATATGAATTTTCACATTAGCCTGTAAAAAGCCTACACAGAATGACCTTGGAACACGGACTGATAGAATATTAAATATATAGTTGAATTTAGAGACAATTGTGCACATTAACAATATTAAGCCATCCACTCTACGAACATAGTATTTCCATTGTTTTAAGACTTCTTAAAATTATCTCTGCATTTTCTAATTTTTTTATTGTACCAGCATTGTGCATCTTTTTTCAGATTTGTCCCTTAATATTTAATATTTTGAAGCTATTGTAAATTATATTTTTAACATTTCAATATTTGATTACTGGTTGCTAGGACATCAAAATCCAATTGATTTTGAATATTGATCATATATTCTACAACCTTGCCAAACTCACATATTAGATTTATTAGCTTATTTTTTAGATTTCATAAGATCTTTTACATAACCAATTGTGTTTTCTGTAAACAAAGACAATTCTACTTCTTCCTTTCCAATAATGTGTCATTAAAGCTTTTTCTTGCCTTATTGCACTAACTGGAACCTTCAGTATAATGTTAATTCGCAGTGTTGAAACTAAATATCCTTACTTCGTTTCTAATCTTAGAAGAATACATTCACTTTTTTCACCTTTAATAATGATGTTAGCTGAAAGATTTTCATAGATGGCATTTAACAGATAAAGTATGTCTCCTCTATTTCTTTTTTTCTGATAATATTCATCAGTAATGGATGTTAGTTTTCTCAAATGCTTTTCCTGCATCTATTGAGATGCTCACAAAATTTTTTGGTATGTGTGTGTATATTTTTAGTCTGTTAATGAGATGAATTATAAGGGTTGATATTTAAATGTCAAGCCAAATTTATATTGCTGGGATAAATCAAAATTCATCACAGTATAAATTTATTTGTATATATAGTTCAATATGATTTTCTAAAATTTAGTTGAAATTATTTCCATGTATGCTCATGATAAATATTGTTCTATAGTTTTTTATTGTAATGTCTTTGTCTGGTTTTACTATTAGAGTAATGCTGGTCTGATAAAATGTGTTGGGAAACATTCTCTTCAATTTTCTGAAACAGTTTGTGCTTAGACATATTTTATGACCTGGTATGTGTTAAATATTTATAAATGATCTGTGCATGATTGAAATTAATGTGCATTCTGTAGTCGATGAGTCAACTTAGTTAATTATGTTTCTCAAATATTTTATATCCTGCCATTTTTGAACGCTTGACTGTCAGTTTCTGAGAGAGGAGTGCTGAACTTTCTAACTCTGGAGATTTATCAGTTTCTCATTGTGTTTCTGTTAATTTTTGTTTTGAATAATATGAGACTTTGCTAATATATCCATACAACTTAAAAATTGCTACATTGTTCTGCTCATTAACTCTCTTATCATTTTGAAATGCTTCCTTTTAATTTTGCTAATATTTGACTTAACATCTCTATTGTTTCTGAATAAGCAGTTATATCAGCTACCTCTTCATTAGGATTTACTGGCATGTGTTTTTCCATCAATTAACTTTCAAAATTTTCTATACCCATGCATTTTAAACATATTTCTTATAGACAAAATAGACTCATTTTCCTTGTCTTATCTTTTTTTTTTTTTTTTCCTAAATTACAGCACTTGGTTCATTATTATTGAATGGAATAACTAACATGTTTCGACTTATTTCTACCGTCTTGTATTATACTGCCTATCTATGGTCTCCATTTTTATCTATTTTCCTATTTGTTTTGGATGATTAAATATCTTTAGGGATGTTTTCTCCCATTATTAGTATAAAATTTAGGCTCTCTGTTTCTGTTCTTTTCGTGGTAATATTAACAATTATAGCATGCACAACTGACTTAATAACGTTTGTAATTAATAAATTATTTACCCTCGTTTTTGAAAATACTAGTGTCTTAAAATTTCAACATTAATGCACCCATTTCGATTTATTTATCTTGGATATCTGACATTTTGGGGGTTATCTAACACTTTAAATTCGTACTTTTTGTTTCTATGTTTAGCCCAACAGATGTTATATTTTTATTTTAGAGACTCAGCATTCATTTAGATTTGCTTACTAATTTACCACTTTATTCAATCCTCATTTCTGCTTAAAACTCAAACATTTAGTCAGAGACCAGTTTCTTTTGACCTGAAATTTTTTTCTAGATTTTCAATAATGGACAGTCTTCTGATTATTATTTCTTATAGTATTTGTTTGGTAAAAATATCTTTATATTACTTTTTTTTGAGGTGGAATTTTGCTCTTGTTGCCCAGGCTGGAGTGCAATGGCACAATCTCGGCTCACTGCAACTTCCACTTTCCGGGTTCAAGTGATTCTCCTGCCTCAGTCCCCTGAGTAGCTGGAACTATAATACATTTTTAAATTGAAAGATATTTTACTGAGTATTCAATTCCAGTGTTGCAGTTATACATGACACTATTACTTTTCTTCATAGCAATTAAAATTTGTACCTCTATATTTATTTGTTGAATACCTGTATTCTCGGCCGGGCGCGGTGGCTCAAGCCTGTAATCCCAGCACTTTGGGAGGCCGAGACGGGCGGATCACGAGGTCAGGAGATCGAGACCATCCTGGCTAACACGGTGAAACCCCGTCTCTACTAAAAAATACAAAAAACTAGCCGGGCGAAGTGGCGGGCGCCTGTAGTCCCAGCTACTTGGGAGGCTGAGGCAGGAGAATGGCGTGAACCCGGGAGGCGGAGCTTGCAGTGAGCTGAGATCCGGCCACTGCACTCCAGCCTGGGCGACAGAGCATGACTCCGTCTCAAAAAAAAAAAAAAAAAAAAAAAAAAAAAAAAGAATACCTGTATTCTCAAACAGGAGGCTAGGCCATAATTTGTATGTGGGTGGGCACTACGTTCACTTTGCTCCTCATTGGATGTACAAACCTAGTAAATGTCTGGAATATGGAAGTTAAACAACATATATTTGAATGAATAAATAACAGAATGAATAAATTAATATATTACTTCTAGGATACCTTTGCTGACCATCCGCATCTTGGTTAGTTGTGACCAGCGCCTATATAAGCAAGAACAACATATTGCTCAACTCCAAGGGTGACACTCATATGACTGTGCCAACATTGTGAACTGGATTGTTCAGCATATACACCATGCAACCCAGCTACTGTAATGGCAAAAACAGTCATGTTTATTTTGAAAAGCATATTCTCAAGGACAGCATAGTGAGTTATTATAACTAACCCAATTTGTGGTGAAACATTTTATCAGTAGGAAGTACAGAAGTAGTCTTCCAGCTTTTGGTGGTTAGCTACCACATGGGTATCAGAATAGATGGAAGACAGAAAATTCAAAGGCCTTAAGCAATGCTGCCAAAATCAAAGTATAAAGTTGGGCCACACCATACTGACTTAGTAAACCAGAGAAGTAAGGGTTAGTGATGCTGAATGGAATATAATGTGAACATTCATAAGGTTGTAGGCTTCAGAAGACTGCTTTTCATAAATTAAAAACAGTTTTTACTTATCAAAGACTTTGTTCAATAAAGTTTTCAAATATTTTTTACCTTAAAATAGGATTGTAAAATATCAGAACTAAACAAAGATCCAAGAGCTGTTTAGTTCTGATATTTTATAATCCTATTTTAAGGTAAAAAATATTTGAAAACTTTATTGAACAAAGTCTTTGATAAGTATAAACTGGTTTTAATTTAGTTCAAAAATTCTGTGGAGGAAAAAATAATACTAAGATTTTTTGGTAGATGATTTAATCACTTAGTGAAATAATTATGCAACCTCTATGCAATATGGTGCTCTTGCTTACTTAGATTCTGGTAATACCTACCAGCTTGTGTAGACAGTAAATTTACCTGTGAAGAATTAAATATGAACACAAGAGCTCTCATTTATAGAGAAGTAATATCTTTTTGAAAAATTTACCCTATACTGCTCTGGGTGCTCATGTTTGGCTAATCATGAGTCATCTCCTTCTTTTGATGAAGTAATTCAAATCTGAATGTTTTCATCATGAAAATAAGAGCCCACTATGAATTTTCTTTATGAGAAAGTCTGTAGTTTGGACACGAGATGATCACTTCTCTTGGAGAAACAACACTAAAAAAAAAAATCAAAACTTGTTTTTAGCATAGAAAATGTAGCTCTAAATTTATTTAAATTGGTTCAGTTTTCTATTTCAATTCCTCTGTCCAATGGAAGTATAGCAATAATTTTTAGCATCATGGATAATCGGGAATGATGCAACTGTCCATCAAGATTGCAACATAATAAATGTATGGTCAGCCTATTGAATATACTGTTTCTTTTTGAACGTATATTTGAGTGGAAGATAAAAATGAATATTTGAAGTCCCGGACTTACAAAAGTCTATATTCTAATGTGGATTGTATGGCATGACTTAGATTATCTTAGTTTGAAGCCAATTATATGGAAAGCTGGGATTTCAGACAAGAGCTAAGGAGAAACAGAAGGTAGCATTTATTTCTTGAGCCAACAAGACCAGGCTGGAATTGCTATTAATTTTCTTCTCCTTTTTTGATGGATAAACTTTTTTCCTCTTAAAATATTGGCAAAACAATATATAAAATTCTGTTAGTGATAACTATTTTCTGGGGAAGGGCAGAAGAGCAGAGGAAGAAAGTTCTGATTTTCATTATAAACATCTGAACAATGTATGAATAATCTAATAATATATATGGATTACTTTTTTTAATGTGACAGATATTTTCTAAGTGGAGAGATTGAGAACTATATATGTTTCCTTTATATAGTTTTATGTCCTAAAGCACGAATGCTCATTTTGAACAATATTCATTATGAAAATTAGAAATTACTGATAAACTAAAAATAAATAAAGCATTATCAAAACCCTATGATTCATTCAAAGACAGAAATTGTTAGCTTTTAGGTGTTTATTCTTCTAGATTGCTTTCTCAAATACATGATGCTCATTTAAAACCTAATATATTACTTTGCACATCACTTAATACATTTCTGCATCACCGTTTTTAGGAACTACATAATTTACTTAAGAAACTCATTATTGCTTGACTCGTAGGTTAGTTTTGACTCATCCTTCTTCCTTCATGTTTGTGCATTTGCTTTATTACTTCTTAGAATAAACTCCTAGAAGAGCATTGCTGGCCCAAAGAGATGACATATGTTTAAGGCATTTGATACTGTTGCCAAATTGCCTTTCAGGAAAGCTGGACCAATTTAGACTACCATGAGCAACGTCTCAGAATATCTGTTTCTTCCAACCCCTGCTGCCATTAACTTTTGTCAGTCATTTTAATATTTGTCAACGTAATAACCTCAAAATTAAATCTCATTTCATTTGCATTTTTAGTTAAGTATATTTTCTTCTTTTGTGAATTACCTGTTATTGCCCTGATTACATTTTCCGCTGAGATTTTTAACAATTTCTTCATAATTTGTTACAATTCTTTGTATGCTAACTATATTAACATGTGTTCATACCTTTTGTCCTATCTTTTGTAATTATATTTCCTATTTTAATGTTCATCTCTTTTTTTTTCCTAAGACAAGGACGTTTTATGTTTTGTTTTTAAATCTATTGAGAAACTGAATATACAAATTGATTTTGATCCACAACCTATAGCCATCTACCCAGGAAACTAACCCCTTATCTACAATAAATGACCCAGGAAGCCAGCCTGCTACATCATACTTGCAAGAACAGAAAATGCTATCCCTAAGGACAACTCAGCTTCAGCAAGCTAACCAATAACTTCTGCGGCAGGCAGCCCCAAATGACCAAGCCTTGATTAATAACTGACGGCTTCCTTAATTTTTGGCCCCATTCCTGTAACCAAGTAGGATGACCCACTTCTAGTGATTCCACATACAGCTTCCCCATGACAGAAGCCTCCACTCAGGGTAAATCTGTCCCCTTTTTCCACTGTAAAGGTTTGCCCTTCTCTGCTTGCCTGAGTCTCTGCCTAAACACACGTGATGGTAAGTGACTCTTTTGTTAGAGAAAGCTTGGAATAAATAGCCTTTGCTTTTCTCATTTGTTTTCTCTTTATTTCCATACTAACTGTATATTCTTATATGGTTTCTTCTGTGTTGTCACACATAGAGAGCCTTCTTCATCCCAAGGTTATGTAATTTTTATCTGTACTTATTATACCTTATCGAAGAGACCATACGGTATGTTGATTCAAAGTGCTGGTTGGGAAATTCCTCTATCTGGATTTTGATATCTGCACTGCCACTAACAAAAAATTTCCAACAAGTTACCTAACCTCTCTGGCCTCAGTTTGTACATCTGTATTAGGGGTAAAATATTAGCTCCATGGTGTTTCTGCAAGGACTACATGAAGATGCTTAGAATAGTGTCTAACACTATATACATTACTATCACCCAATGTATGTTACTATCACTTCCTATATTTTTTCGAGCACTTCTATGGTTACATTTAATAATAATGTAATGATAGCAGGGTTATGATACATAGTTCTTACAGGAACTGAGAGGCATACTCTAAGGACTGGTTGAGCAATAGGTTCTCAATTTCAGCCACTTGAGGCCCCTGCGCTTTGCTTCAGGGATGCATTCACAGAATCAAGAAAATGAGGAAGCTCAAGCATGCTGTAGGGCCAGCAGACTGAGAAATGGGGAAACACTGCCACTTACAGACACATGGATGCCCAAGACTCAATCCAAGCTCAGTGTGTCTATAGTCTTATGTCCTATTTTATCCACCAGGAGTGCCAAGAGTCTTGATGTGCTCTTCGCTCTGGCCTTCATAGCAGTCACTATTTCTGAATGAAATGGAATAAATTAAATATTTCCTTGTCTTTCCTCAGTCTTTGACCAGAGGTCAGTTAATCCCCATTATAATAGGTAAATATAGCTCAGCTGGTTTATTTAAAGCTAATGTTAGGGATCTGACTTCCACATAGACCCAGAGTAGTTATCAATTTTCAGATATCACCTAAGATTAGTTAGGAGACCTGGCACTGTAAGCAAGAATAAACATTTTTAACAAGCACTGGAGATAACCTTGATAATGATAGCATGGAGATCCTACTTTGAAAAAACACTGCTATAGATATGCTCAGGTACTGAACTGGCTTATGTTTAACTTGGTATCTAAAGTATAAGCTGAAAGGAAAAGGAAAGGGGAAGGGAAAGGGAGAGAGAAAGGAAAGGAGCCAATTGACATGGGAAGAAGAAGAAGGAATTAGATTGCTTTCCTCTTTCATCTTTTTCAAACAGACCCTGGAGAAACAGACCTATTATTTTTATCACCTTAAACATTACATTAAACATATTTGTTTTTCTCAGTCCCTGTTTCTTATGGCTTCTCTGTTCTGTGGTTCAGAGCATTCTGTCACCAGGATAAATCTTGGCATGTCTGAGGAAACATCGGTCACCTTGACCCTTCTCCTCCAATTACCAGGACCTTCTTTTTCAGTTAGAAACAATGTTTTTAACCTTTTATTGGGGTATTCAGTACAACCACCTTCCTTTTAGTTATTTACAAATGGAATTTTCGAAAGATTTTTTAAAAAAGAATGGGGGAAAATATTTAACTTGCTCCACTACAGACACACACACACACACACACACACACACACACACACTCTCTCTCTCTCTCTCTCACACACACACACATAGACACAAACACACAAGTTACATCTAGTACTTAAATATATGATGTATACCATCTCTAATTATTTCTTATGTTTTCATCTTGTCTCTTCAGATAGATGGCAAGACTGGCATATTTCATTCCTCTTATGGTTAGTACTAATATGGAGGAAAATAGGCACATAATACATACTCTTGTTTTGCTTTGTTATTTCTTCCATATGTTTTGGCCATTATTTTCTTGTTTACTGCTTATATTTTATGTTTTACGTTTTGTCTCTATTTTTTGTACTCTTTGAAATAGAAGTCAACTTTTTCTTTATTTTCTCACTACATTATCAGAAGAATATCTTTCTGCAACCAGATGGAATACCAAAGCTTATATATTACTATATCCCCTAATACAGACTCCTGGATCCTGTTCTTACTAGTTGCACAGTCTTTCTGTGACTCAATGTGTTTTTGTTATTTATTATTTATTTTTTTTCTTTTGAGATGGAGTCTCACTCTGTCGCCCATACTGGAGTGCAGTGGCGCAATCTTGGCTCACTGCAACCTCGCCTCTGGGGTTCAAGCAATTCTCTTGCCTTAGCCTTCTGAGTAGCTAGGATTACAGGTGCATGCCACCATGCCCAGTTAATTTTTATATTTTTAGTAGAGACGTGGTTTCACCATGTTGGCCAGGCTGGTCTCAAACTCCTGACCTCCTGATCCACCCACCTCAGTCTCCCAAAGTGCTGGGATTACAGGCATGTGCCACCGTGCCCAGCCAGTTTTTCAATATATAAAATTAGAAAAGAATGTCTACTTTATAGGTAGATAAATTTTAAATTCAATAAACTTATGGGCTTGCTTGAGAGATTAATTAAAGGTATATAAAGCATTTACAATGGTACAAAGAGCATAAATAATTAATAAATATTGATTATTAACATTATTATTATTATATTTGTGACACTACATTAGGATGTCTCTAGAGTTAGCATAGCCAGTTTTATTTTCATTTAGAAAATATGTTTGATTGATGAGTACCTTCCTTTGACAAAACAATAAAAATAAAAGAAAATACACTTGAAAATATTATTTAATTAAAAGTTCTCAGAATGGTTTAACATACTAGCCAAGTACTATATATGAGCAAACTGAGTATTTCACAAGTTACTATAACTTTTCAAGGCAATAATGCTAAGTTGCACATATTTTTTCAAAAATAAAATAACATCAGCAAACATTAGTAAAACACCTATGAGGCCAGATTTGTATACATTAATCTCATCTATTCCTCAAAGTTACCCTATGAGGTTAATATTATCATCATTAAAGAGATGAATAAATGGGCTTAAAATGCTAAGTAACCTGCTCAAACTCACAGTTCACAAATACTAAAGCTAAGAATCAAACCAAACTATTTCTGGACCTATATTCATCTTCCCTTTAAAGGGAATATCTAACCCCAAATTCAAGCCCCTTTGCATGACACCACACTGCAGTATTATGTTTCAGTTCCATTTCTATTCCACGGACATGAAAGCATCAGTAACAGGTTTTGAAGGTAACAGGCTTTGTTCCTGATGTAAGGCATTTCCATTATGCTTAATTCCCTTTCAGTCAGCTGGCATAATAAATAAACTGTGGATAGATGGATGGAAGGAAGGAAGGAAGGAAAGAAGAAAGGGTGGAGGGGTGAGCAGGAAGAGAAGGGAGGAAAGGAAGAAGGGAAAAGAAAGAGAGATAAAAAAAGGGATAGGGAAAGGGAATGGGAAAGGAAAAGGAAGGGAAGGGACAGGAAGGGAAGGGAAAAAGGGAGGGAAGAAAAAGAGGAAACGGAAAGAAGAAGAAGAAAGCAAGAAAGAAAAAGAAAGAAAGAAAGAAAAGAAAAAGAAAAAGAAAAAGAAAGAAAGAAAGAAAGAAAGAAAGAAAGAAAGAAAGAAAGAAAGAAAGAAAGAAAGAATTTGTATCTCAGATTCTTATATTACTCCCAGCCCAAGGGAAAGTATAAATGGTTCTTCCTTAAAAAAGAAATTAATTATGATATCGTACCCTTCAATCAGAGAGAACAGTAGAATATATTTCTGCCTCTCCTAATTCCTTTAGCAATAGTTAATTAAGTATGTAGCTTTATCTATATATAGAAACTATCTATAATAATTTAAATAGTGAATTCTTTCCAATAAGCTTCACATGTGCACTAACTAGAAACTTTAAATTTCTACAATTTATTACAGTAAAGAGAATAATGAGGTGCAGATGTTCATCAACTTAAGGTCACATCACAATAAACCCATTGTAAGTTAAAAATAACCTAGGTTGAAAATACATTTAATATAACTAACCTACTGAAAATCTAGGCTAACCTAGATTAGCCTAGCCTACCTTAAATGTGCTCAGAAGACTTGCATTAGCCTTAGTTGGCCACAATCATCTAAAACACAACCTATTTTTAATGAAGTGTTGAATACCTATCTAATTTACTGAATATTGAAGTATGGCTTCTACTGAATGCATATTGCTTTTGTGTCATTATAAACTCACAAAATGGGAACTTAAACTTTCATGAGTAGGAGAGTGTCTGCATAGTTTTATTTTCTCTTCCTCCTTTTTTTGTGCTACCATTGTGAATGATAGCACATCTATCTGTTACCAATACAACAATACATTGTTACAAGTATTACTTTATATGCTTTTATTTCTTTTAGAGAAGCTAAGAAAGAAAAGAGTGCAAATAAAGGCATACTTTGTTTTATTGTGCTTTGCTTTACTGCACTTTGCAGATTCTGAATTTTTAATAAATTGAAGGTTTCTGGCAGTCCTCTGTCGAGCAAGTCTATCGGTGCCATTTTTCCAGTAGCATGTGCTCATTTTGTGTGTCTGTGTCACATTCAGTTAATTCTCTCAATATTTTAAACTCTTTCATTATTATTATATCTGTTATGGAGATTTGTGGTTAGTGATATTGGATATTACTATTTTAATTGATTTGGTTTCCACAAACCTCACCCATGTAAGACAATGAACTCAATAAGTAAATATGTGTGTTCTGACTGCTTCACTGACCAGCCCTTCCTTTATCTCTCTTTTTCTCTTCTTGAGCCTCCCTATTCCCTGAAACACAACACTGTAGAGATTAGGCCAATTAAAACAAAAACAAAAACAAAAACATACAATAGCCTGTAAGTGTTCAAGTAAAAAGAGTTCCACATCTCTCACTGAAATCAAAAGCTAGCAGTGATTAAGGTTAGTAAAAAACACATGTTAAAAGCCAAAGCAGACAAAAAACTAGGTTTCTTGTGCCAGAGTTAGGAAGTTGTGAATAAAAAGAAAAAATTCAAGAAATAAAAGTGCTACTCACTTTTAATACATTTCAAGTTAACACATAAATTGTAAGAAAGCAAAACAGCCTTATTGCTGATATACAGACAGTTTTACTGGTCTAGATAGAAAATTTAAAAATCCACAACATTCCCTCAAACCAAAGCCTAATCTAGGGCAAGGTCTTAAATCTCTTCAATTCTGTGAAGATTGAGAGAGGTGAGGAAGCTGCAGAAGCAGATGTTGGTTCATAAGGCTTAAGGAAAGAAGCCATCCCCATATCACAAAAGCGCAAGGTGAAGGAACAAGTACTGATGTAGAAGCTGCCAATAAGTTCTCTAGGAGATCTAGCTAAGATTATTGATGAAGGTAAATAAATACACTAAACAATAGATTTCCAATGGAGATGAAATAGTCTTATATTAGAAGAAGATGCTGTCTAGGACTTTCATAGTTAGACGGAAGTCAAAGCCTGGCTTCAAAGCTTCCAAGGACAGACTGACTCTCTTATTAGGAATAACGCAACTGGTAACTTTAAGTTGAAGCCTGATACCCTATCAACCTTGAGAATTATGCTAAATCTACTCTACCTGTACTCCATAAATGAGACAAAAACAGCCAGGATGATAGCACATCTGTATACAGCACGGTTTACGGAATATTGTAAGCCCGTAGTTGAGATCACTGCTTAGAAAAAAAATACTCCTTTCAAAACATTACTGCTGATTGACCATGCACCTGGTCACCCAAGAGGTATGATAGAGATGTACAAGGCATTTAATGTTTTCATGCCATACTGCAGCCCATGGATCAGGAGTAATTTTAACAGTAATATCTAATTATTTAAGAAATACATTTTATAAGGCTATAGCTGCCATACATAGTGATTCCTCTGATGGATATACACAAAGTAAATTGAAAACTGTTGGAAAGTATTTACCATTCTAGATGCCATTAAGACCATTTATGATTCATGTGAGGAGGTCAAAACATCAACATTAACAGGACTTTAGAGGAAGTTGGTTCCAACTTTCACTGACGTTGTAGAGGGGTTCAAAACTAGTGGAGAAGTAACTTCAGACATGAGGGAAATAGCAAGAGAACTAGAATTAGAGGTGGAGCCTGAAGATAGGACTGAATTGCTGCAATCTCATGATAAAACTTAAATGAATGAGTAGTGGTTTCTTATGAATGAATCAATAAAGTGACTTCTTGAGATAAAATTTTCTGGTAAAGATGCTGTGAACTTCATTGAAAAGGCAACAAAGGGCTTAAAATATTTCAAAAACTTAGTTGATAAAGTAGGAGCTGGGTTTGAGAGTATTAACAGCAATTTTGAAAGAAGTTCTACTATGGGTAAAATGCTATCAAATGTCATCACATGCTAAGATAAATCTTTCATGAAAGGAATAGTCCCACAACGGGGTAAACTTCAAAATTATCTTAATTTAATAAATTTCACAGAAACTTCAAACATTAGTAATCACCACCCTGAACAGTTAGCAGTCATCAACAATGAGGCAAAACCCTCCATCTACAAAAAGGCTATGATTTGCTGAAGTTTCATGATTATTAGCCTTTTTAAACAATAGAGTATTTTAAATTAAGATATGTACAGTATTGATTTAGCTGTAATACTATTATACACTTAATAGACTACGGCAAAGTACAAATACAACTTCTATTTGCACTGGAAAAACATGTGTTACTCGCTTTATTGTGATATTTACTTCATTGTGGTAGTCTAAAACCAAACCTACAATATTTCTGAGGTATGCCTCTATAGACTTGTAGTGTTTGTTATGTTATTCTTTTTATTTATCATTTTGGGGTTTATTTATTTTTTCCTATAAATTCAAATTACCATCTGGTGTCATCCCTTCACTTCAATATAGCTTTGCTAACACCCACCTTTGTCTTGTTATGGTAAAATGTGTATTATTTCTATATGATATAGGTTCAAAAATACAATTTTTTATATATCTTTATTTTTATACAAACTTTAATCAATTAATAAAAAGATTAAAATATGGAATTTATACAATTACATTATTACTTTTATTCTCTGTGGCTTTTTTGTATGTATTCAGATTATCATCTGGGGTTATTTTCTTTCAGCCTGAAGAACTTTCTTTAGTATTTCTTGTAAGAAGGGTCTGCTAGAAACACATTCTTTCAGTTTTTATCTGGGAATTTCTTCATCTTTATTTTTGAAATAGAGGTTTGCTGGATATAAGATATTTGGTTGAAAGGGTTTTTGTTTGCATTTTTGTTTTGTTCAAGTTTATTGCTTTCAATATTTTCTCTTACTATAAAATGTCTTCATGTGGATATTTTTGCTTTTATCCAATTTGTAGTTTGTTAAGCTTCTGGGATGGGTAAATTAATATTTATCATAAAATTAAAAAATTTTTAAACAATATCTTATTAAAATAATTCCTCTTCTCTTTCCTCTATTCTACTTCTAATACTCTGTTGCACATACATTGATGTCCTTAATGGTGTCCTACATTTTCCTGAGGCTCTGTTCACCATTATCCATTCCTTTTTTCTCTCAGTTCTTTGAGCATATAATTTATATTGATCTATGCTCAATTTCCGGTACTCTTTCTCTTGCCAGTTTAAACTACTTTTTGATCCTCTCTAGTAAATTCTTCATTTTCATTATCATACTTTTTAATCCAGAATTTTCATTTTTTTTTTTTTTTTTTTTTTTGAGACGGAGTCTTGCTCTGTCACCCAGGCTGGAGTGCAGTGGCCGGATCTCAGCTCACTGCAAGCTCCGCCTCCCGGGTTTACGCCACTCTCCTGTCTCAGCCTCCCGAGTAGCTGGGACTACAGGCGCCCGCCACCTCGCCCGGCTAGTTTTTTGTATTTTTTAGTAGAGACGGGGTTTCACCGTGTTAGCCGGGATCGTCTCTCGATCTCCTGACCTCGTGATCCGCCTGTCTCGGCCTCCCAAAGTGCTGGGATTACAGGCTTGAGCCACCGCGCCCGGCCCAGAATTTTCATTTTTAATTCATTTTTTAAAAACGTTTATTTCTATATTGATATTCTCTATTTAATGAGGCACTGTCATCAGATATTTCTTTATTTCTTTAACACAGATACTAGTTTCCTTTAGTTTTTAAACTAATTTATAGTGGCTGCTTTAAGATTTTTGTCTGTTAAGTCCAACATCTAAGCCCTTTCACAGTCAGTTTTCATTGCCAACTTTTGTCTTCCCACTTGCAGTCACACTTCCCCATTTCTTTACATGTATGTTAATTGTTGATTAAAAACTGGAAATGTTATAGAATATATTATGGTGGCTCTAAACAAACAAATCGTATGATTTGTTTTTGCTGTTTGATTTTCATATGTTTAGCGACTTGGCTGAACTAGCTTAGTAATGTCTATTTCTCCTGCACTGTGAAGCCTTTGATGTCACTCTTCAGAAGGAGCAGTCTAAGAAGTATACACAGTCAACCTGAGATGACAGTTGTTTTGCCAGGGCTCTCATTCACTTTCTCTTTCACTGATCTCTAAATTAAGCTGTCATCACACCTTTCCCACACTTTTCTGGCATCACACCCAGCTGTTAGTCTCCACTCTCTCCAGATGATTGCTCTATTGTTTTTAACAATGCTGTAGAGCATAAAATGTTCAACAGTGTGATGCAATTAAAAGTGGACCCCTTTGCAATAATTATTTCTTTTATTTTTATTTCTTCTTAAAAAAAGAGAAAATTTGATACATGTATAGAACGTGCAGGTTTGTTACATAGGTATATGCATGCCACGGTGGTTTGTTGCACTTATTGAGCTGTCCTCTAAGTTCCCTCCCCTCCCCTCCTACCCCACAATAGGCCCTGGTGTGCGTTGTTCTCCTCTCTGTGCCCATGTGCTATCAATGTTCAACTCCCACTTATGAGCGAGAACATACAGTGTTTGCTTTTCTGTTCCTGTGTTATTTTGCTGAGGATGATGGCTTCCAGCTTCATCCATGTCCCTGCAAAGGACATGATCTCATTCTTTTTGATGGCTCCATAGTATTCCATGGTGTATATGTACCACATTTTATTTATCCAGTCTATTATTGATGGGCATTTGGGTTGGTTCCATGTATTTGCCATTGTAAATATTACTGCAATAAATGTATGTGTGCATGTGTCTTATAGTAGAATGATTTATATTCCTTTGGGCATATACCCAGTAATGGGATTTCTGGTTCTAGAAATGGTATTTCTGGTTCTAGGTTTTTGAGGAATTTCCATACTGTCTTCCACAATGGTTGAACTAATTTACATTCCCACCAACAGTGTAAAAGCATTTCTATTTCTCCACAGCCTCACCAGCATCTATGGTTTCCTGACTTTTAATAATTGCCATTCTGACTGGCATGAGGTGGTATCTCATTGTGATTTTGATTTGCATTTCTCTGATGATCAGTGATGTTGACCTTTTTTCTTCTGTTTGTTGGCCATGTAAATGTGTTCTTTTAGGAATTGTCTGTTCACATATGTTGCCCACATTTTGCTGGGGTTATTTGTTTTTTTCTTGTAAATATGTTTAAGTTCCTTGTAAATTCTGGATATTAAACCTTTGCCAGATGGGTAGATTGCAAAAATTTTCTCCCATTCTGTAGGTTGCCTCTTTAATCTGATGATAGTTTCTTTTGTTGTGCAGAGACTCTTTAGTTTAAATAGATCCGATTTGTCAATTTTGGTTTTTGTTGCAATTGCTTTTGGTATATTTGTTATGAAGTCTTTGCCCATGCCTGTGTCCTAAATGGTATTGCCTAGCTTTTCTTCTAGGTTTTTATGGTTTGGAGTTTTACATTTAAGCCTTTAATCCATCTTGAGTTGATTTTTGTGTAAGCTGTAAGGAAAGGGTCCAGTTTCAGTTTTCTGCATACAGCTATCCAGTTTTCTCAGCACCATTTACTGAATGGGAGATCCTTTCCCCATTGCTTGTTTTTGTCAGGTTTGTCAAAGATCAGATGGTTGTAGGTGTGTGGTATTATTTCTGCAATCTCTGTTCTGCTCCTTTGGTCTATATGTCTGTTTTGGGACCAGTACCATGCAGTTTTGGTTACTGTAGCTTTGTAGTATAGTTTGGAGTCAGTTTGCGTGATGCCTCCAGCTTTATTCTTTTTGCTTAGAATTGCCTTGGCTGTACAAGGTCTTCTTTGATTCCATCTGAAATTTAAAATAGTTTTTCTCTAATTCTGTGAAGAATGCCAATGGTAGTTTGATGAGAATAGCATTGAATCTATAAATTACTCTGGGCAATGTGTCTATTTTCACAATATTGATTCTTCCTATCCATGAGAATGGAATGTTTTTCCATTTGTTTGTGTCCCCTCTTATTTCCTTGAGCAGCGGGTTTGTAATTCTCCTTGATGAGGTCCTTAACATCCATTGTTAGCTGTATTCCTAGGTATTTTATTCTCTTTGTAGTGATTGTGAATGGGAGTTTATACATGATTTGTCTCTCTTCTTGCCTATTGTTGTTGTAAAGGAATCCTTGTGATTTTTGCACATTCATTTATATCCTGAGACTTTGCTGAAGTTGCTTATCTGTTCGTGAAGTTTTTGGGCTCAGATGATGGAGTTTTCTAAATATAAAATCATGTCATCTGCAAACAGAGACAAATTAACTTCCTCTCTTCCTATCTGAATACCCTTTATTTTTTTCTCTTGCCTGATTGCCCTGGCCAGAACTTCCAATACTATGTTGAATAGGAGCCATGAGAGGGCATCCCTGTCTTGTACCAGTTTTCAAAGGGAATACTTCTAGCTTTTGTCCATTCAATATGTTATTGACTGTGGGTTTGTCATAAATAGCTCTTATTATTTTGAAATATGTTCCATCAATACCTAGTTTATTGAGAGTTCTTTTTTAACATGAAGGCACGTTGAATTTTATCAAAGGCCTTTTCTGCATCTATTGTGATAATCATGTGGATTTTGTCTTTGGTTCTATTTATATGAGGGATTACATTTATTGATTTGCATATGTTGAACCAGCCTTGCATCCCAGAGATGAAGCTGACTTGATTGTGGTGGATATGCTTTTTGATGTGTTGCCAGATTCGGTTTGCCATTATTTTACTGAGGATTTCTGCATTGATGTTCATCAGAGATATTGGCCTGAAGTTTTCTTTTTTTTGTTATGTCTCTTCCTGGTTTTGGTACCAGGTTGAAGTTGGCTTCATAAAGTGAGTTAGGGAGGAGTTCCTCCTTTTCAATTGTTTGAAATAGTTTCAGAAGGAATGATGCCAGCTCTTCTTTGTGTTTCTGGTAGAATTCAGCTGTGAATCTGTCTGGTCCTGGACTTTTTTTTTGGTTGGTAGACTATTAATTACTGCCTCAATTTCAGAGCTTCTTATTGTTCTATTCAGGGATTCAGCTTATTCCCAGTTTAGTTTTGGGAGGGTGTATGTGTCCAGAAATTTATCTGTTTCTTCCAGATTTTCAAGTTTATTTGCATAGACTTATTTACAGTATTTTCTGATGACAGTTTGTATTTCTGTGAGGTCATTAGTGATACCAGCTTTATCACTTTTTATTGTGCCTATTTGATTCTTCTCTATCTTCTTATTAGTCTAGCTAGCGGTCTACCTATTTTGTTAATTTTTTCAAAAAACCAGCTACTAGATTTATTGATTTTTTTGGAGGGTTTTGCACATTGCTATCTCCTTCAATTCTTCTCTGATCTTAGTTATTTCTTGTCTTCTGCTAGCTTTTAGATGAGTTTGTTCTTGCCTCTCTAGCTCTTTCAATTGTGATGTTAGGGTGTCAATTTCAGGTATTTCTAACTTTCTGATGTGGGCATTTAGTGCTATAAATTTCCCCCTTAACACTTCTTTAGCTGTGTCCCAGAGATCCTGGTACATTGTCTCTTTGTTCCATTGGTTTCAAAGAACTTCTTGATTTCTGCCTTAATTTCATTATTCACCCAGGAGACATTCATGAGTAAGTTGTTCAATTTCCATGAAATTGTGTGGTTTTGAGTGAGTTTCTTAATCCTGAATTCTAATTTGATTGTATTGTGGTCTGAGAGACTGTTTATGATGATTTCAGTTCTTTTGCATTTGCTGAGGAGTGTTTTACTTCCAATTATATGGTTGATTTTAGAATAAGTGCCATGTGGCACTGAGAAGAATATATATTCTGTTGATTTGGGGTAGAGAGTTCTGTAGGCGTCTACACAGTCCACTTGATCCAGAGCTTAGTTCAAGTCCTGAATATCCTTGTTAGCTTTCTGTCTCATTGATCAGGATAATACTGACAGTGGGGTGTTAAAGTCTTCCACTATTATTGTGTGGGAGTCTAATTCTCTTTTTAGGCCTCTAAGAACTTGTTTTATGAATCTGGGTGCTCCTGTATTGGGTGCATATAGATTTAGAATAGTTAGCTCTTCTTGTTGAATTGTTCCCTTTATCATTGTGTAATACCTTTCTTTGTCTTTTAAAAATATTTTTGGTTTAAAGTCTGTTTTTTTCAGAGACTAGCATTTCAACACCTGCTTTTTTTTTTTTCTTTCCATTTTCTTGGTAAATTTTCCTTCATTCCTTTATTTTCAACCTATGTGTGTCTTTGCATATAAGATGGGTCTCCTGAATACAGCATACTGATGGATCTTGACTCCTTAACCTATTTGCCTGTATGTGTCTTAATTGGGGCATTTAGCCCATTTACATTTAAGGTTAGTATTATTATGTGTGAATTTGATCCTGTCATCATGATGCTATTTGGTTATTTTGCACACTACTTGATGCAGTTTCTTTGTAGTATCATTGGTCTTTATATTTTGGTGTGTTTTTGCAGTGGCTGGTACCAGTTTCTCCTTTCCATATTTAGTGCTTCTTTCAGGAGCTCTTGCAGGGCAGGCCTGGTGGTAATGAAATCCCTCAGCATTTGCTTGTCTGGAAAGGATTTTATTTCTCCTTCACTTATAAAGCTTAGTTTGGCTGGATATGAAATTCTGGGTTGAAAATTCTTTTCTTTAAAAGAATGTTGAATATTGGCTCCCAATCTGTTATACCTTGTAGAGTTTCTGCTGAGAGGTCCACTGTTAGTCTGATGGACTTTCCTTTGTGGTTATCTGGCCTTTCTCTCTGGCTGCCCCAGTTTTTTCTTCATTTAAACCTTTGATAATCTGATGATTATGTGTCTTGGGGTTGATCTTCTTGTGGAGTATATTAATGGTGTTCTCTGTATTTCCTGAATTTGCACTTTGGCCTGTCTTGCTAGGTTGGGGAAGTTCTCTTGGATAATATCCTGAAGTGTGTTTCCCAGCTTGTTTCCATTCTCCCCATCTCCTTCTGGTACTCCAGTCAATCATAGGTTTGGTCTTTTTATGAAGTCCCGTATTTCTTGGAGGCTTTGTTCATTCCTTTTCATTATTCTCTATTGTCTACATGTCTTATTTCAGTAAGGTTGTCTTCAAACTCTGATATCCTTTCTTCAGCTTGGTCAATTTGTGTATGCTTCACAAAGTTCTTGTACTGTGTTTTTCAGCTCCATCAGATCATTTATGTTCATCCTTAACTATTTATTACCCATCTTCTGAAGCCTGCTTCTGTCAGTTCGTCCAGTTCTGCACCCCTGATGGAGAGACACTGAGAACATTTGGAGGAGAAAAGGCACTCTAGCCTTTTGGGTTTTCAGCATTTTTTCATTGATTCAGTCTTATCTTCATGAGTTTGTCTAGTTTCGGTCTTTGAGGCTGCTGACCCTTGGATGGGGTTTTTGTGGAGGCCTTTTTGTTGTTGTTGCTGTTTTTGATGCTGGTTTTGTCCATTTCTGCTTGTTTGTTTTTCTTTCAATAGTTAGGTCCCTCTTCTCTAGGGCTGCTGCAGTTTGCTGGGGGTTCACTTCAGGCCCTATTTATCTGATTCACTCCCATGCCTGGAGATGTCACTCAAGGAGGCTGGAGAGCAGCAAAGATGGGTGCCTGCTCCTTCTTCTTGGACGTCTGAACTCCAGGGGCACCAACCTGATGCCAGTAGGATCGCTCCTGTATAGGGTGTCTGACAATCCCTGTTGGAGGGTCTCACCCAGTTGGGTGACACAAGAAGTAGGGCCCATTTAATGAAGCACTTTTTCCCTCGGTGGAGAGGATATGTTTCGCTGTGGGGAAACCCACTCATCTGGGCTACCTGGATTCCTCAGAACTACCAGGAGGAGAGGCTAACTCTGCTGGGTCACAGAGATTCCAGCCACCCCTCCCCCTAGTGACTCAGGCCCAGGGAGATCCGAATTCTGTCCCAAGCCTCTGGCTGGAGTTATTGGAGATCCTGCAGAGAAGCCTGCCCACTGAGGAAGGATCCTGCAGAGAAGCCTGCCCACTGAGGAAGGAAGAGGTACTCTGGCTGCAGATTGCCACTCCTGGTTTGTTGGGCTGTGGGGACAAGTCTTGGGACCAAGTCTTCCAGCCTCCCTGGCTCCAGCAGGGGAAAAGTACAGCCTGGAGCTATAGAAATGGGTGCCACCCTTCCCCCACCCAGGGAGCTTAGCATGTTAGGCAATTGCTAGTTTCAGTGCTGGCGACTGCCCCTCCCCCAGGGAGCTCAAACAGCTTAGACTACAGACAACCATAGCAGGTGCTGGTCGCCCCTCCTCCCAAGAGTTTGGTAGGCTTAAGCAGTTTCCAACTGAGAGGATGAAATAATCTGCATGTTCCAGATTTGAGACTCTAGGCCCCAGTGGTGGCATGGGTTAGTGAGTGGGATCCTCCAGTCCGTGGGTTGCACAGTTCCATGGAAAAAGCATAGTTTCCATGGCTGGGTGGCATGCTCACTCACAGCCTCCCTTAGCTGGGTGAGGAAGTTCTGCTTCCCCGTGTGACTCTCAGGTGAGCCATCACACCACACTGCTCTTCCTTCTCTCCCGGTGTTACGCCAGCCTTCCAGTAAATTTCTATGACAAAACCCGGATACCTTGGTTGCTGGTGAAGGATTCACATGCTTATTATGTTTTTTTTTTTTTTTTTTTTTTTTTTAATTTTGTTGGGAACTTCCAAATGCCTCTGTTTCTACTCAGCCATCTTGCAAGAATAATTTCTGAGGCTTACTCTGCCCCTAGTAGGAATACTGTTAGCTATCTATTTTACTGGTTCTTTGCAGTAAATTAGCTGGTCTACGCTTTAGTTGTGGCTCTCATAGAGTTACTTGCCCCCTTTAAATTGTTTACCACAAAAATCTCCTGTATTAGCCAGGGCTCTCTGGAGGGACAGAAAAAATAGGATAGATATATATATAAAAGGGAGTTTTTTTAAATATTACCTTATACAATCACAAGTTCCCACAATAGGGTGTCCACAAGCTTGAGGAGCAAGGAGAGCCAGTCCAAATTTCAAAACTGAAGAACTTGGAGTTCGATGTTCGAGGGAAGGAAACGTCCAGCACGAGAGAAGGATGTAGGCTGGGAGGCTAGGCCAGTCTCTCCTTTTCATGGTTTTCTGCCTGCTTTATATTCACTGGCAGCTGATTAGAGGGTGGCCACCAGATTAAGGGGCGGGGGGGCGGTCTGCCTTCCCAGCCCACTGACTCAAATGTTACTCTCCTTTGATAACACCCTCACAGACACACCCAAGATCAATAATTTGATCTTCAATCGAATCAAGTTGACACTCAGTATTAACTATCATCTCCATTATTTTTAAAGCACTCTTAAACTTAAAGCTCCCTTCACTGTTTCACATACAGACATTTTCTAATGGTGGGGCTTCAAAGCTCTCTATTCTTCTGAACAGTCTTTACCTCTGGTCAAAATCTCTAAACTACTGCTCTGGAACTGGAGCAGACCACGGGGCCCATTTCTTTCAGAGTAATATTCCTGTTTTATAACTGCAGCACTGAGAGGGTTACAGGCTCTGTTACTTCTTGGCTTACCTCTTGTCAAGTGTGTCCACTGAAGAAACCACCAAATGACTTTGTGTGAGTAATAAAGCTGTTTATTCACTTGGGTGCAAGTGGGCCGAGTTCAAAAAGAGAGTCACCAAAGGGAGATGGGGAAAGGGTTGTTTTATAGGAGTTGGGTAGATCATGGAAAATTACAGTAAAAGGTGGTTATCTATTGTTAGCAGAGAAGGGGGTCACAAGGTACATGGTGGGGAGATCATAAGACTCATTGTCCAGAAGAAGAATGCCACAAAGTCAATTGATCAGCTAAGGTAAGGCAGGGACAAGTCACAATGGTAAAATGTTGTAATGCTGGTTAATCAGTTAAGGCAGGAACTGGCTGTTTTACTTCTTTGTGGTTTTTTGGCTGCTCCAGACTTCTTGGCTCCTGCAGGCCACCTGGATGTATACGTGCAGCTCACATGGGTTATAATGGCTGAGCTTCGGCTCAGACGCCTGACACCTCTCCTGTCATGAAATCTTTACCTGAGAAACAAGGCTGGGCAAGGACTGTGGAGATCCCAGTATTTTTTACCTGCCATGCCTGGAGTAGAATCTCTGCCCTATGAATGGGAACTGAAAGTAGGAAGGGAGCCCATGACAACTTTCTAGGCTGCTTTCATCTATAATTTAGTCTTCAACACGCAGCTGGTGGAGATGATAAAGAATGTGGCCTGGCCGTCTTGGAAGGACACTGTGGCCCTTCACTGGCAGCTGGAGGAAGAGAGAGCTCAGATATTTTAGTCAAACCTGCTTACAGCAGATGTCTCAGTGCTTAGCTGGGAGGGGGGCAGTTTGTGGCTTACATGCTCCAGACTTTCACGGTTATTAATGACATTGCATAGGTTTATTGATTAAATATTTCTTCTGTGTGATTTCATTTCTGCTCTTAGACAATTTCCAGAGACTTTTAAATAGTCTTCTTTTTGTTTTTTAAACAATTTTTGCCAGTTATGCTCTCTCCATAGTCTTTTCTCAGTGTTACTGGAACGAGTGTCTTTGAAGTTCCTCATGCTGCAAATCCAGAAGTTCAAGCAGTCTCTTTCTCCATTTGTGGCTTTAAATTTCATTTCTATGATGAGTAATGGATACTGTCCACTTTTTTAAAAATCCAGGGATTTTTTTTATCACTTACCTTACAAAAATATTTAATTCATTTATCCAAATGACTGCAATTATTTTTAACAACTTTATTGAACGAAAAATTTGACATGTAACAAATTGCACATATTTAAAGTGTACAAATTAGTACATTCTGATATATGTATACTCCAACAAAACCATCACTACAGTAATAAACATATACATTACTCCCCAAATTTGCTCATGTCCTTTTGTAATTCTTTCTATTGCATCTTTCTACCCACTATTCCCTTGCACTCTCCTTACATAAGCATTGATTCACTTTCCATTTATATAGATGAGTTATCATTGTCTAGAATGTAATACCAATAATACCATACAATATATAATATTTTTGTCAATCTTCTCCCATAAATGTAATTATTTTTGATTCATTCATTCACTTTGTAGCATATACCAACAGTTCTTTCCTAATCATTGATGAATGCTATTATATAAAATCCATTCATCTGTTGGTGGATACTTAATTGTTTATAGTTTTAGGCTATTAAAAATAAAATTGCTATGAATATCTATGTGCAAGATTATTTTTGGATATATGGCTTTATTTCTTTTGGGTAAATACCTTGGAGTGAAATAACCAGATCTTATGATAGGTATATGTTTAACATCTTTTGAAAACTGCCAAACTCTTTTCTAAAGTGGTTGTTCTATTTTACATTCTGACCAGTAGTGTATGAAAATTCCAGTTTCTCCGTATAGTTGCCAATAAATGGAATTATCTGTATTTTTATTTCAGCAATTCCAATAGATGTGTAGCAGGATCACATTGTACTTTTAATTTGTATTTATCTAACAGTGAAATATCTGCCCAAATCGACTATTTTAATGAGTTGTTTTCATCATCTTTTTTAGATTGAGAGTTCTTTTTATATTCCAAATACACATATTTTTATATGCATATGACTGCAAATATTTTCTCCCAGGCTGTGGCTTAACTTTTAATTATTTTAATAATATGTTTCAGGAAAAAAAAATCTAATATTTGTAAATTTTAATCTATCAATATGATATTTATAGATTTTCTTTTAATTCCCTAAATGTAGATCACAACAGTTTTTAAATACATATTTTTCTAAAGTTTTATAATTTAGGTTTCACATTTAGGTCCATAATTTTTATCTATTAGTGTTTTTAATGTGAGCTAAGGTACAAATTGCAAGAGATTTTTAAAAATTTTGTTTTTGTTGGGTTTGGTTAACCAGTATTGAAATAACTGTCCTTTCTCCACTAAATTGTCTTTGCACTTTTTCCAAAAATCAGTTGTCCATATATGTCTGGGCTTTCTTTTTGACTCTCTATTCTGTTTCATTAATATATATGTTTATTTTGGTGCCAATAGCACAGTCTGCATTACTACTGCTTTATTATAAGTTTTATATTCAGGCAGTATTATTTCTTCGGTTTTGTTCTTCTTCCTCAAAGATTTATTTATCCATTCTATGTGTTTGCATTTTTAAATAAAATATAGGATCAATTTTTCAATTACTATTCTAAAAATTTGGATGCAGAGATGTGACTTTCCAAATGCATCATTGAGAACTTCTGTGAATCTCATTCTCCATAAAACCAATGAAAATTCTGGCAAAAATTGTCAAAATCAGCTTTCTAATAACTTTGGAAAGTAACCATGGTCTTATTACAATTGCAGGGTTTTTGATGAAAACAATACAAAGGAAAAACTCTTATACCTTGATAAGAAAAGCGATTTTTAGCTTTTATGTTTGACTTATCACCATCCCTCTCTTCACAGACATTGGTTATTAGTTCAACCTCAAGGCTTCATTGTACCCTTGAAAACAATGCCTCACAACAACAATAGTAGTGAAAACCAGGAGCTTGCACCACTACAAAGAACAGACTAGGCTTTCATTTCTTCAAAAAAAGCCCTTCTTCAGAGTATTGTCACAGTTAGACCTGCATCACGGCTATCTAGAATAACCTGATTTCTAGGACATTACCATTATTTAGCTTGAATTCAAGCTCACTGCATTGAAAATGTGTATCCCCAGAGCATTTGTTTAAAAAAAATTGTTTACCATAGCAGCTGCTTAAGACTTTAATACAAGTTGAGGCAAGCAAGAGCCTGATAATTTTAAAAAAGGTTTGGGTATCAAAATTCCCATAGAAAGCTTGGGAAAAGCTCTGATACATTCCTGTAGTTGTAGAAATCTACATGCATGTACAAGGATGTGCATATGACCATGATACAACCTGACAGGCCCAATCTCTTAGGACTGGCTGAATTTGAAGTATTATACAAGCAGGAAGTAAATGATAAGTCAGAGTTGTAAACAGCCTGTGCACTGAAGGCATGACTAAACTTTCATACAGAGTCACATGGTAGAGGATGGTAGCTCTAGGTTTTTAAACAAAACTCTGATCAATCACTAGCTGGTCTCTAGGTTAATCAAACAGAAACTTCCATGGCATAACATTACTGGAAAAAACAGACTTTATCAAATTAGTGCAGAAAAGTCACTAACCAAACAAACAGAAATAGCAACAACAAAAAACATGAATAAGAGTAAGAATAAAGTATTGCAGAGTTACCATATTATGTTATGTTATCCCAAATATCCAATTTTTAACAAAAGTTACCAAAAATATTTGAATGTATGGTTCATATACAGAAAGAAATGCAGTCAATAGAAACTCCTTAAGGGAACTCAGATATTGGACTTACTAGACACAGACTTAAATCAGCAAGCATAAGTGTAGTTAAAAAAAAATAAAGAAAATCACGTCTAAAAAATTAAAGGTAGAACAGTGATTATCACATGTATAAGATAGAGTATTAATAAAGAGACAGTAATTAGAAAAATAAAGTCAAGTAGAAATGTTGGAACTGAAAATAACAATAATGAAAATTTCACTTGGGAAGTTCAATAGTAGACTTGATCTAGCAGAAGCAAGAATCAGCAAACTTGAAGAGAGACCAATTGGCATAATCTAGAGTTTGAAATAGCAAAAAATAACTAAGAAAAATAGACAGAGTCTCTAAGATCCATGAGATACTATCAAGTTGTACCCACAAATGCATAATGAAATTCCCAGAAGAGATAAGAGACAAAAAGCAGAAATAATATTTCTTAAAAATGTCTAAAAACTTCCCAAATGTGACGGTGAAGAGATAAACTTGATTAAAAAATAGAAACAAAGACAAACTTCACAACCTTGATGAAAAGATTAATCTACACATCCAAGATGTTCTATACCCTCGAAGTAGGACAAATGAAAGAAATTCACATATAGACATAACTTGGATTGTTCGTTCCTCCTCGTCAGTCATCCACAACCCCTTGGAAGCTGATTAGCAACCTATTTTCACAGATTTTAAGGCAAGTTGACTCAGAGAAGAAGTAGAGGACAATTGGACAGAGATATAAATATTGGTGGGGACCTCACCACTCGCATCTCTCCCACTATGCACACATACAGAAAGGACACAGTTCCCTTTTTAGAACTGTCAGACCCCAGTCTAAAATAAATCCATCTTTCTATCTTTCTCTGTACATAAATAAATGTGAATTTATAATGAAAAAAACTGTAACTAAACTAAAAATCTATAAAAAGCTAAACTGTAAAATGTCAAATTATTATTTTCTTATTGGTGACCTGAGGAATACAAAGTGTAATAAGTAAAATAATAAAATTTTTTAAACTGTCAAGCTGTAAAAGGTCAAAGACAAAGAGACAATTGTGAAAACAACAAGAAAAAATGACTTACCATGTACAAAAAATATCAAATAAAAATTAACAGCTGACTTCTCAGTACAAACAATGAAGACCAGAACACAATGGAATGATATACTCAAAGTGCTGAGGGAAAATAAATATATCAATCATTAATTCCCCATCTGGTAAAACTCTCCTTTAAAAATCAAAAAGAAAATAAGACATTTCCAGATAAAAACTCAGAGAATGCTTTGCTAAACATATGTCCTACAAAAAATAATTATAGGAGGTTTTCCATGCTAAGAGAAAAGGACACTAAATAGTAACTCAAATCTATGCGAATAACTGAAGAGTACTAGTAAGGATAACTACATAGGTAAATATAAAACATGTTTAAATATATTTGTATAATTTTTCTTAGCTACTTTAAGACAATATTGCATAAAGAAATTAATTATAAACTGCTGATAGACATAATGTATACATATGAAATTTGAATGATAATAATGACACAAAGGAAGATTTAGGGAATGTAACCATATTAAAGTAAATATTTTTTAAACTATTGAAATTAAGTTTTTGTTAACGTAAATTAGATGCTTTGAGTTAAGATAATTGTAATGTCCTGGGAAATGCCTATAAAAATAGTTAACAGCAACAAAATGGAAACAATAATGAGATTAAATTGTACACTAGAAAATATCTATTAATACAAAAGAAGGCATAATGAAAAAAACAAAGATATAAGGTAGATTTTACGTCTTCCAGTTTTTGCTTGTTTTCTGTATGTCATATATCTTTGTTTTTTTCTTAATGAAGTCTAGTCAGCTTCTTGATGATGACTCTGGCTGGATCACTCTTTAAAATCCCTTTTGCTATTCTATACCTTTTGACTGGGGGTTTTACTCCATTCACTTTTAATTTAAAAAGCCCAATGCTAGTCTCCTACGCAAACAAAGACCAAAACAACAAATAATTAACCACACATCAAAGAGTACCTAAAGGAGAACATAGGAATTTAACAAATAAAGTGATAAAAATCACCTGAAGCATGGAAACATGGGATGGCAGCATAGAAAGGGAGGCAAAACACATGACTGGGATATACCTGGAGCCAAGAAGGACCCCCTGTTGTGGGAAAAAGGTAAGCAGATTCCTGGCAGTCCCCATTGACATCATGAATACATGTGATCCTAACTATAGGAGAACTTCACAGTACTCATAGTTCCTGAGCTCAATATAGTAACTGCCTGGAGTCAATGCAGCTACATTGCTCTTTTGTGTATTGATATAAAAAATAGACACATAGACCAATGAAAGAGAACCCAGAAATAAATCAACATTTTTAGAGACAACTGATTTTCAACTAAGGTGCCAAGAACATATATTGTGGAAAGAACAGTCTCTTCAATGAATGATATAGGCAAAACTGGATAGCAATAAGCAATAAGCAGAAAAAAAAGATGAGACCTCAAAATCACAAGAAACATAAACAAAAAACAGCTAATGGAATTTTATCAAACTAAAAAGCTTCTGCACAGAAAAATAAACAATCAACAAAGTGAAGACACAACATGTAGAATGGTAGAAAATATTTGCAAACTAATTATCCAAGAAGGGACTAGTATCCAGGCTATAACAGAAACTCAAACAGCTCAACAGCAAAAACACCAAATAATTCAATTCAAATATGGGCAGATAATCTGAATAGACATTTCTCAAGGAAGCCATACAAACAGCCAACAAACATGAAAAAATGCTCAACAACACTAATCAGCAAAATGCAAATCAAAACCACAATGAATTATCATCTCACTTCAGTTAGAATGGGTATTATCAAAAAGACAGGCAATAACAAGTGTTGGTGAGGAGGCAAAGAAAAGGGAATCCTTATTCGTGTCGAGAATGTAAATTAGTATAGCTATTGTAGAAAACAGTATGGAGGGCCCTCCTGCATATACTGAAATAGAACTACCATATGATACAGCAATCCCAGTGCTAGATATATAGTGAAAAAAATAAAAGGAAATCAATATATGGAAGAGATCTCTTGACTCCCATATTTATTGTGGCACTACACTATTTATAATAGCCAAGATATGAAATCAATCTGTGAGTTTATCAGCAGGTAAATGAATAAGGAAAATGTGATTGTGTGTGTGTGTGTGTGTGTGTGTGTGTGTGTGAGAGAGAGAGAGAGAGAGAGAGAGAGAGAGAGAGAGAGAGAGTCCATTTTGCATCGCTATAAAGAAATTCCTGAGACTCAGTAATTTACAACAAGTTCATTCTGGTTATGGACTGTAGACTTTAAAAGATGCTTGGCACCAGTATCTGCTTCTAGTAAGGACTCAGGAAGCTTTTAGTTATGGCAGAAAGGAAAGGGAGCCAGCATGTCACATAGTGAGCAAGACAATGAAAAGAGGGAGGTTCCAGACTCTTTTTAACAACTAGATATCTTGTGAACAAATAAAGAACTCACTAATTATTGCAAGGAGGGCATCAAGCCATTCATAAGTAATCTGCCCCCATGACTCAAACACCTCCCACTATTGCCCCATGTCCAATATTGGGGATCACATTTTGTACCAGTCAGGGTTCTCTCGAGGGACAGAACTAATAGGATATATATAAATATATTATATATATATAATATATATTTTATATATATATATATATAGGAGAGTTTATTAAGGAGTATTGACTCACGAGATTGCAGGTGAGGTCCCACAACAGGCCGTCTGCAAGCTGAGGAGCAAGGAAGCCAGTCTGAGTCCCAAAACCTCGAAAGTAGGGAAGCTGACAGTGCAGCCTGCAGTCTGTGGGTGAAGGCCCAAGAGTTCTAAAGCTGAAGAACTTGGAGTCTGATGTTTGAGGGCAGGAAACATCAGCCCGGGAGAAGGATGTCAGCCAGAAGACTAAGCCGGTCTAGTCCTTCCCCATTCCTCTGCCTACTTTTATCCTAGTCACATTGGCATTAGATGGTGCCCACTCAGATTGAGGGTGGGTCTGCCTCTCTCAGGCAACTGACTCAAATGTTAACCTTTTTTTGGCAACACCCTGACAGACACACTCAGGGACAATACTTTGCATCCTTCAATCCAATCAAGTTGATATTCAATATTAACCATTACACATTTCAACATGAGATTTGGAGGGAAAAATATCTAAACTATATCTATCTATTTATCTCTACAAAAATTGAATACTCTTCAACTATAAAAAAGAATGAAATCTTGCTGTTATTTGCAGCAAGATAGATGAGCCTAGAGGGTATTGTGTTAAATGAAATGAGACAGGTACAGAAATATAAATACTGTATATTCTCATTCATATATAAAAGCTAAAAATTTTGATCTCTTAGAAGTAAAGAGTAGAATAGTAGTTACTAGAGGCTGGGAAAAGTAGAGGGTGGGGAAATTGGGAGAAGTTGGTTAATGAAAAGGAAATTGCAGCTAGATAGGAGAAATAAGTTCTAGTGTTCTATAACACTGTAGTGTAACTATAGTTTTAGTAATTTACTACGTATTTTCAAATAGCTAGACCAGGGGATTTTGATATTCCCAACATATAGAATTTATAAATGTTTGAGGTGATAGATATCCTAATTATCCTGGCTTGATAATTACACATTGTATATATGTATTGAAATATCACACTGAATTCCATAAATATGTTCAATTATGTGCTAATCAACAATGTGAAAAAATAACCTAGTCTTACGCTGTCTGCAAGACATACACTTCAGATTTAGACACAATAATTTAAAAGAAAAAGGATGGGAAAATATGTATCATGCAAATAATTACCAAGCAAAAGTTTTAATAGCCATACTGATAACGGATAAAGCAGACTTTAAGACAAAAATTGTTACTGAAGACAAATAGAGAAATGTTATAATAAAATGATTAATCATTAGTAAAATATAATAAACACATGCACAAAACAACAGAGACTTAAAAACATAAAATAAAAACTGACATAATTTAAAGGGGAAATATACAATTAGGGAATAATAATTGGTGTTTCTAATACCTCATTTTTAATAATGAATAGTGTTATTAATTAATGAGTAGCATATACAAGACTTCAACAGTACCATAAACCAACTAGACCTAACAGACATCAATAGAACACCCCACCCAACAAGAGAAGAATACACATTCTTCTCAATTATATAAATACATTCTCCAGGATAGATCATATTTTATGTCATAAAACAAGCATTGGTAACATTCAAAGGATTGGAATCATACAAATTATATTTAATAAGCATGATGTAATTAAATTGAAAATAAAAAAATAGAAGGAATTTTGGGGAATGCCCAAATATTTGGAAGTAAAAATACACTTCTAAGTAACTCAAACTTCTAATAATAAATCATATGGTAAATTAGAAAATGCTTTGAGATGTATAAAATAGAAACAAACTTACCCAAATTTATGGGTGCAGTAAAGCAGTTCTCAGAGGGAAACTGCTATATTAAAAAGGAAGAAGCCTCTCAAATCAATATCTCACCTTAAGAAACTACCCATCCTAAGATACATACAAATATTTGTAAATGTCCATTATAAACAGAAATATGTAAGAGAAATTAATTAGTTTCGATGAAAGGGACAAATTTCCCAAAAACTACAAACTACCCAAGCTGACTCAAGCAAAAAATAAGAAACTCAAATATACCTAAAAGTGATAAGGAGTCTGAATTAATAAATTTAAATTTTCCCAGAAAAGAAAGCCACAGATCATATAGTTTCAATGGTAAATTCTCACAAACTTTTAAAGACGAATTAATATCATCCTTAACAAATTCTTCCAAAACGAGAAGGAGAGTGAACATTTTACTGCATATTCTATGTACTCTGATATCAAAGGAAATTACAAAGAAGGAAAATCACAGACCAATATATTAGAAACATAGACATAAAAATACTAGCCAATTTAGTCCAGCAACAAATAATTGCATGTTTTATGCAGCTATACATCATGATCAAGTGGGGTTTATTCCAGGAATGCAATATTTGCTTAACATGTAAAAGATAATAAATGTAAGACACCTTATCAACAGAATATAGGATAAAAATCTATAATATTATCAATAGACGCATCAAAGGCATTTATAAAAATCCACCATACTCTAATGATGCAAAAGAACACTCAAAAAACTAGGAAATAAAGGGAAATTTCTCAACAGATAATCAGCATCAATGAAAACATTCATAAATAACATTATACTTACAGAAAAATAGAATGCTTTTTCCATAAGATCTGAAACAAGATAAGAAAACCTACTCTCATTGCTTCTATTCAATATTATAAGAATATTTTAATTCAATTTGCTCATAATGTATTATCTGTTTTATATATTATTTGTTTCTTTTATGCTAAAGTCTTATTAAGAATTTTTGTGACTATATACATAAGAAATGTTGGTCTCTAGTTTTGTTTACCTGTCATATGGCTGATTGACTTTGATATCAGAACAAAGTTGGCCTCATAAAATAAGTTAAGAGAGATATTTTCTTTCTTCTCTTTTCTGGAAGAGTTTACTACTTTCTTAAATGATTAGTATAATTCACCAGTGTCCATGTGTGCCAACGTTTCTGTTTTGCAATGTTTTAAATTACAAATTAAATCTCTTTAATAAATATAGGTGCATTCAGGTTTCCTTTTCACTCTGTTGTGATCTTTGGTATTTGTGTCTTTTAAAAATTTTGTCCAATTAATCTAAATTGTTAAACTTACTGGAAAAAAACTGGCATATGTAATACTTCACAATTATCATTTTAATATGTAAAATACCTAGAAGAATGTAACTTCCCTCATTTTTGTTATTGGAATGTCTTCTCTCTTGTTTATTTCCTAATCGGTGTTACTAAATTTTTTTCTCTTCAATTTTATTTGTGTTTTCAAAAACAAACTTTTAGTTTCATTGATCTTTTTAAATTATCTTTCTGGTTATAATTAACTTATGCTCTTTGTGATTTATTTTCTTCTGCTTACTTTGCATTTACCTTACATTCACATTCTATTTTCTAAAGATGAATCCACAGGCTACGGCTATGAGACTTTTCTAACACTGTATAAGCATTGATTAGATTTCTAATACTGTATAATAAATTACCAGAAAACAAAGCAACTTGAAAACAATAAACATTTCTCATCTGATGGTGTCTGTGGGTCAGGAATGCAGTATTATTTCCTAAAATAGCTGGGCCTGTATTGAGAACTTAGTTTAAGGCTACTCAGAGAGGACATATTTCTAAATAATATCTCTCACATAGTTGTTGGCAGGCTTTAACTTTTTGATGCCTGTTGGCTAGAGACTTCAGAAAGCTGCTGACTTTCCCTAGAACAAGTGATCTGAAAGTGAGAAAGTTCCATGCCAGATAGAAGCTGCAATCTTCTTGCAATCTAATCTCAGACATGACTTAGCATAATTTCTGCCATACCCTATTTGCTAAATCCACCCCACAATCAACAGTAAGGTAAGAAAAGTCTTCCTTTTACAGGGAGGAAGAAATATAAAACAATTCATCCTCTAGCCAAAATCTTAATTTCCTCCCTCTTAAAAAATACATTCCTCTCCTCTCAAGATCCACAGATGTTTAATTCTGCTGTAGAATTTGCTTTAAGTTCAGGATCTTGTCACTTAAATCAGGACCAGTTGTGCATGTCACTCCTTTGCTGTACTTTCTAAAGTTTAGCTCCTGGAGTACAGTTGCTCTCAATCTGTAGACCTGTGGAACTGAAATAAAAAATTACCTGGTTTATACAAACCCAGTAGACAATGGTGGGGCAGGCATAGAGTAACTGCTATAGCCCTGATGTTCAAAAACGGGAAATACAGGAGGTGAAAAGAATGCACTAGCATAAGGATGCCCGCAGCAATTCTGAAATCTAGCCAGGCAAAAGTTGAAAGTTCTGTGGTTAGGTTTCAAATGCTGGGAATGATTTACTAAGGCTCTCAGCTCTGTCCTTTGAGTTGTTGGTTCTACCTCCTGAGTTATCTTTCCTGTATCATTAAAAGGTAGATCTGTTCGTATTTGAGCCCTGTACATGCCAGTAGAATTGGGGAGGGAGTCAGTTCTCTTTTTATTTCAGCTCATTTTTCAATGTCTCTAAGGCCTTTCAGTCCAGCTGGTGATGTTTCTGCATAAATAATCTTCTAAAAATCTTTCTAGATCATCTTTGACACACTGAAACCCACTTCATTAGACAAAAGTCATACACATACACTTCTTTAAAATAAGCACTTTTCTATTTACTTATTTGAGTGATACATTTGGGTCTGTGTCCCTGCCCAAGTCTCATGTCATTGTGATTCCCAAGGTTGAAGGTGGGACCGGGTGGGAAGTGACTAGATCAAGGGTGCAGAATTCCCCTTTGGTGCAGTTCTCATGAATGTGTGTGAGTTACCCTGAGATCTGGTGGTTTAAAAGTGTGTAGCACATCCCCCTCTCTCTCTCCCTCCTGCTCCGACCATGCAAGGTGCGCCTGCTTCCCCTTTGCCTAGTGCCATGACTGTACTTTTGTTGAGGCCGCCCCCAAAGCTGAGCAGATGACAAAATTATGCTTCCTGTACAGCCTGCTGAACTGTGAGCCAATTAAACCTCTTTCCTATAAATTACCCAATCTGAGGTATTTCTTTATAGCAGTGTGAGAACAGGCTAATACATTGAGTTTCTGATAAAAAGACTGAGGGAAAACACCTTTAAACTTCCTAAAAGACCTGTTAAGAAGATGTGTGAAGCACACCTTTGCTCTCTCTAAGTAGCATATTATTTGAATGAATAGCACCTTGGTACACTTCCTCTAGTCTTCCTGAGACATTAACAAAAGATTTCACAGTCACACCCTTGGCTTAGCTGTTAGTGCACAAGTTTTTATCTGTTCTCAGAAGTCATTGCTTAATTTTAGTGTATGTTACCTATAGAGACAGAATTCTCAAAATCATCAACTTCATCTCCTTCATGTTCAACGTACTTTCTTATCTCTCTCTTACTGTATTTTATATTAAGCA